>NC_039363.1:92155151-92854837 GCF_003573695.1 Papaver somniferum | reverse complement strand
CGAAAACTAGCGGGATCATAATGAAATTCTCAAAGAGATTATTCATGACTAAAAGAAAACATATAAACTTTGTTTCGATGATTTCACGTAGTCGAAACTTAGTGTATTCATCAAGGAGTTTATAAAGATACAAGATAACTCCTACAATATTCCACAGCCGCACTCCCCACAAAGATTTGGCAATTAAGCACAAGTTCAATTAAGAACTCTCCTCTATCAAATATCATTCCTGAAATAACAACAAGAGCGATCTTACTTTTACAAGAAAAGAAGGATTTCTTTGGACATTAAAAAATCACATGAAACATGAATTTGTATCCATAAAACTCAATTAAATTAACCACAGAGGAACCTTAATGATTAATTTAATCGGAAATGCTCAACATAAGAAAACTTACAGAGCCGGACAGTACTTTCACATAGAAGTGGATCAGGGAAAGATTAATACTGCGGAATATTCAAAAGTTCATTCTATTTTTTTTATCAATATTTGCATAAAGACGTATAATATACTTAACTTTTGAGCATGTATGACATAATCATAGTTCACGGACGTAAACACACATGTCCCATAACAAATTTTTGCTATATATAAAACCAATGAAGATTAAATATTACAAAAACATCTTCCAAAAACTACAAATGATCTTAGAAGATAAGTACTCCAAGTGCCCAAGTCCAAAAGAAGTGGCACAAGTGCGTCGAAACGGAGCAAAACACTCAAAAACAAGAGTCGGGGAAAAAAACCCAATCATAAATCATCCAAATTCATGAATTTTCATCTCCATTTTGAACATCACTCCAAGATAAATAGAATGCAAAAAAAAATTAGGTCATTCCGAGTTCGTACGAAGAAGTTACAGCCAAAATAAGTTTACTAAATATCGACGTTTACAGACCAGTTCGCAAATGGGTATGCAAACGGGAGTAACTGAAATTTCAGTTTGCAAACTGATATGCCAAAGAATTTCCCTGGATTTTTCACAATATTTCAGTTTGCAAACTGGTATGCAAACTGGTATGCATTCCTGAAGTGTGCCAATAAGGCCAAACATCCCGAACTACTATTTTCAAGCCTAAAAATTTAAGAACCTTAAACACAAATGAAGTTAGGTATACATGAACAATACACAAGGTACATGGATCATTATAAATACTTTTAGAAAATAATAAAAATATATAAGTCTTTCTCAAGTTTATAGACATAACTTTTTATAGGAATCCAATCGAAATCTACGGCCTTACCAAAGATTCAAAATCATACCTAACACAATATGTGTGACCCATTTCTCGTGCTTCCCTCATTGTATACATAGAAGGGCATTCCTTACTGAGGATGCACTTAAAACAAAATCAAGTTGTGTTGAGGTGAAAAAGGTCTTTCTCACCACAAGTGACTGAAACATACTTTTCCGCAACTATGGATTTTTCACCATATATAGTTTTTTCCTTATCCCGTTTCGTTTTTGGATCATCATGAAAGAGATCGCTTTAAAAACCTTTCACATCCAAATCCATCTTTCCAAAGAACTTTTTAAGTTCCAACATCATGGATACTGCCTTCTCCATAGTCATGGAATTTTCTGGGAGATCATTCCTTTCCACACTCAATGCATCATTGACTTCCTTTGTTATCCACTTCTGAGTGTGTTTAGAAACAACCATAACCTTCTTCCCATTACTCTCTTCTAGACTTCTCGGAAGAGAATTAGATTGACTATTCTTTTGCAAGTTGGTCTTTCTCCAATTGGGAGCATCAGATCTTATCTTAGTCTTTATGAAGTTATCCTTTTTATAACCATTACGATTGTGAAAAAGATTCTTATGAAGTTTATAGGAAAATATAGGTTTATCACAACACTGATTCCTTTGCCTAAAAGGTTGGATAGTTACAACTTGTAATGTTAAGGGGATTAGCCTTAACATAAGATCTTGGTTTCACATCTTTTTGTGGTGCCCAAACAAGAACATCATGAAGTTTCTCATTCCTTATACGAAAACGACATCTCCTTTCCAGGTGACCTTTATTTCCTTAATAATGACAAATATAAGGAACGTTCTTACCCGGATTCATGTGTGCTGTTTTTGGAGGTTGATATACTTTTTTCTTTCAAACCCTAACTGCCGGTGAAGAAAAACACTTTTTCCATCAGCGGAAACCTTTCGTTGAGAAGAATCACTAGCCTTGACAAATTTTACCTCTTTGCTAGTACTTGGAGCATTTATTCCCTTATAGCCCAATCCTCGTGTATCACGATGATTTTTACTTGCTCCTAGCATAGTGGTTAATTTGCTTGAATTAGTATTGAACTTTTTCAAGTCATATTCCAACATCTTGATTTTATCAAGAGCAGCAGCTAAATCAGCCTCAAGGCATTTTTCTCGAGTGAGATAAACGCTTTATCTGTCATCAAAACTTACTTGCTAAGAGTTAATCCTTGCTTCAGTCTGCAAGTTTCTCTTCCAACAAGAAGTATTTTTTATAAAAATTATCACATTCAAATGACTTTCTACTCAGGTTTTCCTTAGAATCTTTGAGGATCGATTCGTTAGAGTGATTCCAAACATAAAGACCTCCGTAAATCCTTTTCAATTTCTTGTTTTCTCGATAGAGAGGAGACAGAAGAGGTGTGACATGAGAAGTTCTCATATTCTTCTTTTCCAACGAATTAAATAGTTTAACTCTGAGACTTCCTCATCAACATCTCTATCAATATCAGAATCACCTTCATCAGAAAGTTCATTCAAATGTTCTTCTAGGCGTGTTTCCCAATCAACAGTTTCTACATCAAGAGAATGTTTAGATATTGACTTAGATATGAGAGTTCTCTCAGGTGAATTGGTGGACCCGGGTAAGCGTATAAATTAAGCGAAATGAAAACGGGCCTACAGTAATACCGCAAGTGCACGGTCGTCGGTTGTAGCTCGTGCAAGTACGGGTCGATCCACAGAGACTGGGTGTGTTTTGGAGTTTTCTAGCTATTTTGGGCTCTAGTTGGCTATTGGGCTTTAGGTTACCTTTGGGTTATAAGCTTGTTTGACAATGAAGTGAACTGAGCTTGGGCTCAGTTGGTCTTGAAGTGCACTAGGCTTGACCTTTGAAGTGCAATGGAATGGACTCAATTGATTTGGTCTTGGGCTTTTGAGTTTAGGCTTTTGGATTAAGCCCACAGTTGACTGAATTGGGCTTCTAGATTAATCCAAGACTGAACTGGGCTTTGAGCCTTAACCTAAACTGTGGATGGGCCTTGGGCAGCAGGACAGTGGCCAAGGCAAGAGCTGGAGAAACAGCAGACAGCAGGAGTGGAAGCAGACAGCTGCAGTAGCAAAGCTGGTTGAGGTAGCAGCAGCAGCAAGGAAAAGGCAGCAAGCCAAGGGGAAGAAAACAAGGCAGTAGCAAGTAGTAAAAGCAGTGAAGCAAAGGTAACAGTGACAGAACAATGAAACTAAACAAGAACAATGGAACCAAGGCCTAAGCCAAGGGCAGGGGTGTGAAGAAGACAGTGAAGTAAAAAAAAAAGGAAGGAAAAAAAAAAGCAAAGCCAAGGCAATGACTTTAGGCATTCATCTAGAGTGGGAAGAGAACCAGCTTGCTCACAGTCACTAGTGAGCACTAGTTTCTCCCCACTGCTCAATCAACTCAATGCTCTAAGGCTCTAACCTAGCATTGACACACAACAGTAGACTAATCCTAACATTTGGGAAGCTAACAGTTGACAAAACAAGAGAGCCTAGGCATACAACTAGAGTGGGAAGAGAACCAGTTTGCTCACAGTCACTAGTGAGCACTAGTTTCTCCCCACTGCTCAATCAATCCAATGCTTCAAGGCTTCTAGCCTAACATTCCATCACTTCACAATGAACAAACTTAACATTTGAGCATTTAAACTAACATTAACATTAAACAGAATTAACACTAACAGGATTATCATTAACAGGGGACAAACAGGAACAATGAACAATATTAACCTAAACATGAACCCTAAACAGAACACTAAACTGGACACTTAAACAGAACAAGAACAGGAATTACAGTGAGCAAAACATAAGAAGAATAGGAACAGTAAGCATTAAACATCAAGTAACAGGACATGGTATTCAGAAATTAAACAGGTCATGGAATTATAAAAACAGCAAATATTAAACAGAAATATAACAACAAGAATTAACAGCACAAAAACAGAATTGAGAACAAATTAAACATAACCCTAAAGATTTAAATTGATTTGAAGTTGAAATTGAAAATTAAAATTAAACATACACTAACCCAAATTTGGGGGAATCTTGGCTAGCCCAAGAACACCTTCTCTCTGCTCTACATCACCCCCTATTTATATCACCAAATACCCAATTTTTCCGAAACCCTAGAATTGAAATTAGGGTTTTCAATTTCCGAAATTTACTCACCAAAACTTTGAATTGACGTCGCCCCATGTCTTCTATGCCTCTCTCGGTTCTTCTCCTGCTCCCAATCGCTACAATTGCTCCCTAATTTGAGGTGTTTTATCAACCCTCACCTAGGTCAGTTGGTGAGAGAGGTTAAAGCACTTCGAATTAGGGGGATGGGTCGTGTCGGGTAATGATGGAGATGGTGGAGTTGGTGGTAGCAGAGTTGGTGGCGGAGCTGGTGGCGGAGCGGTACGGCAACAGGGAGGAGGAAGAAGAACGGAAGAGAAGAAGGGAATGAGAGAAAAAACTCTCGATGGTTTTTAGGGTATAGGAATTTTCACTGTGGAGCATGTACATCGGAGATGATGATCAGAAACGTTGAGCGTTGGATGCAACTATGGTTGGTAGATCTAACGGTAATATAAGAGATGAATCACTTCGACCGTCGGATTGTGAAATACAACGAAGTCAACGGTGTTAGATGATGTTAGGTACTGTAGTGTAAAGCGGGAGTATCTAATTTTGATGAACAGGCATAGGATAGACCGTTGGATTCAACTACAATCTAATCTGAAGGCTTGGAATTTAAGCGCTGTGGTGTTTGGCAGAGACTTCAGATTTTGATGATCTATGAATGAGCGACCGTAGGATGATGAGTTGGATCCAATCTGACGGCTGAGAATGGAGGCGGTTTTGGTTATAGAAAATGGGTTTGGGTAAGGGTTTTGGGCCTTGGGTATGCCAAGCCCATATCTTCTTTAAGAGCAATTCTTCCTTCTTGAGCCCATTTCTAGTCTTTTGGGCTTATGCGCACCATTCTTCGCGGCTTCCTTGCGTAATTTCTTCCGGCTTTTCACTACTCTTCAGCTCTTTTCCGCTCCGCAAGTCATCCAGACTTTATTTATTACCTAAAAATGCAAAATTAATTAGAAAAATATTTATTCTTGAAAACAATGAAAATACAGAATATGGGATAAAATGTAGAATTGATGCACAAAAGATGAGTTAAATGCCAACAAAAAGGGATAAATATATACAATATTTGGCACTCATCATGAATCCAAGCTTTGCAAATTTCTATCCTTGTATGTTATTAGAGATAGACGCTTCCATAAAAATCAGATTGCATCAAACATAGACTTATGAGGTCTTAGTGGGTCGCCTGCTCTGATACCAATTGAAAAAGCGGGGGGTACAAAAACCACACCCAATATTTCATTCAGAAATATGTATGGAATAACTCCAGTATAATTCTGAGAGCACCATCTAATAAAGCGAGATCAACTAAGAAATATATCAAAGAGTTATATCTCAATTTCTCAATACAATCCCCAATCAAACAGATAGAAATCTGCGAGCCCGATTGATATGATAAATAACTTGGACGGTATCAAAAACCAATATCCAAGTGTCAATCAATTTCAATCAACAACCAAAGGTTGAATTTACCAATTGATTGAACTTACACACAACCTGTAATATTTCATTTAGATAAAAAAAAATATAATGCAGAAAACAAATAATACGGACACACCAGAGATTTTGTTAACGTGGAAACCGCAAATACAGAAAAATACCGGAACCTAGTCTAACTTTGAACACCATATTGTATTAAGCCGCTACAGACTCTAGCTTTCTATAAGTTAACTTCGGACTAGAATGTAGTTGATCTCTAACCAATCTCACACTGATTAAGGGAAAGTCACGTTCCTTACGCCTCCAGAACCACGCCGGATTCTACGCACTTGATTCCCTTAGCTGATCTCATCCAAAACTAAGAGTTGATACGACCCCAAGTCGAAGACTTGATATAAAAATCTGTCTCCCACAGAAAAGTCTATTTAGATAGATAAATATGTCTCCCACAGAAATACCTACGAAGGTTTTGTTCCGTCTTTTGATAAATCTAGGTGAACATGAACCAATTGATATATATGACTTATATTCCCAAAGAATAGCCTAGAAAAATAAAAATCACCTCACAATAACTTAACTCTATGGTAGTAGAACAAGTTATTTTGGAATCACAAAGAATGAGACAAAGAGCTTTGTGATTAGTTTTTATATCTTACCTATCGGAGATAAATCTCGAGAAAATCTTAGAGAAAATAGTACTCAATACGATAGAACAAGTAAGATCAGAACACGCAACTACAGAGAAAATAGTTGGGTCTGGCTTCAGAATCCCAATGAAGTCTTTAAGTCGTTAATCTATAATGGTTTTAGGAAAACCTAAGTTAAAGGAGAATCGCCTCTAGCCGCGTCTAGTATCATACAGGATGTGTGGGGATTAGGTTTCCCAGTTGCTAGAGTTATCTCTTATATAGTCTTTCAAATCAGGGTTTGCTTTCAATCAAAGTTAGGGTTAATAGCTTAGTAATAAAGCAATCAATATTCACCGTTAGATGAAATCCTGATTTAAGATTCAAGCTAAGTTTGCTTAAAAAAAAGAAATATCTCTCCATCGTTAGATGGTCTTAGATTGTTACACACAAATGAAATATACCTTCATTTAGATATGGGTAATCGTAACTAAACGTGTATATTGAGTTGGCTTAATAATAGTTAATCGAAGTTAGCCATATGAACACTTTGATGTTAACCTTATTCATCTTAAAACTTCTAGATGAAATGATACTCAAATGAATCTAATTATGTTACTCATAGAGTTGTTCAATTGTTTATATTTTCATAGAAGTATGCAGGACACCGTTGAAGCAAAATCAGATTTGATTCACAAGAATCAATTCATGAACATTTAGCCACGGTATGCAAAGTTTGCATTCCTTAGCCACGGTATTTGTTCATGAGTATGAAATCATACTAAACCGATTTTAGAACTTAAACCAACTTAGTTTGCAAACGGGTACGCAAACTTAAGTTCCGGACTTTGGTCTTGTCCGACATTTTAGCAAACGGGTACGCATACTGTCGTTCCGGACCTAACTCAGGTGAAACAGTTTGCAAACGGGTACGTAAAGTTATTTCCCGGACATTAACAGTTAAAATTGTTCACGTACGGGTATGCATACTTTGTTTCCGGTCCTTAATCATTCTTACAATAGTTTGCATACTGGTACGCATACTGTGCTATATCCAGACAATGGTTAATTGCTCTAAACTCCCTTTTCAATCATTGAAACATTCTTAGAAGAAGGGAATAGCTGTTCCACACAAACTATTAGCTTCGAATCAATTTTCAAGTGATCGAATGATCAATACGAAACATTCCGAGTGTATATCAAATGACTGTCTCACACAAATCATGTAAGATGTTATCGGGCGATTTTCACATGATCATGTTTTGACTTTCGTCAAGAATAATGATGAACCTAGTTCAAGCAAATGCTTACCAATACATATTTCTAGAAATATATAAGCGAGTTAAACTCATCTCGAAGTATCAAATGTGTATATTATAAAGTTTGTATATCCGCACGACTTTGTCTCAATAGGAGATAGAATATAATAGACTTCTGAGTGATAGATGAGTTCAAGTATCCACATACCTTTTGTTGATGAGTTCCTCCAAGCTCCCCTTAGTAGATCTTCGTCTTCAATCGATGAATGCCGTGAAATCTAAAGCTCAACTACACATTCTATCCTAATCTGAGACATAACTATAAGTAGACTAGAGATAAATACTTATAGTTTTGATAACTAAACTTGGAAAACAAGCTTGAGAAAGCAACGCTTGCGAGTTTGACTGAGCAGTGCTTTGACACAATTATTTTCTCAGATCATAATGATTTATCAAACTTCATGAGCTATATTTTGTTGAGAGAAATAGATGTTAAAAATAAGAACAAGAAGATACAAGACTAGCTAACATGATAAGTAAGTTAGTGGCAATTTTTAAAGAGTATTCACTAGGAAGGTTAGCGATAATAACTCTCATCCAGGGAAATAGATGTTTGAACTTTTAACTAGGTAATGAAGACCTCAGGAATCCAAAAAGAGTCCACAATATTACATAGAATGTCGATTTAGCCGATTACCAAAGAATATCTCAACAAGGTATCCTAAGCGAGCATCCCATACTACAAGCTAAGGAGTCCCTAAAGTTCACAAGGTTGGTGCCAAAGATTTGGCACAAGTATGATGAAACAAGAGACTTCTTTTTTTAGTACTGTATGGAACGGGATCCAGTTTCCCACCGCCCCTGATGGTCATCCAGGTTTCCACTCGTAAGTGGGATGCTAGCCGGCCCGACAACGCACACCGATGGTTAGTTTCTAACATGTGAGGATTATCAGTCCCGTTGTCTGCTCACCGTTTCAAACGGTCTTCTAGATATCCACTCGGAAGTGGGGTGCCACTAAGGCCAGGAGAACTCACAGTACTTAAAACAAGCTCAACTCGATTCGCAAAGTAACTAGGATTGCAGTTACAAACTTTTTCCGCGCAAAAGTTAGCCTGCTCTCAAAATTTAAGGTTTCCATTTAAGGAAGATACTCACGAGTGAGTTCACTCCGCACCACCCCTAAATTTATCTCGGCACTTTCTCTGATACTAACTGTGACGGACCGAAAAATTACGCCTAACGTGCCAGGACGCGCTGGCCATAGCTTCCCAGATGCGTCATGATGATGCTACTTATCGGGCCTTAAAACTAGCAAAATGCATGTTTATTTTTCCTTTCAAGCATGCTCGTGGATCATGATGCATCTAACTCAGATTCCATACCGTTCCAACTTACCCTCATTCTGCAAAGAGTTTAACTCCATAGAGGCTGATGCTGATGCATTTCATGCATCACTGGCCTTAGTGTTAGAGCACTGCTCGGTCGAACTCTCATGCGTTACTATCGCAAGCATGTTTGTCAATTTTAGTTTTCAAAACTATATGTCTTGATTTCTAAACTACTTATAGCTAAGTCTCGGTTTAGGACAGATAGTGTAGTTGAGCTCTAGACTCCATGACGATCATCTTACAAAGACGAAGAACTACTCGAGGAACCAGTGGAACTTCATCCGACTAAAAGGTATGTGGAGACTTGAACTTATGTATCACTCAAAAGTCTATCTCTCTATCTCCTACTCTTGAGACAAAGTCGTATAAGTATGATAGTTTTCATGCATACACATTTGCTATTTCGAGCCGAGTTTACTCGCCTATCTTTTCTCGAAATACGTGTTGGTAAGATTTCGCTTTAACCACTTTTCATCTTTATCCGTGACGAAAGTCATGATGACGTTTCAATCTTGAAAATAGCTTTGATGATGATAGTCGTGAATAATGATTGTTATAACATTATAGAAGAATGTTTCAATGATTGAAATGTAGAGTTGAGATTATGTAACCAACTATGGATATAAGCATATATAGTGCGTTCAAACATTATTGTATAAATCCATGCGCCGGAAACCAATTGTGTGCACTTGTGCATGCGAAATTAATAAAGGAGACAGGTTGGTTACGCGTACCCGTACGTGTACTGACGGAAGTTTTCTAACCGAAAATTTCTGATGGAGTTTGTAGTTTACAAACGCGTACTCACGAAAGTTTTTGAACCGAAAATTTCTGTTGAGTTTCCAAACTCAAATCCGGTTAGCTAAGGTGCACGTACCCGTACGCTTACCCAAGCTGGTTATCTCTCAAATCGGAAGTTCATGAACTTAAAACAATAAATTAATAAGGAATGCAATCTTTGCAAACCATGGATATATTGTTCATGAATTGATTCAAGTGAATCAAACCGATTTTGTTTTAATTGTGTCTCTGAATAAAGACCTGAGCAATTGAACAACTCTATCAACTAGTTCTTATGAGTCATTTGAACTAGTTATGAGAAAGATGAATATGGTTGATATGAAAGTAGTCATATGGCTAACCTCGGTTAACTATTTGTGAACCAACCAAGTGTACACGTTTAGGTACGGTTACACAAACCTAAATGAAACACATTTCATTTGTGTATGACAAGCTAAGTTTCGATCTAACAGTTGAAAGATATTAGCTTGGAGAAATTAGGTTTTTCATCTAACGGTGAATATTGAATGCTTTGTTACCAAGGTAACTTAGATTGCAAACCCTGATTTGAAAACTATATAAATGAGACATCTATTAACTGGAAAAACTAATTCCCATACCTCCTGTGTGATATTAGTTAGTTTGCTAGAGTCGATTCTCCTTAAACCTTAGGTTTCTTCCCGAGACCCTGTAGGTTAACGACTGAAAGACTTCATTGGGATTGTGAAGCCAGACGAAACTACTTCTCTTGTAGTTGAGCGATCTGATCTTGCCATTTTCCGTCGTAAGAGTTCAGTTGATTAATTGGCTTGAGATTATATCTCCGATAGGGAAAAATAAAAATAAATCACAAACATTTTTGTCTCATCGTTTGTGATTCCGCAACATCTTGTTTCGTTACCATACGATTAAGATTGTTGTGCGGTGATTGATAATACTAGGATGTTCTTCGGGAATATAATTCTGGATTATCAATTAGTTCCTGTTTACCTTGATTTATAAAATGATGGAACAAAAACTCTTGGGTATTTCTGTGGGAGACAGATTTATTCAATCCTATAGACTTTTTTGTGTGAGACAGATTTGTCTGTCAAGTCTTCGACTTTGGGTCGTAGCAACTCTTGGTTGTGGGTGAGATCAGCTAAGGGAATCAAGTGCGTAGTATCCTGTTGGGATCATAGACATAAGGAGCGCAACTGTACCTTGAATCACTGTGATATTGATTAGGGTTCAACTACAGTCCATACCGAAGTTAGTTTGTAGTAGGCTAGTGTCTGTAGCGGCTTAATACAATGTGGTGTTCAATCTGGACTAGGTTCCGGGGTTTTTCTGCATTTGCGGTTTCCTCCTTAACAAAATTCTGGTGTCTGTGTTATTTCTATTCCGCATTATATTTTGTTATATAATTGAAATATCACAGGTTGTGCGTTAAGATCAATCAATTAGAATATCCAAACTTTGGTTGTTGATTTAAATTTATTGACACTTGGATATTGGTCTTTGGTACCATCCAAGTTATTATCATTGTATTTGATAAAGACTCGCAGATTTCTATTTGTCTGAGTAAAGATCAAATCAAGTGAGAGAGATATTAAATCCTCGATATACCTTTCTCTAGATTGAGTATGACTGTCTAGTTGATTCTCTAGAAAGTATATTGGAGTTAGTCCATACAAATTGCTAATCGAAATATTGGGTGTGGTTGTTGTACCCCCGCTTTTTCAATTGGTATCAGAGCAGGCAAACACGTTTAAGACCTCAAAAGTCTTTGTTTGTAGCGATCTGACTCTATGGACAGTAGTGATATCCCTAACGTTACAAAACCAGATCATAATTCTTCTGATACTATTCAGAGTACTGAAATCTCCGAGAATTCTCTCATATCTTCCCCCCTGTCAAAAAATGTTGTAGACTGGGAAAATCTCCTAGATGAACAACTGGATGAACTTTCAGATAAAAATGACTCTGACGAGGGACCAAGTATTGATGAGAAAGTCTCGCAATATATCATACTCTTTGACGATATCATAGATGAAAAAGGATCATCTTCCTACCTGGCAGAATACTTGTTTCCTCCCTGTCGTGAAAACAGGAAACTAAAAAAACTCTTTAAAGGATATGATAGTGGTTATACACTTCTACAATCCATCCTCAAAGACCGTGTGTCAAAGGACGCTGAATGTGAAAAACTTCAGAAGAGTATCTATGAGTTGAAAGAAAAACTTGCAGAATCTAAGGCAATGTGTGTCTCTCAACTGAAAGAGGCTAATGACAAATAAAATCTCTTTCGCATCAAAGAGAATCAACTAAAGGATGATCTATCTAGAGCAGCCAACAAGGTAAAGTCTCTAGAAGAGAATCTGAAAAGGTTTAATACTATATCTACAAAATTATCTTCTATGTTAGGAGCATGTAAAGAATATCGTGATACACATGGTCTGGGCTATAAAGGAATAGACGCTCCAACCACTGGAAAGATAAAGTTTATCCTTGCTAATGACAATTCACTATGTGAAAAATCATCCACTACAACTGGTGATGTTGTAAACAAAGATTGTCATCCTTCAAAGAAAGGTCATAGGAGAGTCGGCAAAACCTTTAACTGCTACTACTGTGGATACAGAGGTCATGTTGAACGGAAATGTCGCTTTCGGATAAGGAATGAAAAACTTCATAACATTCTCATATGGATGTCAAAAGAAGTAATCAAACTTGTTTCTCTTCATGCTGGGAACGTCATTGTATCGAATCCCAAAAAGTACAGTGACAATTTTTCTATTAGTTATAAGTATGATTCAAATTTCTTCTACAATCGTAGAGGAAAGAAACACATATGGACAACTAAGTCGGTTGATGTTCCAGTAAAGAGAAAAATATGTCAAAGTAAGAAGGATATTTCAATAAAGGAAGGAATATCATCTATTGGCAAGGATCACACTGTGTAAAAAGTATCGGGTTCTGATTACGTTCATATCAACAATCGTGCTGTCGATTTAAAGACCAGTATAAATAATCTCAAGCTGAAAATCAAAAAATTAAGGAAAAAAGCATTTTCAGGTACGACTCATCCTTATCATAATAATTCTTTTGAAAATATTTCCGCTACTTCTCCTTGTACCTCAGAGAAGGAAAACGATGATGAGCTACTCGCTCATACAACGACGTAATCATTTTGTAAACTGTGCATTCTCATTCCAACCTTAAGAGAATGCACATTGAGTTCAAAATATAACCCATCTTGACAAAAATGGTTGTTGTATTACTCGTTTGTAATTCGTTTTCTATGGCTTGTTTGAACTACTGGTTTTTCAATGCTCCTTCTGTGTCTTATAAATCTCTTGGCAAAGTCTTTTGGTATAAGGCTCCTTTGCTCATACGGTTTAGAACATGTTTCCTAACCGTGAGCGTTTGAGTACCTGGCCATCACCGACATTAACCCTAAGGTTTTTCTATATGTATCTCATACATATATATATATATATATATATATCATGAAAAAATTTCTCGGTATATACTAGTTCGGACGAAAACAGTCTCCTGAGGATTAAAGGTGCAAACAATGGAAGAGTGCAAGAAGGAAGTTGAGAGTGAAAGAGATGTTATTGCTGGGTTTTATGAGAATCATGTTATCATAAAATTCTACCAGGCAATAGATTATGAAAACAATCAATCAGTTCAAATGTCTCAACAACTGGTTGGAAATCTTCTTCAAGATTTTCAAGTTCCACGTGAACAATTCGTGATCGCTAAAAGAAATCTCGAGTTCGTGAGGAACAAGTTCAAGGAAGCCATTGAGGAACTTGTCTCTGTTCGAGATCTTTTAGCTCGACTTGATTATATGATTTATTTGACTAGGAAACTTTTTAAGAGAATTTTATTCTTGTTTTTGTGTAAGAAGGACAACTAGGGTTTGGAATATCCATTATTGTGAGTACACATAGCTATGTCCAACGTTTTCATCTTCATGTTTTTAGATTTATTTGTTTAAATTCTAAAGTTGGTTTGGAAGATGATTTTTGCAGTATTAATCTTTATGGTTTTATATATTGCAATATGTTATGGGATATGTGTGTTTGCGTCCGTGAACTATTATTGTCCTATACAATGTCAAAAGTTATCTCGTTTATATGTCGATATGCATGTATTGATACAAGATCGATGAACTTTTGACAAACAAAAGGTAAGCCTATTATGTCAATTCTTTGATGGAAGATAGGTTAAAATCTTTTGTTTACGAGGATTATGTCTATTGTATGTCGTTATGCAAACAGTGATGAAGATAGCATGAATCCTTGTATATTCCACAGTATTGATCTTTCCCTGATCCATATTTTATGTGTATACTGTGCGGCTCCATAAGTCTTCTTGTGTGAGCATTTCCAACTAAACTAATCATAGATTCGTTTGTGATTTATATGGTTGTGTATTCCGATTAAATTAATCATGGGTTCTCTTGTGGTTAGTTTAATTGAAAAATTTTGGATACAAAATCATTTTTTGGTTTTTGGTGTCCAAAGAAATCCTTCTTTTCTTGTAAAAGTAAGGTCGCTCTTGTTGTTCTTTCAGGAATGACATCAAATGGGGGAGAGTTCTTTTGAACTTGCGCTTAATTTCCATATCTTTGTGGGGAGTGCGACTGTGGAATTTTGAGGAGTTATCTTGTATATTTATAAACTCCATGATGAATGCATTTAGCTTCGGCTATACGATTACATCTAAACAAGTTTATATGTGCTTTTCTTTGGTCTTGAAGTGTCTCCATGAAAATTTCATTAGGATCCCGTTTTCGTACCTTTGCGAATTTTATTGACAAAAAGGGGGAGAAGTAATATGTAGTTCACACTACAAATACATATGGTTTTCGGATCATTATGCATGGGGGAGTGGTTTTCGTGTTGAAACGAAGTATTGACTAAGAGGGGGTGATACATATCACCATAGTATTATTGTCGAAGTTGTGATATAAGAACTTTGATACTGTATAATAATACTATGACACTATATAACAATGATCGAGAGATTTTGTTTTCTCATTGTTATGGCTACGGAACTTCAACAACTATGATGCTGAATTGAACATCAATGGAATCATGGGAGTACTTGGAAAAGACGAAGTTTTCGAGTAATGTTGAAGCACCAAGGAGATAAAGCATGTGGACGAGAATCTACAAAGTTTTATTTATTTTGTAATCCATTTTTATTTGATAGTTTTGCCACTAAAATTGACAAAGGAGGAGATTGTTAGAGAACTGCTCGGTCGAACTCGCATGCATTTCTATCTCAAGCATCTTTGCAAGTTTAGTTGTCAAAACTATATGTCTTGATTTCTAGACTACTTATAGCTAAGTCTCGGTTTATGACAGATTAGTGTAGTTGAGCTCCAGACTCCATGGCGATCATATTACGAAGACGAAGAACTACTCGAGGAACCAGTGGAACTTCAACCGACTAAAAGGTATGTGGAGACTTGAACTTATCTATCACTCAAAAGTCTATCTCTCTATCTCCTACTCTTGAGACAAAATCGTATAAGTATGATAGTTTTCATACATACACATTTTCTGTTTCGAGCCAAGTTTACTCGCCTATCTTTTTCTTGAAATACGTGTTGGTAAGCTTTCGCTTTAACCACTTTTCATATTTATCCGTGACGAAAGTCATGATGACGTTTCAATCTTGAAAATAGCTTTGATGATGATAGTCGTGAATAACGATTGTTATAACATTATAGAAGAATGTTTCAATGATTGCAATGTAAAGTTGAGATTATGTAACCAACTATGGATATAAGCATATATAGTGTGTTCGCACATTAGTGTATAAATCCATGTGCCGGAAACCAATTGTGTGCACTCTTGCATGCGACATTGGTAAAGGAGACAGGTTGGGTACGCGTATTGGCGGAAGTTTTCTAACCGAAAATTTCTGTTGGAGTTTGTAGTTTACAAACTGGAAAACCAGTCACCTTAGGTACGCGTACTCACGGAAGTTTTTGAACCGAAAATTTCTACTGAGTTTCCAAACTCAAATCCGGTTAGCTAAGGTACACGTACCCGTACGCGTACCCAAGCTGGTTATCTCTCAAATCAGAAGTTCATGAACTTAAAACAATAAATCAATAAGGAATGCAATCTTTGCAAACCATGGGTATATTGTTCATGAATTGATTCAAGTGAATAAAACCGATTTAGTTTCAACTGTGTCTGTGAATAAAAACCTAAGCAATTGAACAACTCTATCAACTAGTTCTTATGAGTCATTTGAACTAGTTATTAGAAAGATTAATATGGTTGATATGAAAGTACTCATATGGATAACCTCGGTTAACTATTTGTGAACCAACCAAGTGTACACATTTAGGTATGGTTACTCAAACCTAAATGAAACATATTTGATTTGTGTATGACAAGCTAAGTTTCGATCTAAGGTAGAAAGATATTACCTTGGAGAAATCAGGTTTTTCATCTAAAGGTGAATATTGAATGCTTTGTTACCAAGGTAACTTAGATTGCAAACCCTGATTTGAAAAATATATAAAGGAGACATCTAGCAACCGGAAAAACTAATCCCCACACCTCCTGTGTGATACTAGTTAGTTTGCTAGAGTCGATTCTCCTTTAACCTTAGGTTTATTCCCGAGACCCTGTAGGTTAACGACTAAAAGACTTCATTGGGATTGTGAAGCCAGACGAAACTACTTCTCTTGTAGTTGAGCGAGCTGATCTTGCCATTTTCAATCGTAAGAGTTCAATTGATTAATTGACTTGAGATTATATCTCCGATAGGGCAAGATAAAAAGAAATCACAAACATCTTCGTTTCATCGTTTGTGATTCCGCAAAGTCTTGTTTCGCTACCATACGATTAAGATTGTTGTGAGGTGATTGATAATACTAGGTTGTTCTTCGGGAATATAAGTACGGATTATCAATTAGTTCCTGTTCACCTTGATTTATCAAAAGACGGAACAAAAACTCTTGGGTATTTCTGTGGGAGACAGATTTATTCAATCCTACAGACTTTTCGGTGTGAAATAGATTTGTCTGTCAAGTCTTCGACTTTGGGTCGTAGCAACTCTTGGTTGTGTGTGAGATCAGCTAAGGGAATCAAGTGCATAGTGTCCTGCTGTGATCAGAGACTTAAGGAGTGTAACTGTACCTTCAATCAATGTGATATTGATTAGGGTTCAACTAAAGTCCAGACCGAAGTTAGTTTGTAGTAGGCTAGTGTCTGTAGCGGCTTAATACAGTGTGGTGTTCAATCTGGACTAGGTCCCGAGGTTTTTATGCATTTGCGGTTTCCTCGTTAACAAAATTCTGGTGTCTGCGTTATTTTTATTACGCACTATATTTTGTTATATAATTGAAATATCATAGGTTGTACGTTAAGATCAATCAATTAGAATATCCAACCGTTGGTTGTTGATTTAAATTGATTGAAACTTGGATATTGGTCTCTGGTACCATCCAAGTTATTATCCTTGTATTTAATAAAGACTCGCAGATTTCTATTTGCTTGAGTAAAGATCAAATCAAGTGAGAGAGGTATTAACTCCTCGATATACTTTTTTCAAGATTGAGTCTGACTGTCTAGTTGATTCTCTAGAAAGTATATTGGAGTTAGTCCATACAAATTGCTAATCTAAATATTGGGTGTGGTTGTTGTACCCCCGTTTTTTCACTTAGAGTCCTTTATAGGAATAAAACATGCCTTGAACTTGTGCATAGGACATTGCAGGCCTATCTCCAACTTTTTACTTATCTTAGACATTACTGAAAGCATGCACTTATCTTTCTCATTCCAAGGGTCCATCAATCATGCCCATGCATCACTGGCCTTAGAGTCCTTTGTAGGAATAAAACATGCCTTGAACTGTCCACAGAGGCTGATGTTGATGCATTTCATGCATCACTGGCCTTAGAGTCCTTTCTAGGAAAAAACATTCCTTGAACTTGTGCATAGGACATTGCAGGCCTATCTCCAACTTTTTACTTAGCTTAGACATTACTGAAAGCATGCACTTATCTTTCCATGTCAAGGGTCCATCAATCAGGCTCATGCCGTACTTTCCTTAGGCTTATGCAAGATCCATTAACTTGCATATTCATGTAGCTTACTTTTATGGTCATGCCCAATGCGCCCCATTGGTGCATGCATACGTCGAACTCCATGATAGGAAGTATGAGCATCCAAAGAATGAAATCCAACTCGCCTCATCAAGTTTGACCACCATCATCTCTTGCATCGCAATACCGAACCAGGTGATATGATGGGCCAATATGTCGCAATCATCTCGCAATTAGATGATATAAGTGACAAAGTGCTGGACCGGAAATGTTGCAACTCATTGCGGATACCTACGTACGCTTCATACTCTAAAGGGATTAAGCGCTGACTGTAGTTCATCAACGAAGGGACAACAACTTAAGCCAATTCGTTTGCAAGGCTGTGACCAAGCAATAATGGAAAATGCCTAGTCTGTGCAGGTTGTTCTGTCAAAATGCATAAAGTTTGTACATCATTGGGCGTGGCATAGTACACCCCATCTGCTATCATCACCCCAGCACAGAGGATAAGGGGCACTCACTATCTTCACGGTTTGAACAAAGAATTTGCGGGAACATATTTCAGTTTGCTGTGTACTATTCTGTTGGATTTTAGGAGGGATTACAGTGAGACTCAATCACTGATTTCAATTGGGATGGTCTTGATAGGCCAAAAAAATCTGGTATGGGTGTTCGAATGAATTTATTTAGGTTGGATAATCGTTGGGATGCAAAACAGGAAGTAAGCTCGGGTTTCTCCTGCATTTATTCCCTGAAAATTTGTCGAGTTATTTGGCGAGATTACTGGCTTGAATTGGGTTGGTATCACCCTATTTCAACAAAACATGGAAGGTATATGTTTGAAGTTCGAGTAAAAAGGGAGTCACATGATTATCTCATGAAAACAGAGTTGGAAAGATACTCGGCTATTCTCTGAGCTATTTTTGGGAAGATTGCGCGTATTCTCTGTGTGTTTGAATTATTCTGAAACTTCTATCAACAAGTTGGAGTGTGCTGAGATGCTGCAGACGTGTGAGAAAGAAATGAATGAAAAGAAAATCTCATAACATGCAGCGAAGTAAATAGAGAATATATGAAGTTATTACATGGATTTTGGCGACCTGTCGAGTATATAAAGGGTGTTTGGGAGTCTTAGAAGGGGGATGGAGAGTTAGGGGTGAAAACAGAGGTGATTGGTGATCTACAGAGAAGAATTTAGAGGTTGCGGAGTCGTTTCTGCTGCTGCTGCACCTCTAGAACACGAAGAACATTAGACCGCAGAAGACAGTCGTTTTGCTACAGTGCCAGCGACACATCATATTTATCGTTCTCTGTAACAGTTCGGTTTGTAACAAATATAATTGTTACAAACCCGGTTTTCAATAGTTTTTCCATTTTCACCTCTTGTAAACACTTTTGAGCAATGAAAAATTATTCTGAGTGTGTTTCCAATATGTGGAGCTAGACCCCAACACTGGGACGACGGAGGAAGACGAATTTCATACATGGGTAAAATTATTTAATTCTTTTAAGACTTTTGCATTAATTTTAATTGAAATATGATTTGAATTAATTGGTTGTCATTTAATTTGATGAGGTATGCTTAGCTTAAATATTTTGATACATCATGCTTAGGATTTACAACTAATCTTTTGAGAATCTACCTTGGAAAAATCAGAGTCAATGTTAATTTTATTTATTAAGCTTTAACTGTTGAGAATAAATAAATCGAACCCTATGTTAGGAATTCGACGAAATCCTAGTCCCAGTAACTCTCTTCATCTTGTGACAATATTTTGTATATATTTTTATTTTAGTTTAGTTTATTAATTCTTAAAATCAATCTCATCAAGTCCGAGTGAACGACAACTCTATTTACCACTATATAAAAATACGATCAATTTTTGGCGCCGCCGACGCGGATTTGTTTATAGATTTGTTTTTAGGTTTTATTTTTTTATTATTATTTTTGTTATTTTTTACGCGTTTTGGTATTTTTGTTTGCTTTCAGATTTGGAGCTAAGCTAAAGAAAAAGAGAAAGTGCTGAAAACAAAAGCGAAGCCAAAGAAGGAAAGAAAAGAGGAATCCAAAAGGAGTGAAGAATAAGATTTTTTTTATAGAGATATTTTTTTTTTATTTTTAGAAACTGTAAATAGGTTTTATTTTTGTAATTTCTTATTTTTGGACTTTTTGAACTTTATTTTTGGAACATTGGACATTAACATTTTTAAAACCCTAAGGAAGGGTGAATTAAATAAAACTGTTCCAGGGAAGGACGGCGATTACGATATCGCCTCGGCCCCTCTGGTTCGTACATGACATAGGAGTCATGGCCTGAGTCGAATTCAACGATTCATCTCCGTCTGGTACGTGAGGTAAGAATCTGTCCACCCACGAATCCCCTGTCATTAGGTTTATTTTGTGTTGAGAATGTCGAACTGGTATTACAATAGCCAATACAACGAATATCCGACAGATTTTCAAATTGGACATTATTCGTTTTATGACCATACTGTGAATAGTGGTTGGGAACATCAACCTTTTCAAGGTTATGGATCATACCATGATGAGCCCAATTATTATCCACAGACGCACCGGTCATACGAGAAAAATTCTTATATTTCTCCTTTAGAAAAGTCCCTCAGGAAATTTGAGGAGTCGGCACGTAAGATAACTGAGATGAATAACTTAGTTTATGAGGAAAGAAAACTTTCTATAGAGGAATTCCTTAAGCTGATAGCTGAGACGAACGAAAGAATTGCTCGAAATAATATTAATTTCCAATACAGTGTTTCCAATACCACCCTTGAAAATAAGGATAGTTTTTATTCACATAATCAAGATGACGAGGTTAGAATTGGTAACACTACTTGTTTAGATGAGGTTCGATCATTTTCATATAATGATGATTATGATGAGGATAGTATTGATAAAGAATCTGAAATATTTAGGCATAGTGATCAGGAATTTGTTACTCCGGTTGAGCTTTATAATGATAATGTTATTTCTAGTACAAATCCAAATAATTTTAATAATTATTCACCTATTCAAAAGGACGAGGATTTGATTAGAAATATCCCTGTTTTAGACGATTTAGTATTTCATTTTCACGAAGCCAACGAAGGTTTAGAGGAACGAGTTTATTTTGAGTCTAGCGATTTAGAAACAGTAGTCTTAGACAAAGAACTCGTAGAGATGAGTGAGGATGAACCTAACTTAGAAGAATCAATTGACCATTTCCAGGAATCTGACGACCTAGAAATTAGGGAAGTTGTGACTAGTCTTTCTAGAGAAACTGAAAACTCTAAGTTTGGGGGTGATTATCATTCTTTGTGTGCTTTAACTCTTATAAAGGTCCCTCACTTGGGACTTGATATGTGCCTCAACCATTGTGCCAGATTACCGTCATATTAGCTCTCCCGGACCTAATAATGTCCAGGAAGAAGTTCAGTTGTTAGAAACCCATCCTACGGTTGATGTGGTTTACCCAGGCTATGATACCCAGATGGATTTTGTTTTCCCACCAAAAACTTTTATTCCAATTGTGGGAACGTTTGAATTTGAAATGTGTCAGTTATTGAGTTTTGAGACTAAACCTAATTACTTTAGGAGATTAGGGTCGACACATTTGCTTAAGAATGACCACTAATGTGGTTAACTGTGTGAGTCAAATCTGATTGACTTAGAGGATCCCCAATTATTCAGGTTGTTGTTATGTGCTTCTAAGTTCTTAGTTAAGTATTTCCAGACTCTTCAACCTGACCTTCAGGATCTTACCTTTGAGGAAATTAGTCCCTTGAAAACATTTTATCTAGACCGTTTAATAGAACCTGAACTTGAACCACAACTAGTTGTCTTAATTAAAAAATTAGATAAGGGTATGTTCGGTATCTTCATGGTCTGCTGTAATTTCCTTTTCCTTTGGGTAACACTTTTTGATTCAGATGATCCGCAGTTTTTCAAGTTACTTCTATATGATTCTATGAGATGACTAATTCCTTCTGATGTCTGGCTGAAGACTTTAAACTTAGCACTTCTTGGGAGGTAACCCATGCTCACCCGACACGGTAATATCTTTCCTTAACTCTTTTGCTTCAAATGGTAATAGTTTCTCCTTGTTCATGTTTTTCATTTTATCTTTAGAACATTGAGGACAATGTTATATTTAAGTTTGGGGGTATGGGAGAAACTTTTTAGTTGCATTATATTAAACTCCGGAGCCTAGAAATTTATGGTTATTAAGGATGACACTAACCAATTTAAGTGGATGGAAGCATCTTGGTTGTGGGAGTTGAGGAACCAATTTGATTGGATGGAAACATCTAAATAGAGTCTATTCATAAAAGCACAGAGCTCAGATGTTAGAGCAAAAAAAAAAAAACATGGTGGTTTCGCCATTTCTCGTTGAATCCTTTTCACTTCTATTTTCTTTTCTTTTAAATATGTTTCTAAGTGATTTGGTGGGGCACACGATTCAAGTTGTTACCATTGCTAGGGTGAAATAGATTCATTGAGATACAAAGAAAAAAAAAATGAGACCAGACCATTAGACCAACCGTAATAAAATCAATAAAGTCAACCACTGGTGCCCTTGTATATGCCAGTTGTGTTGACCTAGAGTTAGGATTATCACCCGCTGGTCCCCTTGTATATGCCAGCTGTGTTGATACTAGTCAGACCAGTATCTCAGTCCATTAGGATAGGTTCATCCTAGTAGTGGCCTTCAGACAGATACGGGAAACACCGTTCACCTTAGTCAACATCAAAACCATATACATCCATCTTCTTAATCTTTTCATGTGATTGGTTGACTCCGGTTATGATGTTCAGAAACTATCTGAGTAGAGCTCTGTCACTTATATATGAATTTTAGTATGCTTGAGTGCAAACTGTACAACAATTGAAATTTCGCATCAGGGTACTTCCTCCTATAGTCAATGATTGTTTCCAACCAAGGAGATTCTTTAGTTGCTTCCAAGGTTCTTAGTAGATAGCTAGGGTCTGGAGTAAAAGTTTTGTGGGTACACCTCTGGTAAACCCTCCCGAGACTATATCTCGGTCACTAGGGCCACCTAGTGAGTTAGGATTTTATTTTCTAGATTAGTTTTCCTCGAGGACTAGCAAATTATAAGTTTGGGGGTATTTGATAGACGCATTTTTATGTCTATTTTGTTCTCAATTTTCTGTATTGTTGGTACTCAATTTTATATTTATTACGGTGTTTTGTGTATTTGTAGGTTTTTTTTGGAAATAAACATTTTTGGAAAATTCGGCTCAAAAAGAAGCTCGAGGCACCCCGGAGGACATTTGCTAAATGGACCCCTACTTCGGATAAGGGGCAAATAAATTTCTAAGGGGCACCTAGTTGCTATTCACACCCCAGTACACCCCATCTGCTATCATCACCCCAGCACAGAGGATAAGGGGCACTCACCATCTTCATGGTTGAACAAAGAATTGGCGGGAACATATTTCAGTTTGATGTGTACTATTCTGTTGGATTATCGGAGGGATTACAGTGAGACTCAATCACTGATTTCAATTGGGATGGTCTTGATAGGCCCAAAAAAATTCTGGTATGAGTGTTCGAATGAATTTATTTGAGTTGGATAATCGTTGGGATGCAAAACAGGAAGTAAGCTCGGGTTTCTCCTGCATTTATTCCGTGAAAATTTATCGAGTTATTTGGCGAGATTGCTGGCTTGAATTGGGTTGGTATCATCCTGTTTCAACAAAACGAGGAAGATATGTGTTTGAAGTTTGAGTAAAAAGGGAATCACGTGATTATCTCATGAAAACAGAGTTGGAAAGATACTTGGATATTCTCTGAGCTATTTTTGGGAAGATTGCACATATTCTCTGTGTGTTTGAATTATTCTGAAGCTTCTATCAACAAGTTAGAGTGTGTTGAGATGCTGCAGACGCGTGAGAAAGAAATGAATGAAAAGAAAATCTCATAACATGCAGCGAAGTAAATAGAGAATATATGAAGTTATTACATGGATTTTGGCGACCTGTCGAGTATGTGAAGGGTGTTTGGGAGTCATAGAAGGGGGATGGAGAGTTAGGGTGAAAATAGAGGTGATTGGTGAGCTATAGAGAAGAATTTAGAGGTTGCAGAGTCGTTTCTGCTGCTGCTGCACCTCAAGAACACGAAGAACATTAGACCGCAGAAGACATTCGTTTTGCTACAGTGCCAGCGACACATCATATTTATCGTTCTCTGTAACAGTTCGGTTTGTAACAAATATAATTGTTACAAACCCGGTTTTCAATATTTTTTCAAGATTGAGTTATTATCCTTGTATTTAATAAAGACTCGCAGATTTCTATTTGCTTGAGTAAAGATCAAATCAAGTGAGAGAGGTATTAACTCCTCGATATACTTTTTTCAAGATTGAGTCTGACTGTCTAGTTGATTCTCTAGAAAGTATATTGGAGTTAGTCCATACAAATTGCTAATCTAAATATTGGGTGTGGTTGTTGTACCCCCGTTTTTTCACTTAGAGTCCTTTATAGGAATAAAACATGCCTTGAACTTGTGCATAGGACATTGCAGGCCTATCTCCAACTTTTTACTTATCTTAGACATTACTGAAAGCATGCACTTATCTTTCTCATGCCAAGGGTCCATCAATCATGCCCATGCATCACTGGCCTTAGAGTCCTTTGTAGGAATAAAACATGCCTTGAACTGTCCACAGAGGCTGATGTTGATGCATTTCATGCATCACTGGCCTTAGAGTCCTTTCTAGGAAAAAACATTCCTTGAACTTGTGCATAGGACATTGCAGGCCTATCTCCAACTTTTTACTTAGCTTAGACATTACTGAAAGCATGCACTTATCTTTCCATGTCAAGGGTCCATCAATCAGGCTCATGCCGTACTTTCCTTAGGCTTATGCAAGATCCATTAACTTGCATATTCATGTAGCTTACTTTTATGGTCATGCCCAATGCGCCCCATTGGTGCATGCATACGTCGAACTCCATGATAGGAAGTATGAGCATCCAAAGAATGAAATCCAACTCGCCTCATCAAGTTTGACCACCATCATCTCTTGCATCGCAATACCGAACCAGGTGATATGATGGGCCAATATGTCGCAATCATCTCGCAATTAGATGATATAAGTGACAAAGTGCTGGACCGGAAATGTTGCAACTCATTGCGGATACCTACGTACGCTTCATACTCTAAAGGGATTAAGCGCTGACTGTAGTTCATCAACGAAGGGACAACAACTTAAGCCAATTCGTTTGCAAGGCTGTGACCAAGCAATAATGGAAAATGCCTAGTCTGTGCAGGTTGTTCTGTCAAAATGCATAAAGTTTGTACATCATTGGGCGTGGCATAGTACACCCCATCTGCTATCATCACCCCAGCACAGAGGATAAGGGGCACTCACTATCTTCACGGTTTGAACAAAGAATTTGCGGGAACATATTTCAGTTTGCTGTGTACTATTCTGTTGGATTTTAGGAGGGATTACAGTGAGACTCAATCACTGATTTCAATTGGGATGGTCTTGATAGGCCAAAAAAAATCTGGTATGGGTGTTCGAATGAATTTATTTAGGTTGGATAATCGTTGGGATGCAAAACAGGAAGTAAGCTCGGGTTTCTCCTGCATTTATTCCCTGAAAATTTGTCGAGTTATTTGGCGAGATTACTGGCTTGAATTGGGTTGGTATCACCCTATTTCAACAAAACATGGAAGGTATATGTTTGAAGTTCGAGTAAAAAGGGAGTCACATGATTATCTCATGAAAACAGAGTTGGAAAGATACTCGGCTATTCTCTGAGCTATTTTTGGGAAGATTGCGCGTATTCTCTGTATGTTTGAATTATTCTGAAACTTCTATCAACAAGTTGGAGTGTGCTGAGATGCTGCAGACGTGTGAGAAAGAAATGAATGAAAAGAAAATCTCATAACATGCAGCGAAGTAAATAGAGAATATATGAAGTTATTACATGGATTTTGGCGACCTGTCGAGTATATAAAGGGTGTTTGGGTCTTAGAAGGGGGATGGAGAGTTAGGGGTGAAAACAGAGGTGATTGGTGATCTACAGAGAAGAATTTAGAGGTTGCGGAGTCGTTTCTGCTGCTGCTGCACCTCTAGAACACGAAGACATTAGACCGCAGAAGACAGTCGTTTTGCTACAGTGCCAGCGACACATCATATTTATCGTTCTCTGTAACAGTTCGGTTTGTAACAAATATAATTGTTACAAACCCGGTTTTCAATAGTTTTTCCATTTTCACCTCTTGTAAACACTTTTGAGCAATGAAAAATTATTCTGAGTGTGTTTCCAATATGTGGAGCTAGACCCCAACACTGGGACGACGGAGGAAGACGAATTTCATACATGGGTAAAATTATTTAATTCTTTTAAGACTTTTGCATTAATTTTAATTGAAATATGATTTGAATTAATTGGTTGTCATTTAATTTGATGAGGTATGCTTAGCTTAAATGTGTTGATACATCATGCTTAGGATTTACAACTAATCTTTTGAGAATCTACCTTGGAAAAATCAGAGTCCATGTTAATTTTATTTATTGAGCTTTAATTGTTGAGAATAAATAAATCGAACCCTATATTACGAATTCGACGAAATCCTAGTCCCAGTAACACTCTTCATCTTGTGACAATATTTTGTATATATTTTTAGTTTAGTTTAATTTATTAATTCTTAAAATCAATCTCATCAAGTCCGAGTGAACGACAACTTTATTTACCACTATATAAAATTCGACCATGTACCAGTCGGCTCGAGTTTAAGGCAGCATATCCTGCACAGTTTTAAGGGTCACACTATATAAATACCATATTTAATCTCAGTTATTCTTATTATCATATGGATATTTGGAATGGTAAAAATTTCCATTAATTTTAATCGGTGATAACAACATCAGCCAGGTCTTTGGTATTGATAATTAACCATATAGAATCATACAAATGGCTCCGACGAGAGCTATCGTTCATTTAATGCCCACAACCAGTGGAAAATAATGTTGTAACCGTTGAAAACAGATAAAACAATCAATTTTGTCCGCAATCACTAATCTTTATCATAACTAAGAGTGGGACCATTAGTCCAGTAAAGTTAAATCGTAGAAATTAGATTAACGCATAGTGAAAAACAAATAATCGTAAGCCTTCCTTAATCGCATAGTGAAAAACAAATAATCGTAAGTCCTGGAAATCAAACAATTCATCTCTTTCCCTCTACAAAACACTCAGCTCCTCATTCCCCAACTCTCTTTAACAAGAATATCAACCCCACTCAGAATATGAGTTTTGTTAGTTCAATTTCTGGGTTTCTTGTTCTACATTTCAATGGCGACTCCATACATCACCATCACTTTTATAGAGACTTAGTTTTCTTCATAATCATCATCATCATCATCATCATCAAGAAAATATCTCCCAGGGTTTTGATTGATGATTTAACTAGCTACCGTGTTTGAAAAACTATTTCGTCTGATTCCAACTGCTTAGCAATCTTCATCAACTCAATAAAGCAGAGAGAACTTGATACCAAGAAGAAGAAGATGAAGGTGAAAAAGAAGAGGATATTTTTCAGGGATTGGTACTGAATACTCATTAGAGAGACTGTCTACAATCAACATAATTGAAGGTATAACAAGGTGTTTTATATTTCAACTTGGAAATGATGACTTACCCAGGTTTTTGGTTGATTTTCTTCAAGCGGATCATGTTGATCAAAATTTTGAAATAATTTACTAGTGAATCAGTCTTATGGAGTTGTGAAAGTCTGAGAAAGACCAATGTTGTTGTTATGAAGGGTTTTGAAGAGTTAATCACCAGAAATTCCTTAGTTGAGCAGAGATTGGTGATCTCTAGGGAGAGTATGAAAGAAAGAAGAAAAAGTAAAGTGAAAAGTGGCAATGTGAAGTTCTCAAGGAAACACAAATCAAATATCTGTTTGCAAAACTGATTAGCATCATAATCGTGATGAACTAGAATCTTATCATCATCATCTCCATCACTATTGAATGCACCATCATCATTTGTTATTGTTTTTCTATTTCGAGATTAAATAAACTTTTTCACCAAAAAAAACGTTTTTAGGAGTTTTCTTTACATTCTGGATTAAGATTGTATCAATGAATTCAGAAATTAGAACAGACCTGTTGGTAGTATCACTTTTTTTTTAACAAGTGGTCACACATGAACCCACCTGATTAGAGGAAAGTTTATAAACAATCACGTTTTTGTCGATTTATTGTTATTGCAATTTTGGATGATTTAGATTATGAAGTTTGTTGTTTGTTTTAATTCTTGGTTAAATCCAGCTGAGTTTTACTTTCAATTAGAATAAGGGAGCTTTCATGAGACGATGGTTTCCAAGAATTTTGAGATTTAGGGTTGATTAAAATGGTGGATCTTGAAATTTGAAAAGTACTCGCAAATTTTTTTTTATTTTTTTTTAGGAGGGGGGTGTTTAAAGTCATTGATCTTATTGACACAAGTGATGAAAAAGTAGTCGCAGAATGTTAAGAAGAGAAGTAGTAGGTTTGTTGGTTTTTCAGCAATTTATATCCGTTATTGTCGGTTAAAGCGGATTCCTAATGTAATTTTGAACGAGGAAGAGAGAAAAATGCGTTATGTTAACTAGAATTGGTTACATGTAAGCAAATAAAGAACACGGTGGATTAGGCTTGAGATCACTTGAACATCTAAATATGGCACGTGTAGCAAAATTATCCTAAAGGTTTTTGATCAATTATTCTTCATTATTGGGGAAATTACTTCATGCCAAATATCAAGAGGAAACCACAAAAGCGTTCATCCACTTGGTCTGAAATGCTTGATAGCATCAAGTAATTAAAGGATGGTTGTTTGTGGGTTGGTGGAAATGGATCTAATATTAAAGTCTGAAATGACCCTTAGATCCCAACATTACCGGGCTATATTCTTCCCACTTCTCTAACCAATTCAGAAGTAGTCCACTTCAGTAAAAAAGCCAACGCACAATGATATTCCCATAGTGTGGTCCACCATCTCTTTGATCTGTATGTTGCTGAACAGATTTTTTCAACAAAAGGTGATAAACTTATATGGAGCTTCAAGAATCATGCAGATTTTCACTGCTTCTTCATCCGATGACACATCGTTTGCTTGACCCAAAATTTTGGAGAATATAAGAGAAAGTCTTATGGTGGAATCCTAACTATTCCAAGTGCAGAAAAAACGTGGAATGTGGAGTCTAATGGCTTCCACGTTGGTGTCATCCACATTTTTTTCAAACCATGTTCCATGATTTGGTGGAAGCCAAACAAAATAGTAATCAAATTAGCGTCAAACTCTATTCAGAATAGCATGTTAGAAGACAAAAAACGCCAATCAGAATAGCATAAGTCAAGCGCTATTTTGAATAGGTATTTTTTTCCAAGGAAATACCAATTGGTCCTAAGAATAATATATTAGAGAGAGTCTAGTCCAATTGACCTAGTCAATTGTCTGTTTGGTCCTATTTAGTAATATAAATTATAATTTGGTCCTAAAAATTATAGTTTGGTCCTAGGGTGATGTCATGGATGATGTAAATGTCATCTTGTAGTGGCAAAAATACCCTTTTGGACCATTACATCATCCATGACGTCACCATATGATATATATAGTCAATTATCAAGAGAGAAGATATTATTTTCAGATTTATTTTCTCTCACCTCCATATTTTCAGATCTACTTTCTCTCTCCTCTTTTTTCTTCACCTGCTGCTGCATAAACAATGAAGATTGTGTGAGTTCTAGGGTTTTGATTTTGCAGAGATGATGAATACGATTTGCAGAGATGATAAACGTCATGAGTATATCAAGATGATGAACAAGACGACGATTTTTTGACAAAGATTTTGTGTTTTCTCCCTGTCTTGATGTTGTTTGTGGTTGAAGATGATGATGAACAGGATGAAAACGATAAAGATTTATGTTCTTCTTCGTCACTGTTGCTGCTACTGTTGAAGATGATGAATTTGATGAAGTTCATTCTTGAAATGAACACTGTTTTTCTCGCTGTTTTGATGCTGTTGTGGTTGAAGATGATGATGAACACGATGAAGATGATGAAAACGACGAAGATTTATGTTCTTCTTCGTCACTGCTGCTGAAACTGTTGAAGATGATGAACTTCATTCTTGAAATGAACTCTGTTTTCTTTAGAAGATGATGATGCAAACGAAAGAAGATCTTGATTTTGATGATAAAGATCTTGTTATTGACGATGATAAAGATGACGATGATTTTGATGTTGAAGATCTTGATTTTGTTGTTGAAGATCTTTGTTACTGATGTTTGTTGCTCGTGTTAAAGATGAATTTCTGCTGTTGTTGAAGACGATGATGTTTTGTTGCTGCTGTTGAAGACGAAGAAGAAGATGAAGTTGATGATGCTGCAGTTCATTTTACGAATGAACTCTATTTTTATCAGGAGTTCATTTCTGGAATGAACTATGGTTTATATAGGTTTTTATCAGCAGTTCATTCTGATGAATGAACTCTGGTTTGTATAGGTTTTTATCAAGAGTTCATTTCTGGAATGAACTCTGGTTTATATGTTTCTTTATGAGGAGTTCATTTTCTGGAATGAAGTCTGGTTTATATGGATTTTTATCAGAAGTTCATTTCTGGAATGAACTCTGTTTTTTTAGGTTTTTATATGGAGTTCATTTCTGGAATGAACTCTGTTTTTTTAGGTTTTTATATGGAGTTCATTTCTGGAATAAACTCTGTTTTTTTAGGTTTTTATATGGAGTTCATTTCTGGAATGAACTCTGTTTTTTTAGCTTTTTATATGGAGTTCATTTCTGGATTGAACTCTGTTTTTTTAGGTGATTTCTGAAAAAATCAGTAGAAATTAACAGGAGTTCATTTTGAAGAATGAACTGCTACAAAAAAAAAAAAACTAACACGGAAAGATATCTTTATCCAGTTAAATATTTTTAAATAATTATGAATCAAACAGTAAAGGCGTTTGACCAAAGGACTAAACAGACATAGACCCACCTAAAAAAGCACGGAACAATATTTTCCCCTTTTTTTTTCGAATCTTCTATTTTTAGAATCAGACGGTTGTATTTTGAGTAGCGTTGATCGCCGTAACGAATAACGTTTCATTGATATGAGCAGGATTTAGGGGAAGTTGTGGATGTAATATGACATCATAATTAGGTGAGATGTGTCCCATCTACATATTATCCAAGTGACATATAATTTGTCTTTCTCTTGGAAGCAACGTGTGTTTGTTTCATCATGTGACGGTGGAAGTAAAGCGATTCTGCAATTTTGTTCGTGTAGACTTTTTAGTGGATCTCAAGTAGATCAGATTACCAGTCCGTCAGTTTTCAAAAGAATGCTGCTAATCTTTGTTCTCATTGGCGCCGGACCGTTGACCAAGTCAAGCGCTATTCATAATGACGTTTTCTAAATGTTATCTAGCGTTAAATGTTGTTCTGATTATCATTTTTGTGATTTCACCGTTAGATTTGAACTTCCATGAACAATTCCAAATGAATAATTCCAAATGTTGAGCTAGCATGGAAGATAGAATTATTCCACCATAAGACTTAACCTTGTACAATGGAGTGGGTACTCTTAATAAGGTGGTTCAGGGTTGACTGCCAATTTTGTGGTCTAGAAGAAGAACTAGTGTATCACCGTTTTTTTTACACTACCAAACTGCCCAAGCTGGATCTCCTATCTCTTTCGGAATTCTAAGTGACCCGTCTATCCGTAAAGATAAGTAACTGTCTCACTCTGACTGTGCATGATGTTGACATGGCAAATGACGACTACAAACGTGGCACCTGATACCCGAATCTTTTGATGACGTGTCTGACCATCATGCTAACGTGCACCAGGAGGGTGCGGACCCTTCGCTGACGTGGCAGTATAATGCTAACATGTCAACACATCATGATGACATGGCATCTGGCGGCGGAACCCTGCACTGTTGTGGCAGTACACCTTGCTTACGTGACAGTCATTTTGATGACATGGCATGCTGCCTTGGCAAATCCGTCGGCTAGTCTTTGAGCTCGTCACGCTTGCGGCTTGTCATCTCCGTAGTTGGGTCAGCATATGTGGTACGTATAGGGCTCTTAGTAAACCCATTTTTGGTACAAAATATTAGGGTAAAAACAACAATCTAGTCAAATAATGATTGAATAATCTCAATGGATGTTTATTGTGTCTAGTTTATAGTTTATTTTTCGCAAAAGTTCTTTAACGCTCTACAATTTTTCATTAGAAGTTTCATTAGTAGTAGTTTAAATAGAAGTTGAAGTTCACAGCACCTCCGGTACATTTTGTATCTACACTTACCCAGCAAGCTAGCTCCTCAGCTTTTCGTTTGTTTGATTCGCATAATTAGTTTTGATTTTAACTTTCAGTATTCTGAATTTTGAAATTACAATACCCCTCCGTCTCTGAAATTAGTTTTGGAGTACCATCAGTTTTTCTAGAGGGCACGATTATCAGACTGAAATATCTCTGTCAAAATGATTGATCATTGAAATTTGAACAGATATGTCAATGTAATAGAATTATAAGAAGAGAGAAAGGAGTTCTAGGCGTGTCATATAAAATAATTCAAACAGAATCCACATGTAGAAACAGTACTGGAAGAAAAATGAAAGAAAGTACTCTAAAACTAAAAACACCATGAGATAAATGAAGAAAAAGTCAAGTCTACACTAAGAGAAGAGAGGAAAAAGTCTAAACTAAAGAGACGCAAGGGAGTAGTCACATACATAAATAACAATCTTTTCGTCAGAGGACACCAAAAATACTCAGTCATTGATCAGATGTTGTAGTAGTCGAATGCATCAACTTCATCACCATCACCATCATCATCATCATCAAATCCAGAGATATAACTGCCTCCAGAGAATTCATAATATCCGTCTTCAAATAGAAAGTCGATGTCAGAAAATCCAGAGGGGTAGGCTTCACCATATGATCCATCCTCGATTGTAGCATCAAATTCATAGTCGTCAGTGGAGTCATTTGGGAGCCTTAGTTTTATAAGCCTCTCCCTACATATCTTCAGCATGTCCCCTTCTAGATTAAGGTTGAAGCATTGACGGAGATCGAGCGATTCAAGGTGCAGGCAGCCATCAAGAATTCCCCTCAAACCCACATTGGTCAATTTATTTCCGAAAAGATGAAGATGACGCAGCTGAGGCATGTTCTCTGCAATGGCTAGTGCCTCCACATCACGTTCTAAGTGTGGCCGCCTGAAGCCTCGACAATTGAGCCGGAACGATGTCAGCTGGGGGCATGCTTTCCCAACAGTTTTAAGCATATCCTCTGAGAAAGAACAGTGGCATACTTCAAGTTCCTCCAGCATGACAGCTTTCTTGGCCAAGTTTCAGTGCATCATCGCTAACTTGATAACAAGATACAAGCCGAAGACACCTCAAGGAACCAGACCTGAAATCAGATAGTTAATACTGAGGAGTTACAGATAATGTTGTTTTAGGCATACTACAAACAAGTAAATGTTTTCAAATGGGAGGAAACAAATTAGAATAATTTCCATAGCTTGGTAAACTAATATATCGCACCAGTATATTCAAGGACCCCAAAAATATTTCTAAAAAGTAAGCATATGGATATTCTAGTGTGATATTTTACACAACGTATAAGCATGCTCTACAGCAGGATTAAGTTTCCGGTACATTTAACAGAAACTTACGCTATGATTTTAAGAGCATGACTGTTATCCTGTGATTCTAAGAGCATCAATGATTGACTGAGTGCACTGTAACGGCTCATCCATGTCGAGAAAAAATTAATATAATTGTCATTCAAGTTGTTTCAAAATGCATCATGAAAAACAAGGACAACAACGCAGCAACTGATAACCAAAGAGTGTAAGAATATATTTTCCCTCTTGTGCTCTTTATCATTTTGCTATTTTCAGTAACCTTAACCAATCAGCTGATCAATTGGCATCTTTACAATTCCAAATAATGACACTCTTGTAAGAAACCATAAAAATTACTACAACAATGGGTAATTTTGCGAGAACATATAGATACATAATAATATCAACCAGTAGAGGATGACGAGTTTTCAGAAGACCATAGGACAAGCAATATATGAATGGTGGATGAGTCTATTCTTTCATTTGGCAAATTCCAAATAATGTCTTTATGATCACCAAGGGTATATTGTCCTTAAATCTATTTCGAATATGACATTTGATGGATGACAAACTCTATAATGAGGTTGAATTAACAGAGCTCTTGCAGAAACCTAATGATTTGTGCGTGTTCAGTCAACTGTCAAGCAGATATATCATCATCCTAAACAAGCCATAGACCAAACAAAATACTTAACAAACAGTTACCACAGACACGAAATGGAAGGAAAAGCCATTCAAAAAATGCAAATGAAGAACTAGAAAATCATAATATTATATTGAGATAGAAGATTCACTTACTTATCAGCAATATAATCTACAAGGTCATCAGTACCAAAATGTTCCATAGAGAATTCAACCAACTGTCCAGAACTCCTATCCACAGCTTCTCTTGCCATCTTTTCCATATCATAGTATCCACCATCAAACAAATCCCACCAATTCCTCATATCTATATAACGAAACAGCAGAGGCTCTTTGGAAACTTTTCGCCACATAGAACATACAGCTTGAGCCCTAAAAAAGATATCAATTGCCCCTAATTTAAGAAATATATGAGCCAGAACATCAGGAGGCAATTCAAGCCAATTTCTAACTTCCGCAGGTGAACTTGGTTCTTCTGTTGAAATCGGAGTTTGATTCTCCATGACACACTCCATCCTCCACAGGTACAAACAATTCAAACCCTAGCTATAAGATTACAAAAGAGAATACACCAAAATTAGATAAATCTCTAAGGTTTCAATTTGGGATTTCTAAAAACTTAAACCCTAAATTCTACAGTAAAAAATAGTAACAGAAATTCCATGTTTCTTACCTTATGTAGAAGATAGGAGGAGACTCAGAGAAATGCTGCTGCTGCTGCTTGGGTTCACAAAATCTTGTTTGATTTCAATATGGCTGTTTGAAACCTGTCAAAGACTCATTGATCGCTGGAGAGGATGAACTAGAACCATTTTGCTTCTTCGTACGAGTAGTTTGAGAACCAGACTCAAAACTCAAAAGAGTGCAACTTTTAGGCTAGCAAGGAGACTCGCATCTTACCGAGGACACATGGACCATGGTAGTCGTCGGTCGTGATTTGTGCATCTGTGGTGCAATTATTTCGAAAAATGTTAGAAAATGCACCCACCTGATTGTTGTTGGGTGCAAACACACGCCACCAACAACAATTTAATCTGCAGGACCGAAACACACGCCATCAACACAATGCCTTCATAGGGAGTACTTTCAAGGGCGCAAGAATGGGCTGCTGCAGGACCGGATTGGCAGAAGAAGCGGAAGCGGTAGCTTTGCTGCAGACTACACAATGGGCCATCACAAACAAACTACAGAATCTGGTCATAGAAGGAAATAATCAAAATACAATCAAGTACTTACAAGGCACACATAACTCTATCAAATGGCAATGCGTAGCAATTCTAGATGAAGTTAAGAGGTTGGCAGACAAACTAACTTCTTTTGGGGGATTTTATTTTGTGAGCAGAAGAGCTAACAAAGCAGCATACTTGCTAGCAAAAAAAGGGAGAAATTCTTCTCAACAGCATACTAGTTTTACTGAAGTACCTTTATTTTTAATTCCTATAATAGCTTTTGACACTGTCAAAGCTCAAGAAATCTGTAATATGAACTCAAATTATGTAACTTTTTTTGAAGAAACTAATGACACAAATTCAGTCATGAGTCTGAATCTACAGATTTGTCTTCTTTGCGATAATATATCTGGTTATTTTTTTTTTTAAAAAAAAAAACAATTTAATTTGGCCCAGAACGTATACCCTAGCAAATCACTTTATTTGGCTTCTATCTCTTATCGGCTGGAAATGCTTTCCCGTTCACTATGTGAGTGTGTTTTAATACAAACACCTAGCGACGAACCAAGATTTTATGTTGGGGGCTAAATAACTTTTTTTTCCGGATTCACAATTTCATTAATCTCGAATGCAATAAGGAGGAAATAAGACCAGTTCGAGCAGTAAACCTTTGACAATGAAAGTAATAGATGAGGTTGATCTGCAAGACGTGGGATTTGAAGGTGACCCTTTCATTTGGTCAAATATTCGGGAAGGAGAAGGGAATATTTGTGAAAGAATAGACAGAGCTATGGTAAATTACAAATGGACATAGAATTTTCCGGACTCAAATGTACGCCACCTTCCCATAGTATGATCTGATCATACTCCAATTCTTTTGCACTCAAACTCAGAAATAAAAAGCTGCAAAAACCTTTCAGGTGTACTAGATATTGGTTCTCCTACTCATATTTTGTTTTAGTAGTCTCGGCTTCTTGGAACCTTCACACTAAAAACTCAGGAGATAGGAACTTCTCGTCAAACCTTCACACTAAAAACTCCGTTCGTCCGATTTGGCTTATTAGAATGCAGAGGTGTTTGGAAATATCCACAAAAGTATCAAGCAGTTGAACAATAAAATTGAGAATCTCCATAAATCTAGGAGTTACTCTGCCAATTTAGACAAAATGAAGAAACTTCAAGCTGAACTAGGAAAATGGTATGAAATTAGAAATGATTTCTACCACCAACTTTTTAAAGATAAATTCTTTAAAGAATATGACCCGAATTATGAATATTTCCATGCCACTGCCTCAAATAGAAGAAGAATAAATGTTATAAACTCTCTTAGAGGCCCAAAGGCCGTGGATTTCTGATCGAGATCAATTAAATTCTCTTATAATAAATCGTTTCTCCCAGATAGGAACATCCCAAGTGCAAAATTATAGTGTTGACCTTTCGGCTCTTACAAAGCCTTGTATCTCTCTGGAGGAAAATTTGTCTCACTCGCAGATTCCTTCCAAAGAAGAAATCTGGCAAATTTTATCGAACTTGAACCCTTGGAAGGCTCCTGAACCTGATGGTTTTAAAGCAAACTTGGATATACTAGGACCGGACATAATCACAACCATTCAAGATTTTTTTCAAATCAGGAAAAATTAGTCCAGATTTCAATTATTCCTTCATAACTCTTATCCCCAAAATTTATACTCCCAAACCCTTGCGGATTTTAGACCCATCAGTCTAAGCAATACGATATATAAGTTGATATCAAAAATTCTAGCGAATAGGCTAAGTCATCTATTAAACAGACTAATCTCCCCCGAATCAATCAGCCTTTCTCCTCAGCAGACAAATATTGCTCATGAACAACTTCATTGAATGAAAAATTCAAAAGCCAGAAAAGGTTATTTAGCCCTAAACTTAGATATGTTCAAGGCTTTCTACGGAGGAGAGTGGTCTTTCATAACACAAGTTTTTCTTTCTTTTGGTTTTAATGAGTCCTGGGTTAATCTAATATCACAATGCATCTCCACAACTTCCTTCTAGATCCTTCTAAATGGCTCTCTGGGGCCAAAAATTCAAGTCTTCAAGAGGGATTCGTCAGGTAGATCCTCTCTCACCTTATCTTTTCTTGATGCATGGAAATCTTGTGTAGACTTCTAAACAAGGCCATAACAGAGAAAAATATTTCAGGTTTAAAAATTAATAAAGATGCCCCAAATATATCTCATATCTTTTTCGCCGATGATTGTTTTTTATTTACAAAAACCGACTTAGGAGAAGCGAAAAATCTTTTAGACATCCTATCATAGTTCGGGGAAATTACAGGATAAATGGTTAATCTTCAAAAATACGGAATTTATTTTAGTCTCAAAATTCAACCAAAACATGAGAAAATTATTGCAAAGATCATAAAAGGTTCCATTAATTACCAAAACAGATAAAAACCTCGGTACTCCTCTTTTCTTTGATAAGAAAAGAAAAAAAAGTTGAACCTCTTCTCAAAAAATACTGTAATTCTCTTCAAGTTTGGAAATCGAAGCTTTTATCTCAAGCGGGCAGAACAGTCCTCATCAAATCCATTCCCCAATCTTTTCCAACCTACCAAGCGCAATGTTTAGCTCTTCCTAAATCCACCTTAGGAAATCTTGACAAGATTCAAATGGACTTTTGGTGGGAAAAAAATGAGCCAAAAGGAAAAGGTGGTTATTTCAGCGCTTGCTCAAAGTTATGTAAATGTATACATATATATATATATATATATAAGAAACCTCCATCAATTCAATATTGTTATGTTAACAAAATGAACAAGTAGGTTAGTTACTGAAAAAAGAACAGCTTCTGGACAAGTATCCAAAATGGATTAGATATTGTAAAGGATAATTTTGTCTGGCAAGTAAAGAATTGAGCCTCCAAAAATATCTGGGAAGACAAATGGTTGCCTAAAGCAGATATTATTATTAAACCCTCAGATAATGAGGAAACATTACCAAAACTAGTCAAAGATTCGATTTTTCTAGAAGGATCATGGGATAATTCCTTTCCAGTCCAGAAAACATATATTTGATCCTATCAATCACTCCCCAAATACAGAGTCCAGATAAAAGCAGATGGAAACATCACTCATCAGGTCGGTTCTCGGTAAAGAATATATACGATTATTTGATAAATCTAAGTGAAATAGAATAATTAGATTTCCTATGGTATATGATATGGAAAAGGCCAGTCATTCCGAGAATTAGACTATTTCTATGAAACTAGTCCAGAAAGCTCTCCCCACCTCAAACAGATTGGCAACACATACTTGACTTATCTCTGGTATGTCAAATGTGTAATTCTCAAGCTTAAGAGACATGATGACATCTTTTCCATCAATGTGCTTTTCCAAGAGCAATTTGGTTCGGATCCTCTTTAGACTCAATCACATCTAAATTCAAGTCGGATACGATAATCATTTGGGTTAAAGACTTGATGTCATCTGATTAACACCAAAACATTATTAGTAGAATAACTATTACTCTATGGTTTGTATGGAAACACATACGTGAAACATTCTTTGAAAAAATTACACCAGATCCGATAAACTTGATAAATCAAATTAGAAATTTTATCCAATCCATACCTCTTACTAAGCAGTTTCAAAGCTCAAGCAAACTCCTAATCAATATACCAGCTCTTCTTGGTCTATGATAAATTTGGATTGGATAATATTTATAGATGATTCCTTTAAAGAAGATGATTTTACAATGGTCTACGCTTTCATTTTATTCTCTATGGACCAAGAATCTTTAATGCACATAGGGATGGTTGGGACAGAGCAACTTCGGCAATGCATGCAGAGGCGAAAGCCTTACTCAAGGCAGGTAAATGGTTAAAGGATAATATCTTATCTACAGTATCCATAATTATTGACTGCAAACAACTAGCGAATATAATTAATAATGGAATTATGGAAATTCCACGGAAGGCGGAGAACACAATTGAAGAGACGAAAAATATCCTTAAAAATCATCCATAAGCTCGAGTACAATATATCTACAGGAAACAAAATGCAACAGCGGATTTTATAGATAAAGAAGTAAGAATACAGAAGATTCATCATATTTCCAAGCAGTTAATTTAAAAGTACAAAATCTAGCATCAATCGTAACAATTTTAATGAGCAAGAAATTACTTGTTTTATTGTACTACATTGCTTGATTAATATTATTCTAACTTTCCCGTTAAAAAAAACGCACAACAAACTATCTTATGCTTTAAGAACAATGCATTGAATCAAGTTTGTTGACACAGTGATATTAATTAGTTTAATATCTGTTTTAGTCTCTTAGTAAATTAATGGAAAAACCACAAAAACATCGCTCAACCTAGTATAGATATAGAGAACCATGGAACAATGCAGATGCAATCCAAAATGAAACTGGTCAGTAATTTACTTTTTGTGTCAATATTGTTATAGTACTTTTAATTTTTCACAAATTTAATTAGTAACAAAGGGATTCTACATTGCATGTCCTAAACTCCATATCATGACAATATAATTGATTTTCTAGCTGAATATCCAAAAATAAAATTAAAGATTATTTTATGGATTGTATATAAACATTGCTGCAAGATATATGTTGACATTGATTCATTAAATCACCGGCAAACCCGATTATTGTAGAATGTGGAGATTTATATGTACCGTTATGCCCAATAAATGAACAATCACCATCATAAACTCTTTTCCAATTTCTAAACCCAACAACAATAAAAGCATCACATGTTGTTAAATTTGTATCAAAAGGAGAACACTGGAAATAAAAGACGGCATCCGTTGCAAGTGAATACTCAAATCACAAAAACTTCTTAATTAAACCACTTATAATTGAATTAAAGTTTTGAAAATGGAAGACCACTAAATCAAACTAAAAAATTTATTTTTCATGTATCGATAATCATGCGTATAATAGCAATACAAATATCAATCTCAATTCACATTTTCACATAATCTTAGATGAAAAATCAAACTTTGCATCAAAATAAAAAAACCGAAAAGCCGTCAATACAATCCTTAGAAGCAAATATGGTCGACAATAACAATAAAACGGTGTCGTATTGGAAATACAACATGATGATGATGTAGTACCAGAGACACAAGGTTAGATCGATATATGTTACATAATACTAAAATGATCTAGAATCGATTCACTAGTCAAATATAGGTACTAACTCTGTGATATATTTTTATTTCACAATTTACATGACATAATAGTCAAGTCTACATGATCATAATGTACAGATTGAGATTATACCTTGCAGAGAGTCTTCTATTTATAATAATGAAACATGCTATATTGTTTAAGGTTCAAGACATTTTCTCTTATGATCAAAGCAAGCTCGTGAACTAATTTTCATTTTAAGAATTACTTTGATCCTAAGCAAACTAAATTACTCACCATATACTATTTTCAAAGGATCGAAACCATGTAAGCAAGTGAGAAGTTTTCTTTGTAACATAAAGAAGAATATGCACCCCCCATATTTGTCGATCAAAGAACCGTGCACAAAAGTTAGCTCACGAATAACCAATTATGGTTCGTGAACCATCAAGCAATGTTGGAGTTCAGTAACACCCGAAAAAAGGATAGCTAGTGAATTAATAAAAGTGGTTAGCAAACTCAATGTGTTTGAAGTTTCAAGGAACATATCCAAAATTACATAGTTCGCAAACTAAAAAATCAGTTCATGAACACAAAAGCAAAATTCAAGATGTGTTTAGGAACACCTTGAAATTGCATAGTTCGCAAACTTAAAAATAAGTTTGTGAACACTTGTGCACCTACGAGTTCATTAATATCAATAAATTGCATAGTTCGCGAACAAAAAATCAGTTTCGTGAACAAAAATACAATTCGACGTTTAGGCTTATATTTCACATACATAGTTTTGTGAACAATAAAATTTATTCTCAACCTCAAAAGTGATAAGACCTCTGAATATCCAGTGCTTGAGTTGGTGTTTCAAGTACAAGCTTGAACTCGAAACTTCTTCTTTGTGATTTATTATATACTAAAGTCAAACGACATTGTTTCATAAGATAGAATGATGAAAATAATGAGTAAATAGGATATACAGTCTTCACATGACCTTGTTGATGAAGTTTTCACACATGTCTTCATTGTTCTTCAGTTTTCAATCTTCCAGGATATCCGGTGATTTCTGATACTCAACTTCCATGATCTAATCCTAGTCTGATACCGAGTTTAGTATACTATGAATCAAGATATAGTTTTGGTCATATAACATTAACAACATGCACGACATACCAATACTTGTGTGTTTAACCGAGCGTTGCGCTAACATGATTTCAAAGAATTGATACTTGATTTTTCCGTCTTTCCAGTTTGATGATTTTTATTGTCATGTACTTTTTCTATTAATTGTAACATCAAACTTATGGTGGGATTTTTCGCAAAAATTCCTCAACTACCACAATAGTAGCAATGACACAACTTCTAGGAATAACCATGGTTTTAGTGGTAGAAACATGAGCCATGCTTATGGCGGTCTGAAAAGTTAGCTTAGAATCTTACTCACAAGCCTCATTTAATTCACCCCACAATCCAGATCAATACACCATCATACTTGCGAGATATGATCAACAAATCAAAGGTCTACTGCGATCCATTCTGCATCATACAATTCACGTCATCTATAGAGAGGCGAACCAGACATTGTGCACTAGCAAATCAAGCGTCAAACATAAGTCAACGAATATTTTTTGAAACTAACTTTTTGAAATATGTAGGCCCTACTTTTTACGTTTATGTGTAATTGATGACTCCATGACTTGTCGCTTATCCAAACGTATTTTCTTTTTTTAGTTTAAATCGATATAACACACTTTTAAAAAAAAACGATTTAATCAAAATTTGATCTTTTTCTAATGGCATAATGATGATATTCATCTAATTTTACATGAATTTTCCGCAAAGAAATCTAATCCATTAAGTTTTAATATTCGTACGCAAAAATGTACAAAAGTAGATAGCCAGATAGAATTGGAAAACAGTAAATGTTTCAAAAAAAAAAAATGAATAAAAAAAATAAAATTTTGGGCCCTAATATACGAGGCTCTCTCGGCAATAGCCTAGCTGGCCTAGTCTATAAAACGGCACCAACAGCAGCACCAGCAGAATTTCTCTGAATCTCCGTTTCTTAACTAGGGTTGTTATTAGAAATCCCAAATTAAAACCGCAGAGATTCAGAAATCATTTCTTGATGTATTCTCTTTTGTGATTTCTTCTAGCTAGGGTCTAAATTTTTGAAGGGATGGATTGTGTTATGGAGAATCAAACTCCGATTTCAACAGAAGAATCAAGTTCATCAGCAGAAATTAGAAATTGGGCTGAACTACCTCATGATGTTCTGGCTCATATATTTCTTAAATTAGGGGCAGTTGATATCTTGTTTAGGGCACAATCTGTATGTTCTATGTGGCGAAAAGTTTCCAAAGAGCCTCTGCTGTTTCGTTCCGTGGATATGAGGAATAGGTGGGATTTGTTTGATGATGAATTCTATGATATGGAAAAGATGGCAAGAGAAGCTGTTGATAGGAGTTATGGACAGTTGGTTAAATTCTCTATGGAACATTTTGGTACCGATGAGCTTCTAGAGTATGTTGCTGATAAGTAAGTCAATCATTCTCTCAATTTGCTTCTTACTAATAGTATGATTTTCTAGTTGTTCATTTGCACTTTTTGGATGGGTTTTCCTTCTATTTGAATGTTGTGTAATTGTTTTGTTAAGTATTATTTCCAGTCTGTGGCTTGCTTAGGATAATGATGTTTCTGCTATATTGACTGATTTAGAACCCATACATGGATTATTAGGTTTCTTACTGTTTCTGCAAGAGGTGTTAGCTCTACCCCATTATAGAGTTGCTCCATCAAATGTCATTATCCTTAAGATTTTAAGTAGATTTATGGACAATGCTGGAAAAGATATTTGGAATTAGAAACCAAACATTTGTAATCACACTCATTTGTTCTTGCAAGAATACCCATTATTGTAGTGGTTGTTATTGTTTCGTAGAAAATTTCGCCATTTGCCGATTTTATTTTGAAGATGACAAACTATTAGATAATGGATAAAGGTACCGACGTTGCAAAATGGTAAAGAGGACAAGCAGGAAAAATAATATGCACACAGTCTTCCATCTGGATTATTTGTTGTTAGATTCCATGATTTTTCACCCCTGCATTTTAAAGCAAATGAATAACATCATAGCAAAGAATTCGTTTAGTCAATGAGTCAGTGCAGTGCATTCAGTCAGTCATCTGATGCTCTTAGAAAATCGTAGGCTAACTTGAGTTCAAAAATCTGTAAACTTTGTCTGTCAACTATATGTTTTCGTTGATTGTAGTGCACCACTTTTGCGAGTTTGATAAATCCTATTTTAGAGCCTGCTTATCCATTGTGTAAGATACTACTCTTGAATATCCAAACCCTTTAAAGAAAATAAAATACTTTGGGTCTTGATATTCTGGTGATACAAAAGTACCCTGTTGTTGTCTAACTGCAGATGAATTGAGAAATTTCATTTTGTGACATAATAGTATACCAAGAGTAGTATACCAAGTCATGGAATTATTATAATTAAGAATCATCATTGGAAAACTTTGACTTGTTTGTATTCGAAACAACATTATTGTGACTCCTTAGTGTTAACTATCTGTTTTCAGGTCTGGTTCCTTGAGATGTCTTCGGCTTGTATCTTGTTATCGAATTAGTGACGATGCACTGATAGACATGGCCAAGAAAGCTGTCATGCTGGAGGAACTTGAAATATGCCTCTGTTCTTTCTCAGCGGATGTGCTTAAAACTGTTGGGAAAGTATGCCCTCAGCTAAAATCGTTCCGACTCAATTGTCGAGGCTACAGGCGGCCACACATGGAGTCTGATGAGGAGGCACTAGCCATTGCAGAGAACATGCCTCAGCTGCGTCATCTTCATCTTTTTGGGAATAAATTGACCAATGCTGGCTTGAGGGGAATTCTTGATGGCTGCCTGCACCTTGAATCGCTTGATCTCCGTCAATGCTTCAACCTTAATCTTGAAGGGGATCTACTGAAGAGCTGCAGAGAGAGACTTATAAAACTAAGGCTTCCAAATGACTCCACTGATGACTATGAGTTTGATGCTTCAATCGATGGTGGATCATATGATGAAGATTACCCCTCTGGATTTTCTGACATTGACTTCTTATCTGACGATGGACTTTATGAATTTTCTGGAGGCAGCTATATCTCGGAATTCGAATATGATGATGATGATGAATTTGGCTACTATGACTTCTGATGAATTCTACTGCGACTGTGACGACTTTTGATTTGTCCAAAGATTATCACACACCAAGTTTTGATGAATGACTGAGTAATTTGGTGTACTCTGATGTGTCTTGCTCATCTCTTAGGTATACTTTACTTTTTTCTTGATCTATCAAATAGTGTTTTCAGTTTTGAAGTACAATTTGATAGATTTTGCTTCTTCTCCCAGTATTGTTTTTCTAAATATGGATTCTGTTCGAATATCTTGAACCTGAAACTCCCTCTCTGTAATCTTATTATAATTCTATTGTCTGTTTAAATCAATTAAAAAAAGTTAATTTCCCTCTGCATTCTTTTACTTATGTAGAGATGGAGAGAAATGCCACTACAGCTTTGCTTCACAAATTGTTTCGAAAATGTTATAAATGCACACTAGATCACTAGCGGCAAACATTTTAATCTGGATTCAGTTCAACAGATATTTCATTCAAAGGTGATGAGGAAGTTCTAATTACGTCCTAGAGAAATTATAATTTCCATTTTTTATAGAGTTACTACACTAGCCTAAGAAAAAGTACTCCAAAACCTAGTTAGCAATTCGGGATTCGGCAAACGTACGAAACGGCAAACGTACGAGTATTATACGGTTTTGTAAAATCCAGATTCGGTCCAAAATTCGGTCAACGGGACGTGATTCGTCATTAATTCGGAACGGCATACGTACGTGTATAATTCGATTTATAAATGTGAGTTCGGCTCTGAAAATTCGGTATCTATATATAACAAATAATTTGTATTTATAAGGTCATACACCAATTTTTATGCATGTGTGAGTTATTTAAGGAAAAAATAAACTCAATATGATGATATTAATAATATATACAACATTAGTTATCCAAAAGGACGTCGTATGGTGGTTTAGATGCTTGGTTAGTGATTTTGAGATCTCTCTCACCTTCACCTTCAAATCTCTTCAGTCGTTTTTGTTTCATAAAAATTACAACACGTCTAATATTCGGTCGTGTATGTTCGGGAGGCAGTAAAGCCCAAAAAGTGGAGTCTTTGAAAAGTAAAAGCTAAAGAATTTATAGCGAATTAAGCGGACGTATCATTCGGGATACGTAAAATTCATGAACGATTCGCGAATAATCCGGGAATGCCACATAATACGCGACTTGGGTTCGGAGTTGCGAATGATTCGCGAATAAGACGGTAAAATTCGTGATACGGAAAGATCGCGAATCATTCGCGAACTTACTAACTAGGCTCCGAAACTGTCAAAACCCGTAACACTTTTTCATAAAATGAAACAAAAGTATACTAAGAGATAAACAAGAGACAGTAGTCAAAAAAAAAATCACGACCATTGCCAGAAGAAACCCATAACATTACTCCGGGTAGTGAGGATAATCATAGTAGCACTTGTCCTTGTCATGGATTCGGTATTCCGAGTGGGGATAATCATTGTAGTCGAGTTCATTATCATAATCTAAATCGGAGTAGTAGCTGTACTCATCCATGGCATCATCAAATTCATAGTCATCTGTGGAGTCATTAGGTAGCCTTACTATAATAAGCCTATCTCCACAAATCTTCAGTAGATCTCCTTCTAGATTAACGTTGAAGCATTGACGGAGGTCGATAGATTCAAGGTGCAGGCAGCCATCGAGAATGGCCCTCAAGCCCACATTGGTCAATTTATTCCCAAAAAGATGAAGATGACGCAGCTGAGGCATGTTCTCTGCAATGGGTAGGGCCTCCTCATCACTCTCTAAGCGTGGCAGCCTGAAGCCTCGACAGTTGAGCCGGAACGATGTTAGCTGAGGGCATGCTTTCCCAACAGTTTTAATCATATCCTCTGAGAAAGAACAGTGGCATATTTCAATTTCCTCCAGCATGACAGCTTTCTTGGCAACGTTAATCAGTGCATTGTCACTAACTTTGTCGCAGGATACAAGCCGAAGATATCTTAAGGAACCACACCTGAAAACAGATAATTAAGGCATATTTGTCAATTTTTCCCAACGGGTAGGTCATATATAAGAATTATTTCCCTACCTTCACAACTAGGTAATTTTTTAGATCACAAGAATAATCAAGGACCCCAAAGTATTTTTTTAAAAAATGGTTTTCATTTTTAGGTCAATATCCTACACAACGAATAACCGTGCTCTAAGCCAGGATTGATCGAACTCGTTAGAGTGGTGCACCACAGTCAATGAAAACTTATACTCAACAGATAATGTTCACAGTGTAACTACTAGTGCTGGACTTTTTGTGCCCAAGTTAGCCTACAATTGTAAGATCATTTACTAGCGCATCCACTAAAAAGAATTCTTGGCTATAGTGTCATTCAAGTTATTTCAAAAAGTATTGAGAAAAAGCAAGGACAACAAATGACCCAGATGGGTGACTGTACGAATATGTTTTCCTACTTTCTTAATCATTTTGCTACGCCAGTAACCTTCAGCCGTCAGATGATTGTCATCTTCATAATAAAGAAGGCAGACGATCAATTGGTATTTGCAATTCCCTCTTTTTGCAAGAATATCTGCATGCATAATAATATCAACTGGCAGCTGATGATAACAGTTTTCAGAAAACCAAAAGAAAAGCATATATGAATGCGAATGTGTCTATTCTTTCATTTATGCCATCCATTCATTGTCCTTATTTTCGGTCTATCTGAATAATTATAACATTTGATGGATGCACAGCTCTACAGTGGGGTAGAGCTAACACCTCTTGCAGAAATAGTAAGAAACCTAATTATCTGGGTGTGTGTGTTTTCAAATCAGTCAACAGTTTAGCTGAAACTTCATTATCCTAAACAGCATAGATCGAACAAATACTCAACAAACTGGAAAGAAATTTATATTCCAAAACACAAATTGAGAGATATGATTTACTTACTTATCAGCAATATATGTTACAAGCTCATCGCTACCAAAATATTCCAAAGAGAACTCAACCAACTGCCCACAGCTCCTATCCACAGCTTCCCTCGCAATTTTTTCCATGTCATAATCCTCGAACAAATCCCACCTATCCCTCGTATCTATAGAACGAAACAGCAGAGGTTCTTTGGAAACTTGTCTCCACGTTGAACATACTGATTGAGCCCTAAACAAAATATCAATTGCCCCTAATTTCTGAAATATATGAGACAGAACATCATGAGTCAATTCACCCCAATTCTGAATTCTTCTGATGAAGCTGGTTCTTCAGATGAGATCGGAATTTCATCGTCCATTGTACAATCTTCCATAATACAACCCTTAAAACCAGAAGAATTTTCTTTAGAAATTGTTCTAAAGGTTCGAATTTAACATTTCAAGAAAAGTGTTCTAAAGTATGGAATTGTAGAACCATAATATTGGGCATACCAAAATCTTCCAAGGCATAGCAAAAAAAGGTTGTGAAATAGCAAGATGATGGCAAATATGACCTTTACGTAAAAAAAGGTTGTGAAATAGCAAAAAAAGATAACTCCTTAACCCAAAATTTTTTTAATGGCAAATATGCCCTTTACGTATTAGTGTTAATAATCTTGATTAGTGATTAAATATTTTGTTTAGTGATTAAATAATTTTCAGAATTATAAGAGTTGTTTAGATGAAAAATTTGAGGAAAAAAAAATCAAAGTTTTGGTTTGGTTAAGAAGGAGAGAAAGAGAAGGAGAAAGTGAGAAAATTCTAATTCTTGATTCAATGGAGGATGAGGAGGGTCATCATTCATCTAAAAAACCTAGGAAAATACATATCAACTACAACAATGATCCAGAAATGGCTGATTTCTTAGATTATGAGAATGATTTTACACCCACTCAAACTCAAGCTCAAACTCAAACACAAACTCAAGATGATGATTTTTATGAGCCAAATCCTGATGATGAAGACATTGATGAGGAACCCAATGCTTTTAATACACAGGTACACTTATATCCTATATTTAATCTCACTTCTATAGCTCTCAATTATCAAAAGTTAGGTTTTTTGAATCATGGTTCGGCGAAACAGGTTGAGGTTCGGCTCACATCTATGAGCCGAATCTACCAATTGATGAACGGTTCGGATTACTGAATCTGTTTACTGCATGCGCCGAACCTATAATTTCCAATTCCAACCCTTTTGCTAGACACTAGTTCGGCTTATATGAAAGTTTCATAGTAAGCCGAACAACATCCTGAATAGCCCGGAATAGAATCATTACTAATTCGGCTTATATATCCAAAATTGTATGTGCCGAACATAATTTTTTAATTTCTGGGTTGAAATATTGTTACTAGTTCGGCACATATGGAGAATATCGTATCAGCCGAAACCTCTTATGTTCAAGGTTCGGCACATAATATGATTATCGTCTGAGCCGAACATGAATTTGTTAATTTTTGGGTTAAAATATTGTTCGTGGTTCGGCACATATTGAGGATATCGTATAAGCCGAAACCTGTAAATGTTTATAGTTCGGCACATAATGTGATTATCGAATGCACCGAACCTTGTTATTATATTCCCTTTCTAGTGTTTAACCTTGTGATATTCTTTGTAGATCGTGCTTGGACTTATGGAAAATCAACCTGATCCAGTAGACATAATTCACGAGGATACCAAGGATCAGCCTTTTTATAGGATGAACCAAACAAAAAAAAGTGAAAATTACTAAAAATGTTAAGAAAGTGAAGTCTGATGATGGAGAATACCAAGGTCCATATTAAATTCATTAAAATGAATTAGATCTTATCTTCAACTTCAAGAGAATGAAAATACAAACACAATGCAAAAAGAATGAGGTCATTCCGACATCGGACGAAAAAGTTATGGACAAAACAAGATCGAAAAACTTGAGTGTGCAAAGAGAAGGTTCGGCTGATAACTCAACAACACGAGCTAGCCGAACCTAGAGCCTGCAAATCAATATTTTCGAAGTGTTTACAGAGAGAGGTTCGGCTTGAAAGTGATCTAATCGAGTCAGCCGAACCTGACAACCACCTGGGGTAAATTTCACTTCTCAGGTTCGGCGGGAAGGTTTGCAAGGTATTAGCCGAACCTGGCACTGTTCTGGGAGGTATTCAATACACATTTTGGGGTTTGGCTAAAAATTGACATTTACGGTTTAGCCGAACTGTTCATATACACTTTCAGGGAGAAATTTCAAGAACAGTTCGGCTCAAAACTCAACTCAATTATCAGCCGAACCCGCTACTGTAACCGTCAAAAACCCTAAGTTTTTAGCAATTTAACCCATTCAATCCATGAAAAACAACAAATAAAAGACTGGGTTTGTAGGGAATACCTTATTATCCTCATTTTAGTATTTGGAGCTTCAAATGGTTGAATTTCCGATTCAATTTTCGGTCCAATTATAGTTTTTACACCTTCATCTTCAATTGGTTCTTCTTCTTTAATTCATGGATTGGAAGAGGATTTAGAACACTTGACGTTTGCTTTTTTCTTCGTACGATCCGTTCAATTTAACCGATGATCGAATTTTCACGAATCGATAATTAATTACAGTGATGCAAAAAAAAATCCGAGAGAAAAGGAAGGAGGTTTAGCTAGAGGAAGAAGAAGAGATGTTTAGGATAGTTTATTTTTTGATTTTAAGTTCAAGGGTATATAGGTAATTGAAATACCCAATAGACACCCCTTATAAGGTCACCTAGGATGAAAAAACTATTTTGTATGCCTTGAAAGTTTTTGGTATGCCTAAAATCATAGTTCGAATTCTAGGGCTAATAATGATCCTCCGTATTATCCAGTTCATTACTCGGCCCATTTAGCTACTGAACCACCGTTCGACCCTCCTCACTTGAACCATGTTTTAGGGAATACAAGAAAATTATTGGGCATATAAAATGATTATCCTAACTAGGGTGTAGTAACAAGTGGTATTCAAGGATAAGTAAATTACTTAGTTACCTTCAATGAATTTTATTAGTTTACTTATCTATTATTTATTTTGTCATTTAAATTTTAATTTTTTTCAGTTATCTATATTTATGTTTATTTAAAATTAAAAATATTTTAAATTTAGAAAAAAAAATAATTATTTTAAAAATGTTTACTAATTTAAAGAATAGTAGCAAATTTTTTTTATTATTGTTTCTTTATTTTTTTTAAAAAAAATTAAAAAAACAAGAAAAAAAAAACTAAATATTTTTTTAAAAAATTTTAAAAATAAAAAATATAAATAAGGGCAGTTTTGGTATTACATAAAATATATGGATAAAGACTTTTAAGATTATTATATAATAACCCGTTTTTGTCTTTATATGATATGCCCTAAAACATGGTTCCCTCGTTTCGCTTCTCACTTTTTTATACGAGGTGTGAGCAAAACACCCAAATCCACAGATTTTATGAAATCCAACCCATATTTTGACGGGTCTGTCTCTCAATGGATTGGACACAAATGTATTTTTTGAAAGTTGGATGCGGATGGGACATCACTCTTTTTTAGGCAATTTAAGAAAGTGACCAACTTAGTAGACCCAAATTAATAAAACGACCAGTTTTTTTTTGGGTCTTATATAAAGTGGCCTTTCTGTTTGATATATTACGCGGTCCTACCAAAATGGTCCAGCAAGTTGACTAAGTCAATTTTTACGCTTAAAATTACCAATGTATCCTTACCCATTTACTCATGCGATTCAACCATTTCTTTCATTTCGTTTCCCTTCCTTTGTTGTTATTCCTCTATCCGTCTCATCTTCTTCTTATTTCTCTCCCTCTCTCAGACGCCGAAACTAGGGCTAGAGATTTGGGGTCTCTGGATTTAATGATATTGGGTTAAAGATCAACTAAAGGTTGAAGTATGGGGTTCTAGTATCAATCGTGGTTTAAATTTGAATCATTGAAAGTCTAAAATCTCCATTATATATAACCCTAATTGTAAAAAGTCATAGTTGCTATGCATATGAAGTATGAATCATTGGGTACGAATTAGATGATTGTTTTAAGAAGACAAAAAAATAGGGTTTGAGCTTTTTTTGCAGTGCATCAATGGAGATGTTATTAATTTCAATTTGGGGAAGAACATGCTATAGGTTTTCAAAGAAGAAGATGAATAGTTGATTTTTTTTTCCTTCTATGTTTTATATCTTAAAGTTTAATTAATGATTTGGGTTCAACCGGGTTCAGTTGGGTTGATTTCAACTTAGTGAAGAACATGTTGATTTCAATTTTAATGTTCTGGCAACTTAATTTTTTGTTTAATATATTTTTGTAATTCATTTTTGGAATCTTATCGGTATTGCTGGTTCAATTTGCTCAGTTGCTGATAATGAATTTCTTAATTTCTAGATGCAGTGGCTTTTTTAGAAGTTTATGAAACTAATTTCTGAGTAGTTTGCATCAACTACAGCGATATATTATCTTCGTACTAACTAGTTTTTATTGATTGATCGCCAGAAAATAAATATGTGACAGATAAGTTTGCTAAGATTGACTGGTTCATGGAAAAATACAAGGAAGAAAGGAAGAAGATGAGCATTGAGTCATCGATTTAACTCGAAGACGGCTCATAATGGTAACTCGGCACGATGAATCATCGGGGGTGACATTTACTCACTTCGATAACTGACACGTGTCCACTTAACTGCAACAACCCGTCTTTCTCAAAAAATGATATGAAAAAGGTCAATGTCGGCCATTTTATATAACGGTTTGGGAAAACGGTCACTTACTTCAATATGTTTCAAAAAGTTTGTCATTTTTCTTTCTTTTATGTGAAGGTTAAAATAAGGAACAGGAAGGTAACATAATATACAGTTTCCTTATGATTAGGGCTTAGTTTTGTTGTTTTTTATGAGAATTTTGTTCCTTCCTATAAGTTTTAGTTCATTACGTATGTATACCTTACAACTTTTCATCTTCACAGATGCATTAGTGGTCATCGAAGATATTCCATAAGTATATTTTAATTTTGATTATTGGAAAAATGTTATGTTACTCTTGTTAATGTTGTAGTCACTTAGATTCCTGTGAGACATCGTGGTGTTCAATTAGAAAGTGATCAATGTGTTTTTTGTAACAACGTAAGGGAATCTGCAAATCACATGTTCCTTCATTGCACATATGTTTTTGATATTTGGAAGTGTTTCATTGCGGCCTTCAGAATTGCTTGGCCTTTCCCAAGCACGTTATTACAATTGTTTGAAGCGTGGACCATTAATGTGCTGCGTGGTAGGGGTAGACAGGTTTGGCAAGTTTTGCATTACGCGGTTTGTTGGGTTTTGTGGAAGGAACGGAACGGAAGGGTTTTTGGAGGTCGTCATAAATGTGTGCAAGAAAGTATTGATTTGGTCAAACAAGTAGTAATTTTATGGTCATGTGATAATGATACTTTCAAGTTTGTTGTCCCAAATCTTGTCCGGAGTAATTGGGATACTCTTATGTGTTGTAATTGACCTTGTTGTGGTTTTCTTTTCTTTTTTTTTTCTTTTTTCTTTTAATATAACCTTTTGTTTCAAAAAAAAAAAAAAAAAGATTCCGGTGATCTAAGTTTTAAAGTTAAGATATATATATTTCTCTTGTTAGGCATTTACCTATATTCATTTACTTATTTTAAATCCGCCACATGCATCCATTATACGGGGGTAACAAATCCAACGAATAATGGATTGGACGTGAAATTTCAAATCCACCATTTATATGGACTGGACGCGGTATCCACCCCTCCTTGGATCCCAATATCCATACTATGTGAAACAACAACTAAACTAGGATTTGCAATTATCTTATATATATTTTATACATATTTGATTTTATAAGAACTATCAGGTAAAAGATAATATGACCAGGCTTCACTAATCCCTAAGTGAAGTCTTCAAAGTCGTATCATAATTATGTTTCTCAGAAGAAACCTAAGTTATAGAGGACAATTCTCACTGCACAACTAAGACACAAGTGTGCCAGGGATATAGGAATCTTGTTGCAAGAGTTTCTCTATTTATAAATTTTTATAGCTGCGGGTAGCTTTGAATTCAAGCAAGGTTTGATTGTACTGCAAGCAACCACTTTCTCATTTTAAATAAAATTCTTATTAGGAATTCATTTAAGCTTGTGAGATGTCTGCCTTGAAATTGGATAGAAGAATATGTATTATGGTCTCGGATTCTGGAACCGTGCCCAATGATGGTTTATAGCGGCTCAGTAGCCTTTGAACTTATACAAGCACATAGTGGTGTTCAATAACAGTCAAAATTAATGAATAATCTACAACCACAAAGTGATTTTGTGAATAAAATCATCTTAGAATTGTCTATGAGAATTGTAGCAAAATAGAACATAAACATATAAAGTAGTTTGTGACTTTTGCTAATATTAGACTCAAGGGTTTGCGAGCCTCTGAAAAGTCGCGATGTCGGGGCATAAGGTTTTTCAAAACATGGAAGTTCACGAAAGTCAGATAGTAGTGGTTTACAAATCGGAATTCCGAACCTACCCAATTCTCGAACTCAAATGTACAAGGTTTTCAAACATGGTTTGCAAATCTACACAGTTTGCGAAATTCAGAATGAAACATACTAGTAAGTTTTTTTCTTATTTCCAAGCAACTCTTTTTCTTACATCACTAATTTGAAATATTTCAAATAGCTATATACAGTTAACATTGTTGCTAGGGAAATTTCCAAATGATCAACTTGAAATAGTTTTTTTAACAATAAATTGTTTTTAACTAAAGTTGTTAAAGATATATAATATTCATTGCTTGAATTATGTTTCCAGAGTTTAACCAAGACAAACATGAATTCGGAATTTCTTATTTGCAATATTAAATCTATTAAAATTGTACGAAATAGTCTCACAAGATAAGATGGTAAATGTCGTGCGTAAATAGGATATGTCAGTCTTGATTTTTCTCTTTGTTGACGAAGTTCTCATAAATGTCTTCGTTTGTTATTTAGTTTTTAATCTTCGAGGGTTATCCATGATTTCGGATAGTCAACTACAATACTCCAATCTTAGTCCGAGACTTGACTTTAGTAGACTAGAAATCAAGATATAGTTTTGTACATATAACACTGACAACAAGCTTGAGATAGCAAAACTCGCGAGTTCGACCGAGCAGTGATTTAACATATAGTTTAAGAAGATAGAATTGAAAAACTTGTTTCGTAGTCAGATATAGATTCAAGACCGATCCTAAGTGTACGGATGATCCCATGATTGATCTCCACAATGAACCAATCCTCTTTGACAAGGATGGATCCAAGAACGATCCCGACTAAGCCTGACTTGTTTCTACATTTTCGATGTGTCTATTATACTCCGATGTCTGTAGATATATAGACAAAGGAGTTAGACTGGGAATATTTATAAGTTTCAACGTAATGAATTGAACATGTCTTGAACTCTAATATCTTATTGTTCAAGTATATTCCTTTAATATTTTAGGAAAAGTTTTGAAACCAATTTTCAATACCTATATTGGTATCAAATTTATATGCTAATCAAATCCAAAGGTTTTGCATTTCTTTAGTTTCTATATTAGTAAAGTGAATGGATGTGTCCATCTAATATTAATTTTCATCTATTAGAGACATCAATTTATTAGTTGGAATGTAATTGGTATTTTCTAATTTCAGAAATAAATATATATTGCATATCTTAAGGATTTTCGAAATTGGTAAAGTTTGTTTCCATACAAGATTGGTCATAACACTATAAATAGTGGAGTCTTGTATTCTTACATACTCATTCCTTGAATGCACATCTTGATTTTTCTTGTGGGAAGAAAACTTGTTAAGAGATAAGAGTAAACCTAATTAGGTCAAACATCTCGCGTTTCCTTCATTTAAGGATTTATTAGGGATCATAAAGTCTTTAGTAGTACCGTTAGTGGGACACTAAATCATATTGTTATTTTAGTTTTCATTAATTATTTATCTGATTAAGAAGTAAATTTATAGTAATCCTTGGTAGATCAAACTTGTTTATTGTATGATCTTTCTCTTTTGTTATAAGGTTACTCAAGTTTGTTTGAGGATCAACTAGAAGAGATCTACGTGATTGTAGATCTGTTGGCAGAACTGTAATCAAAGTTAACAGACTTTATTCTGTGTGTATTGATATAATGGAATCAAGTTGTTTCTAGCGGTTAATATTAAAGATTGGAGACTTGAAGATTTTTCATTTTGGTTCTGATCTTTGTGTTACTTTTTCTGTACTTGATTCTCTGGGATCCACAAGATGTTTATCTTCATAAACATAAGACATAAGACTCAAGATCAAACAAACTGTCTAGTTGCATTAAGTTTCTTGGATAAAACTTGTTTACTGATATTGATTATTTAGATAATCATTGTATTGATTTGAGCTTTGACCAAATGAGTTTATTAATATGGATGTTGTATCCTTTACTCATTTTTATCAATGATCTAAAGATTGGTTTGCGTGATCGATAAGTGAGTTGGTTATTGGAAAAAATTTAGTCCTTCGTTATGATCCGAATGAGTTGAGGGTGTGAGTCTTCACAAAGGTGAAAAAACTCAAGATAGTGGACGGTGGCTTGGGATTCACGTGCCTATACCAGATTGGTTGTAAATGTAGGGTTACTAAAGGAAATGACTAACGAAGGAACGTTTACTTGGTCTCAAAAATACGAAGTTGCGGTAGTCAGTTTGTATATCGGATTAATTCTAAGAGTATTCAAAACTGGACTAGGTCCTAGGGTTTTTCTACTAGGAAGTTTTCCTCATTAGCAAAATCTTGTGTGTTGGTGTTATTTACTTTACTTTCACATTATCCTTTATAAATAAAAGTGTCTACATTCGGTGCCGCTATGATGTGATCGGGCCACATACTTCGAGTATGTGGTCCCTCTTTAAATGCTGACACGTCATACAAAGTAGGAAAAACTTGAAAAACATATTTATTACCTAACTGTTTATCTTTTTTTTTTTTTTTTTTTTTTTTTTTTTTTTTTTTTTTTTTTTTTTTTTTTTTTTTTTAACTTCCTACTTTTTCTCAAAAATTAGAACAGTTTAGGGGATTTGGAGGGGGCATGTCTTTTAGTTAAATAGGTGTCAAAAATAAAGAGGGGCCACATATAAAATGTATGTGGCACAACCACATCGTAGCCGGGGTGATCTACATTTGTGCACTAATCATCAACTTGATTATTTTTCAAATACATCTTGTTGAAATAATATTTTGACCGTTATTATTTCGGTAAGGTTATATAAGGTATTTGTGCATAGGCAGATATCGAAAAGATTATGCTATACCCGGTACCTCGTCATTTAAATTGGTATAAGAGCAGGTAAACACGAAAATACCTGATAGTCAGTGTTTGATGTGATCCAACCTATAAGACATGAATAAATACAAGGTTATGGAAGTCCAGAAGTTACATATGTATGTTGCAGTGAATTTTTCTTATAAATCTCGAGATAAGATTGAAAGCTCATGTTATAGGTCTGATGAATCTGATTCAGATGTCGAAAAAGATGCTAAAAAAGAGTTGGCAAAACTTCTGAAGCCTATTAGTATTCTGCCTATGTGCAACTAAATGATTTAGCCGAAGAGAACAAATCAATCTCAACTAAAATGATAAATCCCTAACTTAAGAACGGGAACTTCTAGATAAGACTCTGACTAAGGAAATTGTTATAATATCTATTAGAGCATCGCTCGGTCAAACTCACAAGTTTTGGTATGTCAAGCTTGTTATCAAATTTAGTTTCTCAAAACAATATCTTGATTTATATTATTCTAAAGTCAGTATCAGACTATAAATAGAGCATAGAAGTGGAGTATCAAAATTCACTATGCGATCCTAAGTATTAAAGACTGAAAAATATCAGAGACATCAACAAGAGGTTCATTAACAATTACAATATCTTATTTTATACCATTATATCTACTGAGACAATGTCTTATGACTTTAATATCATGATGCATATTGCAAAGCATAAATTTCGAGTTTAGGATATTCAAGCGATGGAAGTTCTAAAGAACTTATCGCATAATGGTTTGAGAAAAAAATCAACATATAATAATTTTGTAAGAAGGTCATGGAGACATCGAGTTAGTTATGTATTCATGAACTTATTTGCTCAAGCATGAGCTTAAAGATTATAAATAATATAATTAATGAACTAAATCTCTTATTAAGTCGAGCATACGAATTGGATAGGTCAGTTCGCCAACTGGTTGATTTTAAAATGTTCCTGGAAACTATTGAATCCTCAAGTACACAAACTGATTTTATTTAGTACGTAAACTGGTTGATGTTAAGAGGTTCTTGAATACTTTTGATAAGTTGAGTACAAGAACTGATTTGGAAAGTTCGTGAACTTATGGATCTGAAAAGTTTCTAAACTCCGAGATGACAATTTGTTCACAAACTGTTTTGGAAAGTTCATGAAATGATTTAGTCTTTGAGAGTTATTGAGATGCATGATTGCTTTATGGTTCACGGACAACTTAAACGTTATTATTGGGCTAACAATTTGGTGCACAAAGCTTATATCGATAAATATACGGATGCACAATCTTCTTTGTAATTCAAGAAAAACTTCTCACATGCTTGAATGATCAATATATATTGGGACGTTGACCTTACTTGGTGTCAATAATTGGTAAACATGAAAACTAGTTCACGAACTTAGATTTGATTAAAAGATACCCATCCTTTTTCATCATTAGAAATAGAGGAATCTCTGTAAACTAGAATCTCAATACTGACACTTATGTATCCCAGTTAAGGCAAGAATCGTCCTCTAAAGGCCTAGGTTTCCTAGTCTGTAATAGGTTATGACTTTTAAAGTATTCACTAAGAGATTCGTGAAGCCTTGTCAGACTATCTTTTACTTGACGGTTCTTGATTTCTGGAATCTGATCTTGATCATCGTAATTCTTGTTTATTCTATAGCCCATATCTTCTGTTATACGACCATTCAATAATTATCGATCATGAAATAATATTGATAGAAATTACAAAGTTATTTTCGTCCAAGACTTTGTAATTATACAAGTTTCATATATGTTTTAGATTGATCTTGTGAGGTAGAATTAATTAGGCATATTTATAACCTTTTAAAGAGAGTAAGTTACCATAATTGTTGAGGTTTACTTGATATCTTCTTTATCCTTGAAGATCCCTCATAATAAAACAGATTATATATCTTTCTGAAGGAAATTACTAGGCTATATGTTAGAGTCACAATAGTTAAAAGTCTTCACTTCGCTTAAGTAACTCCTAGGGATGTAAAGGATGTCATCCAGGGGAATCAAGTGCGTAGGATCATGTCAGATGCAGATACATAAGGAGCACAACAGAAGCTGGATTGCTCGGAGGATCAATTCGGTCTCAGCTACATTATAGAACCTAGACAGTTTTTAAGCTCAAAATATATAAAACCTACAAGACTTGTCCTTGTGAATCCGTGTCTTAAATTGTTGGAATTCAGTTAGTGTACCATTCATGTACATACTAAGTTGTTCTTAATATTAATTTTTCAAGGAACTTGTTTTACAATAAGGTACAAGGATATTTTTTTAATTATTTATACTTATTGACTGTAACAAGTAATTATCCATACAAGTTTCCGAATGAAAAAGTTGGTGGTGTACTTGATACCCTGTCTTTTTCATCCTTTAGATACTAATATATCTTACGTTATATTTCTCAATACTTCCATATGCATTATGCGTGATCTTAGGTTCCCATTTACAGCCCACCCTTAGGTAAGTATTTGGCCTTGGATCGACTAACAATCATGTGTCTGCCTTCATTAGAGCATTGTACTCTACTCCCATGCATATAATTTCTCCTTACTAACATTATCCTTAAGAAAGCATGTAGGAACTACTAGTAATGTTAGTGACAAAAGCAGATAACAACAAGCATTAAAAAACAAAGTGTTTGGTTTAATATTTTCTCTTTTCCCCCTTGATAAGTCGAAACGACAGTCATGTAATATCGCAAGTATAAGGTGTCTAATTCATAAATAATAACAAGTACATGTTGTCCCAAAGAGAGTATTCAAAATACTTCTAATTAGTACTACTAATTAACCAATCTAATAAAATAGATTTCTAAAGCTAAAAATATTAAACTTATGAAAACGAAACACCAAAGAGCGTAAGCATCTTAGGATTCAGAATTCAATTATAGAGTTGAATTTATTTGCGTCCAATAAAAATAATCTCATACTAATCACATGATGCATCAATACATATCATTGCACGCAAAAGATTTATCAACAAAAATTTTAATTATAATTTTCAAAAGATAAGTTTGGTATCAACATAAAATTAAATATGCAATGTGCTAGATATACATGATATAAAAGTTAAAGAATAGTCATGGAACGATAATCAATTGGGTCAATAGAACCGATTTGTTTAATAATAAACTATGAAATGTACATGGCATACCCAAGGAAAGATTATAAATAAAAAACCATCAGTTTCTTTTTTTATAAGAAATATGAACCGAACCTTTTACCCCGAATAAGCAAAAGACTATAAGTAAATTGGGAAATTTAACTCCGGATTCATATTACTTTTCTGGACTAAATTGTTAAGTTGATCTCCTCTTCGTATGATGTTTATGATCGATAGTATACATATGGTAAATTTGTTTGCCACAAATGAATTGTCATGTCTTCTAACTAAATTAAAGGATATTGCTTTAAAATTGGTAGACGTTTTTGATAGTCTTCAAAATGACAACTGTTCTTGAATTTCTCTTCCTTGATTTAGGGTATATTCCAATCAATATTTGGAGAGTATTTTGAGAGTCTCTTTGGAATTCAATATGGTGACCGCTTAGTTTTGTAGCCCATCGGAAAGCAACTTCAAATCTATTTGTGTCTAGTAGATCCCTTGAATTCCATCATGAGAATTCTCCTCTGGCTTCTCTGCATATTCCTCCATCATCAACCAAAGTTAGGCCTTTTGCAGAACCATAGATATCCAGTAACAATGGACAAATCTATGTTAATTATGTATCTCATGAAACCCGGATAATTGTTGCATATTAGAGTTGTAATCTTCATATTTTGATTTTGCAAAGGGTCATAGTAAAGGCTTTGAGTTAGATTGTAATTGGTCTTGTTCACACGTAAAATATATATTTTGAAAATGAGAGGGTACCAAGTACACCACACAAAAATAAATAAATTTGGAAACCTGTATGGACAAAACCTAATACAATTGCAAGTAGATCTAATTAAAGATCCTTGAACGATATATATATAGAGAGTTTTTCAATTATCTCCCACAATCAGTATGTCTAGACGACAAAATCCATGAACCTGTTTGTGGAGAAGAATTCTTGGACGATCTCAAAATCAATATCCAAGATCAATCTAGTCGTATCCAAATCAAGAGGATCCGAATTCTACCGAGTGTGAAACTTGTTATCTATCTTTCAAGATACGAATTTTACAAGAAAAATCCTCGTATTAATCACAATCAATAAGGACTTAAACTACCTAGACTGAATGCGTATTCCTTGCGTTATTCTTATTATAAAGATATAAAAATATAATGTGGAAAATAAAAACACAAGATGCCAGAAGTTTTGTTTGCGAGTAAAACTGCACATGCAAAAAAGCCCTGGGACCTCGTCCGGCTTTGAACACCAAACCATAATAACTCGCTATAGACACTATTCTACTATTAGACTTCAGACTGGAATGTAGTTGAGATCGAATTAACCCTCCAAGCAATTCAGTCGTAGTCGTGCTTCTTACATCTCTTGAACCTCGCAAGGTTCTACCCAATTGATTCCCTTAGCTAGCGTTTTTTTACAACCTAAAAGTTGCTTCAACCTAAGTGAATCTTTCGATACCAATCTGCCTATAACAGATACGCCAATTTGATTCCCCTTTAGATCGTTTAGATCAAGGTTTGGAAGTATGTTTGCAATAGACAAAGCTAGCAAACCTCACGAATCCGAAACAATTATAATGAGTTAGGTGAGAAGCCTAGATTACTAACCACCTTTCAAGAACAATATTAAACTATTTAACAAAAAAGAGTTTTAGATATATATCTTAAGGAATCATAAAACCTGATACGAAGAGAACTTTACGATTTCTATCTATCTCTTTCTTGATTGGAGATTGACGAAAACCAAATAAGAAAAAAAATCAGGATACATGGTAAGAAAAATCACGGTAAAGATATCCGGACATGGATTCACGAATCCCTAAGTGAAGTCTTTAAGTCGTAAACCTAATAATGCTTCACGACTCTAGCAAGCAACCAGGACACAAAAATGTCAGGAATTGGAATTCCCAATTGTTTGATTCTATTTATAGACTTTCAAAACTATGGATAACTTGAGATTCAAGCAAATATTTTCTCAGTTTAGATGGAACTCTTGTTAGGAGTTCATGTAAGCATGTGAGAAGTTTGTATCAAAATTGTATAGAAGAATATACACTATGGTCTAGGGTAACCGTATATAATGATAGTTCATGGAAAATATGCCATATGAACTTATAAGCATATAATCTTGTTCATTTAACACTCAATAATTAAATCACGATTCACAAACACAAAGTGATTTTGTGATCAAAGATGTCTTAGAAGTGTTTATGGGAATTTTAGTGATGCCAGACATATTTGTGAAAATATGAGCATCTGCTTAATTCGTACTAGGTAAGTATATGTAGGGGTAAACATACCTATGAACCAGTTCGCGAATTCAGGGAGATATGATAAGCATACTGAGTCTGCGTGCTCTAAGATATTCACGAACTCAGGCCCTTGGGGTATGCGTACTGGTATGCGTACATACCTTCATTCTGGAACTCAGATGCTTATGTTAAGCGTACTAGGTATGTGAACCTACCCTGTGTCTAGATTCAATGGTCCAATGAACTCAAAATTCAATGATTTGAAACATTCTCAATCGCCATAGATATGAAACATCATTGCTTGGACAATTTCCAAATTATCAACTTGAAAGAAAAATAGTTCTTGAATAATAATTTCTTCTTAGTTAAGATTGCTAAGGATCTATGAACATCCATTGCTTGAATCATATTTTGGGGAAATTTAACAAGACAAGCTTGACTCGAAACTTCCTCCTTGCAATATTAAGTCTACTAAAAATCACACGACTTAGTCTCGTAAAGATAGAATGATAATGCCGTGAGTAAATATGATGGTCCAGTCTTCGCATACCTCTTTCTCGACGAAGTTCTTCAAATTTATTCATTTGATATTTAGTTCGATCTTCGAGGGTTATTCAGTGATGTATGATACTCAACTATCATACTCTAATCCTAGTCAGAGACTTGACTTAAGTAGACCAGAAATCAAGATATATTTTTATGCATCTAACATTAACAACAAGCATGAGATAATAAAACTTGCAAGTTCGATCGAGCAATGCTCCAACATATTTCACTATAGAATTTTTTGTGACCCAACTGTTTTGGCCCTTATTGCCAATTGCATTGCTAAATATGGCTTTCCAAATGTACCAAGATATAGTGTGTTGCATAACTCTACTCATACCATAAGTTAACTATCTCTTTTGTAGAGTTAAAGAGATTGGTTAACCGTTCATGACGAGTTGTTGAGTTTTGTTTCATATAAGACATTGTGAAGTTCATGACAGGTTGTTGATTCCGGGCTTGGGTTGCGAAATTACATTCCAGAAAAATACAGAGATTCACTATTACATACTTTGCAAATTGTGTTTATGTTATTGCTGCCACTTTCACCATTTAGTATAATAGCCTGGGCCATTTTTTCCATATAAATTTTTGGATAGACGGTGGAACTCTTAACTTCCAGATTAAAGCCCATCTAGAGGTGTTGTTACAGTTGTTATTCAACTTATTATATAATGATTTGAGTCATTGACAATGAATTTACCATACTTAGTAAGATTCTAGATAAAACTTGGTTTTCTCTGTCATCCACCGACATATGCATTTGTGTTATGATATTAACCAATTCAAAATCAAAACAAACATTTAATTTAGAAACATCCCATTCTTTATCTTGAGTAAGGTCACTCACTTTGTTCAGACCCCTCACTTCTTGCACTTGGTTTCAGAAACGATGGTTTCATGTTAGGAATCTAATAACCCGCATATGAAATTTATCACCTTTGCCCTGTTGGATATTTCCAACAACCCCTTGTATTGTAGGCCTGTAGGCTGTTCCCGGGGTTCGACCTGCAGAGTGTGAGACAACGTCTCGCTGGAAATTTTCTGTTCTAGGGTTTCTATTATCAGTTAGAAAAACTGATCAGAAATCTAGTTTCACCAATGGACGCATTGAAGGAAGAGACGCGCATGTTCACTCTGAAAAGATGCCTGTAGAGATGAAGAGTCATCTCCAAAGGGTGTGATTTCTTTTTTAAATAGGAGACTTGTTTTCCATTCAAAACATCTCAACTCTCTTTGTTTTCTTTCTTACAAGCATCATCAGAAACAAAACCAGTGTGTTCTTGGTTGGATCAAGGTCGTACAAGCTTTGAATCCAACACTGTTGTGGGGCTTCAAGTATCTTGACGGCGATATTCATTGGACTGTTTGTACTCGCCAATTCAATTGGGAAAGGGTCGAATAATTGTCGGAAAGAATATTTCATTAGAACCTTGAACCCTAATACAATATTCTTTTCTTCACCCTGTTTTAGTGTCAATTTTCCGTCATGCCTACTACCAGAAGCAATTGTTTTGTATGTGCCCTATTCCATTTTTTATTCATCTCCATATTCAACTATCAATTTATTTTGGTTTAAGATCAATGATTCAACGTGCATCACATCAATTGAGATACTCAAAACAATATATTAAGCACGAAAAAAGAGAATTTTGTACTTTGTTTTAGAATATGAATTAAGATCTGCATTTTCATCCGTCACCCTGACAAGAAAACAAGCAATCCATAGGCATACTAAAACCTATGAAAATGTTAAGAGAAAAGGAAAATGACCAATACGAAACCTCTAGCTCTCATTCTTTGGCCTCCCCTTCTTATATGCGTTTGCTCCTGTTTATATAGCTTTCGTAGCTATCTGACTTTCACACTGGAAGTAGGAAACACGTCGTTTCCTTGTTTAAGAAGTTAAAATCCAAACTTCACCTCCTTAATTTGACGCGGTTTAAGAACATTACTCAGCCCACGTACTTAGCCCAGAACATCCCGCCACTGATTTTTAGAGCATCCTCAATTTGATTCGGCTGCTACGACTTCTGATTTGTCCAAAGATTATCACATTCAGAGGACAATAATGGACTCGGTCATTGATTAAAACTCAAAAGATAGCATTTGATACTCTTTGGAACTAATCGAAGCCGCATTAATTCCCATCACCTAAATCTATGACTCTGTAGCGATAAAATGATTCATAATCATCATCGCCATCAACATTTACAGCATTAAACTCATAGTCCTCTGTGGGGTCATTTGGGAGCCTTAGTTTTATAAGCCTCTCTTTGCAGCTCTTCAGTAGAACCCCTTCTAGATTAAGGTTGAAGCATTGACGGAGGTCAAGAGATTCAAGATGCCGGCAGCCATTGAGAATGGCCCCCAACCCCACATTGGTCAATTTATTCCCAAAAAGATGAAGACGATGCAGCTGAGGCATGTTTGCTGCAATGACTAGTGCCTCATCATCAAAATCTCTGTGTGGCAGCCTGTAGCCTCGACAGTTGAGCCGGAATGATTTTAGCTGCGAGCATAATTTCCCAATTGTTTTAAGCATATCAGGCACATCCCCAGAGAATGAACAGTGGCATATTTCAAGTTCCTCCAGCCGGAAAGCTTTCTTGGCCACGTTAATCAATGCATCATCGCCAACTTGATAGCAAGATACAAGCCGAAGACATCTTAAGGAACCAGACCTGAAAACAGATAATTTAATATGGAGCCGTTCCAAATAATGTTGCAAAGCATACAACAAAATATTTTTTTTTCCGATGGTAAATTATTTTTGAAACCAATCTTCATATCTAGATGAACTATAATATCACAGGTTAGAATTTTTCACATTAACAGGAAATATGGATATTCAAGAGTAATACTCGTATCTTCTAAGCATGCTCTAAAATATGATTTATCTACAGAACTCATAAAAGTGATGCAGCACAATCAACAAAAACTCATGCTCAACCGATAAAGTTCACACTGGAACTGCTAGGCTCTTTGAGCCCAAGGTTGGCCTATGATTCTAAGAGCATAAAATGGTCCGCTAAATCCAAAATAGTTTCCAAAAGGCCATTCAAGTCTGGTACTGAGGTCTAGAATCATATCTTACATACTGACCACGACTTAACATGACTCCCTTTTTTCCAAAGAGATCAGCAGAGAAATTTATCTCTCTAAACCCATGTCTAAACTGCAACCAAAGTACGGATCTGCTGATTCTGGCATCTCGACATAAAGATGCAAGGTAATATTCCCAGAAATAAAAGCACTAATCACAACTTCCAAATCAGAATGCAACAATATGCAACAAACCAACTTCAGTAGCCTACTCAAGAGCTTTAATAACAGCCACTACTTCACCACTACTAGAAAGTTTGTTGCCACAACCAAACCAGCAGACTCGGCTTTAAGGAAACTGCCAGTACTATTCTGCCAACAAAGCCATATCCTGCAATCCTAGGATTTCCTCTCGGGGCTCCGTCACAGCAAACAAGAGTAATATCCACAGGAGGAAAATTACACTAGCACTCAAACAACCCTTATAACCGTAACTCTTCTACATTCAATCCAAAATGTTTCAGAATCAACAGATCATACGAAGAACTCCACATACAATGAATGGTGAAAACTGCAATTAACTACAAAGACGTTAAACTTGTACGACCAACAAACATAGTCAATTTAGTTCAGGATTGCTGAAGAGAAACTAGGAAACTGGTAGTGTTCATTGTTTTACTGTTACGGTATAATTTGTTTCCAGGTTTCCAATTGCAGTTATTCAACACAGCAAATTTGTATACAAATGTGAAATCTGTCGATTTTGTAATTACAATCGGAATGATTATAATTGTTGACGGGTAAGGGACTCCACGGTGGGATAGTAATGCCTTGCACTTGGAGAAATAGGAACAAAAATGTCACAAGTCATGCGTGTTTTCAAATCAGTCAACAGTTCAGCAGAAACTTCATTATCCTAAATAACCCATATATTGAACAAAATACTTAACATGATAGACACACAATTACAATGTAAGGAAAAACCATTCAAAAATGCAATTGAACAACAAGAAATTCGTAATTCCAAAACAAATTAAGAGATGTAATTCACTTACTTGTCAGCAATATACGCCAAAAGCTCATCGCTACAAAAACGTTCCAAAGAGAAGTCAATCAACTGGCCGCAGCTCCTATCCACAGCTTTCTTGATTAACGTTTCAATATCATACATGTTATTCTCAAACAAAGCCCACCCAATCCTGGTATCATACAAGCTTACCTTGAACGAATCCCAAGTATTCCTCGTATCTATTGAACGAAACAACGAAGGTTCTTTGGAAGCTTTTCTCCAGGTTGAACAGACTGGTTGAACCCTAAGTAAGATGTCAATTGCGCCTAATTTGAGAAATATAAGAAATAAAACATCAGGAGGCAATTCAACCCAATTTCTAATTTCTTCTGATGAAATCGGAGTTTGATTGTCAATGATTTCAAACTTCTTCTTCTTTTGAGGAAATTTTTTATTTGTGGGAGGCATCCTCCGTAAATGCAAAAATCCCCCTACCCTAAATTATTGAAATTACAGAACGCTCTTGAGATCTCTCACAACTCACAAGAAATGCTGTTGCTGCTCTGAAACTGAAGCTTAATGAGGTTTTAGATCTATGGATGGCTTTTCCAAGTGAATGGATTAAAAGATCCCAAAAGGTATTCAGTAGTTTTGAAAAAATTGGAAAACGCGCCATTTGATAGTGTGTTTTCGCTAGTTCAATCATCTAGCCACGTGTATGAACTGCGCCTGCCGACCAAATATGTTTGTCGGTTAACTATTCCAGTTTTTTCGAGTGAGACTTTTATTTCTTTCTTTTTTTTAATGCAAAGAGAAAATTTTCATTACTTAAAAGAAAGGTTACAGCATTGTCTCCATACTTTAAGATTGCATGAGCAATGAAATTGGGTGGATTGTTAATCCAAGTCCTACTAACTTTGAGAATTCTAGCGTGTCTAGCCAAAAGATCTGCCGGCTTATTACAATTGCGATTAATAAATTTGCAACTTCATAATGGATTGTTGCATAGTTTTTCTTTAATGACTAAGATAGTAGAGTGATTTTCCCAAGCTGCTAAATGATGATTCTTGTGAACTGCTTCTGCTACAACTTGCGCATCCAATTCAAAGTTGACATGTTGAAGCTTTAACTCTTCAGCCCATTCCATAGCTTACAGTAGACCTTAACTTTCAGCTTGTTCTGCACTCTCTAGTCTGTTTGCATAAGAGCACTTTGCTTGCTCAAAGATTCCTGCAAAATTTCTCAAGATTAGACCAATTCCTGAGTGATGTAAATCATTAATTTTTTTGTAAGAAGCATCACAACATATTGAATAATAAGGATTAGGAGGAGGTATCCATTGTCGCAATGGATGAGTGTGGTTTGCTGTTGTTGTTGGAGTGACCTGATTAATCTTCCTTTTCATCTCCTTCCCTGTGTTGTCATTAAGATGCCGAATGCTTCTTATTACTGATATTGGATTTGGCTTGACATTCTCAAAAACGCACTTACAGCGTGCTTTCCAGATTTCCCAGAGGGTATTAGCCATCTTCATTGTCCAGTTTTCAACTAGTTGATTCATAGGGTCTTCGAACCAACTACCAATCCAATCTGCAATTGAATTGTTGTTGGTCTGAGAACTTCTACTTGCTCCAGGGGTTGCTAAAAGAACTGCTTTTGAGAAATGACAGTCCTTGAGGATATGCGAAGTTGTTTCGATGCCTTGTTGACAGACTGCACAATGCTCTCCAGTATAGCCCATCTGTCTAGCCACTCTCTCGTTATCTGTTTAGCATTTCCAGATGAAATGTTTAACCCGCGGAAGAGTATCCATTCCCCAAATATGTTTGTATATTTTTGCAGTGTCTTCTTCATAGAATTCCTGCCTATTTGTTTTAATCTCCATCAACTTGTTATACCCCGATTTTACTGTAAATTGGCCATTGCGTGTTAAAGTCCAGACCAGCCTGTCATCACCAGCTGCAGGTAGACGTTTTTGTAGTATTCTTTCGACATCCTCATGGTTCAACAGTCTTCTGACAATATCCACTTTCCAGGTTTTGGTTTGTGGATTAATAAGATTAGACACCATTGCATATTTCTCAGCTTCATCGCATCTCACTTCTGGTATTGGGGGTGAATGTCTTCCTGAGATCCAGTTATCTTTCTAAGTGTGTATTTTGTTGCCATCTCCAACAATCCAAAAACTCCAAGTTTTTACAAACTCCATTATACCTTGTATGCTGCGCCAAGCCCAAGTTGAAATCTTTTTCTTCTTTGCATGCAGAGAAGTAGTGAGTGGAAAATACCTTTCTTTTAAAGAAATTGCCCACAGTTGTTGATGTTGTTGACATAGTCTCCATGCAGCCTTTGCTAAGAGTACATTACTAAAACATTGTAAATCCCTGAACCCTAATCCTCCTGTTGCTTTATCTCTGCACATTTTTGGCCATCTAGCAATGTAGACACCTCCTCCTTGTGGTTTGTTCCACCAGTAGTCTCTCTGCACTTTGTCCATCTCGTGAATAGTGGTCTCTGGGATTTTGAATACCCCCATATGATGTGATGGCAGGGCATTGAGGACGTGCTTCACCATGAATGATCTTCCAGATTGGTTGAAGAATTTTCCGTTCCATTTTTTGAGTCGAGATTTCATGTTTTTTACTAATGATGAAAAAGATAAGGTTTTCTTTCTCTTCAAAAATAAAGGGATCCCCAGGTATTTCTCCTCCAATGACGTCTGCTTCATCTTTAATCTTCTCAAGAGCATTCTACAATGTCTTGGTGGTAGATGTTTGGAGAAGAAGATTGCCGATTTTTGAAAATTGATTTGCTGCCCTGAAATCACACTGAACTTTTTAATAATTTCTAGGATATTACTCCCTCCATCCTAGTTTACTTGTCAAAATAGCATTTTGCAAAAACTTGAAACAAATTCAAATTACTTGCATATACGCCATCAATCTTCCAACTTACTTGTTTACTATATTAGTTTTTATATCCTAGTTTTTATTTCTTTCTTAATAATTAGAAAATTTTAGTGGAAAATATAGTAATTTTTTGGTACACTTTTGCTAAAAAAAACTCAATTTTGGCAAGTAAACTAGGACGGAGGGGGTATTAACATTGTGCATATTTGCTTTGACGAAAAGGAGGCAATCGTCTGCAAATAGCAAATGAGTTACTTGGGGTGCTTTTCTTGAGATCTTTATTCCTTGTATTGCGCCATTTCTCTCATCTTGGGCCAAAGCTCTGGTGAAGACTTCCATTGTAATCAGAAACAAATAAGGAGATATTGGGTCGCCTTGTCGTATGCCTCTTGTTGGCTTAAAATAATGGCAAGGTGAACCATTAAGAAGTATCTGAATTTCTGTAGTCGAGAGAAACTTGTATTAGATGGCACCATTTTGTGGAGAAGCCCAGTTTCAGCATAATAACGTTTAGGAAGCTCCATTCGATGCGATCAAAGGCTTTGCTCATGTCTAATTTCATAGCCAGATAATGCTTTTTGGTTTTATTTTTCTTCATGAAATGAATAAGTTCTTGAACTAAAGTGATGTTATCACTTATTTGTCTACCTGGTACATAGGCTGCCTGCATGGGAGAGATGAACTTATCCAGATGGGGCTTCAACCTTGTTGCCATAATCTTTGTTATTAACTTGTAGGTGGAATTGCAGAGAGAAATTGGCCTGTAGTCACTTGGTGTGTGCGGCAAAGTTGTCTTAGGGATGAGACAAAGATTTTTTTTGTTCATCTTCTTCAACAGTCTGCCGGAACTAAAAAAGGACTGCACCATATTGACTACTTCGTCTTTGACAACTGACCACTGATTTTGAAAAAATCCTGGAGGGAAACCGTCTGGCCCTGGCGCCTTCCATGGTTGCATACACTTGAGAGCTTGAGTAATTTCGTTTTCATCTGGGATTCTGGTGAGTGCAATGTTGTCCTCATCAGTGATACATCTTGGTAATAAATCAAGCAGGGCTGCATCTGAGGAAGGATTTGTTGAACTCATGATGTCCTTAAAGTGAGAATTAAGAAGTTTCTAAGATTGTTTTTTCCAGTGCACCAGCTTCCATCTGACTTTTGTAAAGTTTCTATTCTGTTTCTACTCCTCCTCTTGTTTGCTTGCATATGAAAGTTCTTCGTATTTTGATCCACATCATTGAAGAAGATCTCTCTACTTTTTTGCCTGTAGAATTTCTATTCTCTTATATTCCATTCTTCGATTTCTCTTTCGACTTCTTTAACTAGCTGAGTGTTATCTCTGGTTGAGTTTGGCTGTTGTAGGACTTGTAGTTGCTGCTGAAGTACACTCAATTTTTCTTGTATATTACCAAAGGTACTTCTATTCCATAACGAAAGAAGTCTCATTGTTTCTGATAATTTCTTATCTAGTTTGAATCCAGTTGAACCATTGAAACTTCTTGACCAAGCCTTCTGAATTTCATATTTACATGAATGTTCACGCAACCAACATTCAAAGAACTTTCATGTTCTTGACCTACAAATATCATTAGGGGACAAGTCTAGAAATATAGGGCAATGGTCAGATCCCAAAAAAGGAAGATGTTTTAAACAAGAATCAGGGAAGTTTATTAGCCAGTCAGGATTAGTTAAAGTTCTATCCAGTCTAGATCTAATTTTTCTTGTTCCATGCTTGTTGCTAGTCCAAGTAAATGGATTTCCATGGAATCCTAGATCACTAAGGCCAGCATCTAGAACATCTTGAGCTGATTTGGAAACTTTATAAGTAGAGTCATTGCTATTATTTCTTTCCTCTTCATGTAGAATAAGATTCAGTTCTCCAATAAGAGCCCAAGGGGCATTGATATTGAAATTTTCACAAACTGTTTTAATAAGATCCCATTGCATTTTACTCTCTTGAGGATAGGGAAAACCGTAGACACAGGACAAAAACCAAGTTGGCTTAGAGGGGTTGCTAGTAACTAAGCAATGAATCATATTTTTGTCATGATAAATGATATCAAGCTTGGATCCATCTTTCCAAAGTAAACAAACTCCTGTAGCTTTACCAACTGAAGGAACATAAAAAATGTTTAGGAAATTAAGAGGCTTTGTAAGTCTAATAATTTTATCTGAACTTATTTTTGTTTCCTGGAGGAAAAGGATGTCAGGATTTATCATTCTATTTAGGTTATTAGCATAGTTTCTAGTTTCCTTGTCTGCAAATCCGTTACAATTCCAAGCTATGATTCTCATATTTGAAATGGTTGACAAATTTCTAAAGCAATTACTTTCAAGCTTTAAAGTACTAGAATTTCTAAAACAAAATTGGCATTCTAAATAGCAGTAACTAAAGCAGAAGATATGAAAATTGAGAGCCGAAAAAATTAAGAAAGTTCGAATAGTATATACCTGAGCAGTGCCTCCAACATAATTGCTTGCAGGTGCAGAATGTGTTGCTTCTGAATTATCCAGAGCCACCTCCGGGTTCACCATATTGTTCATACCAGTAATAGCAATATTCTCAAGGTTTTTTGGTGGAGTCACATGGATATTATGTGGGTTCATAGAGGGTTCTTGGTTCATAGCTGAGTTTCTCATTCTTTTTGATTGCCTAGACTCATCATTATCTTCGTTCTCCACTGATTCTTCCATCATGGGGTTTGATATAGTCGCCTCAGAATCATTTTCTTCAGCAGCTTCATTCTTCTCTTGCATGTAAGCTTCATATTCTTCCTCAGTTAGACTGTCAAGGTACAACAGATATTCGTATTTCATGCAGGAATGTTCTTTGTGATCTACCACAAAACATTTTTGACATGTTTTCTTTGGTTTTAGATCCCAGTGATAGAGAATCCATACATCTTTCCCATCAATAGTTTTCCACCATCCACCCCTATATAACGGCTTCGTGAGATCCATTTCTATTCTTTCTTTTACAGTGCTCCCATATCTTGGCCTGCAGTTTTCAGGTTTGGTCCAGATCTTCTTCCCAATAAAACTAATAGCTTCATCAATAACACTAGAGTTCATATGTTCAAGTTTGATATGTTTAAATTGAACATTAAATTACTGGTGGGTGAAGACATAGTCTCTAGCAGAAGTGCCAGGAACGAACTTTTGAACAACGAACATGACTTCCCCTATCAACCATGGGCCATTTCTGATGATTTATTCTCTTTCTTCGTCAGTGTTTAATCTGACTAACATCAGGTTGTGACCCATTGGTCTGATCTGTTTGTTTCTGTACTCTCTCCACGGTGAGTTGATTTTTTATTTGATGACAAACATTGGGACTTTATCTTTGTGCACTAGTTTTCCTAGCAAGGCACATGACCATTCTTCTGCAGCTTTGTTGATGTTCTGAGAGTTTCCTACAACACTTCTTCTCTCAGTAGGTACTTCAAGGGTGGCACCTCTCAATTGTCTTGATAAGAGATTGTTTCTGTTTTCTCTAGAATTTGAGCTTTCAGCCATATTGGGATGATTTTGATGATTACGAGGATTAATTCTGGATATATCAAGACTGGTTTCTATGTTTGTGTTGTAGCTGTTGATGTTATGAGTACATATACTCTTCCAGGAATATATTAAATTTAAGAAAATATCCCGAGTATAATGCACACAATTTTTTGAAAATGGTTTGAGAATATTATTTTGCTGGACAAAACTCTCTGGTATGACAATACAAAAGATTTGCATTGAAGGCTGGACTATACTTTTTATATATAGGATGAGAGTTTCAGTTTTTTTATTGGCCCTAATTGGTGGAACTAATAGTGGGTGCATGCGGTAATTTGGATAAATGATTTTCACTTTTACGTTATTTTCCTGAGGTTACGGGCGTTACACTTCAAAATTTTACGGGGAAGAAGAGCTTTCTAAAAAATTTCAAGATGAGTTCTATTGGGATGGCTATCTCGATAATCATGAAGGTTATCAGATTGGGTTCTAATGCTGTTTGCAAGGACATGAGATGTCGCTTTTCTACTGGTATGAACAGCCATCATAAGAATGATAGCTAGCACAACTGCTTTCCAACTTTTTTTTTAATAATTTCAGAAGCAAACATTTTTCTGAAATCCACCACTGGTTACCCACCAGCAATTTGAAGATCTGCAAAGGTACAAGAAATCTACTCCATTGAGAGATAAAACAACATTAGTTAAGACTAACAGAAAGGATAAGGAAGTTACGGATAATTCCACAATATCCAGAGAAATCAATACAACTTATTTGAAAAGAAACTCCTGGGCATTTTCCATGGAAGTTACAACTAATTTACAAAGAAAGTTAAAAGAAACGAACACAAAGATAAAGAGCAAAAAACAAGAAGAGGTAAATCATAAAGTCTAAACTAATAACTAAAATAAAAAAAGAGTGAAAGAAGATTAAAGGTATCACCGATTTTCATTTGGTTTGTCCATCATGTGGCTACGTGATTTGCTAATTATACCTTGAACTATCTCTCCAGCTTCATTATTTTAGTAGATAAATCTAATATCAATATATCCTCATGTGGATCGATATTAGATGGCTCTACTCTTTTTGTAACCTAAGTCTTATAGGTCGAGTGGGACCTTCAAAATCGTTTTGAATTGCAGGATAGTGGTAATACTGTCGTAAGAAATATAATTCAAAACTCCAAAAACCATTAGATAAAATCTTGAATAAGGTGAAAAATACTAGAACCCCCTACTATATGGGTTCAATATATAGAAGCCCCACTAAATGGATCCTCCCCTATCAACTCCATACTTTCACTTTTTAATATTTCTAGGCCCAGAACTTTAAATTTCAGGGCTTGGTAATAAAGTTACATTTTCGTAATGTCAAGATTACCCTTTTCAATATATACAAGAGAAAAATAATACTATCCATTCATTTCTCCATTTTATTTCTCTCTCATCTCTCTCTCAGTTGCAGAGAAAACAGATTTTAGGGTTTTTCCTGAAATTCATTTTTCATCTTCTGCTTTTAGATCTTCTACTGCAACAACGAGAAGAAGCTTTAGGCTTTTCATTTTTCATCCTCTACTTTTAGATCCATTCAAAGATCAGTTGCATCCGATCGAGAGAGAGATGATATGGAAGATGAAGAACATTTATTTGATATGAAATAAGATCAACTGCACCTGAAGATTCATCAACAGAATCAAATCGACCTACAGATAAGTTTCATTTATCATCATCTTTTAATTCAATTGAAATCACCTTGAAATTATGAATTTCGACTGAATTTTCTGTATGAACTCATGATCAAAGTTCAGATCTGTTATATTCTAATCTTTCTCTTGCTGTTTAAGATGAAAATTTTAAGAACATAATACAATTTTTTTCTAGGTTCTCTTACTGAAAATCAATCGATCTTCTTAAATATCAATTGAAAATCGGTTTTCAGATTCGAAATCAATGAATCGTCATCTCTGTTACCCATCTATTTGTTACGAGTTTCATATACTTTGACTGAATTGCTCAATTTTGTGTAGTTTACTTCTGATTCTATGTAGTTTGTTGTATCTCTTGAACGAAATTGAATTTATTACACATGTATTATTTATTGAAAATTACTGGTGGTGATATGTTTAGTTGTGAAACTGAAATTGCAGGTTAAATTTTGAACTAAATTATTGGAGCTTATTGATGGAATTTGCAGAAGATTGGATTGGAGATGTGGTGGTGACTGAGATATAAATGCAGGATAGCAGTGAATGTGAATTACTATAATTTGATTTTAGGTAATATCTTTTCCTATCATGAAGAGATCAGATACAAATTTTTTAGTTTTTTTTTTAAATTTCGTGATTGAAATTTGATAGATATGTTAATTCCCTATCCTGATTGATCAAATTCAACTTAATCTTTATTGTATATCTAATTCTTTCGAGCTTGAGTTTCTCTCCATTTTTGACCTAACCTGAATTATATCATTGTTACTATGGTAATGTTTTTTTCGTTTGTATGAGAAATGTTCTGGCTGCTATTGTACTGTTTTGTTCATTTGTATGAGAAATGATGGATTACTATGCAAACCAGTTACTACGAGGGCCTTCGTATTCGTGAGGCAAAAACCAAATTATAGCAGCAATACTTCTTGTTAGTCAAAGCTGGGACGTAGTGTCGTCAGGTTACTGCGAGGGACTTCGTATTCGTGAGGAAAAAACCGAGACCTTCACGGTGAAGGATCACCGAGGAGAATGTAAGTTTTCACATTGTTATTTCCTCACTTATTGTCTTTTTCTACATGTTCAAATGTTGGTTGAATCTGAAGTTACTTACTTATCGTTGCACTTCAGCATCTAAAAAACACTATCCACCAGCACTAACTGATGATGATTGGAGACTGGAGAAGATTTCTAAGGATAGGTCATTACACAAGAGGCTGAATAAGTCCGGAATATACACAGTGGAAGATTTTCTCCGCCTTGTAGTTAAAGATTCACCAAGATTGCGAAGTGTAAGCATGCAAAATTTTGTATTTAGTTGGTTACAGTTCCACGTTTCTTGCACTTTAATTTGTGATATGAAGTTTCTCTTTTTTGGGTTTAGGTCCTCGACAGTGGTATGTAAAATAAGATGTGGGACATGCTCATTGAACATGCAAAGACATGTGTTTTGAGTGGAAAGCATTATGTTTTTTATGATGACGCGACAAGGAATGGTCTTATTGCTGGTGGACAGTATCATCCAGCTGATTCTCTTTCTGATAATGAGAAAGTTAGTTCCAATTATTACCTGAATTTAAAATTTTATCCCAATCTTTTATCTACATGCACGATTCATCTCACCTGATTAGCAGAAAGTTTGACTGTTGTGCCCAGGCATCGTAGCTACGGTAGCTCTTAAACTATGAACTGTACCTATAAGGGATGCTCTTATTACCTTTATATAAAAAGTACAAACACTGTTATGGCTCTAACAATAACTAGATTATAAGCTCTTCAAGCTGTTTCTGAAAGTTTAAGAAATACCTGATGGGAGAAACTTGGAGGCTAATAAAGAATTGTGGCATATGTGGATGCCTTGGTGAAACGAGCATATGAGAATTGGACGCAAGTTATAGAATATGACGGCCAGGACCTTTTAAGTTTTTATCAAAATAAACAACTGGGTGCTGCCTCTGAATCAGAAGTTCAACAAGATCATCATAATCAACAAGGGTCACTTTTGACCTTTCCAGTTTCAGTTCCTCCACCACAACCATCACCACCTTCAGGCTTGGCCATTGGTGGTAAGCATTGTAGACAGATGATTTAATTTGAAATCATTTTTCTCATGTTCATTTGATAGAATAGGCCAAAGATATTGCAGAAGGCAAGGAACCCCAAGTACCCATGTATTAGTGCACCACTAAGGAACAAGCTTGACCATTACCAGATCCTGAAATACCCACTCACCACAGAGTCCGCAATGAAGAAGATTAAAGACAACAACACCCTAGTATTCATTGTTTATATCCGTGATGAAAAGAAGAAAATCAAGGATGTTGTCAAGAAGATGTACAACATCCAGACAGAAAAAGTGAACACCCTTATCAGGTAAGCCTTCTTGATTACTTACGACTAGCTACTTGTTTTCTTGAAAGATAGTATATGGATATATAGGTGAGGATATAGGTCTGGAATGGTTTCACTTAACTCATTTTCTCTTTTACATCTGTTTAACTGCACATTACACAAGCCATATGCATGACAGTTTGCACGTTTAACTAGCAGTGGCAGACTATGGATGTGTAACTAGTAGTTACACATGCTAATTAAATGTATAACTTCTAGGTACACAAGCTAAATGGATGTGTATCTACTAGTTACACATGCAAATTAGATGTGTAACTATAAGTCGCACATGCTAATTTGATGGAATATGCATATGTAACCTAATATGAAACTTCTATTTGTTATTAGCTGATTGAAATAGCTTCAATAGACATAATATTACTTTAACATTGATGCTGTAACTTTAAAAAAACAATGAGGTGTTAAACCCGGAATTTGATATATAAATGAGAAAATACTAATTTATCTTAGAAGAATCAGTTCCAAAAGTATCTTTAAATGAACCTCAATTGAGGATAAAGGCAGTACCTGGTTCACAATGAATAAATGACTCTGAGAGTTCAAAAAACACATAGTTATATGTCATTTTATTTGTTTAGCTTGCAAGATTCATTGTTGTTTTTTTTAATGATTTGTTATGTTTGTGAATATAAGAATAAATGACATCTGGAATGATCATATGAATGGTATGATATAAGAATGATTTAACATATTATTATTGTCCATCTGTTTTGGTTATTAATGATGTTGCAGTAACTTAGGATGTATACTGGTTGAAACATATTTTATTTTTTTTACATTTAAAGCTTTTGGTGACTGCTTGTTGAATATGACGTTGACTGCTTGTGTCTGTATGTTATTTTGCAATGGAGGAGCAACAATGGTTGAGGCAATAGGGGAGCACCAACGGTTGAGACCCTGGCATCTAAAATCACAGCTTGGGAGAATGAAAGACGTGTCGAGTTTACTTATGATGGTGTAAGCCCTTCCCTCTTTCCCTTTCAAATCTTCCCATTCTTTAGTTTTGAAACACCAATCAGGGCCAAAAGAAATTTCCTTCATTATTTGAGATTGTTGCAAATCTAAAAAATCTATCTGATTTGACTGGTTTTTATTTTCCATCAGACTAAGGCACTTTCTTCTTTTGCTCTGATATACATATTCGACTTCTTTTGCTCTGATATACATGTCATATGCATGTGTAACAGCGGCATACACAAACTTTATGGATGTGTAGCTGCTGATTACACATGCATATTACATGTGTAAATAAAGCATACACATTCCATATACATGTGTAACTATTGCATACACATCTATTTTTGTAGTCACCGAGATTTGAAGGTTCCACCAATTTCCCTTCAGTTTCAATGTTTGGAGTTTTAGACCAATTCTGTTGCTTATGTTGTGTTGCTAGTGAATTTATTTGGTATATGTATTCATGGATTTTTCAGCCTGAAAATTTTCTTTTAGATTCGTATGGTATGGAAATTTGAATGTGTAACTCTCAAGTACACTAGTCATTTCATGTGTAACTGCTAGTTACACTAACAAGATGCATGTGTAACTGCTAGTTCATTGCTATGGACATTAATCAATATTTGTTTTTCTCCTAAATATTGAACAATATTTGTTTGCATGTGTTGGCATTGGTTCATATGTCTGTTCATTGCTATTGATATTAAGCATTCTTATGGACTTTTTTTTGTTGTTTTCCTAAATATTGAACAATATTCTTTCGCATTTTTTTTTGACACAGGTTCATGTTTGTTTGTTGTTATATTTCAGGTTTCCGATAACTTTATAAAAGTTAATTGCTTATTTGTGATATTGGTCTCGCTGGAATTGCAGTTGACGCTGAATACACAAGTCAAATGCATGTGTAATTCTCGGTTACACCATATAGATGCATATGTAACTCTCCATTACACTAGACAGATGCATGTGTAACTTCTAGTTACACATGCTAAGAAATTATTGTAAATGAGTATTAAAGTAATAAATGCCTTTTCTGTATGCATTCTTTTTGATGTCTATTTTTTATTTAATGTGTAACTTCTAATTACACATGCCATGTGGATGTGTAATTTCTGGATACACATGTCATATGCATGTGTAACTTCTGTTTACACATTCACACTATACTTTAATAATTTTGGGCCTAGATTTAATATTGTTGGGCTTAAATTTAAATTTTATTTAGTTTGGAGCTTGACAATATATAAAAGGGCATGAATGTCTTTTAATAACTCGGACCTAGATTTAAACTTCTTTTAATTAAGGGTCTCATATTATGGGTTATCCATGGGTTGGGCCTTGGCCTAATTTTCCCTAAAAGAAGAGCAAGAGTCGGTGGTTAATAATAGGGGTGTGCAACGGACGGACGGTTGCGGATTAGGGGTCACCCATGTCCAATCCGTCAGAGTTGCGGATTTGGAAAATCAAACCGTGTCCAACCCAATCACCCGTGGATTTCACATCCGCGGATCAGCGGGTGATATGGACCGGATGCGGATTTAATCACAGGAAAAAAGAAAGTAAAACGATATTATCCACGACTTGAGTTCCATTCTCTTCTGCAGCAAATTTAGTCTTCAAGGCAGAGCAGCCAGCGGTGGAAATTGTAATATATGTGCCAAACTATCCATGAATATCACAAAGCAGTCGTCAACAATCGCAAAATTCACTACTAGATTTGTTGAAAGAGATGTTTTAACCAAGCCCTTATAGAACTTACGAACTGTTAGTTTGTTACAGATGTCAGATCACTTTTTTACTATCTGATAACGATCATTTACGGACAACTCAGTGTAATATTTGAGAAGGTAGGTACAAAATCGAACCCAATTCGTCATAGCCGTATGTATGGCTTAGTGTTTATTAGTTGTTGGAAGAGAGAGCAATAGCAATGAGTGTGAATTAGGTTAGAGAAATATAAAGATGTTTATATATAAACTTCATTCTTCCAATATTATTCTTAGTAATTTTATTAAATTTCATTACTACCCTACGGTGCGGGTGAATCCGCGAATTTACAAAACCATCCGCAACCAAACCGTTAAACCTTGCGGATTTGAAAACTCACCCGTGTCCGGTCCATAGACTATTACGGATTGGTTTTCACCCCTATTTTACGGACAATTACGGATGAAATCCGCGGTTCCGTATTTTATGCACACCCCTGGTTAATAATACTCACAATACAGAAAGCCGACATCGGCATAGCAGATTAATAATACTCAGAACACAGAAAGTCGACATCGGCATAGCAGATGTAGTTGTCCTCAGAGGATTCATAGTCATCTAATTCATCGTCATCAGTGGAGTCATTCGGGAGCCTTGCCTTAATAAGCCTATCTCTACAACTCCTTAGTAGATTAAGGTTGAAGCATTGACGGAGGTCGAGAGATTCAAGATGCAGGCAGCCGTCGAGAATTGCTTTCAAGCCCACATTTGTCAATTTATTCCCCAAAAGATGAAGATGACGCAGTTCAGGCATATTCTCTGCAATGGCTAGTGCCTTATCATCATACTCCATGCCTAGTTGCCGGCAGTAGCCTCGACTGTTGAGCCGGAACGATCTTAATTGAGGGCATGCATTCCCAACACCTTTAAGCGTATCCTTTGAAAAAGAACAATTGTATGTTTCAAGTTCTTCCAGCATGACGGCTTTCTTGGCCATGTTAATCAATGCGTCACCGCTAATTTGATTGCTAGATACAAACCGAAGACATCTCAATTCAGAAGACCTGAAAACAAATCATTAGTACTGACGAGTTACGGATGCGAATCTGTCCATTTTCATCTGGTTGTAGTTCTATATATATGAGATATCAATTGCCCCTAATTTAAGGAAAATATGACATAGAACATCATGAGGCAATTCAAGGCAGTTCGTAATTTCTAATGAAGCTGCAGGTTCTTTAGCTGAAATCGGAGTTCGATTGTCCATAATATAATCCATCCTCCTGCAAGAATTCCCAAATTAGCTAGTAAGAGAGTAAGAAAAAATAAGGGAATTTCTTGAGGTTATTTGAAGAGTGTAATACTGAAATTATAGGGGATACCAGTGATGTTACCTTATTCAGCTGGCGAGAAATGCTGCTGCTAATGTGAAAAGAAATCTTAACAAGGTTTTAGTATTTATAGAGCTTGGAATTGCTTCAACTTGTCACTATTGGAAATCGAAACGCCAGTTAATTACTCTCAATCTTCCCTAGTCAACGAAGGAAGAATAGTAAGTAGAATGAAGTGGTTGTTACAACCAAGAGAGAATTTATCTTGGAAAAAATCCAGTGTTCCATTTCCAATCTCCATTAATTGTCATTTTGGAATAGTAATCGTTTGTGCCCCGGCAAGGTACATTGGAACTACAATTGTTGATACGTTCAAAAATCCCAGAGTCACGGTGATAGTTTTGGAAACGCATGAACTGCACCAAAAATGAGGTGGTGCACCCTAGCAAATTCTTCTAACCAAGCTTATGTCTTTCTGGCCAACTATGTTTGTCGGTCAACTCTTCTGGTGTTTCGTCATTCAAATAAGTCCGGTATTTTGCCGATAAAAAAATTCTAGGTGCAAATAGTGTTTTCTTCGCAACGACAGTGGGTGAGATTCATGTGCCTAGCTAACTGGGTTGTTAATATCGTAACATACTGGCAAAATTGACAGGATAAGTGCTAGTTCACTAACACTTCTAGGAAGGTTCAAGTGCGTCATCGATAAAATAGATCATACATGGTAGAGTAGTAACGTTTTCTCCGTAATGACACCACCTAGCCATCCGTCTTGAATCCTACAAGCCAAAGTACTCTAATTATTTGGAAAAATGTTGAGATACATCACCAGATCACTAGTAGCACATTTCAGATTAGTCCGCCAGTTGGACAGATATTTAATTCAAAGGTGAGCATGATGTTCTAGTTGTAGGAGTGAGATATCGCACATGTTAGTAAGTATGCGAAGTGAAGACTATATAACTTAAACGAGGGAGATCGCATACAACAAGGTTGAGATGACGTAATGGATGATGTCAGCAAAGTCACGAGTAAAATGTGAAGATCTGTGCGAAGTATGGTCTGTGCGAGAACGAGTGATTGTACATGAGCGAGTGTATCGCATAGAGATTCCGAAAATAAAGGATCTCTTAGATGTCATCCACTATGTAAGATCTTATATAAAGAGGAGAGGTTATTACTGGTGAAGGGGATTCAGAGAGTAAGTGTTAGATCAGAAATCAAGAGAGAGAAAGTAAATCTAGGAGCAAGTAAGATTGTAATACTTGTATCTATCTTGTAAACCGACTTAAGTCTTGATAAATCAAATGGAGAGTTTAATGATGATTACCTAATATTGATTATAGTTATAGTGGAGTGTGGTTGTGAGGAAACTTGCAACTACATTTTTGGTGCTAGAAACAGGGAACTTTAAATCAGGGAGGAGTAAAGAATTTTGTGTATATCATAGATTTCACGGTCACACAACAAGTAACTGCAGAAATGTAAGGAAAATCATATTAAGGATGATTGAACAAGGAAAGTTGAACCATTTCTTAGCACAACCAAAGAATTTTCCACCACCACCACCAAGGGGAAATGAGTATAAAGCGGATAATGGAAAGAATGTACATATAATTTTGAAGTAGGTGCGAAAGCGAAGAACTTGTATTCTAATTCGATTATACATTCATTCAAGAATATAGAAGATTTCCATGATAATATCTTAAGTAGGGTGTATGCGAGAGATGTTGAAGGCAAAGAGATCCTAAATCTTGTGAAAGTATCACCATTAAAAGAGTGGAAAAAACAAGTTATCTCATTCAGCGCGGAAGAAACACCAGGCGGAGGAGAATCACATGAATGTCCATTGGTGGTAAGATTAGGAATTAATCCAAATCCGAAAGTGGAGGATGATGAATAGGATGAAGCAAACACATGGGTTATGAATAGAATACTAATAGATACTGGGAGTTCTGTTGATATCCTTTTCTAACACACATACAAAACTATGGGCGGAAGAGATGACGAGTTAATTCCTTCAACATACAAAATTTATGGGTTTAATGGAGCTGCGAACAAGCCAAAAGGAGAAGTGACAATGCGAATTCGCCTATAGAACCTATCAACGGACATTGTTTTCTGTGTAGTGGATGTCGAATCACCTTATAATGCTTTAATTGGTAGACCATGGTTGCACAGTATACTGGGAGTGGCATCGACATTTCATCAATGCATAAAGTTCCCTTTGCCTAATGGCATTGGGATAATCAGAGGAGATACAATTGAAAGTAGGAATTGTCAAGAAATCGACATTGATAAGTACGAAGAAAGAGAAAGTAAACGAAGGAATTGGAAACAGCGTATCGCAGAGAGTCAAAGATCTGAGAAGTTAATGGTAGATGCAGCATATAAAGTTGAGGAATGCACAAATTTTTGCAGAAATTAAAGCTGAGAAGTTAATTGTAAACAAATAAGCAGAATACTGAAGCAAAATCTTCTGCGAATAACAGTGCTAAGCGAATCAGACATATTGGTTCTATAGAAGAAGGAGGCATGCAGAGGCAGAAGTTCTATTTTCAAGACAAAAACAAAGGATACCAAGAATCTCGCATAGAGAACTAATATTCGGCAAAACATTTGCAATCTTAAGGAGAGAAAAAGAGTAGTATGAGGAATGCACATGCTTTTCTTTATGCGATACAAAAACAATAAAAGATCTTTGTACTAGAGTTGTGAAAACTCAAATATTGGAAATATGGATTGAAAAATTCAAATTTCATATAGTGATATTACGTCAAAGAAAAAAGAAAGAGTTAAATCTTTAAATAAGACCTTAAAATAAGGCAGCATAAATGATATTTATTATCAGATAGACTAGGAATCTGAATATGGCATGCAACCTAGTTCGTATACATGCAAGAGGCAAAAGAATATATAAAAATAAGACCTATCGCACGTCATAGTCGGAGAAACCTAGAAAGCATGACTCAAGGGAAAGCAACACCGACCCTGTAACTTGAGTTGTGGAGATTTGGGGTGAGAATAAACGAAAATGCCCATCCGGGAGAGATACCATAAATTTTCAGTCTAAGATAATAATCTTAGATTGAGAGCCTAAGGTGAGAAAGTCTCTCTCAAGGAGTGCAGAAACTCGATCAGGGCGCCGAGGTACCCGGTTTAGTCAAGAGTGCCCGGGGCGTCTGGAGCGTACCTTGCCACTATTGACAAGTGCTGACTATGATGCACTCGGTCCGAAGATACCCCACCTAGGTAGTGTGTGTGAGACTGCGAAATCAACTGGTTTTTGAATTACCGCATGGGAAGAGCCATAACCTTAACCCGGTAGAGGTAAGCTTCCTTGAAGGGGCAATCAGAGCGGAAGATAAGGATGGCACCCTCCATTAGGGAGCTGAATTGTGTCAAAAGACGTAAATGTCATGAGACTTTTTACTCACGGGAGTATTAAGACTTGTCATATTTATGCGATAAAACCTGAAGAGGTAATAATACAAGAAAAAGATAAGACGAGATCAATGGGTCGATACACTACAGTGTAAAGACTACCTGCGATCTCGTCGCTCAGAAATTCGGCAACATAAGACCTTTACATAGGAAGGCAAAATAAGACCTAAGAGAAAACATTATTGAAGTTAATGCGATAATGTTCGCAGAAGAAGAAGTTTATGATAAATGATATAAATCATACTTGGCATATCAAGATGCATCAATTAACAAGAGGCGAGAATGGGAATGCAAAGGAAATGTTAATTGCCCCATTTAATAGTCTTATATGCGAGAAATAATATTTTCAACATGAACACGAAGAAAAGAAGATTTGCATTAAAAGGATGAAAGTTAATATCTTCAAGATATACAAAAAGAAAGAATAATTTACAACAAAGGAATTTGTAACAAGAAAAAAAATGAAGGATTAATCTTCATTTCTTTCATCTTCTCGCTCAGCATCAAAATCACTAACTTCTTCTTTAGAATCTTCATCTTCTCCATCACTGATTATAATATCAGGAATAGGTACATTTTCAGGAATCTCTGGAAACTTATACTTCGAGACAGTGATATTATTCTCTAGACATACTCGTTTAACAGCAGCTATACGAGCGCGATTAGCGTCATTGCTGTTGTTTGAAACCATACGAGTCCAATTTTCCTTCAATTGCTGGTACCTGAAGTTGCGATTAGAAGATTCTTCTTCTTTAGCAGTTAAGCGAGTTTCTAAATCTCTAATTATCTCAAGATAATCCTTCTCCTTCACTGCGAAATATGAGCAAGCAAGTTAAAACGGCGTAAGATGTTATTCTTGAAGTATGAACAAGTGTTAAAGAACAACAAATGACCTTCATAATTGGAAACAATGTCTGCGACCAATGCGGAATTCTCAGCCTGAAGGCTCGCATTTACACCTAAATTATTCCTAGCATCATTCAGAATTCTAGCAGCCCAACTAAATTCGACTTCACTCTCTATAAGCATTTTAGATCGAATTGAATTTCTTTCTTCAATGAGTGTGTTCCTTTCGCTCAAAGTTGAATCACGTTCTTTCTTAACTTCAATAAGGAATTCTTGGAAATTTTCTAGTGCTTTCGCACCATTAAGAGTGATCTCATCTTTTCAGTAATAAGTTTATTCTTCTTCGCTTCCAATACTCGAACTGTTTCTCTACTTTCATAAAAACGATGTTTAAAGCTATTGAATGAGGTTAATACATTTTTATGGCTGTGCCTAAGGGTAGCGTATTTCAACCTTAATTCTTCCAAGCTAAGGTTCTCAAATCCTTGAGTGGGATAATTATTTAGGGAAGAATTGAGATGCTCTAAGAGAATTTCAGCATCAGGGAGATTAGATGCTTCATCTGAAAGGTTATACAAGTCTGCGAACATAATAAAATAAGAAGTACGAATTATCGCATGAAAGAAGAAGAATGAAGAAAATGATAATCACATACCAATAAGTTCATTATTTCTTTCTCGAACCTTGTGAATCAATTCAGAATTAGTTGAGTTCTCATCTTTAAGTTTGACATTCTCATTTTTCATCTTGAGAAGCTTCCTTTCATAATCCACAGAAATTGCGTAAGACAAACGAGCTCCCTGCGAGAGTGTCAAAGAAGCATTATAAGTAAAAGGAGGGGATACTAAGAAAAAGTTAAAAATAAAATTGCGAATATTACCATAGCATTAAGTGTAAATTGGAGATCTGGTTTTATCGCAGAGGCAATTCCACGAAGAGATGGATTCTCCAAGTTAGGAGTGATACATACATTTGAGACCATTTTAAAGGCACGATCCAATCTTTCATGATCAATAGTAGTCAGCATATTCCTAGAAAAAATGTTTAATAACTCTTTCGCATAAGAATCAATTGATGAATCTTCTTCAAGAGCGAGAATGTCATCACTAGTGGATTCCAAACTTGAGGAAGAATCATATCTTTTGCGCTTCTTAGAGAGATCATCCATGGACGAAGTCGTTTTGGATGAAGACTTAGACACGATTTTCTTCAGAATGCTCTTACCTTTGCCCAAAGTCTTATCACCCAAAGATTTCACCTACGCGAATAACCAAGATAAGAAACAGAGGCAACAATATTGTTAAAATTAAAAAAAGATGTTTCTTACTTTCTTATTCTGTGAAGGTGATGCATCACGTGAAATTTTGGCCTTCTTAGCAGCCTGCAGAGAAAAATACAGGAAAATAAGAAATTAAAAGAAGGGTTATGCGAAATTGAGAATACTTATGCGAGAATTACATACCACTTTCTTTGTCTCACTCTCGGGCAATGCGAACTTTCAAGGTTGATAAGAAGAAAGATTATCGGGAATCGGAAGATCAGAACCATCATCAGCTTTACCAGAAATGTAGGGACCTTCTAAAATAGTGAGACAATTAAGCCAACTTGAATCATTAGATCTGCGAGCACTGTTATTGGATTTGTCATTCCAGTCAACGTCTCACATGATTCTGTTATCTTCAGCAATGCCGTCTTTTCTTCTTAAGCGAATGGCCCATTTGGTTGAATTACTTTTCATAAGCCCAACATAATAATGATTGAATAAATTATCAAGAGTATATTCAGTGGGATCAATAACTTTATCGCGATACAATTTGTTTCGGACCTCATAAGGGTAAGAGGACTCTAATCCAGCTGCGCGACGAGAATATTCCAATGCTATTCTAATCGCATCACCACTCAGTTGAAATATTCCCCGTGCGAATCTCTCATCAACAAGAATTTTAGAAAAGAGGAATTTCATGGTTATAAAGGGAAATTGGAAGAATTTGAAGTTGCCCTAATGAAACAATGACCCTCTGATTACTCCACTGTTCAGAGTTGATCAAATCAAAATTAAGTTTGGAGGAATAATCAGTTGATGGAGGAAGAGAAAGTCTATAACCTTTCGAATGAAGTTCGTCCTTTAATTTGGTAAATTCTGTCTCCATCTTTTTACCAGTAGGAGCCATTAAAGAATGGGAATGGAGGTTGTTTAATAAAGAACAGTAGCAGAGAAGACGAAGAAGAGTAAAATAAATAAAAAGAATGAAGAAGAAGATAAAGGAAGATATATAGGGAAAATATGTCCCATTTTTTTAGCGAGAAAAGTTCTTCTCATTAATGCGAGAAAATGAATGGATAGAAACAAGCGGTTAAAAAGACGTGTTAAAAAATGAATGGTTAAAAGGACACGTGTAAACAAGGGAAGACGGAATTCCATAAAATTGTCGGCAAAGCAAAATGTGAAAAGACAAGCATATGCGATAATATAGGGTGAGAGTTTCTCATATCGCTCACCCTGTAGAATAAGCGAAATGAGAAGAGGCAGAATGTAGGAGTGAGATATCACACGTGTTAGTAAGTATGCGAAGTGAAGACTATATAACTTAAACGAGGGAGATCGCACACAACAAGGTTGAGATGACGTAATGGATGATGTCAGCAAAGTCACGAGTAAAGTGTGAAGATCTGTGCGAAGTATGGTCTGTGCGAGAACAAGTGATTGTACATGAGCGAGTGCATCGCATAGAGATTCCGAAAATAAAGGATCTCTTAGCTGTCATCCACTATGTAAGATCTTATATAAAGAGGAGAGGTTATTACTTGTGGAAGAAATCTAGTTAGTGAGTGTTAGATAAGAAATCAGGAGTGAGAAAGTAAATCGAGGAACAAGTAAGATTGTTGTGATACTTGTATCCATCTTGTAAACCGACTTAAGTCTTGATAATCAATGAAGAGTTTAATGATGATTACCTAATATTGATTATAGTTATAGTGGAACGTGGTTGTGAGGAAACTTACAACTACATACAGTATATCACAAAATGAAATCTCTCAGTTCATCCCATTTCATGTGCGTTTTTAAATTGGTCAGGACTCGACATTAGAACAATTTCATATTTCTAAACAGGATCGACACAAAACAGAAGGAAACACAATTCAAAAATGCAAATGAATCAAGCAAGTCACAAATCCAATTTTTTTTTTTTTTTTTGAAAGATACAATTCACTTACTTATCGGCAATGTACGCTAAAAGCTCATCGCTACCCGAACCAACCATAGTGAGCTCAACCAACCGGCCGCAGCTCCTATCCACAGCTTCTCTTGCCATCTTTTCCATATCGTACACGTTTTCATCGAACAAATCCGACCAATTCCACATGTCTATAGAATGGAACAGATGAGGCTCTTTGGAAACTTTTCGCCACACAAAACATACTGATTGAGCACCAAGCAAGATATCAATTGCCCCCATGGGATAGAACATCATGAGGCAATTCAACCCATTTTTTGATGAAGCTGGTACCGGAATTTGACTGCTCAGAATGCAATCATTGTCATAGTTGAAATCAGAGAATTGACTAGATCCAACTTCGATTGCATCATAAAATTCATAGTCATCAGTGGAGTCATTCGGGAGTCTTAATTTTATGAGCCTATCTCTACAACTCATCAGTATATCCTCTTCTAGATTAACGTAGAAGCACTGACGGAGGTCAAGAGATCCAAGGTGCATGCAGCCATCGAGAATGGACTCCAAGCCCTCATTGGTCAATCTATTCCCAAAAAGCTGAAGTTGACGCAGTTCAGGCATGTTCCATGCAATGGCTAGTGCCTCATCATCACACTCTCCGTGTGGCCGCCTGTGGCCTCGGTTTAGCCGCAACGATTTTAACTGAGGGCAAGAATTACCAACAGATACAAGTGTATCCTCTAAGAGAGAACAATGGCATATGACAATTTCCGCCAGCATGACAGCTTTGTTGGTCACGTTCATCAATGCATCACCACTTACTTCATAGCTAGATACAAGCCGAAAACATCTCAATTCACAAGACCTGAAAATAAAGCATTTTTAGCCCAGCGTTCTAAAAATGAAATGAACCGTCTACCTAATGAACTGTCCCCTAATCATATGCAATAATAAAATAAAATTAAATAAAATTCGTACTCTTAATTTTGTATGTTAAGACATACTACCTACGAGTAGTGATCTTGACTTTATGCATATCTCTCTATTTTTTTTCTTCAAATAAACGATATCCATGAAGCTTACCATTAGGGGTGTAAATAATACCCGAAAATACTCGGCCTGCATGTATCCGCCTGAGCCCGCCTGTACCCGAAGTAGCCCAAAGCCTGTTATGGCCCGTCATGGGCCACCCGGCCTGGCCTGGATTAATTTATTGGGCGGTCTCGGGCTTTGCGATTAATTATGATGCCCGGCCTGATACCCGGCCTGGTGCCCGGCCTGAAAGCCTTCTATGTGCCATTAATCAAAAAATATCCTCTTAAAAAGACTTAAAAGTTACCATTTTATAATTGTCGATTTTGTGTCAAGAAAAATAAAATATATAATTGTTTTTTTACTTATAATTAACCTTTTCAAAACATTAATGGTAATATATTTTCTTATTAGAAAGTTTATTGTACTTTAATTAATTAGTTATTATAGGCTAAAATTAAAAATTTGTCAGTGTAATTTAAATATAAAATAATACTATCACTTACGATATGCGATGTTGGAAAGGAAAGGATATTGTATTTAATATCGTTCATTTGAAAATTTAAACTTAAAAAAAAAATCAAAATAGTGGCCTGTCCGGCCCGATCTGGCCTGCCCGTATAAAAAGTGGGCTTTGGGCGGTCTTTGGGTAGCAAATTATCTACTTGTGTCCGGCCTGAGTTTGTTTACGGGCTCACAAATATTAAGTCTGGCCTGCCCGGCCTGTCTTAGTTTTTGGGTCGGGCGGCCCGGCCTGTCCGAATTTACACCCCTACTTACCATGTGATAGTAATATCATTTACTAAAGCTCTCATATAAGGCATATATCGTATATTTAAGGAATTTTGAGATAATAACATATTTAACAGATTTTATTACATGTTAGATATAAGATATAAATTTAATCTTCATTCCGTCTTAATTCTAATATGAAACTTATAACAAGTTGTTGATATGTTAACTAAATGCCTAAAGAATCGAAGATTGCCTGCAATTTTGTTAAGGAAATCCTGGTATTCACTCTCAGAGAAATCATAATATCCGTATGTGATTGCATCATCAAATTCGTAGAGTCATTTGGGAGCCTTATTTTTATAGGCGTATCTCCACAAATCTTCAGTAGATCCCCTTCAAGATTAAGGTTGAAGCATTGACGGAGGTCGAGAGATTCAAGGTGCAGGCAGCCATCGAGAATGGCCCTCAACCCCACATTGGTCAATTTATTCCCAAAAAGATGAAGACGACGCAGCTGAGGCATGTTCTCTGCAATGGCTAGTGCCTCGTCGTCACGCTCTCTGTGTGGAAACCTGTAGCCTCGACGGTTGAGACGGAATGATTTTAGCTGAGGCCATACTTTCCCGATAGTTTTAAGCATATCCGCTGAGAAAGAACAGTGGCATATTTCAAGTTCCTCCAGCAGGACGGCTTTCTTGGCCATGTTAACCAACGCATCCTCGCTAACTTTGTCGCAAGAAACAAGCCGAAGACATCTCAAGGAATCACTGCACCTGAAAAAAAACGAAATAAAAATCATCCAAGAATTCACATGAAAAGAAGAAAATCATATTTCCAAAATAAAACCAAACAAATTCAGAGTTATGTTACACTTATCAGCAATATACGCTAAAAGCTCATCACTGTCAAAACGCTCCATAGAAAACTTAACCAACTGGCCACAGCTCCTATCTGCTGATTCTTTTGCCAGTTTTTCCAACTGGTACAGGCGATCTTCAAATAAACCCGCATGTCTCCACCTATTCTGCATATCTAAAGAAATTTCTATAGAACGAAACAGCGAAGGCTCTTTGGAAACTTCTGGCCATGCTGAACAGACTGACTGCGCATTAAATAAGATATCAATAGCCCCTAATTTCAGAAATATATGAGACAGAATATCAGGAGGCAATTCATCCCAATTTCTAACTTCTTCGGCTGATGAAAGCAGAGTTTGATTGTCCATGATTTCTCTCGAGGTTGGGAGTAAATTAAAGGATAACTGCTGCTGCTGCTGCTGCTTTGGTTCAGGAAATTGTGGTTGCACGGATATTCCCAGGCAGAGACTATTTATGTTTTTGGGAAACGTATTTATCGCTTGGGGAGTTTATTAAAATAATAGAGGGTTCGAGAATGGCAACCGTGGTTTTAACCACGAGTGATACCGAGCCACATGACTAAGTTCCCTTGAGTAGTAGATGCGTGTGGATTGATCGAAATCAGAGAAGTAGCTGCGCTTAGAGAATTCATTAGATCCAACTTCGATTGCATCATCAAATTCATAGTCATCAGTGGAGTCATTCGGGAGTCTTAATTTTATGAGCCTGTCACCACAACTCCTCAGTAGATCCCCTTCTAGATTAACGTTGAAGCATTGACGGAGGTCGAGAGATTCAAGGTGCAGGCAGCCATCGAGAATGGCCTTCAAGCCCACATTGGTCAAATTATTGCCAAAAAGACGAAGATGACGCAGTTCAGGCATGTTCCCTGCAATGGCTAGTGCCTCGTTATCACAGTGAGTCTCAACGTGTGCCCCCCTATAGCTTCGACTGTTGAGCCGCAACGTTTTTAACTGAGGGCATGCATTACCAACAGCTAGAAGTGTATCCTCTAAGAGAGAACAGTGGCGTATCTCAAGTTCTTCCAGCATGACAGCTTTCTTGGCCACGTTCATCAATGCACCACCTCTTATTTGATAGCTAGATACAAGCCGAAGACATCTCAATTCACAAGACCTGAAAACAAGACATATTTAGCCCAGCGTTCTAAGGAATGAACTGGATTACGTCAACCTAACAACAGATAACCCAGATCAAAGAACATTCATATGCTAAATTATTTGGATGACAACAGTTGTAAAAACCTTTAAGACCTTGAAAAAAAAAAGAAAAAAAAAAGACAGAATACTTACTTATCAGCAATCTGAGCTAACAGCTCATTGTTACCAAAACCGTCCATAGAGAACTCAACCAACTGGCCGCAGCTCCTATCCACAGCTTCTCTTGCCAGCTTTTCCAAATCGTACATTTTACCATCGAACAAATCCGACCTATTCCGCATGTCTATAGAGCGAAACAACGAAGGCTCTTTGGAAACTTTTCTCCAAGTTGAACATACTGATTGAGCACTAAGTAAGATATGAATTGTCCCTAGTTTGAGAATATATGAGATACAACATCATGAGGCAATTCAGCCCAATTTCTAACTTGTTCAGATGGAATCGGAATTTGATTGTTCAGCATGCAATCCATTCTCCACGGATGCAAGAATTCTCACCTACGCCAGAAATAGCAGAAAGAGAAGAAAAAAATGCTGCTGCAGCTGCTGCGAGAAAGAAGGAGATTATGGAGGTTTTACGAGCAGTATTTATAGAGCTCTTAGATCATTGCTTTAACTTCTTCAACTTCTAACTATTAAAAATTGAAACGCCAATAAATTACTCCAATCTTCTCTAGTCAACATTCAACATCAAAGGAAGAATAGAATGATGTGGTTGTTACTACCAAGAACGAATTTATCTTGGAAATAAACAAAAGAAACATTTCCTATCTCCATCAATTGACATTTTTGGAATAGTAATCCAAGTCAAAGGATTTTAAAATCCCAAAGTCGCAGTGAATCGAATTAGTTTCGAAAATGTTGGAAAGCGCACCGCATGCATGAACTGCACCGAAACGAGGCGCAACCTGGCAAATTATTCTAACCAAACGACGTCACTTTGGAAAAATATGTTTGTCGGTTATTTTGCCGATAAAACAAATTCTAGGTGCAATTGTCCTTATCTCCACAATGACAGTGGTTAAGAAAGATGGATGTGCCCCTTTACCAAGCTGTTAAATGGAGTTGTGCTAGTTCACTAACACTTCTAGGAAGTTTCAAGTGTGTCGTAGATAAATTAGAACGTACTTCCGTTAAAGAAATGCTGCTGCTGCTTTGGTTCAGAAAATCTGTTGGAGACTTCTCAAACACCCATTTACCGCTGGGGAGGACCAAGAATTACCAACATGATGCCACTTTTGTAAACACATGTGATAAATGGGCCAACGTGCCTAAATTTCTTAGGTGCCAACTATTTCTGGATTGTTAGAAAATCGCTGCGATGGTGCCGAACATTTTGATTAGCCCGCATACGGTTATTTCATTCAAACGTGATTAGGGATCCCACGTCAGAACTAAAGGCAAGCAAAAGCTAAATAGGCGTACACCAGAAAGAACTCTATTCTGGCCGAGAACTTGCACCACAGCATTTTGCAATCTATTGCATCCATATTATGCTTTCGATTCAAGAGACTCTACTGCTGCAGTGGCAGTGCTGACCGCCTAAGTCGAAAAAACTTACTAAACCATCGGGTTCCATTTTACGCTAACACAAGTACTCCAAAACTCAAAAGACCATTTGGCAAAATGAAGCAAAACAAAATTGAAGTAAGAGTCGAGGAAGACACTCATTCACTCTGGTCATTGTCAAAACTTCACCAAACTAATGATAGGTCAGTTTCATTATCATCATCCACATTGGTCAATTTGTTCCCGAAAAGATGAAGACGACCAGCTGAGGCATGTTCTCTGCAATGGCTAGTGCCTCCTGTTCACCGTTCTCTGTGTGGATACCTGTAGGCTGTAGCCACGACTCAAAGCCCTCATTGTTCCTAAAACAGGAAACATCATTTGATACAATGAAGAAATCTATCTAAGAGACAAGGAAGTGACACTAGTCACCCATTTCGTAAGAGGAAAACCATTTTGTAAGAGGACACCCATTCACACAGTCATAAACCAATACTTTACAGAACTAACCATAGTAGTCTTGGTCGAATGGCAATTCATTGTCATAAATCAAGTCAGGGTCGTATTGATCGAAATCAAAGCTTGGGTTGTACCCGAAATCATCGTCACTAAATATTCCATGATCTAATTCGGAGTAGCAGCTGCCCTCAGGAAATTCATAAGATCTATCATCAATTGCAGCATCAAATTCACAGTCATCAGTGGAGTCATTAGGGAGCTTTACTTTTATAAGCCTGTCTCTACAACTCTTCAGCAGATCCCCTTCTAGATTAATGTTGAAGCACTGACGGAGGTCCAGAGATTCAAGGTGCAGGCAGCCATCGAGAATGGCCTTCAAGCCCACATTTGTCAATTTATTCCCAAAAAGATGAAGGTGACGCAGTTCAGGCACGTTACCTGCTATGGCTAGTGCCTCATTATCACACTCTATGTGCGGCCACCTGTAGCCTCGACGGTGGAGCCACAACGATTTTAACTGAGGGCATGCATTACCAACACCTATAAGTGTATCCTCTGAGAGAGAACAATGGCATATTTCAAGTTCTTCCAGCATGACAGCTTTCTTGGCCATGGCAAACAACGCTTCACCCCTAACTTGATGGCAAGATACAAGCCGAAGACATCTTAATTCACCAGACCTGAAAAACAAATCATTAAAGCTTCCGCAATAGAACGTGTGTGAGAAAAAAAAAATTGTACACATAAGATACACATCCAAAATCCCTGAAATCTTTCTCCAACCCTAACCTCTATGACCAACTTGTAGATGACATGGCATAGTTTTGGGTAGACATCCTCTTGCTCGACCTCTTGTTCTAGAGGTTCACATAGAGGATGTCTACCCATCCTAGTCATCTTTCCTTACAAAATTAAAACTACAATGATTTCTTTCTTCCATTTTTTTCCAACTGAGATTTTTTTTTCCTTCTTTTCACGAGCCACCGAGAAGCGAGCTACAAACTTAGTATCATGCAGTCACACAATACTTTGAATTAATCATGTTTGACCAATACTAATCATACAAAATAACCAAAAAAAAATCTTCACATTATATCAAACAGATCTAAAATTTCTAGTAACAGATAATCAAATTCAATCACGGCAAGAGAACAAAAAACAAGATCTAAACACTCAAATTATCAAAACATACAATCATTTTAATGTTTGGCAACCATGTAATCTAGAACATGATTTATGTAGTTTAGCCATCCAGTGAGATTACACCTACCGTCAAGAATATGGCAATGAACAGCCTAATCATCACAAAGCCATAAAGAGTAAGATTACCAAAGATATTGTAGAATTTGAAACTTAGAAAAATCACTCAAACATGAAGTCATGAACAGTGAAGTGTTGCTCAAATTTAGCATGATTCCAGATGAAAAATACATAAACCCCGAACTAAAAAACCAACCCACTTCATCATACCATCAAGTATGCTTCAAAAAAAAAAAAAAAATCCACACATCAAATGGAACGATTATGAGCTTTGTATATCACACTGGAAATTTCAGAAATGACCATAATATCATGGAATGAACCCCAAATTCCTGAAACCAAAATCTAAGGTCACTCTAAAGGATTAATTGAGAGATTGATTCCATTAGAGCCTAGGCCATTATCGGAATAATCTAACCCCACTTTCATAATTCAGTCAGAAGAACAGTACAGTTTCCGGCAGAAAAAGGAAATTTGATATTTTTTGGGTCAATAAATACGAAATAAAATCTTGTATACATTTGAAAATAAGAGATGGCTAGGTAAAAATGCAGGTGGGTTGGAGATGAAGTTTTTTTTTTCCTTATAGTGTCAATAAAGTTGTTATAAAATGTATACCGACAAATCAAGGCCCGAAACCTAACAACCAATATCCAGATCAAATGATGTAAATGTTTTTTTTTTCCATGTACTCATCTTTACTATTTTAAGATGTTTGTTCCAAGTACCCCAAAGTATTTTCAAGAAAAAGGATTGATCAAAGGATAAATCTTACACAACCGATAACCATGCTAAGAGTGGTACACCACAAACAACAAATACTTAAACTCAACAAATAAAGTACACACTGTAACTACTAGGCCTTTTGAAACCCAAGGTTGACCTATAATTCCAAGAGCATAAAATGGCTGATCAAATGCATTATACTACCTCCTCCGTTGTAACAACTCTCTAATAAACTGTCATTAAAGTTGTTCAAAAATGTATACTGACAAATCAAGGCCTGGAACCTAACAACAAATAACCCAGATCAAATAATGTAAATGTTCTTTTTTTCCAACTAGTCATCTTTACTATTTTACTATGTTTGTTTGTTACCTTAGTCGATAACCTAATCCAGAACAAAACAAATTGACAGATCAAATTCACTTACATATCAGCAATATGAGCTAAGAGCTCATCGCTACCAAAATCATCCATAGCGAAGTCAACCAACTGGCCACAGCTTCTCTTGCCATCTTTTCTACATTGTACAAGCTATCATCCAACAAATCTGATCTATTACGCATTCTATAGAACGGAACAGCAGAGGCTCTTTGGAAACTTTTCGCCACAGAGAACATACTGATTGAGCCCTAAATAAGATGTCAATTGCCCCTAATTTCAGAAATATATGAAATATAACATCAGATGGCAACTCAAGCCAGTTTCTAATTTCTTGTGATGGACTTGGCTCTTCTGCAGAAATTGGAGTTTGATTGTCCATATTACAGTCCATGCTCCACAAATGCAAGAATTCCTACCTAACAAGAACACAGATGAGAAAATATTAAAATTTAGCTGAATCTCTGAGGTTTCAATTTGGGATTTCTAGGGATTAATAAAACACTTAAAATTCATTTTTACTGATTACAGAGAAGCTAGGGCAAGCAAATAAAATCAAGTGATATAAGAAAATTTAAGTAACTGCTCTTACCTTGGTATAAGACGAGAGATCGCTGCTGTTTTGGTTCAGGAATCTTGTGTTTCGACAAGACGAGATTAATTTTAGTAGAAATTAACGTTTAATCCCATTATTACTGGGCTTTAGACTGTCTGGTCCTACCTTCTCAGGCCTAATACCGGGAAGTTCATTCGAGTCCTTATCGCCGGGTGGAGGCACATTACTGCTTTTCTAACCGCGTGTAATCACTGAGCCAACGTGTCTCACACCATACATTGGCCGTGAATGCAAATGGTCCATTTATTTTGTGGATTCTCATTTTCAAAAACAATAATTCTAAACATATGGTGTCAGAAAACAAAATAAAAACCACCCCTCACATGCCTTTTTATGGTGGGCAAGTAGCCCCTGCTAATAGTAGGAAATACCTAATGGTCCTAGGAATAATATATTAGAGGGAGTTTAGTTCAGTTGATTCAGTCAACTGTCTATTTGGTTCTTTTTTAAAATATATATTGTTGTTGGGTCCTAGAAATTATTGTTTGGTCTTAGGGTGGACAATACTTATGCAGAATGACGTCATGGATGATGTAATTCTCCTTTTATAGTGGCAGAAATACCTTTTATTATGGGACCATATTGTTAAGATATGGTCAAGATATGATATATCTTGACATTATTGTGTTTGTTATTTGGTTGTAACTGCATATATATTCTTTCTGTATATATCCTAGATATTGTTGGGTGTATCTTTTATTTGCCTTATCTAGTTGTTAGGTGTATCTTTTATTTGTCTTATCTAGTTGTGTAAACATGTATAAATCAGGCTTTTGCCTATCAATGAAGATAGAGAGAATTATTCTCACAACTACATTAGAATCTCTATGCTCATGTTCATCATGGCATCAGAGCTAGGAAAGATCTGAGAACCAGTTTCCGCTGCAATACAATCCAGAGAAAATACAACCCAAAGAAAACATAGTAATTATGTCAAGAGAAGATTCTCAACCTATCACTATCCGTTTTGATGGAACCAATTACAATCACTGGTCATTTCTCATGAGGAGTTTTCTTAAAGGAAAGAGTATGTGGAAGTATGTCGATGGTATATAAAAGAAACCTACAACAAGCAGTTCTGTTGAAAAAGGGAAAGAAAATGAAACACATAAAAAGGATCCAAAAGAAGAATGGGTAATTAACAATCACAGGATTCTCACTTGGATTGGAAACACAGTCATTCCTTCCATAAGCATGCAACTCACAAGTTTTGAGGTAGCCAAAGATGCATGGGATTTTCTTTCGAAAAGGTACGCCCAAATCAACTTTGCTCAGAGGTATAAACTCGAACAAGATATTAGATCTTGAAACAATCGCATGATCAGTCTATTTCTGTTTTTCATTCTGAGATGTCTTTAATCTGGAATCAATTAGCACTCATGGAACCAATATGGACCGTAGATTTGGAATTGTGGCAGAAGTATAGAGAGGAAACACGTTTAGTTCAGTTTCTAATGGCTTTGCATGATGAGTTTAAGTCTGTTAGGGCATCATTCCTTCATCGTTCACCTCTTACCACGGTGGAAGTTGCTTTGTCTGAACTTATTACAAAAGAAACAAGGAAAAGAATCACACCGGAGATATCAGGAGTATTTGTTGTGCCCTCACGATCCATCCCTAACAATTTTCCAAGAAACTCAAATGCTCAAGTGCAACGTGATATGTCTCAAGTACAGTGTCATAACTGCAAGACCTTTGGACACTTGGCAAGGAACTGCAATCTCCCATCGGCCAATACATCACCTGCTGCCACAATACCTGACACACCCACAACACAGTGTGGGTATTGTAAGGAATTTGGTCACTCATCTAGATTTTGCACCTCACCAACCTCAAGAAACATGAGAAGGATCAATGCTAATGGAGGAAACAAATTCAATACACCTACCATATTTACGGCAGCTCCAGTTTCATCTGCAACAGATCCATATGAAACATCGACAACATCATCTGCATTAGTTGTACTTGGTGGTGGATCAACACCAAACCTTGCTGATATTCAAGAGATGATTAAATAAGCACTCTCAATTGGTAACAACCCTACAGCTGCATCTGCCTTCTCTATCTCCTCAGGTATTTATTCAACAGAATGGTTTCTCGACTCAGGAGCATCAAACCATATGACTTTTAATCAAAAGTTTTTTGAAAGTCTTCATCCTGTCATCACCTCTAAGATTCATACTGTTGATGGATCAACAGTAACTGCAAGTCATATAGGCTTGGTCAACAATTCAAATAACTTCTATGTACCAGATGTGCTTCTTGTTCCAAATATTACAATGAATCTTATTTCAGTTGGTCAACTGTGTGATCAAGGTTATAACACATATTGTTTTCCTTTTGGTTGTGCTATACAGGATCTCAAAACCGGGAAGCTAGTTGGGATAGGACGTAGAGTTGGTCGGTTGTATCTCCTTCAATCTCTTGCTCTCTCAGCGGAATCTAAAAGTCATGTCGTAGCTGCTACTCCCACTACACATGTGTCAATATCTCCCTTCATGTCTTGGCATTCTAGGTTAGGTCATGCTTCCTTTTCTCGTCTTTCATATATGATCAATAAGGGCTTACTAGGAGATACTCGGTTAGTTAAAGAACCAAATTGCATCTCTTGTAAACTGGCAAAACAACCAGCTCTTTCTTTTAATCTTAGCACTTCTGTCTCAACTGAACCTTTTGCTCTTATACATTCTGATGTCTGGGGTAAATCTCCAATTATGTCAAATGGAGGTTCTTTGTATTATGTCAGTTTTATTGATGATTATTCGCGTTATACATGGGTATATCTATTCAACTCTAGAGCAGATTTTCTTAAGTTATATGTTGATTTCTCAACCATGATAAAAACTCAGTTTGGTAAAGTGATCAAAGTTTTTCGTGATGATCAAGGAGGGGAATATATTTCCAATCCATTCAAAGAATTTATTAAAACCCAAGGCACCATTCTTCAACTGTCATGTACTGAAACTCCAGAACAAAATGGAGTTGCAGAACGTAAACACCGTTATATTATAGAGACAGCTAGAACTCAGTTAATTTCTGGCTCAGCTCCTTCAAATTTCTGGGGAGAATCAGTCCTTACTGCAGTCTACACCATCAATAGAGTCTCAACAACTGTCATAGGAGGAATGTCACCTTATGAGCGTCTCTATGGTAAGAAACCAAACTATTCTGAGCTTCGAGTCTTTGGTTCAACTTGTTTTGTACTCCTTCCAGAACGTGAACGTCATAAACTTGGTCAAAAGAATGTCTTGTGTGTCTTCCTTGGTTATGGTATTGAACAAAAAGGGTACCATTGTTATGATCCAGTTAATAGAAAGCTTCGTGTCTCTCGTCATGTCACATTCTGGGAGAAAGTTCCATTCTGGTCACTTCCAAGCAGCAAATCATCATCTTTTGAGTCTTTCACTTATTCTGATCCATTTCCTAGTGAATCCAATCCTAGCACTTTTCCTATATCTACTCCTGAAAGTCCATCTCCTCTAGTTGTTGATCCACCAAATACGGATGATCAAGACCATTCTACGACTCAACCTAACAGTGCAACTCAGGAACGAGATCCTGATTCTGAAGAAAATTCTTTGCCACCTCGCAATCGAAGACCACCAGCTAAGTATGCAGACTATCACTGTTCCTTGTCTTCTATTTTGTCATTTTATGAAACAAAAACATACATAGAAGCTGCAGCCATTCCAGAATGGCAAGATTCAATGGATGATGAATTGGAAGCACATGCAGAGGCAGGCACATGGGAAATGGTGGACCTTCCTCCTGGAAAATCAGTTGTTGGAAGCAGATGGGTCTATAAAGTTAAGACCAGGTCAGATGGTGAGTTTGAACGATGTAAATCACGAGTTGTTGCAAAAGGTTATACACAAGAGTATGGTGTTGACTATGAAGAAACATTTGCACCAGTGGCCAGAATGGTTACAGTTCGTACATTACTTGCTGTTGCTGCAGCACGACAATGGGGGATTCATCAAATGGACGTGAAAAACGCGTTTCTTCATGGTGAGTTACAAGAAGAGGTTTACATGCAACCTCTTACTGGTTTGCCTCATGAACCTAATCAAGTATGTAAGCTTCGACGGGCATTATATGGACTCAAACAAGCACCCCGTGCTTGGTTTGAGAAGTTTAGCAATGCAATTCTCTAGTATGGCTTTACACAAAGCTTCTGTGATTCAGCTATGTTTGTCAGATCGTCGGAAAAAGGAATTGTCATTCTTCTCTTGTATGTTGACGACATGGTTATTACTGGCAGTGATCTACAAGGTATTTATGAACTCAAATCATATCTCAGTGATTGTTTTAAGATGAAAGATCTTGGATCTTTAAGTTACTTTCTTGGCATTGAAGTTGGCATGTCACCCACTGGTTATTTCATATCACAAGTCAAATATGCATCTGAGATTCTACAGCGTGCAGGGCTATCTGACAATAAGGTAACTGACACACCTCTTGAATTGAATGTAAAATACAGTCCTACAGATGAGACTCTATTGTCTAATCCAACACTGTATCGTCAACTAGTAGGGAGTCTAAATTACTTGACCATTACGAGACCAGACATAAGTCATGCAGTTCACATAGTCAGTCAGTTTATGTCTGCTCCAAGATCTACTCATTATGCAGCTGTTCTCAGAATTCTAAGATATATCAAGGGGTATCTTCATCAAGGTCTGTGTTTCTCATCCAAGTCTGATCTCACTCTTCAAGCTTACTCAGATTCCGATTGGGCTGGGGATATTACAGATAGAAAATATATTACATGCTATTGTGTGTTCTTGGGATACTCGTTGATTTCATGGAGAAGTAAGAAACAAAGTGTGGTTTCTCGTTCAAGTGTTGAAGCAGAGTATAGAGCACTTGCTCACACCACATCTGAACTCATTTGGTTACGGTGGCTACTTCGTGATATGGGAGTTCTAATTTCTGCTCCTACACCACTGTATTGTGATAACAAGGCTTCTATTCAAATTACACACAATGATGTCTTTCATGAGTGTACAAAACATATAGAGATAGATTGTCATTTTACTCGTCATCATTTCAAGAAAGGTACAATCACTCTTCCACATGTTAAATCAGAATTTCAAGTGGCTGATCTTTTCACCAAGACTCACTCTGCAACTCGTCTTCGATTCTTAATTTCCGGACTCAAGATGTGTACTCCACCACCTTGAGTCTGAGGGGGGGGGGGGGGGTGTTAAGATATGGTCAAGATATGATATATCTTGACATTATTGTGTTTGTTATTTGGTTGTAACTGCATATATATTCTTTCTGTATATATTCTAAAATGTATACTGACAAATCAAGGCCCGGAACCTAACAACAAATAACCCAGATCAAATAATGTAAATGTTCTTTTTTTCCAACTAGTCATCTTTACTATTTTACTATGTTTGTTTGTTACCTTAGTCGATAACCTATTCCAGAACAAAACAAATTGACAGATCAAATTCACTTACATGTCAGCAATATGAGCTAAGAGCTCATCGCTACCAAAATCATCCATAGCGAAGTCAACCAACTGGCCACAGCTCCTATCCACAGCTTCTCTTGCCATCTTTTCTACATTGTACAAGCTATCATCCAACAAATCTGATCTATTACGCATGTCTATAGAACGGAACAGCAGAGGCTCTTTGGAAACTTTTCGCCACAGAGAACATACTGATTGAGCCCTAAATAAGATGTCAATTTCCCCTAATTTCAGAAATATATGAAATATAACATCAGATGGCAACTCAAGCCAGTTTCTAATTTCTTGTGATGGACTTGGCTCTTCTGCAGAAATTAGAGTTTGATTGGCCATATTACAGTCCATGCTCCACAAATGCAAGAATTCCTACCTAACAAGAACACAGATGAGAAAATATTAAAATTTAGCTGAATCTCTGAGGTTTCAATTTGGGATTTCTAGGGTTTAATAAAAAACTTAAAATTCATTTTTACTGATTACAGAGAAGCTAGGGCAAGCAAATAAAATCAAGTGATATAAGAAAATTTAAGTAGCTGCTCTTACCTTGGTATAAGACGAGAGATCGCTGCTGTTTTGGTTCAGGAATCTTGTGTTTCGACAAGACGAGATTAATTTTAGTAGAAATTAACGTTTAATCCCATTATTACTGGGCTTTAGACTGTCTGGTCCTACCTTCTCAGGCCTAATACCGGGAAGTTCATTCGAGTCCTTATCGCCGGGTGGAGGCACATTACTGCTTTTCTAACCGCGTGTAATCACTGAGCCAACGTGTCTCACACCATACATTGGCCGTGAATGCAAATGGTCCATTTATTTTGTGGATTCTCATTTTCAAAAACAATAATTCTAAACATATGGTGTCAGAAAACAAAATAAAAACCACCCCTCACATGCCTTTTTATGGTGGGCAAGTAGCCCCTGCTAATAGTAGGAAATACCTAATGGTCCTAGGAATAATATATTAGAGGGAGTTTAGTTCAGTTGATTCAGTCAACTGTCTATTTGGTTCTTTTTTAAAATATATATTGTTGTTGGGTCCTAGAAATTATTGTTTGGTCTTAGGGTGGACAATTCTTATGCAGAATGACGTCATGGATGATGTAATTCTCCTTTTATAGTGGCAGAAATACCTTTTATTATGGGACCATATTGTTAAGATATGGTCAAGATATGATATATCTTGACATTATTGTGTTTGTTATTTGGTTGTAACTGCATATATATTCTTTCTGTATATATCCTAGATATTGTTGGGTGTATCTTTTATTTGCCTTATCTAGTTGTTAGGTGTATCTTTTATTTGCCTTATCTAGTTGTGTAAACATGTATAAATCAGGCTTTTGCCTATCAATGAAGATACAAAGAATTATTCTCACAACTACACTATAATCTCTATGCTCATGTTCATCACATATATATAAAAAAAAATCAGTAGAAAATATTTTATTTTCATATTCACTTTCTCTCTCTTCTTTAGTTTCAGATCTAGTTTTTCTCTCCTTTTTTTTTCTTTTCTGCTGATGTTTTGCAGACGACGTAGATTTTTTTTAAGGTTTTATGAAGATGATGAAGGTTGATAATGGAACACGATGAGATTTATTTTTGTTGATTTTGTTGTTGAAGACGATGAAGATTGATTGTGAAGATGATGAAGATTGATTATGAAGAATTTTTTCTGTTGCTATTGAAGACGATGAAGACGTTGAGAGTTGCGTATTTCTTCTTCTCTGTTGTTGAAGACGATGATGATCACAAACTCATCTTTAAAGATTTGTTTTGTTGTTATTGAAGATTTAATTAGGTTTGTTATTTATCTTTGATGATGTTATTCTCTGTTGTTGTTTGTTGTGTGTTTTTTGCTGTTGAAAATGACGAATAATTTCTTTATGTTGTTGTTTGAAGATGATAAAGACAATGAAGTTTATCGAACATAATGAACTCAAATCTGCTGCTTTTGAAGAATGATGAAGACGACGAAGTTCATCAAACAGAATGAACTCGTGTTGATGAGATGAACTCGTGTCGATAAAGATGAACTCTGATTTTTATGTTTTTTTTTTTTTTTTTTTTTTTTTTTTATGTAAAGAATGAACTCTTTTTTTAGATCTTGAATTGTTAGGTGGTCATCTGAACTCAACTCTAGGTTTGAATTAGTTAGTTTTTGATACGTGTTCATTTTGTCGAATGAACTCTGTTTTCTTAAAGGTTCTATCAGGTCTTAATTTGAAAGAATGAACTCTCTTTTCATATAGGTTTTATCAGGTGTTCATTTGAAATAATGAACTCTGTTTTTTGTCATAATAATGAGGGCTATTTTGCGTTTCCTCCCCTCCCAAGATCTCTAATTAGCATTTCCTCCCCAAAAAGATTAAAATTAGTGTTTCCTCCCATCGTTAGTTTTTCCATCCATTATTGGGTTAGATGAGTCAGCACCTGTGCACATGTGGCATAAATTGTACACGTGTTTTATGTTCTACCCAAAATATCCCCTCACTTAAAACAAACTTTAAACACGTTTCCCACTTAACGTAATGAATGGTAACCGATGATGACTTTTTTAATTTTTTTTTTGTATATGTCTAAGAAATACCACATATTCTCCTTCTTCTCCGGCATCAGTACGCCATCACCGATCGGAAAGGATTTTTGCTAATTGAACCCAATCGTTGAAATCCAGTTAAACCCAAACTCTAATCTTCCTTTTTCTTTTTTTTCTCAAAATCATCTTTGGCAACGATCAGACCCAAGATTTCACAGTAATCGTTTTGGGATTGTTTTTCCTATATCTTCTACTCACGAAAATTCGGAGCTATATGTGGTGGATATAGTTTAGTTTAATGAAACAGATGGGGGTATTTTGGTAACTTTATATGACACCCGTATAATTTTGCCACGTGTATATTCTCGCTGACTCAGCTAACTTGAGAAATTGGATGGAAAAACTAACGATGGGAGGAAACACTAATTTTAAATCTTTTTTGGGAGGAAACGGTAATTAGCGATCTTGGGAAGGGAGGAAACGCAAAATAGCCCTGATAATGAAATTTTGTGTTGTGTTCATTTTACAGAATGACCTCTGTTTTCATACGTGATTTAGTTTGGTTTTATTAGGTGTTCATTTGAAAGAATGAAGTCTGGAGTTCATCAGACAGAATGAACTGCTACAAAAAAATAAGTAGAAATTAACATAGAAGGGTATTTTGGTTCATTTAATATTTTTAAATAATTATGGACCAAACAAGAAGCGTGTTTTCCCGCTGGGCCAAACTGTTTTGGTCCCAAATATAAACGGACTAAACTATTATTCCCCCCCCTGCTAATATCTATATGGCGGGTACGGGTGTTCAACGGACAACAGATGCGGATTAGGGGCCACCCGTGTCCGATCCGTTAAAGTTTCGGATTTGGAAAAGTCAACCGTGTCCAGTCTAATTATTCGTGTATTTGACATCCGCGGATTAACGGACTCATGCGGACCAGATGCGAATTAACCGTGAATTTAGTCTAAAAAAAAATCCATGTCTTTAGCTATATACTTTTCATGTATTGCTTTTCTGCTTCTTGTTACCAGAGTCCCTCCTTTCCCTTTGCTATTATGTCCCAGATTTATTGCAAACTGCAGAAACGATACCCCGAAAAGACATTGAGTATAACATCTGTTGAAGAGAGGTGTAGTTCCAAAGATGTCAGGGAACAAAGATCCGAGTTAAAAGTGTCAAGATTTCTGAAGCATACTATAGAAGCAGAAGAATTTCATATGTTGTCATGCAAATATTTTATCTGTCTATATAGTAAGCATTGCTGCTGTATATGAAACCCAGCAATAGGAAAAATCAAACGCCTTACACTGATTAGTCATGAGAGAGATGGTATTGGGTTTGGAATCGATGCAATAGAAAATCAATACAATCTAGTTTTATTGCATTTTCAACTGATGATTTAACATCGTGTGATATTTTAACACTTGGCACCAGTTCAACGACCAGAGCCATAAATGATGACCCGGCCGTGCCTACATACGATGCGAAAGCCTCCTCTCATACAACAATACGAGAATCAATTTATTGGATTACCACGCCTATAATTGATGCCCGAAGCCTCCTCCTCTTATTCTTCTTGTGGTTATTACGAGTGCAGATGACTCCGCGGATTTCAAAGTACAACCGCAACCAAACCGCTAAAGTGCGGATTTGAAAATCTCACCCGTGTCCGGTCCATAAATCTTGCGGATTCGGTTTCACCCGCAATTTTGCGGACGGATACAGGTGAAATCCGCGGTTCCAGACTTTTTGCACACCTCTAATAGAGGGGCTGATCTTCAATCTATGGATGTAGTTTTAATTTTGTTTTTTCACGTTGTTTGTTTGAAAGTATTGTATTAGAGGAAAATTTGTATTATTTACCGATACAACAAATTCTAAGAACAAAAAGTCTTTCCGAGAAAAGTGTAAACGGACTATGTATATTAGACATCAAAAATCCACGGCAGTTTTGACAGAACAATTTGTAAAAAATCAGTCTGACTTACCGTCAACTCACTCCCCCATGATATGACATCACCTCTCTTTCCCATGGAGCAAACGGGGGTCCATTATCATTGAATTAGACATGTTAGAGCATTGCTCGGTCGAACTCACAAGTGTTGCTATCTTAAGCTTGTTGTCAAATGTAGTTGATGAAAACTAATCTTGTTTTCTAGTCTACATTTAGTCAAGTCTCGGATTAGGATAGAAGTGTGTAGTTGAGTACCAAAAATCATTGTGTTCTACCGTTTGAAAGAGAAGATCAACCGAAGCTTTTGGAGAACTTCATCAACAAAATATAAGTGAACATTGAACCCCCTATTACTCAAGTTTTCATCTTTCTATTTATGAGACAATGTCGCATGACAAAATTGGACTCTACATTGGTAGGCTTTGGGATGTGTATAAAATAAGAGCAATAGATAGCCTACAGTGATACCTGCAAGTGCACAGGGTCAGTTGTAGCTTGTGTGCAAGAACAGGGTCATTCCACAGGGACTTGGGGTGTTATGAAGTTTCACTATGCTGATAATTGATGCAAAACTAAATGCAAGGTCACAAGGTTGCAGTGACAGTGAAACAGAGATGGTAAAACAGCAAGGAACCAAGGCTATGAGCCAAGGGCAGGGAAGGCAGTGCACTGATTTCAGTGCACAGCAAGCTTCAAAATACAAGAAATAAACAGCAAGATAGCTAAGAAATTTAGCTGAGCAGGGAGCAAAACAGAATTGAATTTATAAGTGACTGTAAAAGGGATTGTGGCTAAGCTAAGGGCTTAGAATCCACCTTGTGTCATAATCAAGCAATGCAATTCTAGGTTGAAATTAGGATCTTAAGCATACATTAGAATGGGAGGAGAATCAGCTTGCTCACTGATATGCCCCTAGCATTGACTGTCTTTTGACAGCACAATCAATCACAGGCATATCAGAGCACTGACTTCTTCCCATTGCTCAAGCAAGACAAGCATTAAGACGATTATCCTAGCAATTCATCATTTAACAGTGCACTAGGCTTCATCTGAGCCTTAGACAGTGCAACTTAGCTCATGCTAATCTTGTGAACAACAATAAACATCATACAAGATAATTCAAACAACACACACATGGTGAACAAATACAATTGAAATTACTGAATTTGAAATTAAACAAGAAGTAGCAGTAGAGAGCACTGGCTAGTCCAGGCCTCTAAGGTGGTGCTCTGGCTAATCCAGGCATAACCCCTTTCACACACATCACAACTCTATTTATACTTACACCCAATTCTCAAAAATACCTAATTTAAAAAATTAGGGTTTATCCAAAAAAAAATCCCAAAACAGTGAATTTAGGGTTTCGATTTCACCTAATTTGATGGGTCAAATCTTACCCACAACGTCGACCCAATCTTCCTCTGACTTCACTGCTTCATTCCCATGTGTCAATTGCTACTCTAGACTCGCCTAATCGATTGATTTTTCTTCTAGGGTTTCAGAGAAAGGTGAGAAGAAATATCAATCAAATAGGGGGCTAGAAAGAGGGGGTGATGATGTTCGAGCAGGTGGAGTTGGTGGTTTGGTTGATTTGAGAGGAGATGGTGGTGGTTGAGGTGGTGGTTATGGTGATGGCGGACATGGGTTTTATCTGCAGCGGATTGGAGGAGAAGATGGATTCGATGGAGAATAGGAGAAGGGGTTGTTTGGTGCGGGGTATAGGGTTAGGTTGTTCGAGTGTGAGGCGGGCTCATCAGATTTCGATGTTAGGCGAGTGATAGGCGTTTGATCGATACATCTGAAATGCATCCAACGATAAGTTGGAACATAGCCTTCAGCGACCGTCGGATGAAGAGATACAACGAAACTAACGGCGTGAGATGGAGTTAGGTGCTGTAGTGTTGGTCAGGAATTTCAGACTTTGATGCACGAAGAGGAGGCGACCGTCGGATGATGATATGGATCCAATCTGACGGCTACATGAGAAGTGGGTTATGGATTTGGGTTTTGGTGTGGGAGATAAGTTGGGCTTGGGATAATTCTGAGCCCATTTCTTCTTTAAGAACAATTTCTTCCACTTCAAGCCCACTTTTAGCCTTTTGGTCTTGTACACAACATTCTTCGCGGCTTCCTTGTGTAATTCCTCCCGGCTTTTCACCACTTTTCTGCTCCGCAACTCATCTAGTCTTTATTTACAACCTAGAAATACAAAATTAATTAATAAAAATATTTATTCTTGAAAACAATGAAAATACAGAATATGGGTTAAAATGTAGAATTAATGCACAAAAGATGAGTTAAATGCCAAGAAAAATATATAGAAATATGCACTTTTTAGCACTCATCATACATGCATAAAAAAAAATTTGAGTCAAATTTATCTTGATTATTTATTCTCGAAATATGCTGACTAAGCTTAAGAACATTTGTTCATACTTGATGAATTTGGTTAAGAACAACTTATTGTTTATGACCAAAATTACGATTCAAGATTATCATTTGAAAATAGCCTGGAACAGTGATATGTGGCATTGATGTTATTCGGGAATGTTTCAAATTGATTACTAAAGAGATATATAACTACAATAAATCTGTATACATGACAGTATATGTACCAGCTTACATACTAGCGCATATTGTTATGGGTCCGAAGCTGCAGTACATGTACCCGGTACACGTACCGGCGTAGCTATAGTTCGGTAACGACTTTTTGTACACATACCCAATATGCAATCCCAAAAAGTTCTGTGAATCGTGGACTCTGGATGGTGATCATACACAATATGCAAAACGCAAAAGATCTGTTAACTCCTGAGCCATGATGGTACGCGTACCTAGTATGCATACAGAAAAGATCTGTTGACTCATGAACCCGTTTTTGTCTTAAGGGTATACAAACCCAGTACACGTATTGTAACAAAAATACTCACGAAAAGGAATACAGTACACGTACTTACCCAGTCCAATGTTTTTAAATGCATCCAAATTATTTCTATGAGATAATCGACAACAAACAACTCTATACAAAAACAAATTTAGAAATATTTTATCACATTATAACCTATGGTTGTGACTCAAGATTAAAGTCTTAGAGTGTTATATGAAAATGGTTAAGCTTATAGTTCGTCTGGATAGTTTCGGCTAACCTTTCATGAACAAGTCATTGTACACGATTCGGTTACCGTTTATCCTAAACATAGTGTATATTCTGTTATGTTAATCTCAAGTCAAGTTTTTCATCTAATGCTGAATATTGATTGCTTGATTCCAAGGCTACCTTAGTTTAAATCGAAACCAACCTTGATCGTGAAGGTCTATATAAGGAGAACCTCAAGAAATTGGGTCTTTAAATCCTCGACACTCTTCTTGTGTGTCCTAGTTGTAAACTGGGGACGTCCTTCCCTTTAAATTTTTTAGGTTTAGTTACTAAAAAGACTTCGCTTAGGGATCCGTGAAGCCCAGTCCAACTATCTTTATCTTGATAGTTCGTGTATCCTGATCTTGCTACTAATTGTTGAGTCTCACTTCGATTAGGCAAGATAGATAGAAATTTGAAAGTTTCTTCGTCTAGGATTTTGTGATTCCACGAGATATTCCTCCATAACGATTCTTTGTTGAAATTGGATTAGGAATTACTTGTGAGGTGAATAGTAATCTAGGCTACTCTTCGAGAGTCTTAAACACCAGACTTTGAGGTTTGCTAGACTTTGTATTTTGCAAACGATTTCCTATCTCACCTTGATCTTTTGATCAAAACGAAATCATGGAGGCATATTGGTTTAAAGTCTTTAGTTGAAGCAACTCTTAGGCTGTAAAGGACGTTAGCTAAGGAAATAAATTGCTCAGAGTCTTGCGAGATTCAAGAGGCGTAAGGAGCGCGTCTGTAACTGAATCACTGTGACGGTAGATCCGGTCTCAACTACATTCCAGTCCGAAGTTTTGATATTAGTCTAGTGTCTGCTTAATACACTTTGGTGTTAAAGTCTGGACAAGATCTCGGGGTTTTTCTTCATTTTCGGTTTCCTCGTTAACAAAATTTCCGGTGTTTGTCTTATTTATTTTTCCGTATTATATTGTTTATCTTTATAATTAAAATATCACAGATTGTACGTAAATCAATCAAAGTAGATAAGTCCATCGTAATTGTTGAATACGACTTAATTGATCTTTGGAGTCATCCAAGTACTCTCACGATATAATCAGGTTTACATACTTGTTTTCGTTCACATATTAATTGTGATTACTCTCACGGTATAATCAGGTTCACGGACTTGTTTCCATTCACATATTGATTGTGATAGAAAGAGACATAAAATCTTTTTATAATTCCTGATTGAGATTTATTAAGTTGTAACTCTCGGAATCGTAATTGAGTTTAGTCCATACAGGTTGCCTAAGAAAAAGTTGGTGGTGTATTTTGGTACCCCGTATTTCAAGACCACTAATGCAATGACACGATATTAGGAAAAGTTTGGGGGAAATATTTTAGGTTATAAAGTATTTTCGGGGAACAAAAGAAAGAAAAAAAAGAGCCAGCGCTGCAATATTTTTCCAAAATGCGTTGTGAAAAAAATTGAATTCAGATTTTGTTGGACTAGTTTGATTTGTTCAAGCATATAGTGACAATAACATTTTTGTTAATTATCATTATGTGTCTTCTAGCATTGTTCAGTCTTGGTTAAGGGGCAGTCTTGTTGACAAAGTCTTGTCTTTCTCAAAAGAATTTTCATTTCAATTCCTGATTTGATGATGTTGACTAATAATCTCTAAAAAATCATTCCAACATTTAACAATTGTTTGTGTGAGGTAGTTTACCAGCTCTACACGAAGATGTATATAGGATTTCAATATAAAGAAATGAACAAAAGAGTCAAAACTGTAGAAGCACTACAATACTCTTCAAATATATATGCAATCCTAAGAGTCAAAATACCTAGGTTAATACCAAAAAATGGTGAAATATGTATTCACGCTCTCAATTATATTGGTATTTTATGAGCGTATCCTTTTTCCTTTATTTTTCATATCTATACGTCATATAGAAGTGCAACCGATGCATGTTATAAGCAACGAAAAAAAGTCCGCTGCGTCAGTATCCATTGAAAACCCAAAAATAAAAATGTGACAAACCGGCCAAACGACGTAGTAACTTCCTATATTAGTGTAACACCTGTACTTTTTGTTAGAGTATTGCTCGGTCGAACTCGCATGCTTGTCAATGTTAGTGATCATTGATTTTTAGCCTATTTATGGATGTCTTGGACTAGGATATAGATAGTGTAGTTGATCTTAGATCTCTCAGCGTTCATCATTTGAAGACGAAGAACTACTAAGGGGCGCTTGTGGAACTTCATCAACAAAAGGTATGTGGAGACTTAAATTCATCTATCACTTGGAAAGTCTATTTATTCTCTATCTCCTATATTGAGACATAAGTCGTGTTACGATATAGTTTTCTATTATACACATTTGAGATTTCGAGCTGAGTTTATCTCGCTTATATATTTCTCGAAATATATGTTGGCAAGCTTTCACTTTAGCCATGTTCATCTTACATTCGTGATGAAAGTCCGAATAAAATCATATAAAAATTGTCGAGTTACATCTAACATGGTTTGTGTGATACAATCAGTTGATGTTACCTTGGAATGTTTCATTATGATAATTTCAATAACTTGAAAATCGCTTTGACGAAAAATAGTTTTTGAAAAACAACTATATAACGTTCTCTAAGAAAGTTTCAATGATTGAAATTAAGAGTTGATGAGATAACCATCCTTGGATATAAGCATATATAGTGTGTTCGCACATTAGTGTATAAATCCATAAACCGGGAACCAAGTGTATGCATATGTGTGTATACAAAATTGGTAAAGGGGACAAGATAAGTATGCATACCCATATGCATACTGGTAGAAGTTTTCGAACAGAAAATCACTGTTGTGTTTAGAAATAACAAACTCCTAAACTAGTCATCTTAAGTATGCATACCCGTACGCATACTAGAGGGAGTTGTCGAACCGAAAATATTGGCTGAGTTTGGGAATTACAAACTCCTAAACTGGTCACCTTAAGTATGCCTACCCGTACGAACACTGGCGGAAGTTTTCCAACTGAAAAATTCTGCTGAGTTTGGAAACTTGACAAACTCAAATCTTGTTGCTTAAGTACGCATACTTAAGCTGGTTATTTTGTTAAATCGGTCATTTCATGAACTTAAACTATTAAATCTTAAGGAATGCAATATTTGTTGTTAGAGCATAGCTCGTTTGAACCCACCAAGTGTTGGTATGTCAAGTTTGGTTGTCATATTTTAGTGAATCAAAACTCATGTTAAGAGTCGCTTGATTATGTACTAGATTCAACTTCGTATAGGTTAGCTTGAAAGTATTAGGATATGAGACATTACAAGTATTTCGAAGACTTGAAGATGTGAAGAAGCAAGGAGCTACAATAATAACATCATCCTTCCACTTGAGGTTAGTGATATTTGAGTTGAACTGTTTCATTCCCTAACGTATCTTTCAAGTCGTGCATATTGAAAATAAAAATTGTGAAGCATGTTTGAACTCTAGATAGACATAGTATTAAGGAATACAATACGGGGTTTATTGCTTAACCATTAAACTTTGTAGATAAGACATCGCCATAATCATTTGAATGCTATTGTGATTATGTATGGGAAAGAGGTGAGGATTTCATCCTAGGGAACAATGTTTACATGTGTTCTAAGAAAATTCATGAACTTGGTTTGTGAATCGAAAAGGAAATTTCCAGGTGTTATTGGTTTTGTTATTCATTGCATGTCTTATGAACAACCAATATGTGTGATTAGTAGAACCGTTCATGACTTGTTTGTGTTCTTGGTAAAACTATTCACAAAGGCTTGAATTGTGTATTGGTATGAATTTTATTAGTGAAACCGGTCTTAAGTAATCACTTGAGATGGTATGATCGAGTTTGTGACTTTATGTCTGACCAAATCTGGGAAAAGGGAAACCGATCCTAGTAAGAGGTGTAGTACATCATAAAGGAGAATCGATCCTTGTATGAGGTGCATCAGGTTTATATCAGAAAGGGGAACCGATCCTATGATGTGCAACACATTCAAGTTAGATACCATATATATGTGGGGAACCGATCCTAGTACCTAATCAACCGAATTTTGGAAAGCTAGTGTGACTATGCACAGTACTCACATGGAGGTAGAACCGAAACTTGTTTTTGTTGAACCGTTACACCCATGTTTTGTGATTGAATGTTATTTGATCAATCACATAGTTCTTGAAAGTCAAATGAACCAATTCTTAACTTGTTTGGAAGTGTGGCAAATCGGTTTCAAGATTGTAAGTATGAAAGAGGACTTACAAAGTAAGGATGTCGACATACTTTGAACACGTGTTGTGAATGTTTATTATTTAATTGTTCAAAGTTATTCCTTAATAGCTAAGGGAAGAGAATCCCAGGATCGAAACATAAATAAGTTAAGAATCTTTTAATTAAGGTTATTAATTTAATTTTTAGGAAAATAAGAATTAGTAATGTGCATTTACTAATTAAAGATTTTCTGAGAGATTTCGATCATTATTTTTGGACAGAGCATTTCCAGGAATTACGGAAACCAAATTTATGCTTTAATGAATAACTTGAGAATATTTTCGGTTTTGTAAATTCCTTAGTGTCCAAACTTCCTAGTCTATAAATACTTGAAGTTTGCATTTCTAGCAAACTAATCCTTAGTAACAACAAACTACCTCTTGTTGTGCTGCTACTGGTGAAGCCGCCTATTCAGAGAGGAGAGTAACCTAATTATGTGAAATTTCTTACGGCCGCTCAGTTTAGTCTTCTTTGGGATTCAAAAGCTCTCTTACTACAGTTGGTGGGAAACTAGATAATTGCGGTTTATCTTTTGTTTTTATTGATTTGATTGACTAACGGTAGTTGAACTTTGATTGCACCTAGTTTGTTTATGCTTGAGGATCTTCTTTTCTGATATAAGATTCACTCAAATTAGTTCAGAGTTTTGACAGGGATCTTTAGACTGTTTGTAGTTCTAAAGACGATCTTGTGATAATACATTTTTAACAGACTCCGTTCTGTGCGTGATTGATCACAAGAGATTCAATTGATTGTGTGCAGGTGTTTATTAAATATCTAAGAAGATTTGAAGACGAAGAAGATATTGAAGATTTCTGATTTGTGGGTTCATAGTCTTTGGTGTGCACAATACTTGTTTCGGTAAAAAGAGGATCCAATTAATAATCGGTTTTATCCTTGTGATAGAATTAGATTGATTAATTGAGTAGATCGGTATCAACACAATTCTTTGGATTAAGAGTGTTGATTGCAAAATCTTAACGATTACTTCGGTAATTGAACATAAGATAGATCTAAGGACCTGACGAAGGAGTTTATGTTAAGATAAACATAAGAGCCTTTGTCCGACTCATATCACTTGGTTGAAGAGAGTTTATACCAAACAGATTTGTTGTTCATTTACTGTTTGGAATACGAACCAAAGGAATTTATCCAAGTACGTGACTTATTTATAAGTTCGAGGCGTGGGAATACAAACGGAACTAAGTGAACTACAGGTTTAGTTGCTTGGTCTCAACTATACGAAGTTAGGTGTAATTTTGTGTAGCGGCTTAATCCTGAGAGTATTCAATTCTGGACAAGGTCCTGGGGTTTTTCTGCATTTGCGGTTTCCTCGTTAACAAAATCTTGTTGTGTCATTTACTTTTATTTTCCGCATTATAATTTTTTTATTATAATTAAAGTAAATCACACAAGCGTTAATTCCTATTTACTTTATAATTGAATCCTATTTTGTTTGGTTAAGTCCGAACCTTTTTATCAAGTAAACACACTTCGTAAGTTGTATTGTCTCGATCTCGTTTCCATAGATGATCACACGAAATGTGAACCGATTAGTTTCATTGTCTCGACTCAGTCCATAGACAATCACTTTCGGAGAAAGTACTTATGGGTAGGATAAGTTTTAGATTGAGGTATGTTTGGGTACCCTCGTATTTTCAATTGGTATCAGAGCAGGCAAACACAAAAAGATCTAACATTTTGTGTTTGGTGTGAGCCAACCTATAAGAATGAACTCGAGTTCTCATGAATCGACTTCAATTAACATACCTCCAAGATTTGACGGAACAAACTATCTATGGTGGAAATCTGCTATGAGATCTTTTTTTCAATCACGAGACTTTAATACATGGATATTAGTCATCGATGGTTATATTCGTCCAAAGATATAAAATTCGGAAACTGAGTTTAAACGCTTAGTAGATTTTTCGAACAAAGAAAAGGCTCTTGCAAAGCAGAATTCAGATGGTTTGAATGCTATCACAAATACAATTAGTCATGATCTTCTACATCATGTACTGGCCTGTAGAACTTCTAAAGAAGCATGGGATATTCATGAGACTGTATTCGAGGGAGATGAATCTGGAAAAGAATCTAGACTTCTTTCCCTTTCATATGAATGGGAACATCTCAATATGGATGATAACGATACCTTCGAGGAGTTTAACTCTAAACCTTCTGATATTGTTAATGCATCATTTTTCCATGGAAAGGCCATAACTGAAAAGGAAATAGTATGAAAAACTCTCATATCGTTACCATACAGATACGAGTCTAAGAAACATGCCACAATAGAAGGAAATGACCTTTCCACACTTTCTCGAAGCTCTCTTGTAGGAAAGCTAAAGATCTTTGATAGAGAAATTCTGCTGAAAAATCAAACTAAAAAATGTTGCCAAGAGGTTAAAGCACCCGTTGAAAAAGAGCTTGGCTCAACTATTGTGATTTTAACGCAACGAATTAAGAACATTTTATCCATTGATAAACGTGTTCCTGTTACATTATCAGTTTGCCATAAAAAGGGTAATGATGAAGGACAATGCTTCAAGTGCCATAAATTCAGACATATGGCAAAACATTGTCCCAGAAGAAGAACTAGAAAGTGCAATAAGACATATGTATCCACCCTTGATGATATTCCAGAGGAAGGATCCAATGAAGAAATATCTAATTGCAATGCACTTCTTTCCAACTCTAACTGTGATGATTCTAGTGAGTCTAATCAACTCCTAGAAAAACTTGAGTTGGGAATTAAGGAAAATGAAAGGTTAAGCCTGGTACTTGAAAATCTTTTGAAGTTCCTTTCAGATAAAACCTGTATGGTAAAATCTGAAAAAGAAAAATTTGGTGAAATACCAAAAGAATCAGAAACAAGTTCTTCTGATAATAGGACATCACGTTCTTTATATGGAGGAAATAACCACACCACAATCTCTCGTGGAAAACTCTATCAAAATAAATTTATCAAGACTCTTCTTAAAGGGATAAAGTTTTTGAAGGATGAAAAGTTTATTAGATCTCAAAAGGAAATTGCAAAATCGTGCAATCACAAGAGAAAGAAAGAACGCAAGGAAGCACAGTCTATTGTGCTTATAAGTCATCCAAAGGATGTCTTTGTCACCTATGGTGAGAGTAACTCTCACCTCAACACAAACTGATTGTATTGAAGAATGCATCCTCACTTGCTTCCCAAAATTCTGATTGTGAGGAAGTATAAATCTGGGAAGGTTGTTCATAATTGTTTCTTATGTGAAAAATATTAGATATCTTTGGGGAAAAATAGTTTCGGTTTCCATAAACCAAATTATTCCTTGATTACTCCCATCTTATATAACTTCTTCCTGTCCGAAAAAAATATCTTACTGCAATGGAGAAATCAGTAAAAGAAGGGTCATCTCTTGATAATTTAGCACTATGTGCATCAGTTATGACTGAAACTCATGATGTTTCTCTTCATGATAACTCTCAAGATTCTCTAAGAAAACAGATTCTTACTGTTAAAGGTTGCATAAGATATCATGAGTTTATGATAAAGGATTCAAAAGAAGTACTAGCTAATCTTCATTCTCAACTGTTGGAGGTGAACAATTCTACTACTGAAAAGGGAAGTGCTCAGAAGGATTTGAATCCGGTTTTTGAAAGCAATCGTCACAAGAACTGAGAAAGAGAGAAATAAACATCAATTTTTGATTTCTTTCAATGATTGTATTGGTCTATTATGAATAAAATTATTATGAATAAAATTATTTGATTTATAATTTTTCTTGTGATAGTTTTTGGTTTACATAGCCTGTGCTTGAATGCTTTTATATTATTGCTATGTATGTTTATGGGATGTTTGATTTTAGTTTTACTACCTTAATATTCGATATCATAATGTTGTGAACCCTTGTGGTTTGGGTGACTTTTTGATTTAGCAGGATTAAGTTCTAGCCCATGTTGGTAGGCTTTATCAAAGAATCATGAGGGGTTTTGGTAGAAACAATATGTGAAAAAGTCACAATATGTTGAATCGTTTTGGTTTAGAATAAAAGCATATGTGTTTCGACGGTTTTCAACTTTTGCTTGCAATTGTTAAAACCGATTTTCAACCTTTCTCTGGTAAAGGTTGGTTGTTGTTATTCTTTTGTTTTTGCATAAGGATAGCAACATGAGGATATTTCGATATCAATTCTCCCTGGACGAAGATGCAAACTTATTGGAGAAGTGGATGTGAAATTTGAGGTAACGAGTTTGTTAGTTAATCGTTTTCCTGTTTAAGAAAAGCCCTGAGTTTATTTCATATATATTTGTTGCTTTTTCTTAACAAAATTCCGATACAATTGATGTTTATTCCATTATGTGTGTATGGATGTATGTGTGATTCAATTGGTTCCGGTTAAGAAAAACTATTGTTATCTTGCTTTATTGTGTGATATCAATTGTTTAGGCTTACAAAATTTCGGTGCAATTGCGGTGTTTTAATGTCTATGTTGTTTCAATTGCTTCCGGTTGAGGTGAATAATTATGCAAGTTGATTTATTTGGTTTATTTATGGCTTAACGAAAGAAAAGGTTTACGGGATGAGTTGTTTAGTCCAATTCGATTCCGGATAAGAGAAACTAAGTTAATTCTGATCTTAGTTAGATTTATCGAAGTGATGTTTCAGTTATTCAAGTCTAATCGAATGCCTTAACAAGAAATGCTAGTTAACTAACCTAGTACTTGTCTTGTTTAAAATTGAAAGGTCTAAGTTTATGGATAATTAGAACCTGATGAGAAAAATAGAGTTATCTTTATTTTGGTCTTATCGAATAAGCGATTGTTTTTGTACAATCTGTTTAGCAAAGGAACTAAGATGCTTAGTTGATTTTTGGTTTGCTAAACTAATGTGGAAAACTTGTTTCGGAAAATTGTTCTTTGGTAACATATCAAAATAAAACTATTTGTAGTTTGGGTTTTGATACTGGTTATCAGAACATGGTGTGTGTAACCCTCATGCTTAACTCTACAGGTTGCAAGTCTATTTTGAGATTTCTGAGATTCTTTTCGTGTTGTCCTTTATTTTTTAGTTTCTATGTCATTTTGTGACAAAAATGGGGATAAATATATGGAGTAAACAAGTGATACTGGCATTGATTTTACGTTGATTGGTAACGCTAAGGAAAAGAACATTGATGCTTAAACGTTTATCTAAACGAAAGAGTGAAAGCACAGACTAAGGGAGAGTAACATATCATATTAAGTGGTATAACAAAGACGTGCGGATGAATATGTACCCATCTTCCTTAGGGGGAGTATTAGCTTTGTTATTATAATGTCAACAACGACATTTTTTAGGATTGAATGTATGCAGATTACTAGGTTGTTGAATTCAGGAATCAAGCGTATGTGTAATGAATTCTTGTAATTTGTTTATCCATATGATGTAAGAGTTTTGTCACTAAAATTGACAAAGGGGATATTGTTAGACCATATCTCGGTTGAACCCACCAAGCATTGGTATGTCAAGTTTGATTGTCATATTTTAGTGAATCAAAACTCCTGTTAAGAGTCGCTTGATTATGTACTAGAGTCAAATTCGTATAGGTTAGCTTGAGAGTATTAGGATATGAGACATTACAAGTATTGAGAAGACTTGAAGATGTGGAGAAGCAAGGAGATACAACGACAACATCATTCTTCCACTTGAGGTTAGTGATATTTGAAAACAAAAACTGCGAAGCATGTTTGAACTCTAGATAGACATAGTATTAAGGAATACAATATGAGGTTTATTGCTTAACCATTAAACTTTGTAGATATGACATCGCCATAATCATTTGAATATCATTATGATTATGTATGGGTATGAGGTGAGGATTTCATCCTAGGGAACAATGTTTTACATGTGTTCTAAGGAAGTAAATTCATGAACTTGGTTTGTAAATCGAAAAGGAAATTTCCAGGTGTTATATTGGTTTTGTTATATTCATTGCATATCTTATGAACAACCAATATGTGTGATTAGTGGAACCTCTCATGACTTTTTTGTGTTCTTGGTAAAACTATTCACAAAGGCCTGACTTATGTATTGGTATGACTTTTATTAGTGAAACCGATCTTAAGTAATCATCTGAGATGGTATGATCGAGTTTGTGATTTTATGTCTGACCAAATCTTGGAAAAGGGGAACCAATCCTAGTAAGAGGTGCAATACATCACAAAGGGGAATCAATCCTTGTATGAGGTGCATCAGGTTTATATCAGAAAGGGGAACCGATCCTATGGACATGTGCAACACGTTATTAGGCAAAGGGGAACCGATCCTATGGACATGTGCAACACATTAAAGTTAGATACCATATATATGTGAGGAACCGATCCTAGTACCTAGTCGGCCAAATTTTGGAAAGCTAGTGTGACTATGCATAATACTCACATGGAGGTAGAACCGAAACTTGTTTTGGTAGAATCGTTACACCCATGTTTTGTAATTGAATGTTATTTGATCAAGCACATAGTTCTTGAAAGTCAAATGAACCAATTATAAACTTGTTTGGAAGTGTGGCAAATCGGTTTCAAGGTTGTAAGTATGAAAGAGGACTTACAAAGTAAGGATGTCGACAACTTTGAACACGTGTTGTGAATGTTTATTATTTAGGTGTTCAAAGTTATTCCTTAATAGCTAAGGGAAGAGAATCCCAGGATCAAAACATAAATAAGTTAAGAATATTTTAATTAAGGTTATTAATTTAATTTTTAGGAAAATAAGAATTAGTAATATGCATTTACTAATTAAAGATTTTCTGAGATATTTCGATCGTTATTTTTGGACAGAGCATTTTCAGGAATTATGGAAACCGAATTTGTGCTTTCATGAATATCTTGAGAGTATTTTCGGTTTTGGAAATTCCTTGGTGTCCAAACTTCCTAGTCTATAAATACTTGAAGTTTGCATTTCTAGCAAACTAATCATTTGTAACAACAAACTACCTCTTGTTGTGCTGCTACTGGTGAAGCCGCCTATTCGGAGAGGAGAGTAACCTAATTAGGCGAACTATCTTAAGGCCGCTCAGTTTAAAGTCTTCTTTGGGATTGAGAAGCCCTATTAGTACCGTTGGTGGGAAACTAGATAATTGTGGTTTATCTTTTGTTTTCATTGATTTGATTGACTAACAGTGGTTGAACTTTGATTGCACCTAGTTTGTTTATGCTTGAGTATCTTCTCTTCTGATATAATATTCACTCAAGATAGTTCAGAGTTTCGACAGGGATCTTTAGACTATTTATTGTTCTAAATACGATCTTGTGATAATCTATTGTTAACAGACTCCGTTCTGTGCGTGATTGATCACAAGAGATTCAAGTGATTGTGTGCAGGTGTTTATTGAAGATTTAAGAAGATTTGAAGACGAAGAACATATTGAAGATTTCTGATTTGTGGGTTCATAATCTTTGGTGTACACAATACTTGTTTCGGTAAAAAGAGGATCCAATTAATAATTGGTATTATCCTTGTGATAGAATTGGATTGATTAATTGAGTAGATCATCATCAACACAACTCTTTGGATTAAGAGTGTTGATTACAAAATCTTAATGATTACTTCGGTAATTGAATATAAGATAGATCTAAGGACCTGACGAAGGAGTTTATGTTAAGATAAACAGAAGAGCCTTTGTCCGACTCATATCACTTGGTTGAAGAGAGTTGATACCAAACACATTTGTTTTTCCTTTACTGTTTGGAATACGAACCAAAGGAATTGATCCAAGTACGTGACTTATTTATAAGTTGGAGGCATGGGAATACAGACGGAACTAGGTGAACTATAAGTTTAGTTTCTTGGTCTCAACTATACGAAGTTAGGTGTAATTTTGTGTAGCGGCTTAATCCTGAGAGTTTTCAATTCTGGACAAGGTCCCGAGGTTTTTCTACATTTGCGGTTTCCTCGTTAAAAAAATATTGTTGTGTCATTTACTTTTATTTTCCGCATTATAATTGTTTTATTATAATTAAAGTAAATCACACAAACGTTAATTCCTATTTACCTGATAAGTGAATCCTATTGTGTTTGGTTAAGTCCGAACCTTTTTATCAAGTAAACACACTTCGTAAGTTGTATTGTCTCGATATCGTATCCATAGACGATCACATGAAGTGTGAACCGATTAGTTGCATTGTCTCGACTCAGTCCATAGAAAATCACTTTTGGAGAAAGGACTTATAGGTAGGAAAAGTTTTAGATTTAGGTATATTTAGGTACCCTCGTCTTTTCATTTGCAAACCGTGGCGATAATGTTCATGATTGATTCAAGTGAATCAAACCGATTTTATTTCGATTGTATCTTCTATGCAATTGAACAACTCTTTAACTAGTTTCATTTGAGTCATTTGAACTAGTTATGGATAAGATGAATAAGGTTAATATGAGAGTAACCATGTGGCTAACCTCGGTTAACTATTTGATGATTCAACATGAGTGTCACGTTTGGGTACGGTTCATAAACCTATATGAGGGTACATTTAATTTGTGTGTAACAAGCTAAGTTCGATCTAACGTTTGAAAGATATTAGCTTGGTTGAATCAGCTTTTTCATCTAACGGTGATTATTGAATGCTTTGTTCCCAAGGTAACTTGGATTGCAAACCATGATTTGAAAACTATATAAAGGAGAACTGTAACAACTGGGAAACCTAATACCCATACCTCCTGTGTGATACTAGTTGTATAGCTAGAGTCGATTCTCCTTTAACCTTAGGTTTCTTCTCGAGACCCTGTAGGTTAACGACTTGAATACTTCATTGGGATTGTGAAGCCATACCGATACTACTTCTCTTGTAGTTATGTGATCTGATCTTATTGTTTCTATCGTACGAATAAAATTGTAAAACTGGCTTGAGATTTATTTCTCCAATAGGAAAGATAGAAAATTAGTCACAAACAACTTCGTCTCATTGTTTGTGATTCCACATGTTTATGGGTAAAAATTGTTTCTGCTGGTTTTGGTAAATTTGGGTGTGTGGATGAGAAACGAATCTAAACCTAAAACAAATTCACTGCACGAGAGTACTTTAGATTCGAGAGATCAATCTGTACAATCCTGGCCTAAACCAAGAAATGGTCGTTTCAGTCTTGCTTCGGTCACAAAGTGAAGGAGAAGGGTTGGTCTTAGGGAAGGAAGCGAAGAAGGTGTTGAGACCAGAATGGTTAATTATGAAGGTGTGGCTATTTTATGACTTGTATCATAACGTGGAACTGGCTTGCGGAATGTAAGATATCAGTTCTTTGATGTTTTTGGATACTGTGATGTTGTTATCCCAAAACTCTATTGCCGTTTGGTCGAAATAGGTAAAAACTATTTATACAAGTCATATTGAGCGCACTCTGATCTCATAGAAAGTACGAATGATTGAGTGATGGAGAAGTGGGGTAATGTGCAAATGCCAGAAACCACGTTCCCACTATGAAGGAAACGGGTTAGTTTACACCCACAACTTCTTGGCGCCACTAACTGCCCTGCTTTCTGATGCTTTCTTATAATGAACGTGTTGCATGCCGCACGCTGTAAACCGCCTGACCAATACCCTGATGAGCATCCCCCAGTTTGTGACATGTTTGATGTCTCGATTGTTTTCGTGGAAAACGTGTAGCAGAGTGTTATGTGTGGCAATTCAAAGTCAGGAGACTTGCCGCAGGAGAATAACATGTGACGCTATTAAGCTTGTCTTGGATAGTCTCCTAAGACTTGCCACAGACCTGTCAATTCTGTGGAGAATTTGGACGACTGAGATTGTGACTCATGAGAGAGGGTGGCCATTGATTATGGCCATATTCTGTTGGGCCTGATAATAACACAGTGGCGCCATTGGCACATGCCAATAGCGTAGTGGCATATTCAGCGCGTGTCAGTGGCATGGTTGGCATAGTTAGCGCATGCCAGCGGCACGGTGGTGCAAGTAGCGTCTGACGTAGCCATGGCCGCTAGATTTTGGCACTTTGGTGTTAGACCCAAATATGGCTTGGCAACATTAATTCCAGTTGCCACATAAATCCCAATGCTCTGGGTATCATTACTTGGCTTGGTTGGCGCAACAACTTTACCTAAATTATGGTTTGGGATGCCGAAACCCTAATTAGTGCGTGTGGCATGTGACCGAGGCACGTTTTTTGTGCAAACGGTGCCACAACCACGCAAAAGTAACTATAGCAAGGCCATAATGCGGGAACGTCCATAAGAGCAAGGGTTACTACGAGTGGACATGGTATGGCGCCATTCCTATGGTTTCCTAGGTCCCGCATGGCTCGTGGCATGTTGTGGGGCCCGAAGTGGCGTAATTTAGGCCACGACTGGAAATTAGGGTTTCGACTAACGCCACTAAATCAAGGTCGTGTTTCTGATTAGGATACCCTGATTGAAAGTCTGTTGGCCACGAACAGATGGTGGGTTAGCACGTAGGTGCGCTATTTATGGCACGTTCGACATGCTGCTGCGACAAAGTGGCACGTTTGGCATGTTTGGCATTCCATTAGCATGCGGAGCGGGATGGAACATTTGGCATGCCACTGGCATGTTGGCGCGGTTTTGGAAAGCCAATTTAGCGTTGTGACCATGTGGCGCAATTTTGCCTCTTTTAATACCGTGGCAGGTTTAGAGCGACCTGATTGGTCGATAAAAAGATGGGACGGACAAGCATGGGCGCGGCCACACTTCCATTGCGCGTAGCAAATTTAAAGCGACCTGATTGGTCGATGGGAAATAGGGCTGGCAAGTATAGGCCCAGCTGCAACTCATGTGCGTGTGGCGGGTTTAAAGAGACCTGATTGGTCGACGGGAAACAGAGGCCGGTCGGGCAACATGGGGTGTGGAAACTTGCAAGTGGCGCCTGCTGGCTTATGGCATGGCTACACCTCCCTTTGTTGGTGCTCCTATTCCGTGGCTCCTTTTATTACTTGTTTTCTGATTTTGGGTAGGATTTTGCACCTACTAATCCATGCGGATTAATTGCCTAGTTCGTCTAAGCTTAATTTCGACCAGAGAGGTCTAATACACTGCGCAGGGCGCAAAAACCTAATTTTTCCAAATTAGTCAGGGTAATATCTGAATCTTCTGAATTATCACAAAATTGATTGAATGTCATGTGCTGACACAGAGTTCTTTAAGTTTATTTCCATAGAGCAGTATGCTTTCCGATTGAGTACTTTTATGTAAGGACCTTAACCTTGATACTTAGAAATTCGTGCTGCTCTGCTGCGAGTGAACAAAAATTGTCATGCCATATCAATAGCATAGTGATGAGTCCTAAAAAGTGCATATTTCTATATATTTTTCTTGGCATTTAACTCATCTTTTGTGCATTAATTCTACATTTTATCCCATATTCTGTATTTTCATTGTTTTCAAGAATAAATATTTTTCTTACTTAATTTTGCATTTTTAGGTAATAAATAAAGTCTGGATAACTTGCGGAGCGGAAAAGAGCTGAAGAGTGGTGAAAAGCCGGGAGGAATTACACAAGGAAGCCGCGAAGAATGTTGTGCACAAGACCAAAAGGCTAGAAGTGGGCTTGAAGAGGAAGAAATTGTTCTTAAAGAAGAAATGGGCTCAGAATTATCCCAAGCCCAACTTATCTCCCAAACCAAAACCCAAATCCATAACCCACTTCTCATGTAGCCGTCAGATTGGATCCATATCATCATCCAACGGTCGCCTCCTCTTCGTGCATCAAAGTCTGAATTTCCTGACCAACACTACAACACCTAACTCCATCTCACGCCGTTAGTTTCGTTGTATCTCTTCATCCGACGGTCGCTGAAGGCTATGTTCCATCTTATCGTTGGATGCATTTCAGATGTATCGATCAAACGCCTATCACTCGCCTAACATCGAAATCTGATGAGCCCGCCTCACACCCGAGCAACCTAACCCTATACCCATCGCCAAACACTCCCCTCCTTCTTTCCATCGACTTCTTTCTCCCTCACCCTCTGCAACCACCATACTCTGCCATCGCCATCATCCCTACCAGCCACTACAACCACCCTACATCAAATACAACCAAAACCCATCCTTCCCCCATCATCCTATGCTACCTATTTCACTGATTTCACACTCCTCTCTCTGTTAGGGTTTTGAAATCGATGAACTAGGTTGATAGGCAGAGGAAGCTCGAGCTGGAGCGTAGCAGCATGGAAGACATGAAGAGGAGCAGGAAGAAGAGCAGCAGGAGTATGGGTGAGAATTGTCATGTCAATTTCTTTAATTTCAAAAACCCTAATTCACTGTTTTGGGAATTTGGGGGAAAGTGTAACCCTAATTCGAATTGTATAAATAGGAGCTTGAGGGTGTTGTTGAGGTTATGCCTGGATTAGCCAGTGTGTCCAGAACCAAGTTCTGTTAATGATCATTTTTGTGCTGTTAATGTTGTGTTCATGTTTAGTGTAATATCCTGTTGTGTTCTGTGTGTGATGTTTGTTCCTGTGATGTTTTGTATCCATCTGTCATGTTATGTTTGTGTTAATTAGCATGTTTGTAATGTCTCTTCACATGATCATGTATTTTCCCTGTTTAAACCTCAGAGAAGACCTTTGAACCATGATGGTTAGCTATTAGGATGGTTTTTGTTGAACTCAAAATAGCTTAGGCTAGTTAGATTCCTAAAAGCCCAACTGATTTGTGATTAGTGGTGCTGTAAGAAGACCACTAATGCTAGGGGTCAGTGGTGGCTCTAAGGAGTTAATCAGCTACATTAGTTAGTAAGCCACTGCCTAGTTAGTCTGTGACTGGTTGTGCCTTAAACAGACAGCCAATACTAGGGGTTAGCTAAGGCTGTAAGGTTAGTTAACTAGACATATGACAAAAACTTAACCTAGATGAACTATCTAGGTGAAGGGAATTCTCATCCATCTCCTTACACTTCCCATCCACAATTTCTTTTCCATGTTCTGTTTTGGTTAAGTTGTTCTTAGTTTCTTTCATTCTTTACTTCACTGCCTTTGGCTCATTGCCATTGTAACTGTCACTATCTCACTGCCACTTAGTTACTTGTTTAGATAACTTTAGTCTAGGAAACTTCAATACACCCCAAGTCTCTGTGGAATGATCCCTTGCTTACTTTCTATACTAAAACTTGGCCTTGTATACTTGCAAGAGTTTTTGTGTGTTTTCCAACCACATCAAGTTTTTGGCGCCGCTGCCGGGGACTTGGCTGCCGTGTTTTTGAAGTTTTTCTTGCTGTTCTTTGCATGCTCATACCTGCTGTGTAGTTCTGATAAGCATCTTAGTGTACTCATCTTGCATATTGCATCTGTAGCTGTAACTTAGTACCACCTCTAGTGCATCTGCATCATTTGCATAATCTCCTCTCCTTTGCTTCAACTGCATCATTCTGGGAACTGAACCTCTTCTCTGAGTTGCCAGGTGCTTGTGGTGCTGCTGTTGCAGCCTGTTGCTGCTGAATTGCTCCTGTTGCTGAAGCTGTTGCCCCTGAGTTGCTGCTGAACTGCCCCTCCTGAGACTTGCTTGCCAAGACTGCTGCTGTTGCTGATCCCTGCTGCTGCTGCTGAGTCCCTGCTGAAGCTGCTGCAGCTGGTGTAAGATAAAGCCCAACTGGGCTTGTGAAGTGAACTGATTTGAACCAAGCCCAACTGGGCCTTAAGTATTGAAGCCAAAGCTTAGGATGATCAAGCCCAACTGGGCTTTTGCAACCAAACTGAGCAGCTGGGCTGTGCTTCAAGTAAGCCTAAACCCATTAAGAGAACCCAACCTGTGGGCTTCCATTTTTAATTTGTGGGCTTGTAATAATTTTTTCCATTTTTTTTGTTGGGCTTGTAATTTAAGTTAACTTTTGGGTTTGTATTTGAGCTTAACTGTGGGATTGTCCCTATCAAAATTTTGGGTTTCAAAAACCCAACAAACAACCTAAACAAGGTTAACTGAACCTACCAACTCAGCTGGGCTTCATTAGTTTCTGGGCTTCTAAAGTCGTTAGTGGGCCGTGTACCCAAACTCTAGGCCGAAAGTTGGGCTCTGTTTCACAACAGTTCTCCAAACCCATTGCCTCACCAAAGCACAACCAAAACAGTGGGCTTATCCCCATAAAAACCAAATGTTTCCCATCAAAAACCAAATGTTTTTCATTCCCATAAAAACCAAATTTTTCCCAAAAATCCAAACCCATTAAAAACCAAATTTTGGGCTTTGTAATATAGTTACTTAGCTTTTGAGCCCAATCATGTCTAGATCTTGGTCTACAGTTGGGGAATACAACAAATCCCTTAGAGAACTTGCGTGTGGACATACTTCACGTTATGAACCTCCCATAGACCATGATGTCAATAGTCATAGGAATTATTATGGACATTTTCAAAGTCCCGAGCCTCAATACTTGAACCCTAATGACTATTCACACATGCATCATTCGCCACAACGTGAAAATGAACATTTTGCTAGTGCCTCACCACACAATCATCTCTGATCGATCAATTAGAAGCTCGAATCGCAGCTTTAGAAATGCAATCACATGAGGAATCTGTCACATCTAATTTTCTTAGGCAACCTGAAATCTATGCATGTCCCGCATGTGGTAGTTTAGACCACCCTGTTGAGAATTGTCATATTTTGCATAATTTTAGGCAATCTAGAGAAAATCCAAGGTATGAAATGCCCATAAATTGTGAGAATGGTAGTCATTGGGACCATAATCAATCCTTTGAGGGTTGCGATCAATCTTTTATAAACCCTAATGACCATGCACACATGTACCAATCACCACAATTTGAACATGAAGAATTTTGTACTCCCATGAATTTAGACTCCACCACAGAAGCTTTCAGACTCAGTGAGCAAAACTTCGATAGATCTACATCACGAATTCAGGCATATTTAGATCAGATTTTGCTTCACCTACAAAAGGAGGAAATTCATGAGGAAATGTATGTTGTCCCTAATGAAGTGTCTAGTCCCATTCATGTAAATGATGTTGAATATGAACCTAATTTAGAGGAACATGAATCGACTAACGACACCACCACTTTTAATGAGGACCAATATGCATGCTACCATGATGATGATTATGATGATGTGTTAGAAGAACATGAAAATATTGTGGAACCTGTTGGTTCAATAACATATGGCTTCTCGCCCTCGACCGTCATGCATGTTGTTCTTTCTAATACTCATTGTAATTCATATGATTTTGATATTGACATGGGATTCGTACAATTATTCTGTGAAGATGAGCATGACATAGGAATAGTTGAATCTTCTGTAGACACTAATATGCATGAAAATATATTTGATGTGTCTGATTCTCTACCTAGGTCACATTGTGATATTTCTCCTGACTTGCCGATGCATGAGAATAAATTTGTTGATGATGTTGATGATTCTGAGTGTGAACTTGCTAATTTGATTGATGATTGTGAGCATGATGTGACATGTGTAGATGATTTAGGAGAGATTTTGATTTGATTGATAATGACGTACCTATTCTCCTACATGAGTCACAATCTGATGGCCTTCCACCCAACCTAGATTTGGTTTGTACCAATATTGTAAAACCAATTTTTCTGAGAATGCCTAATCTAGGTTTGGAACTGTGTGCTTCCCAAGTCCTCTTGGACCATTTTGCATTTAAATATAATATCTTTGAGGAACCACAGTTGGAAATTGCATGTTTGCCCGTCCATAGCAAAGTTCATTTCGAGTTAGACCTTGTACATGATGAACCCCCAAAACTGCGAGATTTTGTTTCCAAAATTTTATCCGTTGAAAAATCCAGGTTTGGGGGTAGCTCATTTTGTTTCACAGCTTCACTTGCATGCCTATCATATTATTATTGTGTTAAGCTGTTGAAACCTCTACACTTTGTCTTTTGGGTTGATCCTCAACTCTTTAGATTGTTAGTGTATGGTGAATTTTTGTATATAATCCAGTAGATAAAATTTCTTAAAACCCTTTTTGTTCCTTTTGTATATATTTTGCTAATCCAATATGATCTCGGCTGAAATATGTTGGATTTTTTTTCCTTGAATAACGGAGTTCTAATATTGCTTTCGCCGAAATCGGGTATTTTCTTTCCTTTTTCTCTACTCAACATGATCCTCTTCATATATTGTTTTATAATTCTTTCCATATTTTGAAACATTGAGGACAATGTTTAGTTTAGGTTTGGGGGTGAAAAGTAGATACTTCGACAATATGCCATAATTGAAAACAAAACTCCTTATTCTTTTTGAAAAAATTGAAAAATTCCAAAAAAATTGACAAATCAAAATTCAAAAAAATTAAAAAATTGAAAAAAAAAATCATAAAAAATGGAGCTCATTTACCTTGAAATGTTGACTCTTGTGCAAAAATGTATTTTTATTAGGAGTCTTAGTCTAGATATTTAGGCACCCTGATTCTAGCACAATTCACATTGTGATAAGAAATTTGCACGCGCACGATCTACCAATACATGTATGGCCTCGATCTTCAAGGTGTTGGATAGGAAGTTACGATTGCCAATCACTTTAGAATACTAAACGAAACTTGACTAGCTTGTTCTTTGGTTGGTTGGGATAGAAGGTGGAGGTTACATTAAGAAAGACAACCATCGAATTTAACTGGGTGCATCAAAAAGGGCTACCTCTTGCAAAGTGTCATGTAATTTTTGTTTCCTTTTGTATATGTATCAAAAGTGTTTCCTTCTCAAAAAAAAAAAAAAATATATATATATATATATATATATATATATATATCAGAAAAATACAAAAAAATCAAGTATTTATTAATTCCATCATCTCTTGTTCCAAAAATAAAAAGAGAGTAGTCAATGTAAATAAGAGTCATGTAAAGAGTCATTTTGTTGTTTTTTGTAATAAGCAAGGAGGGTGTATGCCATTGATGTACAACGCGAGTAATTGTGAAATACCTCCAACTCATTCACAATTCTCGTAAAGTCCGGACAGCTAGCTAGATTTCGACCTTGGTTCTTAGCCTAAGAAACTATCTCTTGGTGATTAGTAGTCATAACATACGATCTTTCTTTACACATGTGTAGATACACTTTACACTCTTATCACGTGTCTTTAGTTGTTATCAGTGCTAGGATTGTGCCTTAGATAGCTAGATTGACATCTCCATTTTGCTGTGAGCTTCCACTGTCTTGCACATGTCACATTTGATGGAATCTGAGCTTATATTTTGTCCTAGAACTTTGTAGGTACGTTCTAAGCAAACCTTCACGAGACTTCACTCGTCCACTAGGGACACTTAGTGGTTTAAAAGGCATAGTGCATATGCTAAATGCATTCGAGAGACCAGCGACAGTGGTATAGGTAGGATTTCCTTAGTTTTGTTTTACTTGAGGACAAGTAAAATTCAGGTTTGGGGGTATTTGATGAGTCCTAAAAAGTGCATATTTCTATATATTTTTCTTGGCATTTAACTCATCTTTTGTGCATTAATTCTACATTTTATCCCATATTCTGTATTTTCATTGTTTTCAAGAATAAATATTTTTCTTACTTAATTTTGCATTTTTAGGTAATAAATAAAGTCTGGATAACTTGCGGAGCGGAAAAGAGCTGAAGAGTGGTGAAAAGCCGGGAGGAATTACACAAGGAAGCCGCGAAGAATGTTGTGCACAAGACCAAAAGGCTAGAAGTGGGCTTGAAGAGGAAGAAATTGTTCTTAAAGAAGAAATGGGCTCAGAATTATCCCAAGCCCAACTTATCTCCCAAACCAAAACCCAAATCCATAACCCACTTCTCATGTAGCCGTCAGATTGGATCCATATCATCATCCAACGGTCGCCTCCTCTTCGTGCATCAAAGTCTGAATTTCCTGACCAACACTACAACACCTAACTCCATCTCACGCCGTTAGTTTCGTTGTATCTCTTCATCCGACGGTCGCTAAAGGCTATGTTCCATCTTATCGTTGGATGCATTTCAGATGTATCGATCAAACGCCTATCACTCGCCTAACATCGAAATCTGATGAGCCCGCCTCACACCCGAGCAACCTAACCCTATACCCATCGCCAAACACTCCCCTCCTTCTTTCCATCGACTTCTTTCTCCCTCACCCTCTGCAACCACCATACTCTGCCATCGCCATCATCCCTACCAGCCACTACAACCACCCTACATCAAATACAACCAAAACCCATCCTTCCCCCATCATCCTATGCTACCTATTTCACTGATTTCACACTCCCTCTCTCTGTTAGGGTTTTGAAATCGATGAACTAGGTTGATAGGCAGAGGAAGCTCGAGCTGGAGCGTAGCAGCATGGAAGACATGAAGAGGAGCAGGAAGAAGAGCAGCAGGAGTATGGGTGAGAATTGTCATGTCAATTTCTTTAATTTCAAAAACCCTAATTCACTGTTTTGGGAATTTGGGGGAAAGTGTAACCCTAATTCGAATTGTATAAATAGGAGCTGTGAGGGTGTTGTTGAGGTTATGCCTGGATTAGCCAGTGTGTCCAGAACCAAGTTCTGTTAATGATCATTTTTGTGCTGTTAATGTTGTGTTCATGTTTAGTGTAATATCCTGTTGTGTTCTGTGTGTGATGTTTGTTCCTGTGATGTTTTGTATCCATCTGTCATGTTATGTTTGTGTTAATTAGCATGTTTGTAATGTCTCTTCACATGATCATGTATTTTCCCTGTTTAAACCTCAGATAAGACCTTTGAACCATGATGGTTAGCTATTAGGATGGTTTTTGTTGAACTCAAAATAGCTTAGGCTAGTTAGATTCCTAAAAGCCCAACTGATTTGTGATTAGTGGTGCTGTAAGAAGACCACTAATGCTAGGGGTCAGTGGTGGCTCTAAGGAGTTAATCAGCTACATTAGTTAGTAAGCCACTGCCTAGTTAGTCTGTGACTGGTTGTGCCTTAAACAGACAGCCAATACTAGGGGTTAGCTAAGGCTGTAAGGTTAGTTAACTAGACATATGACAAAAACTTAACCTAGATGAACTAGCTAGGTGAAGGGAATTCTCATCCATCTCCTTACACTTCCCATCCACAATTTTTTTTCCATGTTCTGTTTTGGTTAAGTTGTTCTTAGTTTCTTTCATTCTTTACTTCACTGCCTTTGGCTCATTGCCATTGTAACTGTCACTATCTCACTGCCACTTAGTTACTTGTTTAGATAACTTTAGTCTAGGAAACTTCAATACACCCCAAGTCTCTGTGGAATGATCCCTTGCTTACTTTCTATACTAAAACTTGGCCTTGTATACTTGCAAGAGTTTTTGTGTGTTTTCTAACCACATCACATAGGAAAATACTCGGCAGGATCCGGCATTAGTGAGTAATGCATCTAGGAGCTTATATACTCATTAGGCTCTGTACTAGTAAACAATTCATCTAGAAGCTTGAGTTTCAATATAATATGAAGAGAGACATAGGCACTCATCAGATTTTGATATATTCTCCAAATTCCCTGCGGAATATAGACATATCAATGTCTACTACATCTGATGCCGGGTCAGGTAGATAGACTTTTACAATTTTCGCCCTATACTAAAAACCACCATCAACACCACAATATCTAGTTTCGTCATCATACGATTTAGATTGTTGCGAGGTGATTGGTAACACTAGGTTGTTCTTTGGGAATATAAGTCCTGTTTATCAATTTGGTTCCTGTTCACCTTGATTTATCAAAATACGAAACAAAAACTCTTGGGTATTTTTGTGGGAGACAAATTTATTCATTCCTATAGACTTTTCTGTGTGAGACGGATTTGTTTATCAAGTATTCGACTTTGGGTCGTAGAAACTCTTGGTTGTGGGTGAGATCAGCTAAGGGAATCAAGTGCGTAGTATCCTGCTGGGATCAGAGACGTAAAGAGCGCAACTGTACCTTGAATCAGTGTGAGATTGATTAGGGTTCAACTACAGTCCAGTACGAAGTTAATTGGTAGTAGGCTGGTGTCTGTAGCGTCTTAATACAGTGTGGTGTTGAAACTGGACTAGGTCCCGTGGTTTTTCTGCATTCGCGGTTTCCTCGCTAACAAAATTCTGGTGTGTCTGTGTTATTTCTTTTCCGCATTATATTTTGTTATATAATTGAAATATCACAGGTTGTGCCTTAAGATCAATCAATTAGAATATCCAACCTTTGGTTGTTGATTTACATTGATTGACACTTGAACATTGGTTTTTGATACCGTTCAAGTTTACTCCTCTATATTCAATCGGCTCGCATATTTCTATTTGCTGATTGCGGTTTGAATTAAAGAGTTAGAGATATAATACTCTTTGCTATAATTTTGTCTAGATTGAGTCTAACTATCTAGTTGATTCTCTAGAAAGTGTATTGGAGTAAGTCCTCTCAGATTGCCAAACGAACTGTTGGGTGTGGTTGTTAGACCCCCGCATTTTCAATTGGTATCAGAGCAGGCAAACACGTTAAAGACCTTATAAGTCTGTGTTTTTAGCGATCTGATATGGAAAAATGTGTTATCTCTATAAACATACCACCATTATTCGATGGCTCTAATTACTTATGGTGGAAAATTGTTGTGCGAGCTTTTATTTAATCGCGTGATTTTCAATCATGGGTTTATGTTATTAATGGCTATGGTGCTCCCGTTGTTGCAGTTGGAAATGAAACCGTGCCTAAAAACATTGGTGCATATGACGCTACTGAGATACTTGCTGCAAAGCAAAACTTCGACGGTTTGAATGTCATCATACATGTCATTACCCCAGATCTTCAGCACTATGTGACTACGTGCACTAGGTCTAAAGATTCTTGGGATATCTTAGAAACTGTATTTGAAGGTAGTACCAGTGAGAAGGAAGCTAGACTTCAATACCTTAATACCGATTGGGAAAACCTTCGTATAGCAGATGAAGATTCATTTGATGAGTTTAATCACAAAGTGTATGCAATTGTTAATGCATCTTTTGCATTGGGTAAGACTATTCCTGAAAAGGACATTGTGATGAAAATTCTCAGATCGCTGCCATCTAGATACGATTCTAAGAAGCATGACTATTCCTGAAAAGGACATTGTGATGAAAATTCTCAGATCGTTGCCATCTAGATACGATTCTAAGAAGCATGACATCGTTGAGAGAAATAACCTTAATACGCTCTCCACAAATACATTGGTTGGAAAGCTAAAGATCTTTGATCATGAGCATACATCCAAAACCGGAAAGGATGTTGCATTTAAAGCACTAAAGAACACCAAATTACTTGATAAAAGTAAAAGTGTTTATGTCTCTGAGGATGATCTTTCTGAGGCTAATTCATCGGATGAAGATCTTGATAAGTCAGTCTCTTTGATCACAAGACAGTTTAGAAATCTTTTATTGAAGAGAAGTAAACGGTTTTCCAGAGACAAACCTAGGTCACCAGTTAAACCTCATAATCGCATTCCTCCTAAAAACAGGGATGCTGACGAGGCTGATGACGAGGACATGCCTCAGTGCTTTAAGTGTAAGGGTTTCGGTCATTTTGCCAATGAGTGTCCAAACCGTAGAAAATACACTGGGAACAAAGGTCTTCCTGCAACCCTTGATGAAATGTCAGATCACTATGATTCTGATGAATACGGAAAATCAAGTGTTACACTTCTTTGTGAAAATAGTTATTTTGATAATTGTAGCAATGCATATATCAATCTTGATATTCTTTCATAAGAAGACTCAACCAATCTGGAAGTAAAAATTGACCTTTCTATTGGAAACTCTCTGTTTGATTTTTCAGGTACCAATCTGTGTCTAGCTGCGTGCACATCTCGGGAATATGAATCATCTTATCCATTGAAATGCTCGTATTGTTCACTCAAAGGTCATGAACTTTCTAAGTGTTTCAAGTACAAACACAAGATGAGATACGTCAATAAAATTTAACGAAGAGAAAATCGTCTGGCAGACAAGCTTAAACTTGTTCAAAAAGCCACTGAGGTATGTAAGATTTTATCTTCTTCAAAGAAGTTGGTTTCCAAATATAGGTCAAGACCATTAAAAAAGAGAGTATGGTCTAAACTTCTTGATAAACAAGATTCTATGAATTCCTTTCAAAAGGAACATGTTGGACAGATTGTTGTTCACCGCAGCACAACTTGGTTGTGTTGATTAGTGTTTCTTGTCTCAAGTGCCTGCTCAAAAGAGACAATATTATGCACTCCTAAGGCTTTAAGAAAAGTTTTGGTTTCCTATTTTCTTAGTTTTTGCAATTTGGAATTCCCTGTCATTCAATAAATAAGGGTTATTCTCGACAATTATACTCCTTTTAGGGTTGTGATTGTGCGTGCGCGAACATGTGTGGATAAAGGTTCCGTAACCATACATTCCTTTTTCCTTCTCTGAAACTCTTTTCATCTAAGATTGCCTGTTGAGTTTAAATTGTGATTTCCTCTCACAAACCCATGCACGTATGGATACTCCAAGCATCATGTCTTCTGATGGAAAAGATGTTAATATGATTGTTAAGTCATCAATCATGAAGGAAAAAGAGAAATCTCCAGTGCCTCCAACTTTGAAAAGAAAACGAAGGAATGTGAGGAAGCCAAGAACTGTTCCTTCAAATTCTCATAAGTTTTCTGGTGTTCTTGAAGAGTTTAAGGAAACAAGGAAGGAGATTCAGCAAATAAAGGCTCTTGTTATGAGAACTCTTGAAATTCAGAAGACCCTGATTCGACATCATCATCCTTGAAGGTTTGGTTGAATTAACTCATTTCTTCACGAACCTTATGTTCCCATGGTTGTGGACGACAAGAAGTTCGGGGACGATAAAGAATTCTTCAGAGGTCTCAATGTCTAGTAAATCTTCTTTTGAGAATTTTTATTCTTTTTTCTTGTTTATAAGAATAACTAGGGTTTGGAATAGCCATTATTGTGATTACACATAGCTAGTTCCAGACGTTTTCATCTTCAATGTTTTTAGTTTTTTTAATTTAAATTCTAAATTATTTGGAGGATGATTTTTGCAATTTTAATCTTTATGGTTTTATATATTGCAAATTGTTATGGTATATGTGTGTTTGCATCCGTTAACTATGATTATACCATACTCGTTCAAAAGTTATCTCTATTATGTTGATATGAATGTATTGATAAAAAATAGAATGAAATTTTTACTTACAAAAGTTAAAAGCCTTTTTGTCATTGTTTTGATAAAAGAAAGGATAAAACTTTTGTTTCACAAGGATTAAAGTCTGTTATATGTCATTATGCAAATAATGACGAAAGATAGAACGAATCCTTGTATATTCCGTAGTATTGGTCGATCTCTGATCCACATCTTTGTGTATGTACTTTGTTGCTCCATAAGTTTGCTTATGATTGAGCATAATCAATTGAATGGATCATTTCCATGATTCGTTTAGTTGTGTTGCTCCGCAAGTTCTCTTATGTTGAGCATGACCGATTGAATTGATCACTTTCTTGTGGTTAATTTAGTTGTGTATTCCGATTGAATTAATCATGGGTTCTCTTGTGATTAATTTAATTGTGTTATTTGGATACAAATTCATGTTTTCATGTGATTCGGCTATATCCAAAGAAATCCTTATTTTCTTGTAAAAGCAAGGTCGCCTTTGTTGTTCCTTTGGGAATGACATTTTATGGGGAGAGTTCTTTTGAACTTGTACTTAATTTCCATATCTTTGTGGGGAGTGCGGTTGTGGAATATTTTAGGGGTTATCTTGTATATCTTTATAAACTCATTGATGAATGCATTTAGCTTCGGCTTTATGATTGCATCTAAATTTGTTGGTATGTTAATACACATTTGGTCTTGAAGTATCTCCGTGGAAATTTTATTAGGATCCCACTAAATTTCGTACCTTTGCCAATTTTATTGACAAAAACGGGGAGAATTAATGTGTAGTTCATACTACAAATACATATGGTTTACGGATCCTTATGTAAGGGGGAGTGGTTTTCTTGTTGAGATAAAGTATTGACTAAGGGGGAGCGATACATATCACCATAGTATTGTTGTCAAAGTTGTGATACAATTGAACTTTGATACTGTGTAATAATACTATGAAACTGTATAACAATGATTGAGAGCATTTGTTTTCTCATTGGTATAGCTACGGATCCTCAACAACAATGATGCTAAACTTACAACCTTTGGAATCATTGGAGTACTTGGAAGTGACGAAGATTTCGAGTCTGTTGAAGATGCCAAGGAGATCAAGCATGTGGACGAGAAGCTTCAAGTTTTATTTATTTTGTAATCCATATGTATTGATAGTTTTGTCACTAAAATTGACAAAGGGGGAATTATTAGAGCATTTCTCGGTCGAACTCGCATGCGTTGCTATCTAAAGCATGTTTGTCAATGTTAGTAATCAAAACTATAAGTCTTGATTTCTAGCCTATTTATAGATGTCTCGGACTAGGACATAGATAGTATATCTCTCAGCGTTCATCATTTGAAGACGAAGAACTACTAAGGGGGGCTTGTGGAACTTCATCAACAAAAGGTATGTGGAGACTTAAACTCATCTATCACTTGGAAATTCTATTTCTTCTATATCTCCTATATTGAGACATAAGTCGTGTTACAATTTAGTTTTCTATTACACACATTTGAAATTTCGAGCTGAGTCTATCTCGCTTATATATTTCTCGAAATATGTGTTGGCAAGCTTTCGCTTTAACCATGTTCATCTTACATTCGTGATGAAAGACCGAATAAGATCATATGAAAATTGCTGAGTTACATCTAACATGGTTTGTGTGATACAATCATTTGATGTTACCTTGGAACGTTTCGTGATGATAATTTCAATAACTTGAAAATCGCTTTGACGAAAAATAGTTTGTGAAAAAAAATTATATAACGTCCTCTAAGAAAGTTTCAATGATTGAAATTAAGAGTTGATGAGATAACCATCCTTGGATATAAGCATATATAGTGTGTTCTCACATTAGTGTATAAATCCATAAACCGGGAACCAAGTGTATGCATATGTGTGTATACAAAATTGGTAAATGGGACGAGATAAGTATGCGTACCCGTACGCATACTGGTAGAAGTTTTGGAACCGAAAATAACTGTTGTGTTTAGGAATTACAAACTCCTAAACTAGTCACCTTAAGTATGCATACCTGTACGCATACTAGAGGGAGTTTTCGAACCGAAAATATCTGCTGAGTTTAGGAATTACAAACTCCTAAATTGATCACCTTAAGTATGCGTACCCGTACGCATACTGGCGTAAGTTTTCCAACCGAAAAATTCTGCTGAGTTTGGAAACTTGACAAACTCAAATACGGTTGCTTAAGTATGCACCCGTACGCATAATTAAGCTGGTTATTTTGTTAAATCGGTTAGTTAATGAACTTAAACATTTAAATCTTAAGAAATGCAATATTTGCAAACCGTGGCTACAATGTTCATGATTGATCAAGTGAATCAAACAGATTTGATTTTGATTGTATCTTCTATGCAATTGAACAACTTTTTAACTAGTTTCATTTGAGTCATTTGAACTAGTTCTGGATAAGATGAATAAGGTTAATATGAGAGTAACCATATGGCTAACCTCGGTTAACTATTTGATGAGCCAACATGAGTGTACACGTTTGGGTACGGTTCATAAACCTAAATGAGGGTACCTTTCATTTGTGTGTAACAAGCTAAGTTCGATCTAACAGTTGAAATATATTAGCTTGGTTGAATCAAGTTTTTCATCTAACGGTGATTATTGAATGCTTTTTTCCCAAGGTAACTTGGATTGCAAACCCTGATTTGAAAACTATATAAAGGAGAACTCTAACAACTGGGAAACCTAATCCCCATACCTCATGTGTGATACTAGTTGTATATCTAGAGTCGATTCTCCTTTAACCTTAAGTTTCCTCTCGAGACCCTGTAGGTTAAAGACATGAAGACTTCATTGGGATTGTGAAGCCAGACCGATACTACTTCTCTTGTAATTATGTGATCTGATCTTGTTGTTTCTATCATACGAGTATAATTGTAAAATTGGCTTGAGATTTATTTCTCCGATAGGCAAGATAGAAAAGTAGTCACAAACAACTTTGTCTCATCGTTTGTGATTCCACAATATCTAGTTTCGTCATCATACTATTTGATTATTCTGAGGTGATTGATAACACTAGGTTTTTCTTCGGGAATATAAGTCCGGTTTATCAATTGGTTCTTGTTCAACTTGATTTATCAAAAGACGAAACAAAAACTCTTGGGTATTTTTGTGGGAGACAAATTTATTCATTCCTATAGACTTTTCTGTGTGAGACAGATTTGTTTATCAAGTCTTCGACTTTGGGTCGTAACAACTCTTGGTTGTGGGTGAGATCAGCTAAAGGGATCAAGTGCGTAGTATCCTGCTGGGATTAGAGACATAAGGAGCGCAATTATACCTTGAATCAGTGTGATATTGATTAGGGTTCAACTACAGTCCAGTCCGAAGTTAATTGGTAGTAGGCTAGTATCTGTAGAGGCTTAATACAGTGTGGTGAAACTGGACTAGGTCTCGTGGTTTTTCTGCATTTGTGGTTTCCTCGTTAACAAAATTCTGGTGTATCTGTGTTATTTCTTTTCCTCATTATATTTTGTTATATAATTGAAATATCACAGGTTGTGCGTTAATATCAATCAATTAGAATATCAAAACTTTGGTTGTGGATTTACATTGATTGAAACTTGAACATTGGTTTTTGATACCGTTCAAGTTTACTCCTCTATATTCAATCGGGCTCGCAGATTTCTAATTGATGATTGCAGATTAAATTAAAGAGTTAGAGATATAATACTCTCTGCTGTACTTTTATCTAGATTGAGTCTGACTGTCTAGTTGATTCTCTAGAAGTGTATTGGAGTAAGTCCTCTCATATTTACAAAAGAATTGTTGGGTGTGGTTGTTAGACCCCCACATTTTCACTTTTGGTATTTGCGCACACCCAAATATGTGTCATTGTCTTGAGAAGCAGCTTTATCTCAAGCTTATGTTGTGTATCAAGAGGAACATAGGCCTAGGTACAATGACGCACCACCATGGTGCATTACGTGGATAAGATTGGCCTAGAGACAACATTGTTCTACTAGGGTGCAATATGTAAGTCATATTGGCCAATGCAATATCGCACCACAATGGTACATCAGGTCATAGAAGGCCGTCCGAAGCAATGTAGCACCATCATTGTCTAACATTCGAGTTGGCCCATGGTACAGAAAAGAAACACAACTATCATGGCGCTTCACGAGACTTTGACTTGGCAACAACAATTATTAGTAAAACTGGCACTTGGTGAATGTAAAAATCCTTCCCAAATTTCGGTTGTAGAAATGTCAATAAGATATATATAAGGAGAGGTAATTGGTCAAAGGTGCATATGCGAACTATTCACATGAGTAAGCTTCATATATTTTCCGGCATAACACAAATGATACTAAGGATTCATTTATTGTTGCGTAGCCTTGTTGATAGATCATAGGATGCCTATGCATCACTATGCCATGTTGAGAACTAAGTAGTGCATTACCTTGATGCATTTCCGATGGCATGGTCGATGATGCATATTCTTGCGCATCATTTGTAAATGACCATATTTAGCTTATGAGGACTATGTATTGCCTGGCCATGGCCTTGCAAAACGAGCGAGCATTACAAATTAGTCCAATAAAACCCACTGTCATGGGATTTGTGGGTGGTTAGAGTCTTACCTCCAATACCAGACGGGCAACAAACCGCTAAGGTTGACTCAGACCACCGATTCCCATATCAGTGTGTGAACCTAAAAGGACGAGATGATATCGTAATTGTCGTCATTACCTGTTGCAGTTTATATTTAATACCACCCTTCCGTAAGGTTTAAAAATAAAACCCCAAAAATAAAGTTCAAAAAGTGTCCAAAAATACAAAAAAATAATATCAAACCCTAATACAATTTCTAAATAAAAAGAAAACTAATAAAAATAAAATTAAAAATAAAATTATTTGTCTTCTTCTCCATTCTTTTTGCTTTGTCTCTAGCTTTAATCCTCTAAGTCTTTAGACAATCACAAATCTGAACCTTTCCTTCGATACAAGTTTTTTTTATACAAAACGTGTAACAAATAATAAAATATCCAAAAATATAAAATAGAACAAAAGAAATAAAAATCTAATAATAAAACTGCTACTAAAAACAAATGTAAAAATAAGTCAACGTCCGCGACACAAAAAGTTGACGAGTTTTATTAAAGTGGTAAATACGATCGTTTACTCGGATTTATTAAGATTTGATATAGATCTAATCCTAATCTAAACTAGCAAATAAATAAAATATGATAACAATATTAAGAGAAAGTGGGACTCGGGCTTCCACCATTTATCATATTCGAGTGATGCATCTAAACTAAAATTCTTAACTATTTTAGCTCTTTTATGGACTCAATTTTCTTGTCAAAAATAGATTTCTAAAACATTAGTTACAAATGATAAGCATAGTTCATCAAAAAATCTAAGCCTAAGCATACATCATTAATCAAAATCACAACTAATCGGTAAAACTCATAAGTCAATTAAAACAAGTACAAAAAGTCGTAAGGATCAATGATAATTACCAAAAAATTATGGAATATGGCTTCCTCAATTGTCCTGGTGTTGAGGTTAGCTCATCATGCTCAAACACTCTCAAAATATTGATCCATGGGTCAAAAGTGCTTAAAAGATCAAAATCTAAAAAAAAAGAAAGAATAAAACAACGAAATTGCAACGTTTATAAGTGTTGCAAATTGACTATTATAAAGGAAACAATTAAATAAGACTATAGCATAATCGACGGTCTTCTGCTGCAATTGAGTAGGCTACGGTTTCTATGACTAAATGTTGTTGTCAAATATTCATCGTGTTTTTCCTCTTTGCGGCAGCAGAAGAATTCTGAAACTTTCTCTGCAGCGTATTCTTCGCTCTGCCGCTCACCCAAACTCTCAATATTCCATCAGTGACCCCCAACACCCTATTTATACACACGGGGCTAAGAAATCTTCAAAAATTTCCAAAATATCTTTATTTTATTTTTTTTATTTTATTTCTGTCTCTGTTAGTTCTGTTTACACATCTTTGGGTTGTTAAAAAACTCCCAAATCTGAAAGATACGGATCTCAGAGAGTATATCTTCTCTTAACAACACCTAACTTCCCAAAATAAGACCAAAAGAAACCTGATAATATCTCCAGCCCCTGTGTTATCTTAAAATAATCAACTCATTTTTTTTTTCCATTTCTAACGCAATTATCAATCCTATTTAGTCATAACAGGCCGGTAATTATCCTGATTAAGAGAAGAGAAAACTTCGCAGATAAGACTGAAACTTTCCCGCCAAAAACAATTTTAATTGGTGACGAAGACGGGTGCCCTCGTATCTAGAACACGAGTGCATTTAGCCACTGGGATGCCCATATCCAAAATGTGGATGCCTTTACCACTTTTCACGTGTGCCTTTATCACTTTCCACATGTGCCTTTAACATTTTTTCGAGCCATTTTTTCCACAAAAGTTTATTTACCAAAAACACCTACAAACACATAAAATGATGTAGTTTTAGAAGTCGTAAGTAGAATGTTCGATTCTTGAACTTTTCAAAGGATGGGTTTCAAGATTATAAAAGAAAATGCTATTCTATTTTTTTTTACCAAGGAGAGATGAATCTAGGGTCTTGGATTTCACTACTTCTTATGGTTGTAAACTCAATAATTTTATCTTTGACACAATACTCATAATTACTCAAAACAATTCGAACTCAATCTCATGCTCTGGAAGATATAACGTTACAAGCTCTTTTATTGACCTTCATCGCTATTCTAAAGCCTAATTTTCTTTCGCTTGTGAAAGATAGATAGCAAAACTACCCATAACAATTATTAGGAAGCATGTAAAGAAGAGAAATTTTTTAATAATTTTAAAGCACAAAAATGGAGTGAATATGTCAAAGGAAATAATTACTAAGAATTGCTCTTAGAAAATAGCTTCTTCCAAAATCCTACAAAATATATTTAGCTACTCATGAATTCAAAATCAGAGAAATTTTGATTATTCATTAGATTCAAAAAGAATAAAAATTGCTTACAATGATTATGCGGTCGCGTAAAGTCTTTAACGACTGAATTGATAAGTTCAGCTACTAACGAAGTACAATTGCAAGAAGTCTAGTTCAAATAAAAATTATTGAACCGTCGTCGATTGACTGATTCACGACTGACTTGGACTGACTATTGTTCATCGTGTTCTTACAGCAGCAGAAGATAACTTCCTGTAACTCCAATTTCTCGATCTCTAGCTCCACAATTTTCCTCCAAACTCTCCGTACTCCTTTCTACAAGCTCCCCGCAACTTATATATACTCGACATGGGCCAAATCTTTCGTCATAACTGCACAAATCTTCACAACGAAAAGATATTATTCTCGGGAATAATTTCTATATTTTCCTTTTCCACGCGTCTGCAGCTGTTGACTCTCTCCCAACACTCTGATTTCTCGCAACAAATTGAGTTAAACTCGTGCATGGCTGATAACTCCACGTATCTTCCACGAATAAACCCAAGAAAAACCTGAGTTTGCTCATACTCTGTTTTGATCAAATCCACATAATACTTCATATTTCTTCGAAACCAAATCACTTACCATCCATGTTTTGATGAAACAGGATAATATGATCGATTGCAACTATTTAATCTTCTTCGGGTTTGTCCAAAATCTTCACATAATCTCGAAAACAACTCCAGTCCCTGATTTGCTTCTGTCCATCAATCCATCCCAATTCCTTTGAATCTAATGACTATATCTTCCTTTTTCGGCTTAACATGCCCATCTAAAGAAAATCCAGTGGTTGAATCTCCATCTAATAACTTTAAAAATCAAACCCTAGTTCTGCCATGAAGAACAAATTTTCCAGCCAAAATTGAGAACTCAGTTTATCATGAAATCCCGATTATCTAGCCAATTCTGGTTAAAACAAAGACTATTACCAACTCTGTTTAATCAATTAGAGCAAACCCATTTAATTTCAGTAACTTAGGGTCTGTTTGGGAGCTTGGAAATGGGATAACATATTCTAGAATAGTGTATCTTAAATTAGTTTATGATAACCTTGTTATTGGTTAGTATTTATGTTATTTGTCTAAAATTATATCATTCTTAGGCTAGGTTAGATTGTGTTTGTTTGACTCCTGAAAAAGGTTAATATAAACAATTATTCTTAAGACAACTACTTATCTTAATGGAAAATAACAGCTAGAAAAAGGTTAATATAAACAATTATGTTTAAGACAACTACTTATCTTAAAGGAAAATAACAACCAACATAAAGAATTATTTTTTAGACAACTACTTATCTTAAAGGAAAATAACAACCTAACCCAGGTAAGGATATTTGTATCCCAGGTACTTAAAAGAATACCATAACCTCACCTTGTCAGCTTCCTAAAATCAAGGAAGGTTTATTAATCCTTATCCAAGATTGGAATTTCAGTGAGACAAACACATTTTAACCATTTTTTACTAGATAACCCACCTAGGATGAGATATTCAGGGTACCAAACACGACCTTAGTCTCAGTGAAACCCCTTTAATTATCAAAGCCAAACCCTAATTTTTCCCGCCAAAATTAGAAATTCAAATGAAGAAGATGACTGCCCCTTATCCAAATCCGACGTCCCTTTAGAAATTTGGGGTACAATTATCAATTCTTCGGGTGCGAATAGCAATAAATGGGGTACAAAGAATAATTTTGGGCTGTAAATAGTGAAAAACTCTTGGGGCGCTTTTATCAACTCCTCAGGGTGCCTTTAACGCATTTCTAGGTGCCCTTAGTAATTTTTCGAGGTGATTTCTCCAGTAAATGTTTCTTTTCCAAAAATATCTACACACATAAAACACCATAATAAATACAAAATTGAGCACTAACAATATATAGAATTGAGACATATTAGACACATGAATGCGTCTATCATAAATTACCAGCATAAGTACACAATCAAGTGCTAACTAAATAACGAATTTAGATCAAACTAGACACATAAATGTGTATCCATAAAAGCTTAAAGTCTAGATAAATTTTTTATTCTCACCCTTTAAAATGAGTTTTTTGTACTCTTTGGTTAAATTTTGGTATTAACAAAATATTATTCTCGAGTAAAGATAAAGACACAAAAATGTGTGTTAATAATTAGTGATGAAGTGGCTTCACCAAAGTCGAGAGTTCTTACGATATGAACATGTTACAACTTGGTGATCTTTGTATTGTATAACAAGTCCCCGTTGTCATTTTTAGCAAGTAAAAGTGTTTTACCAATACAACTTTTTTTCGTGCATGCCTCTTCTACTTTTCCTTATTTGAAAGGTATCAAACATGTTTACATGAGGTCTATAGATATTTATGTTCATTTGATTTTCCATGCGACATTTTGATATTTTTCAAAGGATTCTTAACACAATGTTTATGTAAAATCACTACATCCACAGTGGGTTATGTCCCGCGGATTATACCGAAAACACATACCCCGAAACTCTAATGCATTTATAGCGTGGCTTATGGCTCAGGTGGAATCCCACCTTGGGATTTCTCACACGGTACAACATGCGGAACCCAACCCATGGTGGATTTAAAGTTTCAGTGTGTATTAAATATTTTCTTCCATATTTGAGTGCCATATGACATACTATATTTATAAGTTTATAAGAATTGTGAAAGAACGGAGGTGATATGTCAATAAAAAGCATTATCCTTAATTTATATAATAAGTTCATTAAAAAATATGAATCAAACATTTTCATATACTTGAGGATAGTTATACAACAAATTAAATTCACTTTTATAAGACTTTAAAATAGAAGCACAATCCTTATATATAAATTTTACTTAGACGGCTTGTACTAAACAATGCATGAAGAGAACGATATAATAATAAATCATTAATTTGTTTACTTAGAAATGGTAACATCGATCTTAACAAGGGAAAAACATAATACTAGATACAAAAATCCCATTAGCTTGCATCTAGTTCGATGCTTCGGTTAATTAGCTTTGGGTTTTGGTAGTACAAACTTGATTTCTGAAACAAGATCGCCAACTCGAGACACCTTATCCATGTTGATATGGTCGAACTCAACATAAAGGTAGACATCGGGTGCATCCTCCAATATGTTCCGAACGCTAATTTTAATTTCTGGAAAATAGATAATATATGTGGACAATCAAATGAATAGACATTTGTGGTATAAAACAAAAAAGGAATATTTGAGATCTTTCAAAAATAAAATAGAAAAATAGGAGACATATACAACAAAACTCAAATATTGTAAGGGTTCTGTTAACTTGTGCATCCATGCACAAGATAATACCAATCATTGCACTGAAAATTGTTAAAAGTAATTAAAAACCAAGAGAGATAGTGTTGATTTGCATTGGAGAGTGCAAGTTTTTATAGATCTTACAATATTATATTTATACAGAGTGAGATTTTGCAGTTAAAACTGCTAATGAGGATGAAATCACCTGGATGAAATACAACTTTATTAGAATGAAATACAAATTGATGTGAAATTCAAATAATATCCTACCAATATTAGTTTATATTTTGAGAAATTTGTATGCCAATTATTTCTTATTTTTCTAATAGAGTTATTATTTTATATGATATGTAAGTTTTATTAATGCTTAGCGGTTTTGAAATGTGTTATATTAGCTTTGAATATTCTTATTTATTAGCGATCTAGAATACTATATTAAAGAAGTTATATTGCATACTAAAATATTAGACCAACCGATCATTATGGTTACATCTCTTACGTTTTATTAGGCATTTAAAAAATATCTTTTAAATATATTTATTTCGATTTCTCGATAACGTGCAGAGTGGAAATCGTTTACTGAGTCATCTACGTATTCCGTGTTTTATTCTTCCTTATATATTTTGAAAAGTTCATGATGATAAATCAACCATTCGTGAAACAATCATGCATCATCAATATAATGTGTTCATTGTAAAAATAAAAGAAAAAAGAGGGAAAACGTGAAACTATTAGACATTTAAGCTAAGCACATGAATTATGGTATTAATACCTATGAGAGCGTCAAAATAACCATCTCCTCGTGAGAGCTTTGAAAAATATGTAATGGAGTTAATTTCGTCATGGTAGTCTTCCCAATCACTAAACTCCTCATTCACTATCTTAATAACTCTCTCATCATATACATGTATATCATAGTGTAATATTAAGGATGAACATATGTCGGAGAAGGACTTTAAAGTTTCCTTAATCACTTATTAATTATTTAATGTCTAAGAATTTGAACTTTTCAAAACTCTAAAAGATTTAAAATGAAATTCATATCAAGGTTTTGGGTACATATATATACAGGATGGTGATGACAGTGTAGAAGCCTCATTATCCTTCACATTCTTACATCAGTTTTTTTGTTAAACATACTGAAAATCAGTATGTAACAATCTTTTCGTTGTACACTTTCCTCAAACTAAAAATTAATCCGACACGTTTTGTGTTAGGAAATATTATTATCTATCGGTTTGATGTAAAAAAACATATATATATATATATATATATATATATATATAGAACAAAATATATATTTTGGGCTCCGCATATATTGGAAATATTAATACTTTTCCCCATCGGCTACGAGATTTTGAACTATTTTGGAACTGCTAGTTATGATCTTGATAACCTTATCTTCAACTGAATGTCCCCCAATATGCTTAAACAAAAGATTTAAAAAACTCATTCAACATTTATATTATGGCTTTAGTATAAAGTAGGAGGAGCTAGGAAACTGTGTTATAAACTACATACTATATGTACCGACTTTGGCCTGATAACAATGGAATGCCTTATCAGATATAGGTCATTTAAAATTTACTTGAGCTTATGACCTTTTGGAGATTAGTAAAATATCAAATACCAAACCAGGAGTAGGGACTTCGAGAGAGACTTCAAGTTTTTATAATTGTTAAAACTTCACTCACCTTTCTAACAAAAAACAAAAAAAAACAATGATTGTTACTATTGATTTGAGTATATAGTTGGAGAACCTACAACATAGGAAACTTGGAGGCTAGTTATGGCCCCAAGAACTGTCAAGAAAGAAATTACGCATCCCTTCATCTATAGAGTCTTGAGTTAAATGGTGAAGATGATATCTTACTTGGTTTCCGATTGGTACAGAACAAAATCAGAATTTGATCGTTACCTTTTTTAGTGGATTGACGATCAAATCATATGGAATAATACTACTATTTATAATGATGATGGATACCTCCAGTGAATGACTTAAGTCATTGGGGTTAATTCAATTTTTTTGTGCTTGTATCTGCTAACCAGTGGAACTACCCCTAGGGACATTTATTTTCGTATCAATAAAGAGCAAGAAAGTATACGGTGGTAATGGGTTAATTGCGTGGCAGACCGCTTCACCATAAATTTATTAGGTAGCAGTTGCTACCATGCATCGTGGCATTGCGACATCCTAGTTATATAAAGAGTTGTTAACCCACGAGGATCATGATAATTGGTTTTTCGTTAATAGACTGGAAAAATGAGCATTGTGACGTGTCAATTTCATGCATTTTGTGAGCTCGGACCTCAGTGCAACATTACAATAAAGTGCTTGTTAATTGTTACATGTTACCACCAAAGCGACTTTATCTTCGTAACATCATAAACAAAAAATAAAATAAAATCAGTGTAGCATTTTTGCTCTCTATTAGTTTCATTTTGAAATGCCTCGACAAGGTTATACATTAAAACCACATTTAATTTCAATGTATTATATCGACATCTGTCGAAGACCTCTCAAAACCTATTTATTATGAATCCTATTATTGGGGATTTAAAGTCTATGGATTTTAGGAGGTTTTTATCGGTTTCTATTATCCTAAATATGGACAGGGAGAACTTAATCAATAATGTCAAATATACTCTTTCCTATAAACATATTATTAAAAATATATTTAATTTTCTCTTGTTTTTTTTCTTCTTCTCTTCTCTTTCATTTCGTCGTGATGAAATGAAAATGACTATCATAATTTCATCATGATGAAATCATGATCATTAAAACACTTAAATCTATAATTCTTTTTCTCTCTTCTTCTCCATCACATCGTGATGAAGATGATGATCATAAAAAAACGAAATCTATTATTTTTCTTCCTCTCTTCTTCTTTATGTTCTCCATCGCGTAAAGATTGTAAAAAAGTAAAAGGTAAAATAATAATAAAAAAAACCACCATTTATTTTTACTTTTCATTGATTTAAAAATTCGATTCGATTAATTGAGGAAAAAATAAACAGTTTCTAAAACTATAACGGTTAGGAGTTCACACTTTCCCAACCGTGAATCTTGTAATACAGTTGAGAAAATACAGGTTTCTCAACCGTGATCCCTGAACCTACTTATACGGTTGGGAAAGTAAGAACTCTCAACTGCAAAAAAGCCTCCACAACTAGATTTAGCTAGATTTTCCTAGCCGTAATCTATTCTGATAATCACAATAACGAAAAAAGTACAAACAGAGCATTAATTTCGGTTTGGTTTTCCCCGTGTCGGCTAGGAAAACCTAGCCGCAACTCTTTCTGATACATACATAAAAATAAAAGAAAAAAGAATCGGTTGGGAGTTCTTGTCGACCCAACCATGGAAGTAATTTACGGCTGGAAAATCTTTAATTTCGAGCCGTAAATTATTGTTTGCATCTAAGTCGACAATGTTTCCCAACCGTAACTGTAAAAGATCCAAGATTTGTTCCGATTTTTATTGGTTTTGAATCACCAAAATTGTTATTGGTAATCAAATATAAGGTTCTCCCGAGTGTTTTAAAAGAACTCAAAAAATGTTTTAATCTTTTTTTTAATCATCATACTAAATCAAAAGAAGAAAAATAAAAAGACAGAAAAAGAATTTGATGAAAAAAATTAGTCGAACGATTAATCTTAATTAATACACTAATCAATATTAATTCGGTTAATCACCATAGTTGACACTAATCGAATCAGGGATACTTTAGACACTAGCGGAAAAAAATTTGGATAAGGGGTTATCTGAATTATTACAAGTTACAAAAAAAAAAAAAAAATCCATCAGGGTGCAGCCTCAAGGATCTTCTTCTTTATTATTGCTGGGTGAGGAGGAGGAACAGGCAGCATTTTTGTTCGGTGGAGGACAGCTTTCTTAGCCATGTTGATCAATGCAAGACGCAGACATCTCAAGGAACCAGACCTGAAAATAGACAAACCTTGAGATGGAGCAGTTACAAATAATGCTGCAAGCCATAAAAAAATGAAAAAGAAAAAAAAAAAATTCCAGCGGAAGAAGAAAAAATTCACTTACTTATCAGCAATATATGCTAGAAGCTCATTGCTACCAACACGTTCCATTGAGAATTCTACCAGCTGGCCGCAGCTCCTATCCACAGCTTCCCTTGCCAGTTTTTCCAAATTGTACATGTCAGCTTCTAACAAACCCTGCCAATTCCTCATATCTATAGAACGAAACAGCAAAGGCTCTTTGGAAGCTTTTCTCCACGCTGAACAAACTAATTGAGCCCTCAGTAAGATATCAATTATCCCTAATTTTAAAAATATAAGAGATAGAACATCAGCAGGCAATTCAGCCCAATTTCTAACTTCTTCTTAATGGTCCATGATTTCTAACTTCTTCTTATTTTTCTGATGGAATTTTTTATTTGGAGGCATCCTCCACAAATGAAAGTAGATGAATCTCTTGGATATATGTTGCTGCTGAGAAAATGAAACTCAATGAGGCTTTAGTATTTATTTATAGAGCTTCATGCACCATTGAAAACTGAAACGCCAACGAATTACTCTCTGTCTTCTCTAGTCAACATTCAACATGAAAGGAAGTGTAGAATGAAGTGGTCGTTACTACCAAGAGTGATTTTTTCTTGGAAATAAACAAAAAGAAAATCCAACGTTGCATTTCTACTCTCCATTAATTGTCATTTTGGAATACTGAACGCTTGTGCCTTGAGAAGGTTGTTGTACATTGGAACAACATAACAACCCAAGTTAAAAGGATTCAAAATTTCCAGAATTCAGTCACTGCTAACTTTTTTCTGTTGTTGTTGTTAATTATATGTGACCATTGTTTGGGTGAGGTAGTTTACCAGCTATACTCACAGATATATATATAGGGTCACAATGAAGAAAGGTCAAAAGTGTAGAAGCACTGCAATACTCATAAAACTCTTTCAATGTGTAACGTAATGGTTGAATTCAGCTTCTTCTTTTTTTTCTAGTTCGATCTCATTCTGTTTTCGATATTCGTACTGCTTACGGTTTAGAAAACTAAACCCATCAACTTCATAAGACTCATTTATGCTTGTTAACTTCCACCAAGCCACTGTGCTTTTATGATACAAAGATAACACAAAACATGCAAGCAGCAACGCTGACCTCCTCCTACACACAAAAAACAAATAGTAACAAAATAGAAAAAATAAACTAAACCACCAAGCTCCATCTTGAATACTAGGAACGCCTAGATAGATATGTCTTAGAGAAATTAGAAAAATATTTATGCGTATAGGTACACTACTAAACAAAAAGTATTCCAGCACTCCACACCAAGAGAGAAGCAATACACAGTAGTCAAATAACTCACAACCATCATAGTACTACGACGAGACTAATCATAGTATTCTGGGTCGTAGGGCAAGTCATAAACCTAAACTTGAGTCTGAGTATCCACTGTCATCATCTACACCAGAGTCTATATGGTAGAATTCATTGTCATGATCAATGATTGCAGCATCAAATTCACAATCATCACTGGAGTCATTCGGGAACCTTAATTTTATAAGCCTATCTCTACAAGTAATCAGTAGATCCCCTTCTAGATTAACGTTTAAGCATTGACGGAGGTCGAGAGATTCAAGGTGCAGGCAGGCATCCAGAATCGCCTTCAAGCCCACATTGGTCAATTTATTCCCAAAAAGATGAAGATGACGCAGTTCAGGCATATTCTCTGCAATGGCTAGTGCCACATCATCACACTCTTTGCCTGGATGATCGTATCCTCGACTGTTAAGACGGAACAATTTTAACTGATGGCATGCATTACCAACAGCTTTAAGTGTATCCAGTGAGAAAGAACAGTGACATATCTCAAGTTCTTCCAGCATGGAAGCTTTCTTAGCCATGTTAATCAATGTATCGTCGCTAACTTGATAGCAATGTACGAGTCGAAGACATCTTAAAGAACTAGACCTGCAAACAGATAGTAATTAATATGGGGAGGTTACAAATAATGTTGAAGGCCATACAAAAAAGTTAATCAAACTCATAAAATTTACAAATAATCTTAAGGAACTACACCTGAAATGGCTTGCACTTCAGATAAGCATGCTCTAAAGTGGATTTATATATGAAACTCATAAAAGTTGTGCTGTGGCGCTGTGCACTGCAATAAACAAAAACTCGTATCGACTACTAGACTCATATAGCCCTAGGTTGGCCTATGATTCTAGCTAAGAGCATAAAATGGACAATCAAAATACTGTACTGGTCTGCTACACTGTCCTTCAAGCTGTTCAAGAATGTGTAAATTAACATGTAAGCGAACTCATTCAATAAGCTAACCGATTGTCTTCTCCAAAAAAAAAATGTAAATCATAAACCTTTTATATTAGTCAACAGTTAACCAAAAACTTCATTATCCTAAACAAGCCATGAATCGAAAAAGATGCTCAGCATATATAAAAGTTATTATGATAGACACGGAGGAGAAGGAAAAACCATCAAAAAAACTGCAAATGAATGACAAGAAATTTTAATTCAAAACAAAACAATTCACTTACTTTTCAGCAGTATATGCTAAAAGCTCATTGGAAGCAAAACTTTCTAAAGAGAAGTCAACCAACTGGCCGCAGCTCCTATTCACAGCTTCTCTCACCATCTTTTGCATATCGTACCTGTTACCATTAAACGAAACACGACCAATCATCATATCACACTGTTCCTCAAACAAATCCCAGCTGTTCCTGATATCTATAGAACGAAACAGCAAAGGCTTTTTGGAAGCTTTTCTCCACACTGAACAAACTGATTGAGCCCTCAGTAAGATATCAATTGCCCCTAATTTTAAAAATATGAGAGATAGAACATTGGGAGGCAATTCAAGCCAATTTCTAACTTCTTCTGAAGAAATTGGAGTTTGATTGTCCATGACTTCTAAGTTGTTCTTGTTTTTCTTCATTTTGAAGATGAAATCTTTTAACAGGAGGTATCCTCCACAGATGCTGGTGTGATGAAAATGAAGCTTAATTAGGTTTTCGTATTTATAAGTTAGAATTACTTCAATTTCTTCTTCTCACCATTAAAAAATGAAAAGCCTCACATTAATTACTCTCAATCGTCTCTGGTCAACATTCAACATGAAAGGAAGTGGTCGTTACTACCGAGAGTGAGTCAGTATTTTTTTATGATCCATCTGTCACAACTCCCGGGATGGTTGTCTGGTGACTCAGCTCATGTCCATTTCCCTGTTTGTTTTTAGTTAGGGCTCTTCCGATGTGCGTGCATTGGTAGTTCGGACCCTAGTTAGCAATTCGGGATTCGGCAAACGTACGGAACGGCAAACGTACGAGTATTATACGGTTTTGTAAAACCCAGAATCGGTCCAAAATTCGGTCAATGAGACGTGATTCGTCATTAATTCGGAACGGCATACGTACGTGTATAATTCGATTTATAAATGTGAGTTCGGCTCTGAAAATTCGGTATCTATACATACTAAATAATTTGTATTTATAAGGTCATAGACCAATTTTTATACATATGTGTGAGTTATTTAAAGAAAAAATAAACTTAATATGATGATATTAATAATATATACAACATTAGTCATCCAAGAGGACGTGGTATAGTGGTTTAGATGCTTGGTTAGTAAGTCTGAGATCTCTCTCACCTTCACATTCAAATCTCTTCAATCATTTTTGTTTCATAAAAATTAAAACAACGTCTAATATTGGGTGGTGTATACTCGGGAGGCAGTAAAGCCCAAAAAGTGGGGCCTTTGAAAACGTAAAAGCTAAAGAATTTATGGCGAATTAAGCGGACGTATCATTCGGGATTCGGGATACGTAAAATTCGTGAACGATTCGCGAATAATCCGGGAATGCCACATAATACGCGACTTGAGTTCGGAGTTGCAAACGTACGTGAATGAGACGGTAAAATTCGTGATACGGAAAAATTCGCGAATGATTGGCGAATCATTCGCGAACTTACTCGCGAACTTACTAACTAGGGTTCGGACTAGTAGTCGAATTCAGATTTAGAAATAGAAATTCATTATCAACTTTTATATTATTATTTTTTTAAGTACTTCTACAAAACCCAAATGGCATCAGTCACCACACCCCGTACAGAAAAGAAAACGAAGTTCTGTAACTTGCGCCTACGAAGCTCAACATGCACGCCGGATAGAATTTGAGAACAATCAATTCTGTGATATGTAAAAATTCGGTGCATTTTAAGAAATTCATGGGAGTGTCATATAGAAGTAAAAAAAAAAAAGTTACAAATAGAACTCCAGATCTTATATCAGAGTCAAACAATAAACATCCAGATCCTGACTATCATCCCTCTATCAGGAAACAAATTCGGCTTAGAAATCTTGGACAATAAAAAGGAACCAGCAACAATTTGCTGCATAGTTAGAGAAGCACAGTCATTGGTCGTGAATGTTAGCTACAAATACTATATTCCAGCCGCTCTCTAAATCACTATTGAATGAAAAACCCACCCGGAGGATAAATGGAATAGCAATCACTACGCACAGACGTTAACACATAGTGAAATGGCATACTAGGCAAAGAAATACCAACCATTTCACAGTCCCACATAGTGAAATGGCATACTAGACAAACAAACACGACCAATCACCATATCATACAAGTTCGGCTTAAACAAATCCAAATTATTGCTCACATGTATGGAACGAAACAGCAAAGGCTCTTTGGAAGCTTTTCTCCAGGTTGAACAGACTGGCTGAACCCTAAGTATGATATCAATTGCCCCTAATTTCAGAAATATATGAGTTAGAACATCACGAGGCAACTCAAGCCAATTTCTAACTTCTTATGAAGAAATCGGAGTTTGATTGTCCATGACTTCTAAGTTCTTCTTGTTTTTAACAGGAGGTATCCTCCACAGATCCCATCAGAATTAGAAAAACACACAAGAGAAATAAAAATAAATAAGATAAATGTCTTACTGCTAGTGATGCTGGTGTGGTAAAAATGAATCTTAATGAGGTTTTAGTATTTATTTAAGGTTTTTGTTAACTTGTATTCCGTATACATGTTAATGTTTAAAAAGAATTATTTTAGGATATTATAAATTGTTTTTTTTTTTTTTTTTTTATAGAAATTGGTTATTCTTGCACTAAAAGCAATAAACCCCGTTCCCAATGTAAAAAAGTGTTGTTTTCGTTGCAATAAAACAAACAAACCTTGTTTTCAATGCAAATTTTTTTTATTTTAATGAACCTTAACATGTATACGGGTGTACAAGTTAAGGAAATCCGTTATTTAAAGAGCTTTGAATTGCTTCAACTTCTCACCATTTAAAACTGAAACGCCAATTAATTACTCTCTATCTTCTCTGGTCGATCAACATTCAGCACGAAAGGTAGTGCAGAATGAAGTGGTCGTTACTACCAAGAGTAGATTTTTCTTGGAAACAAAAAGAGAACATTTCCGATCTCCATTAATTGTCATTTTGGAATAGTGATCGTTTGTGCCTCGACAAGGTACAGTGGAACCACATTAAAAGATTAGCAAATTCCAAAGCCTGTTATGAGTCGGTCACGGATGAAGTCTTTATGATCCATCTGTCACAACTCCGGGGATGGTTGTCTGGTGAATCAGGTCAGGTCCCCTTTTTGTTTTTAGTTCCTAGTTCCTACATTCCCATTTCAGAATTATCAACATAAAAATAAAATGTACTTATTGGGCCGAAAGTCTATGAACCCAAATAACATTTTGTGGCACCACCAATTAACTAAAGGGCAAATTAATAAAGTGTCCTGCTTCGAACCATATAATTAATAAACCGGCCAAGCTTTTAAATTCTTTTAGAAACTGGCCTTTCTGTTAGAGTTGACACCTGGGCCCATCAGATCGGTCAGCTGAGTTTGAATAAGTCAAACTCGGTAGGAGAATTTACGACTGTGCCCTTGCCCATTTAAAGACCCCTGTGGTGTAATCTCTCACCACACTTTCTCCCTCGTCCTCTCTTCTCCCTCGTTCTCTTCTCCCAGTTCTGAAACTAGGGTTAGGTATTGAAGCTGTTTGAAAAGAAAAAGAAAACTGATGTTATTGAAGTTGTTTTTGTTGAAGACATAGATGTTAGTGAAAGACCAGAGTGTATTTGGAAGAAAAGTTCTACATATTTAGGGATTCAGAGATAGTATGAATTGATGTTGTCGACGATCTAACCAGTGCTTGCATTAATGGGTTTATTTTGATGAACATAGGTACGATCCTGAAACCCTAAGATTTCCGTTCACACTGTTTTATTTTCTTCTTCTTCGCTTCTATTTATAGATCTTGTCAACAGAAATTCTTTCTGTTACTTTCCGATTATCTCTTTTTAATTGAATTTGATTGATTCGTTGATTTTGGGGGTTTGCTTCGGTTTCCAGTCTTATATGTATTCTGTTGATATTTTGGTCATGGGTTTTAGGGATTAGGTATTCAAAATGCTTGAATTGCACCTTTGGTGTCTGTAGTTAATGATTCTGTTTGTGGGTTTCTTGAATGATGATATTTTAGCGGTTCTAAGCTGATCATATTTTGTTGTGAATTCTAGGGTTTATGGGGTTTAGCTGTTTTTGGTTGCTCATTTGATGAAATTAGTGTTTATGATTCTCTATTCCTTCAATTGGTAGATGACAGTAACTGTTTTCGATGTTGGGTTTCTCTTGTTGCAGTTGTTCTTGCTAGATAATGGTATGATAACCTCATGCTTGCATATGTTGATGACTTTGGTGTGTAATGGTTGCAGGGTTTTCGAAAGGTTGATTCAGAGAAGTGGGAATTTTCAAATGAATGGTTTCTAGGAGGACAGAAGCACCTACTGAAGAATATAAAGAGGAGGAGACATATTTTTGTGACAAATATCGCCAATTACTTCGGTCCGTTCATTTTAGTAATTTAGTCTTCATTTAGAATGGCTTTTCTTGAATTAAGTTTCTTGAATTAAGTTTCTTAGTTCTGCATCTCTCCTTTCAGGTTGGCTTCCCAAGGGTGTTACGAGTGTGATTTACGGATTCGGTCCTACTGATGGTTAATGGTGCATTCACTTACGATCATATTGATGTTGCCAATGTTTGTTTTCCTACATCTGGCAATTAGTATATCATATTTTAGATGATCGATATTCATACAAGGGCTGAAGTAAGTTCTCGCAATCCTTTTTATCTGACAGTTCAAAGTTATTTCGATATCTAGGAGATGTTTGTTTTTCTACATGTAGGACAACCAATTAACATACTGCAGTCTAGATGGGAATCGTTTTGTTTGTATTTTACAGTATCATTTTGTTGAAGGAAGATAGAATGTAGCTTGAGTGTGCAGCGGAAAGGATTAGGAAAACTCTTAATGCAGTTGGTTGAGTGCCTTGGATATGAGAATAGGAAAGGTGCTGTTATATTATCTGGTCATAAAAGAAATGTGCTTTGCTATGGATTTTACATAAGTAAGTTAAGGTATGTCATATTGTCCAACGTACCTTCTATGATCAGTTTGTAATCTGTGTAATGATGCTAGATACGTGCGCCACTTATATGTTGGTGATCCTGCGCCACTCATATGTTGGGACGCATGGTTTATGAATGAAATGGTTAATTTATATTTTTTAAGCATAATACCAAGTTATGGCACTGAACCTTTTAGTTAGCTGGTTTTGGTTGCTCATTTGATGAAATTAGTGTTTATGATTCTCTATTCCTTCAATTGGTAGATGACATTAACTGTTTTCGATGTTGGGTTTCGCTTGTTGCAGTTGTTCTTGCTAGATAATGGTATGATAACCTCATGCTTGCATATGTTGATGACTGTGGTGGAGTTGCTAAGAAGAGAAGATTGCCTGCCACCCTCGGGAAGCATAGAGAATTTGCAAAATGAACTAGTTTCGGCTGCGATGGATACAGTTGAGCATGAACCTGGCGTTGGAAATTGATGCTGAGGTTGAAATGTGGAAATGTTACTAACCACAACAAATGATTTGAGATCCGTTTTCTGATTTTTTTGTGTTTAAGAAGACAATATTTTTTCTTTTGTAGACTTGAATTAATGCTGAATCAAAAGTGGCAGGTTGTTTATTAGTACATTTGCAGGTTACATTTTCAGATCGTTGAGTTCCTTACATATAGCATTAAGTTGTAAACTTGAATGCATAATTCTGTTTTTTGCAACAATGAAGACTTCATCTGAGACCCATTTAAAACCGTCACAATCTGTACAAGTGAGGTATGCTATGTTCTGTTGAGTATGACAAATACTATGGTTCTTCTCTCCAGGGCCTAATTTATATGAATGAAGCTGAAGTTGACCGTTACAAATCCAACCGTTACAAATCCGACCGTTGCAATGAGTCACCGAGTTGACTCGATACTGGTTTGGTTACGAACTCAGACGAGGGTTAAGTCGTCTTTTACCTAGTAGGTTAACTGCCACATAGCCAGTTAACTACCTAAATCCGTTTTTTGAAAAAAAACAGGATGGAAAATGTCAATATCGGCCAGTTTATATAAAGATTCAAAAAAACGGCCAGTTTCTTAAATATGGTTCAAAAAGGTGGTTACTTTATTAAAAAACCCTTAACTAAACCACCAAGTAAAGATACAGGTGTAACAGGTCCATGCTGAATCAAAGTAAAATCCGATTCCAATTAACCAGTACTTGCCGGGATGTAGCTGAACTTCAATTTCTCATCTATAGGAATATTCTTGAGAAGACACCATAGATGATGCATTTAAGCAACAGACCCCCTTTCAAGTCTGTTTGAATAGTCTAATATGCATACAGACACAACCCCAAACCTGAGAGGTTTCAGGAGGCACAGTGCAGTCCGAATCCCATCGAAAAGAAAACAGTATTTCCTTAAACTAAACATCTAAAAATATGCGTAATAACAAATGCTAATGCACAAAGGTCAGAACTCAGAAGTTACTGAAACTGTCCTCAAAAAAGCTAGGGGTATTTTGATTTTGGATCCCAACTTTGCGATCAGAATTACGTTTGGGTCCTAACAAATTTTATATTATAGTTTGGGTTCCAGGACAGTAGTTAACCGTCTTGGCTGTTATAAAAATATTCTTTTTAAAATTAATTAATATTAGTTAACGCCGTTAGCCGACTTAATGGGTGGCACGTGTTACTTGAGAGACCTACTTTACCGCCGTCTGTTTTTTCTTCATCACCGTTGCCACCGCTCCCACTTCCGCCACCAACTTAACCTGTTCAAAATTGCATAATATGCCAATAGAAAAAATGCATAATGAAAAAATATAGCCCAAAACCTAGCAAATAGCCAGATGAAAGAATGTAACTACCAATATAGTTTTCTTTACTGTTTATCATGTAAGAAACCTTAGTCAATAAGTTAATCGAATTTCAACTTCAAAATAATAAGTTAATCGATTTTCAACTTCAGAATAAAAATTGCAAATGATGAAACCTTCTTAGGACCTATAAAAAAACATGCTTACAAGCCTACCATAAGAATCCTATTATTGGGGTTTTAAAAGGTGCGAATTTGGGGAGTGTATGGGTCATGAAATAGTAATTCTTATGGCCCCTTATCGTACTATTTTATATGATACCTAATTTGCCCTCGATTTAATTAGTGATATGATTAACTAAACTAATTATGATTAGTGAATGATTAACTAAACTAATCATCCAACTAAGTTTTTTGAAAATCAAAAAAAAAAAAAAAAACTTTTGATTTAAAAGAAGGAGAAGGATGATTGTGATGAATTTTTTCTGAAAACTTTGGAAAAACTGAGGAAAAACATCATGAAAATAGTCAGAAAAGCCTTGCAAACCTCTCTCAATCTCAATTTAGTTGATTCAAATCCTTCAAAATCTGGATCAAAATCTGGGTTTTCAACAATAACAACTGGGTTATAGTACTCGACTTAACCGTGAATAGTGTTTACGGTTAGGAATAGAAGGATTCCAAACCGTAAAGAAAGGTTTACGGCTGGGAAATAAAGAACTTCTGGCTGTAAACTCTTCTAGGATCACTTGTGTCTGCATTACCGCTAGTTCAAATTACGGCGAGGTTTTCATAGTATTTTTCCCAGACGAAGGTCATGTTACGACTTGGAATATCTGGCAGTACTCAACTTGTGATCTTTTTCTTATTATCAGAACAAGTTGCGGCTAGTTTTTCCTGGATGGTACTACGACGGTTGGAAAAACCTAGCCGAAATCAGACCTCTGTTTTTTTCCCTATAATTATCAGAATTACTTACTACGGCTAGGAAATCCTAACCGTGAACTGTTAATTATGGTTGGGAAATAATATCTTCCCAACCGTGTACCTATTTGACGACTAGGAATTCTATTTTTCTACCCGTAATATAAGATTTGCGGTTGGGAAAATAAGAACTTCCAGCCGTAAACAGCTTCAGAAACTGATTTTTTTTACCCGAATCTAGTTGATACAGACTTCTAAGTCATTCATAAGAAAAAATAAAAAATGTGTTTCCTTTATTTTTTTCTTTTTATGATCATTATTTTCATCATGACAAAATTATGAACATCATCTTCATCGTGATTTATGAATGAGAAGAGAAGTAGAAGAAGATAATACTTTTTTTTTATGATCATCATCATGGTGACATCATGATCGTCATTTTCACCATGATTTGTAAACAAGAAGAATGAGAAGATAAAAGTTTTAGTTTTCTTTTATGATCATCATCATGGTGACATCATGATCGTTATTTTCACCATGATTTGTAAACAAGAAGAATGAGAAGATAAAAGTTTTAGTTTTCTTTTATGATCATCGTGATGAAGTTATGATCATCATTTTCAACACAATTGATGAATAAGAAAAGAAGGGGAAGGAGAAGATAATTGATTTGTTTTTTTTTTAATAAATATTTTGATTTTGGTTTATTTATGTGTAAGGATAAATTAGACTTTTTATATGGATTGTGTTCCACCTATCCATAGTTTGGTTTCTATTATCATTTTAAGCCCCTAAAAGGTCAGACCCCTACATGCCCAATAATAAGATTTCTACAATAATAAGTAAATTTGGAAGAACATATGGTTCGACTAAATAAAATCAAACTGGTAGAGGATGACAACAAATCTCAAAAAAAATCCATTAGCATATACTGATATCCAACCTGAACCTGTCTATTTTCACCTGATCTTAAATCCATATTTCATACTCATAAACAAGCCATAAGTTGAATCAAAAACTTGACAACACCAGCAAGGTTAACACAAAATGGAAGGGGAAAAAACATTGCATTTTTAGGGGACACTCAAAAGGAATTAGGGGCTAATAATAAGACAAAATAGGGTCACCCAAACCTAAATAGAGTTCACCCTTTATCATTTTTTTCGTAATGACAAAATTACCCTTTAATAGTCGGAAGTTAAATAACAATTCGGTAGTTTTTTTTTTACTTTCCGATTTTTGGTGCGACCATAATCGGTAGTTGTGATCCAAAATTATGATCTGATTACTTGAAATAAAAAATTTGATCCGAAATTTTCTTGGATTTGCAGCAGCAGAAACATAACCGACAGGTAACAATCTATTTTACCTACCGATTATGGTTGATGTTCTTGGATTTACAGTAGCAGAAACGTAATCGGTACATAATAATCTATTTTACCTACCGATTATGGATGATGTTCTTAAGAAACGATGAACATCAACCAGAATCGGTAGATAAAATGATTGTTATCTACCAATTATTCTTGATTCAAAAAATTCAATTTTTCTGTACTAAAAATTAAACACAATCGGTAGATAATGAACACAATTAACTACCGATTATGATAGTACCAAAATTCGAAAATTGAAGAATTTTTTTCAAAAACTCATTTTGGGGCCAGTATACAATTGGAAGTTTAATTAACTTAAAATACTACCGAATATGGTAATTCTCATTTCAAAATGCCACTATATAATCGGAAGTTACGTTTACTTACCTTACTTCTGATTGTTATAATTCCAAAATTTTGGAAATTAAGGTTTTTATCCAAAAACTCATTTTGGGCCCAGTATATAACCGGTAGTTTTATTAACTTAAAATACTACCGAATATGGTAATTCTCATTTCAAAATGCCACTATATAATCGGAAGTTGAGTTCACTTACCTTACTTCCGATTGTTATAATTCCAAAATTCGAAAAATTAAGTTTTTTTTCAAAAACTCATTTTGAGGCCAGTATAAATTCGGAAGTTAAATTTACTACCGATTATGGTAGTACCAAAATTCAAAAATTGAATATATTCGGAAGTTAATTTAACATAATTTACTACCTATGTTGGCAGTACCAAAGTTAGAAAATTAAAGGATTTTGGCAAAATCTCATTTTGGGGCCGATATACATTCGGAAGTTAAATTTACTACCGATTATGCTAGTACCAAAATTCGAAAATTGAAGAATTTTTGAAAAATCTCATTTTAGGGACCCTACATATTCGATAGTTTAATTAACACAATTTACTACGATTATGGTCGCACCAAAAATCGAAAAAAACAAAAAAAAACTACCGAATTGTTGTTTAACTTCCGAGTATTGAAAGATAATTTTGTCATTACGAAAAAATTGATAAGGGGTGGACTCTATGTGGGTTTGGGTGACCCTATTTTACCTTATTGTTGGCCCCAAATTCTTTTTGAGTGGCCCCTAAAAATACACGGAAAAAAAACATTCACAAATGCAAGTAAATAACTTGAAATTCATAATTTTAAAACAAAATGGGACATATATGATTCACTTACCTATCACCAATATAGGTTAAAAGCTGATCCCTACAAAAAAAGTTCTAAATATAACTCAACAAGCTGGCCACATCTCCTATCCACCTGTTCTGCCGCCATTATTTCCATATCATAGATGTCATATTCATACAAATTTCATCTCATATCTATAGAACGAAACAGCATAGGATCCTTGGAAACCTTTCTCCAAATTGAACATACCGATTGATCCCTACATAAGATACCAACTGCCACTAAATTTTAAGAATATTTTAGACAGAACATCAAGAGGTAATTTGACCCAATTTCTAACTTCTTGTAATGAAGCTGGTTCTTCAGTTGAAATCGGAGTTTGATTGTCCATGATACAATGCAATAATTCCCACCCTAGTTACTTAACCAACATTCAAAAAAAAAAGAACCAGATAAATTTATGGAGGTTCCAATTTGGGACTTCAAGGGTTTGAAAGAAAACTATTCTTTAAAGTTTAAACCTTAAAAAGAAAAATAAACGGAAAATTGGTCATTTGTCCAAATATTTTTAAAACATGATTCAAATGGACGAGTAAAAAGTTAGTATGGGTGAAATGAACACCAAAAAAATAGCAAGGATGAAACTGAATTCATCCTGACTTAAACTTAAAAAATAGAAGGATGAAACTGAATGCATCCTGATACAAATTAAAAATAAGGAAAAATATTTGAAAATGGATAGAATGAAACTGTTTACATCCTGGCTATTTTTAAATTTTTATCCATTTAAACATTATCAAAATCTAACTGTCTTTTTCACCCAAGAATTATTGATGTTGGTCTTTTTAACCAATTTTATGAAAAATTGCTTAACTATTGAATTTCTCGTTCAAATGTGGCGGAATAAAGTCAATATTTCTTTCCATGTCATTAGTAAAATGACCACTTACACTGAGAAACCCGAGAAAATAAACTAAATGCCTCGAATTAACACATGATTTTCTCTACCTCGCCCACTTCCTCTCTATCATGTTTCCCTCTCGCTATTTCTTTTTTGCAAGTAAAGGAATTTGCTGATAAAAACATGTTCTTTGGAAAAAGATTCGACAAAAATTAGTTTCTATGAAAACAATTTTATGATCTTGTCTTTAGCTTAATTGTTATATTATGTTTTCTTGTTCTTTTGGTTTACGGAAACTTAATTTAATACATAAAGTTTAGTATCAAAAATCATGCCTTCTAGAATTTCAAAGGTTGGATGTTGATTGTACGGTTCTTTTGCTCCGTGTAAGATGGTTTATGAGAAGTTGTTGCTCAGAAATAATGAAACGTTAGACTTAATATCGATGGTTAGTGGAACTGGTTATCTGACTGTGGACATAGTACCTACTGGTGATGACTTAGATAGTTAGGTTCAACCTCTGGTGTAACTTCAAGTACTACTACCAGAGAAAGTCCTAGGTTTATGAGTATATTACGTTAAAAAGTTTTTTTTTGATCAAAAAAGAAGATGTAATAGAAAGAAAGAATTTACAAGGGGCTACCAGAGGTAGAAAAAAGAGAAAGAAACTTTACATAAAAAGAGTCTCCCAATCTTTGAGAACAGAGCTAGATAAGTTAATATGAACTCTTCTTCCTGCAGCAGATGCCCAAAGAAGGATCGAGGTTTTAGCTTCATTTCCAAGTTCATCATCTGTTTTGAATTTATGGTTATTATCGAAGGTACGGCTGTTGCGTTCATTCCACAATGTCCAAAACAAGGCAGCTGGTATTAAGCTCCAAATGAAATTTCCGTTGCTGGAAAATGTCATTGTATGCCAACAATGAGACAACGCCATTACTGAACTAGGAGTAACCCAAGCACAAAAACTACTAGGTAAAAGCATTGACCAAACTCTGTGTGCAATCCTACAATGCAGGAACAGATGATCTTGAGTTTCCTGATCGTTTCCACACATAACACAAGAATTCTCTACTCCAATACCTTTGTGCAACAACACGTCCTTTGTATTTAACCTACCATGAACTAAACACCACACAAATAGGTTTATCTTGGGTGGTATTGCAGGCTTCCATATAAACTGAAATGGAAAATTGTCCAACCCATCAGGTTCTATTAGTTTTGCATACAAGGATTTTACCGAGAACACACCTGAGGTGTGTAGTGACCAACGCCGAGTATCTGCAATTCCATCTAGAACCGGTGGACTATCTCCAATTACCGTTAACAGAGTGGCCAAATCATTCACTTCTGAGTTAGTAAGAACCCTCTTGAAATCGAATTTCCAACTCCCTTCTGCAGTAATCATATCTGCCACTTTAATATTTCTATCCCTGGACAGCTTGTAAAGAGTTGGATGCACATTAGCAAGTACTAATTGCCCGCACCATATGTCATTCCAGAATGAGATTTTTGTTCCCGAATGCAAATTAAGAGTAGAATTATTATTGATTAAAGACGCCGAGTCTGCAATAGCCCGCCAACATGAAACACCGTAACTCTGTGAAACTGAACAAGGTACCCAACAAGAGAACTCCGAACCATATTTGTCTGCTATAATTTTGAACCACAATTTATTCTTTTCAACACCAAATCTCCAGCACCATTTTGCTAGTAACGCCATGTTCATAAGCTTAAGGTTGCAAACTCCCAAACCACCACGTTCTTTAGTAGCACGAACCATATCCCAATTAACTAAGTGGGATAACTTTGCTCCCTCCTTGTATTCCCACAAGAAATTACACATTTTCTTCTCAAGAATTTTAATAACAGACACTGGTGCTTTGAACAATGAGAAGAAATAAGTAGGCAAAGAAGATAAGATGCATTTCAAAAGAGCGAGTTTACCTCCTTTTGATAAACATATCCTCCTCCACATAGATAATCTTGCGTCAAACTTCTCTATGATTGGATCCCAAATACTCTTGCAACCAGATTTTGCACCCAAAGGCATTCCCAGGTACAGAAAAGGTAGACAATCTGTTGCGCAGCCAAATTCTTCTGCCCATATTGATAAGTCTGGCACCTCTCCAACAACAATGAGTCTGGTTTTAGAAGTATTAACCTTCAAACCAGCAATGAACTCGAAACAATGTAAGGCCGAAAATAGATTATGTAATTCCTCTTTTTTATTGTCTACAAAAAAGATAGTATCATCTGCATAATGAAGATGATTAACAGTAATACTAGTGGGGGAGACTAAGAAACCACTAAACAATCCTTGATTGGAAGCCCTGTCCAAGAATCTAGAAAAACCTTCCATCGCAATATTAAACAATAATGGAGACAAAGGGCAACCTTGTCTGACACCCCTTGAGCTAGTGAAAAAACCAAAAGAAGAACCATTGATGAGCACCGAAAAGGAAGAAGTAGAATAACATAATCTCAACCAATTACACCATTTCCTACTGAAATCCATTTGGTTTAGCACAAATTCAAGATACCGCCAATTAATTCTATCAAACGCCTTTTCAAGATCAATTTTACAAATAACCCCAGCATTTCCAGACCTAAGTCTAGAATCTACTAGTTCATTAGCAATCAAGGTACCGTCAATAATTTGCCTACCTTCAATATAAGCACACTGCACTGGGGAAATAAGCTTATCCATCACCAATTTAAGTCTTGAAGATAAGACTTTTGCAATGATTTTGTAGACACTAGTGAGTAAGCAAATAGGTATACAATCTTTTATAGTCTCAATATGGTCCTTTTTAGTGACAAGAGTAATGAAAGTAGAATTATGTTTCGGATTAATGGTACCTGAGGTGCAGAACTCATGCACAGTGTCCATGAGATCCTTCTTTATGAAATGCCAACACTTCTGAAAGAACATAATTGGAAAACCATCTGGACCAGGGGCCTTGTCATTCCCTAAATCCTTTATAGCAAGCAAAACTTCTTCTTCAGTGAAATCTGAATCCAAAATTTCGGATTCCACAGAAGAGATAGTATCAAACATGATACCCTCTAAATCCGGCCGTATAATTTCTTCCTCAGTAAAAAGGGTCTTGTAAAAGTCTACAATATGCTCTTGTAATTGTACCCTGTTAGAAACCAAATCATTGCCGATGTAGAGCTGTCTAATTCTATTATATCTTCTTCTTGCAGAGGCAATACTGATAAAGAAAGAAGTATTCCTATCTCCCTACTGTAACCATTTAGTATTGGATTTCATTCTCCATGAAGTCTCCTCCATTTTCGTTATCTTCTCAAATTCAGCCTTATTTCGTAACTGTAATTGCAATTCATCATCTGAGAGTAGGTTATCTTCAGCTATGCCATCTAAGGTTTGAATATCCGAGAGAATAGAATTCAACTTTGTGTTTGTATGACCAAAAACTTCCTTGTTCCAGACCTTCAACTTATCTTTGAGAGCTTTGAGTTTCAACCAGAGAACAGTGCTGGGAGTACCTGCAAAACAGAAAGAGAGCCACCACTCTTCCAAAAGTTGTAAGAAACCATTCTCCAAAAACCACATGACTTCAAACCTAAAAGGACTCGGTCCCCAAGAAGGGTCTGAGATGTCTAAAACTAGAGGGATGTGATCAGAGGTGGGTCTTGATTGGGCTAGTTGGGAAACAAAAGGGTAGTGTTGTTCAAAGGAAGGTGAGATAAGAAACCTGTCCAACCTGCACATAACAGGATTTGCTTGACCATTAGACCAAGTGTATCTAGCTCCTTTCAAAGGGAGGTCAATAAGATCATGCTCAACGATAAACTTACTGAACATCTTCATACTACTGGTAATCTTGTTACAATTTTTCTTCTCATCACACTTGATAACAGTATTGAAATCACCGCCAAGACACCAAGGTATGTTCATCCAGTATCTACAAATATTGTCCAATTCCACCCAAAACTCTGTTCTTTCAACAGGTTTATTTGGACCGTACACATTTGTGAGAATCCATTGGAAGTTATCTGCTTTATTAGTGCATAGTATGGAGAGGGTATATTCACCTACAAGAGAGTCAGTAACTTCCACCAGATCTCTATCCCAAAGAATAAGCATACCACCAGAGTTTCCTACAGATTGTTGTATTGTCCATCCAACATTTTTGTACCCACAAATCTGCTTTATATCCCAATAAGAACACTGCATCATTTTTGTTTCTTGAAAAATTATAATAGGTGCTCTTATCAATTGAATCATCTTGTGGACAACCGTTCTTCTGCTGTTAGAGTTTAAGCCTCTAACATTCCAAGTGAGGATTTTCAGACACATTTGGAACTATAACTGCCCTTTAAGTTAACTGCTCTTCTAGTTCTTGTGGGAGGAGAAGCAATAAGATCAACAGTAATACCCAATCTTTTCAACTCATTCTTCAATTTTAACGGTATTACCGGCTGCAGGTCAGAAGCCAAAGAGTTATTTGTACATGCATCATCGGATAATTGCTCAAATCCAGGTGGGTACGACGGTATGTTTGAATCTGAGAAGCAAGGAGATTCCGTACCGTTTCCAATGTTCATCAGGAAAGAATCTTCAAGACCTACTAGAGGCACTGCATGTTGTTTTCCCTCATGTGTAGGTAGGAAATCAACACCATAAATGTGTACAGTACTTTAAACAACAAAATCTTCATGTATCTGCTTTTTGAGTGGTAAGATAGGGATGGGTTTGAGAATGGGTCCAGTGTTAGAAATCTTAGAGATTAAGAATTTCCGTGAATGGTTTGGCATGGATGAGAAACCAATGCCAAGAGTGATACCAAGATCAAATAGTCGATTTACTTCATTCGATATCCAAGTTGGTACTGAAAGTTTAAAAGATTGCTGCTTTCGTGTTACATTAAGACCAATATTAATCTCTGTTGGTTTTGGTGGAAGCATCACTGGGTAAAGTACAGGTGAAGGTGAGGGTGGATTAGATACACGAGGTACATGTGAGAGTGCTGATATGTGAATGGATGGAGCAGGGCTGGGGTAATGCAGTATGTTATGGACAACTGTGTTGAGATGTATGATAGATGAGCTTGCAACGATAGACAATTGCTGTGAAGTAGGTTTAGGTGGTGCAGGTGGATTAGGGCCTGGATTATCCCCAGAAAATTCAGAAATTGCAATTCTGAAAGAAGCTGAATGAGTTACCACATCAGCTGTAGATATGTCCTCGTCAATCTCCATGTCAGCGGGATGTACCTCCACGTCATCTAATACGGTCGAATCATTATTAGTGAGGTTTAAGTTTTCCACTCGTTTCCATAATTGCTTTACCATATTGGATTTGGACTTATTCTTCCTCTTTCTTGGCCTTCTCTTCTTCTTCTTCTTCTTTGACCCATGCGTTACTCTGGTATTTTCAAACTTACACGGAGTAACAGAATTTGCTATGAAATCTGCTGGAAAATCTGATAATACAAGAACGGTCTTGCATGTATCTGTATTACCGGATTGAATAACAAACTTTCTCTTCTTTGCTCCAGTTGTTTCCATCAAATCAGGCACCAAAGATACGGTCTTAATGAGATCCAGGTTTGTAGATGGAATGACGAGATAGTTACGGTCAACAGTTGTAGTCTTTTCTGTCACTTTGACATGAGCAGTGAGCATACGTTTGCCTATGAAGATCTTGATGACCCTTGGGATCGAGTTGATGCCACTCTTATTTCTAATCTTCATACGCATTGCTCGCAGATCCTGTAACTTCAGCGTTGCAGTGTCAACAACCAATAGCTCACCACAAATGTTTCCAACTGCATGGATAACATTAAGAGACCAAAACTGGAATGGAATTCCAATTATTTCAATGTTGAAATCATAATGATGGTTGACCGGAGAACTCCAAATCTGATTATGCCACCTAAAAATAGAATATGTGACGTTGTCCGTAGTAAACTTGAATTCTAGGTCTGCATGGGATATCTCATCTACATGAAATATAGCTTGGGTGGAGTTCATTGGGAATAACTCAAAAGGGGTAAGAATCTGAAGTTCAGCACATAATAATTTCCCAATATATGGCCAAGACTCTACCTTTGTGGACGAAGAGATGATGAAAGCATTGTCCCACCCACCTACATTGGATTTGGTTTGATCAAGGATAATGAAACGTCCAAATTTGGAGTTCCTTGTCTGGACAGAACACTGTGCAGAAAGTGTTTCACATAGAAAAGGAGATTTGGACTGTTTAGGTTTGGGTTGCAAACTGGTATATCTGTTTTGGGTGAACAAGGATTGAGCATATGAGGTTTCAGGGGAGATGAAGGTTTGGTTAATGTGTTTGGTTGGTTTTAAGGGTTGAAATTTAGGATTTGATAAAGATGAAGAGAAAGCTAATATAGCTTCCATAGCTGCAGCAATGTCAAACCAACCCTCAAAGCGTGGACCGGAAGGAATGTAGAAAGAAGAAGGATATGATTTGGGATTAGATCTAGAGAGCGTGATGTGCAAGAAATACCCATTTGTATTGCAGAGCTTTGTAGCACAGAACCATTGTTGATTGTCCTCATGCTTCCATACCTTTTTTCCAAGATCACCATTTTTCGCAGCATCAAACAAAAGACTCTGTAGATCTGTGGCAAGTTTGAAGGTAAAAGAACCATGTAACTTTCCATGAGAATGAAACTCGGAGAGGGTAATGGGTGATGAGGGAATTGTTTTACTACAGGATAATCGAAAAAATTTCCGATCAATGGTTACGTACTTATGCTCAGAAGCCATGGATTCTAAAACTAAATAAATTAATGGATCTAAAAGTTCTAGGGGTTCTAGGAATTCTAGGTTGAAGGAGACTAATGAATCTAATCAGGGATGAAGAAACTAGTGGTTTGGAGAACGTAGGAGAGAGATGCTGTCATGTTTGACAATCAAAAAAGTGAAAGCTGATCTAATATCTTGATATAACCAGCTTATAAATCTATTTATGGTCTTTACCATTCTCTAATAAAAGATCTTTGGGATGTCTCGCATTAGCGTTGAAGTCCTCCATGATGCTTGCTTTGATCATTATCACCGTTATATTTTATTTATTTTTTGCACGAAAATATTTAGGTTATGTTTTTATATCTGCTAGGTGGAAATATTTTTCGAAATGATGTATTATTGATGTAAGGTGATGTTAGAGCATTGATCGGTCGAACTCGCATGCGTTGTTATCTAGTGTAGCACAGATAATGATAACAAGGATAAGTTTAAGTTTAATAATGCAAAATCCATAGTGTATTGCAATTTCTGTTGTACTTGAGATTTCTTTGCCTCTCTCATAGTAATTGCCAATGTTGTCCGGAACATTAAATTCTGGTAGAACTATTTTATTGCCTGCACTACAAGCTACCTCTTTTGCATATGCAACAAACTCTTGTGCTGACAATTTGAATATAGTCATCCCAATGGTATTCGATCCTATGAATGCAACTTTGTAGATGTTCCGTGGAATAATGTGTCCCCAAACACCCAGAAGCTCGTGAAAATTTTGAAAATGGTATGCTCCATTGTAAGGAATAATCAGGAAATGAATCTTAGCATCCCAATCATTATGATATCGAAATAACCACGCCACTATTGGTATTTCGATCCGTGCAGCTTGTTCGAAAGGCTTTCCGTTGTCCCATACCTCGAGCTTTGGAATTTCATCGTTATGCTTTTCTATCAAATATGCATGAAATAAATTGTGCTTCATAACTATTTCAGCAACCATGAAAAGATTGTCTTCCCAGTCAAACAGCTCTATAATTGGACTGAACACTCCACAAAGCCTTACGACAAAATTAATTTTCTCACATGCTGCCAACAGCTCTAGTTCAGTACTCGCAGGTGGTCGGATTTCAAATGCAACGCCAGGATTTAAATGTGCATGTGTCTATCTTATGACTCTTGTCGCCGGAAACTTCACAAGAGAGTTATTCTCAACCAATAACTTCACAATTTTTTTGTCTCCTTGGATTGCAAAAAGTGGCAACAGTTCCTGTTGTTTATCGTCGTCTGGAATGTTATGTGGAACATCACTTGTAGTCCCAGCGTGACTAGTATGTTTGCCAAACTTAGCAATATAGCTAGAAAAACATAAACTACCTGAAACGGATTCTCTTCTCGCCACTCCTTGTTCGTGCTGCAAGTGATGTTTACTATAAACAGTTCGAAAACTCCATTCATGATCATCGTCATCGACACCAGGTGTGGCAAATATTAAGATCTTCTCGAACTCTTTAAGCTCAAAAATAGTTATTTTTTTATCAATAACACCATTACTGATCATAATAAATGAAGAATTTCCCCGAGGCTCCCAAGTAACGTGTTGAAAACAAGATGTTCTGTTGTTCCGTGTCTTGAGCTCATCAAACTTCTCAATCCATGTAAGAAAAACTCTACAAATATCTTTGTTACTGCCTGCCCAAAGTGTAGAATATAGTACAGAACGCATGTCCACCAGGTTTCCACGACCATTGTTGGTTTCCACCCGCAAATTCGTGTAGCTTTTCTTCCAAGTTTGGTATGTACACAACAATTCCAGGAAAATGTACCATATTCCAATCACTAAGAAGAAAAGAATGTTCGCCGCGTGCACTAGGATTGACGAAAAGAATTCGAAGAACTTGCAAGATATTGGGAAGTATTTCTTCAAACTACCATCCGTTCGAATATTCACACCCCCTTGAGCAACACAATGATTCTCCACAATATATGAATTTGTTTTAACATCGTCTTCATGCACCAGAAAGTAAGAAACTTCACTGCTCTCTGTAGTATAAGAAGTAGGATATCCAAGAAAATATGAAATACCCATATAACTTACTGCATAGATTCCTTTTGAGTATAAGTCCATCATAACTTTATCACCACTTACTGCATAGATTCCTTTTGAGTATAAGTCCATCCTTTTGAGTATAACCCTTTTGATGTTAATCCATTAGTAGCAGAGTGCATTAACTTCTTTAACGGACCAAACAGAAAAGTCCAAGGCGTTAGTAAAATTAACAACACCTTGATTATCAACCTCTGTATGCATCATCGTATTTATAAGGGAATTTTCTGTAATCAAAATTTCTGCAGCGCCGTTGATTGGTGTGAAACATCCAGGCTTAGTTCCAGCATCCATCTCTTCTACGAACATGCTTATGGAAATGGCCCATTTTCCACCTGTGATTGTGACCGAAACACGGTAGTCTTGGCTGAAAACATGATCTCCAGCGATGTACGTTGACACCCCACTTGGAACTATTATCAGTGGCAACAAAGTGAAGTCTGTATGAAGTTCACAGTACCCTGGATCAATTATAAATGCATCTTTATAATGAACAACGTTAGGTCGGGATCCTTTAGTTGTCGTCTCATTAAGCAAAGACAGAGTAAACTTCTCCGTACTATTCCTGCAAAGTACAACTATCGACGAACTAAATTGATCATTGTCAGCAAATATACGTCTCTGCTTACATGTTCTAAATATATTCACATCCTCTTTTGAGTATTCCATCCAAATCGAGTACGTGAGTATATTAGGAGATACATTAATTCCAAGAAGATGTACATCAATATTCCCGAAGCAACAGTTCACCAAAACCATTGTGTGAACACTGTATTCAACGTTTTGTGTCAATGGTAAACAAATATCGTCTGTAATGGCAGGTGTTTTATGCGCAACTGTCCAACTTATATCTTTGATAGTCATGCATATTATAAGAATATCATTCAAGTAAAACCCGATGTCTTCGTATGGAATCAACTTGTCATAAAAATCTCTAACAAACATTAATCTCTCAGATTTTGAGAAAGTACGACCACAAATTCTTCCGGAGTAATTCTCTGTACTTATGCATACCTGAGATCGAGGCTTCAGCTCATAAACAAACAAATCGTAAAACTGTACATTTGACATGACGTAATTATGACCATTAGCACATTTATTGAATCAATCAGCATGCCTACGTAAGAATTACCGGTGTAGCCTTATATTTTATTTTACATGGGTCATTCTCCTCGGCAGAACCCTTAACATTGACTGACATCATCTATGCCAAACCATAATTCTCATGCTACCGCGCCAAGGCATGCCAACCATGCCAGCCGCACCACTGTGTCAATGGCAGACCATGCCAGCCACGTCACCGCGCCAAGGCATGCCAACCACGCCAGCCACACCACTGTGTCAATGGCATACCATGCCAACCACATCTACACGCCAAGGCATGCCAACCATGCCAGCTGCACCACTGCGCTAATGGCATGCCATGCCAGCCGCGCCTCCGCGCCAAGGCATGTCAACCATGCCAGCCGCACCACATGTGCCAATGACATGCCAACCACCTTGCTGCGCCATACCATGGCGGCCTTCCCTATGCGGCTACCAAAACGAAAGCGTGCGATGATCAACGACCACCCCTTCCATCTTAGATGCAAATCTTAGCCTTCCAAGGTCGCCAAACAACGCATGGTAACCTTACCTTTGGCCCAAACCCTAGTTTTGGCCACGCCAAACCGTGCAAAGGCATGTCATGCCACATGTGCCAATGGCATGCCAACCACCTTGCCGCGCCTTACCATGCCGGGCTTCCCTATGCGGCTACCAAAACGAAGGCGTGCGATGATCAACGGTCACCCTTCCATATTAGATGCAAATCTTAGCCGTCCAAGGTCGCCAACCAACGCATGATAACCTTTGGCCCCAAACCCTAGTTTTGGCCACGCCAAACCACGCCAAGGCATGCCATGCCACATGTGCCAATGGCATGCCAACCACCTTGTCGCGCCATACCATGCCGGCCTTCCCTATGCATCTACCAAAACGAAGGCATGCGATGATTAACGGCCACCCTTCCATCTTAGATGCAAATCTTAGCCGTCCAAGGTCGCCAAACAATATATGTCACCTTTGGCCCAAACCCTAGTTTTGGCAACGCCAAACCGCGCCAAGGCATGCCATGCCACATGCGCCAATGGTATGCCAACCACCTTGTCGCGCCATACCATGCCGGCCTTCCCTATGCGGCTACCAAAACGAAGGCGTGCGATGATCAACGACCACCTTCCATCATAGATGAAAATCTTAGCCATCCAAGGTCGCCAAACAACGCATGGTAACCTTACCTTTGTCCCAAACCCTATTTTTGGCCACGCCAAACCGCGCCAAGGCATGTCATGCCACATGTGCCAATGGCATGCCAACCACCTTGCCGCGCCATACCATGCCCGCCTTCCCTATGCGGCTACCAAAACGAAGGTGTGCGATGATCAACGGCCACCCTTCCATCTTAGATGCAAATCTTAGTCGTCCAACATCGCCAAACAAAGCAATGTAACCTTTGGCCCAAACCCTAGTTTTGGCCACGCCAAACCGCGCCAAGGCATGCCATGCCACATGTGCCAATGGCATGCCAACCACCTTGCCGCGCCATACCATGCCAGCCTTCCCTATGCGGCTACCAAAACGAATGCGTGCGATGATCAACGATCACCCTTCCATCTTAGATGCAAATCTTAGTCGTCCAAGGTCGCCAAAAAACACATGGTAACCTTTGGCCCAACGCCAAAACCCTAGTTTGGCCGCGCCCAAACCATGCCAAGGCATGCCAACCATGCCACATGTGCCAATGGCATGCCGCGCCATCCACCTTGCCGCGCCTAAGCCATGCCGGCCTTCCCTTCACGGCTTCCAAAACGAAGGCGTGCGACAACCAATTGGCCACCCTTCCATCTTAGATGCAAATCTCAGCCGTCCAAGGTCACCAACCAACGCATGGTAACCTTTGGACCAACGCCAAAACCCTAGTTTGGCCATGCCTAAACCATGCCAAGGCATGTCGACCATGCCACATGTGTCAATGGCATGCCGCGCCATCCACCTTGCCGCGCCTAAGACATGCCATGTCGGCCTTCCCTTCACGGCTGCCAAAACGAAGGCGTGCGACGATCAACGACCATCCTTCCATCTAAGATGCAAATCTTAGCCGTCCAAGGTCGCCAACCAACGCATGGTAACCTTTGGCCCAACGCCAAAACCTTTGTTTAGGCCACGCCCAAACTTCGCCAAGGCATGCCAGCCATGCCACATATGCCAATGGCATGCCAACCACCTTGACGCGCCATACCTTGCCGTCCTTCCCTATGCGGCTACCAAACCAAAGACTTGCGAAGATCAACGACCACCTTTGCATCTAAGATGCAGATCTTAGTCGTCCAAGATTACCAACTAACGCATGTCAACCTTTGGCCCTACGCCAAGCCCTAGTTTGGTCGCACCCAAACAAAGCCAAAACCCTAACTTTTGGCGGTGCCTAAACTAGGCGATATTAAAGCCGTACCGGCCATGCTTTCATCCCACTGGCTACCAAACGAATGGTTGCAATAACCAACGGCTACCCTTTCTCAAGATGCAAAATCTCGACCGTCGAAGGTCACCACCGAGCAGGTAAGTCTCCCAAGATCAACTTTTCGAACAACAACATGCTACATGTTTTCCACGAAAACAATCGAGACATCAACACATGTCCAAACCGAGCCTAGGCCTTCCATGCCACATGTGCCAATGGCGTGCCATACCATGCCGGCCTTCCCTATGCGGCTACCAAAATGAAGGTGTGCCATGATCAACGACCACCTTTACATCTTAGATGAAAATCTTAGCCGTCCAAGGTCGCCAAACAACGCATGGTCCTTTGGCCCAAACACTAGTTTTGGCCACGCCAAACCGCGCCAATGGCATGCCAACCACCTTCCCGCGCGATACCATGCCGGCCTTCCCTATGCGGCTACCAAAACGAAGGCGTGCCATGATCAACGAACACCCTTCCATCTTAGATGAAAATCTTAGCCGTCCAAGGTCGCCAAACAATGCATGGTAACCTTTGGCCCAACGCCAAACCCTAGTTTGGCCGTGCCTAAACCACGCCAAGGCATGTCAACCATGCAACATGTGCCAATGGCATGCCGCGCCATCCACCTTTCCGCGCCTAAGCCATGCCATTTCGGCCTTCCCTTCACGGCTGTCGAAGGCGTCCGACAATCAACGGCCACCCTTCCATCTTAGATGTAAATCTCAGCCGTCCAAGGTCACCAACCAAGGCATGGTAACCTTTTTCCCAACGCCAAAACCCTAGTTTGGCCGCGCCTAAACCATTCCACATGTGCCAATGGCATGCCGCGCCATCCACCTTTCCGCGCCTAAGCCATGCCATGTCGGCTTTCCCTTCACGGCTGCCAAAACGAAGGCGTGCGACAATCAACGGCCACCCTTCCATCTTAGATGCAAATCTCAGCCGTCCAAGGTTACCAACCAACGCATGGTAACCTTTGGCCCAACGCCAAAACCCTAGTTTGGCCGCGCCTAAACCACGCCAAGGCATGCCGACCATGCCACATGTGCCAATGGCATGCCGCGCCATCCACCTTGCCGCGCCTAAGCCATGCCATGTCGGCCTTCCCTTCACGGCTTCCAAAACGAAGGCGTGCGAAAATCAATGGCCACCCTTCCATCTTAGATGCAAATCTCAGCCGTCCAAGGTCACCAACCAACACATGGTAACCTTTGGCCCAACGCCAAAACCCTAATTTTGGTCACGCCCAAACCGCGTCAAGGCATACCGGCCATGCCACATGTGCCAATGGCATGCCAACCACCTTGCCACGCCATACCATGCCGACCTTCACTATGCGGTTAACAAAACAAAGGCTGGCGACGATCAACGACCACCCTTCCATCTTATATGCAAATCTCAGCCGTCCAAGGTCAACAACCAACACATGGTAACCTTTGGCCCAACGCCAAAACCCAAGTTTTGGTCACGCCCAAACCGCGCCAAGGCATGCCGGCCATGCCACATGTGTCAATGGCATGCCGACCACCTTGCCACGCCATACCATGCCGGCCTTTACTATGCAGTTACCAAAACAAAGGCTGGCGACGATCAACGACCATACTTCCATCTAAGATGCAAATATTAGCCGTCCAAGGTCGCCAACCAATGCATGGTAACCTTTGGCCACGCCCAAACCGCGCCAAGGGATGCCAACCACCTTGTCGCGCCATACCATCCAGTCCTTCCCTATGCGGCTACCAAAACAAAGTATTGCGAAGATCAACGGCCACTTTTCCATATAAGATGCAGATCTTAGCCGTCCAAGGTTACCAGCTAACGCATGACAACCTTTGACCCGACGCCAAGCCCTAGTTTGGTCGCGCTCAAACAAAGTCAAAACCCTAACTTTTGGCCGCGCCTAAACTAGGCCATATTAAAGCCGTACCGGACATGCTTTCATGCCACTGGCTACCAAACGAAGGGTTGCAATAATCAACGACTACCCTTCCTCTCAAGATGCAAAATCTCGACCGTTGAAGGTCACCACCGAATCGGCAAGTCTCCCAAGCTCAACTTGCCGAACAACAACATGCTACATGTTTTCCACGAAAACACTCGAGACATCAACACATGTCACAAACTGGGGGATGCTCATTGGGTATTGGCTTGGCAGTTTACAGCGTGCGACGTACACTACGCCCGTTATAAGACAGTGCCATAAGGATGAGGCTGTTAGTAAATACAGGGAGTAATGGTGAAACGCTTTTTTTATGGAACATCAATTCCAGGCGTTACCGGTTACCACCTCCTCCCATTTACTCATCCGTTTTCCATTTCTTACGAGACCAGGGTACGTTTCACTTCGACTTGTATAAATGGATCTTACCTATTTCTACCGAACAACAAGTTCAGGTCAGGAGGATACAACACTTAGAAAATATTTGCTAGCTTTCCATCTTTTAGCTTCCCACTTTCTGATACAAGTCGTAAAATAACTACTCTTCCAGAATCAACTATTCTGGTCTCAACACTCTCTTCGCTTCCCTCCCCAAAACTAACCATTCTCCTTCACTTTGTGACCGAAGCAAGTCTGGAACAACCATTTCTTGGTTTAGGACGGATTTGTACAGATTGATCTCTCGAATCTAAAGTACTCCCTTGCAGTACATTGTTTAGGGTTTAAACTCGTTTCTCACCCACACACCCGAAATTACCAAAATCAGCAGAAATCGTTTTCACCCTCAAACAAAAGGCTGGGTCTCTTTGTTTAGATGACACATCTTATTAGCAATATTATTATTATCAATTTGATTATCAACTTTTATCTCTTAAATCTTGATTCTTGAATCAGATTTAATTAAGTTTCTGACGAAACTTAAACCTATTATTGTTACCCTTATGTGTGTTATACTAGTTGGTATCAGATACAGAGTTTTTAGATTCTTATCTAGAAACAGATTCTTACCGCTTTCAAGAAATGCTGATTGATTCAATAAATGTGCTAATGGTCATAGTGACATCATGTCAGATGTACAGTTTTACGATTTTGACCCTAAGCCAAAAACCACCATCAACACCTTTATATAGGCTTTGTAGAACCGACTAAAACAAACTAAAAAGGAATTCTACCTAAACTAGGAAAGTAAAGGACTTGCAAAGTAAGTAAATTAAAACAGACGCAAGGGATCAACAGTCATTGTTAATACAGACGTAAGGGATTAACAATGATTATTGATACAGGCGCATATGTCTTACATCACTATCTCAAGCATGTTTGTCAATGTTAGTGATCAAAACTATAAGTCTTGATTACTAGTCTATAATAGCTAAGTCTCGGACTAGGATAGAAAGTTTAGTTGATCTCAAGGACTTCATGGCGATTCATCATACAAGTAGAAAAACTACTCAAGGAACCGGTGGAACTTCTTGACAAAAAGGTATGTGAAGACTTGAACTTATCTAGCACTCAAAAGTCTATCTACTATATATCCCAATCTTTGAGACAAGAAGTCGTATGCTATATATATATATATACTGTGATTATACACATTTGGTATTTCGAGCTGAGTATACCTCGCCTATCTATATCTCGAATATGAGTTGGTAAGCTTTTCGCTTTAACCAAGTTTATCTTTACCATGTGATGAAAGTCATGATATGTTTCAATCATCTTGAAAATTGCTTTGACGAGAAATGGTGTAACAACTATATAACGTCCTCTAAGAATATTTCAATGATTGAAATGAGAGTTTAAATTACATAACCAATGGTGGACAAAAGCATTGTTGTGGAAATACATTTATGTATAAGTCCAATTCCTTGAACCAAAGTTTGCGAACTTTGTTGATCAAGAGAACCGGAAGAATGGCGTGAGCCAAGTCCGCGAACTCAGTCTGCGAACTGTCGAAGTTCTCAAACACGAGAATTTCTTCTGGAGTTGACAAACTACTTGCGTGAAACTAATTCCGCGAACCGGCGAAGTTCTCATACCCGAGAATTTCTGCTGGAGTTTGTAAACTCTGCCCGGTAACTTAAGTCTGCGAACCTAGTCTGCGAACTTGAGAAGGCTATATATCTGAAGATTATTTCTGAACTTGAACTTAAAAAGACTAAGGAATGCAGTTTGCAAACCATGGATATAAAATTTCATGAACCGATTCAAGTGAATCAAATCATCTTTGCTTCAATTGTGTCTTGTGTAGTACATGAGATTTCCTTACAAATGAACAACTCTCTAACTAGTTCATTTGAAATCATTTGAACTAGTTATGGTGAAGAAGAACGTGGTTGATATGGAATGCTCATATGGCTAACCTTTTGGTTAACTATTGTTGAATCAACAAGTGCATAAGTTTAGGTACGGTTAACAAACCTAGAAGCGTGCAATGCCAAGTGTGTGTAACAAGCTAAGTTTTCGATCTAACGGTTGAGAAATATTAGCTTGAATCTAAATCAGGTTTTCATCTAACGGTGGATATTGATTGCTTTGTTACCAAGGTAACTTAATTGCAAACCCTGATTTGAAAGACTACATAAGGGGAACTCTAGTATCTGTGCAAAATTAATCCCTACACCTCACGTGTGATACTAGTTTGCATACTAGAGTCGGTTATCCTTTAACCTTTGGTTTTCTTCTTCTAAAACCAGGTTAACGACTTAAAGACTTCATTGGGATTGTGAAGCCAGACCGATACTACTTTTATCGTAATTGTGTGATCTGATCTTGCATCTTCTATCATAGGAGTACAATCAGATTGATTGTCTTAAGATTGATATCTCCTATAGGAAAGATATAAAAAGTAATCACAAACATCTTCGTCTCATTATTTGTGATTCCGCAACATCTTGTTTCGCTACCATATAATTAATATTATTGTGAGGTGATTGATAACTCAAGGCTGTTCTTCGGGAATATAAGACCGGATTATCAATTGGTTCCTGTTTACCTTGATTATTATCAAAAGACAGAACAAAAACTTTTAGGGTTTATCTGTGGGAGACAGACTGATCCTTTGATAGACTTGTCTGTGTGAGACAGATTTGTTTATTGTCAAGTCTTCGACTTTGGGTCGTAGCAACTCTTAGTTGTGGGTGAGATCAGCTAAGGGAATCAAGTGCGCAGTATCCTGCTGGGATCAGAGGCATAGGGAGTACAACTATACCTTGGATCAGTGGGAGACTGATTGGGGTTCAACTACAGTCCAGTCTGAAGTTAGCTTGGAGTAGGCTAGTGTCTGTAGCGGCTTAATACAATGTGTGTTCAATCTGGACTAGGTCCCGGGGTTTTTCTGCATTTGCGGTTTCCTCGTTACAAAATTTCTGGTGTCTGTGTTATTTCTATTTTCGCATTATATTTGTTTACATAATTGAAATAATACAGGTTGTGCGTTTGAATCAATCAATTGGAAATTCGACCTTTGGTGTTTGATTGGTATTGATTGATCCTTGGATATTGGTCTTTGGTACCATCCAAGTTATTCCTTATATTTGATTTGAAATCGCAGTTCTTGCTTGAGTAAATCAAATCAAGAAGAGAGATATAAACTCGTTGATATACTTTTAATTGATTGAGTCTTATTGATTTTTTTAAAAGTATATTCGAATTTGTCCATACAGATTACTAAGTGAAATATTGGGTGGCGTTGTTAGACCCCCGTTTTTTTTTCCAGGTGATACACTTGCTTAAGGTCCATAGGTTCTCCTTCACAAATTGAGGTGACTGGCCAGTTCACTTAAAATTTAATATATGTGAATTTTGGGTTTATTAGAACACATTTTAATAAGATGCAAATTTAAATATCCAAAATAACAACAAAAAGACAAATCAAACGTTCGGAATTTTGCTGATGGGAAAAATGCTTACCTATATAGGTTCCTTGACATGTGCGACTAATTTTTGTTTCCAGATTATGATTATAATATAGCGCAACAATGATGAAATTGAGATGCATGTACTAGCAACAATGATGAAATTAAGATGCATGTACTAGCTGACCCTGAGCTTATAGATATTAATCTAAGTTCATTGTAAGTTGGCTTACAAGCTCAAGCTACTGATTTATTGGTTTTGTGACTCATGTTTGATAAGTTTACATTTGTTACTTCAATACTATTATAAGTGGAAGTATTTATAATTCCTTTCAACTTATTGTTTCTCGCACTCTAATCCTTAATGTATTTATTGATGGACATAAATGAACCCCGTAAGGTTCATTTCGTTCCAGTGACCTTATAATAATTTTTTTAATAAACTTAATAATGGCTCCACGAAGCTATACGACAAGTTGAGTTTTAGGAATTCTAAATGGCCAACTGAATTAGCTCATTCCTAATCATTAGTTTGCTAATTCTATGTTAAAATCCATCTTTAATTACAAGGATACTCTTGTATGAAGTTGTATTTAATTCTATAAATGAAAAAGAAACCACAATCGTATTATTGGACATTTCCTCTCTTTAGCTTAACATTAATATATAATGCCCATATTTTTTAAAAGAAATCATAGTAAATATATTTTAATATGTCATTTATTTTATTTCTGTTTTTAATACTCAATTGTTGTTTTCGAAGTTAAAACACTCAATTACTGACTTACGATTTTATTTGCTTGTATACAAGAAAATGGGATAGAGGAGGACACCCAAGCCAGTGGAACTAGTTCAAGTAATGGTCCTAGTTTGATTAAGCAGATGCTAAAGAACTTCAAAATGTTGATGTAGAGGAGTTGTTTTCTGATGATAATGAAGTTCCCGAGACCCTAAACCTTTCCAAGATAGAAGTTGGACAAGAATTCGCAGAGAAGAGCCTTTTGGTGGTGTTGGAAATGTTAGGTTTTCAAGCAGTTTTCACAATGAATGAGCCACAGTCTAAGAAGTATAAGCAATAATTGAGTTTTCCAACCAGTTTGTTTTTCATCATCTAGTTGGTTTATATGTCAGAACTTACCACTGTGTTAGCTATGGTTTGTTTTCTTTTCAGATTTTTCGACTGCAAGACTTATTATGCGGTTATCATATAGGTTATTTTGGTATGCAGTTGATTCTGCAAGACTAGTTATTGGTTCTTTTAGGTTGCAGTTCAATCTGCTAGACTTATTTATGTGTATGTGTGTACGTAACTTCCAAATTAGTACTCCCTCTCTCTTCTTTTATTTGTCCTCTATTCTATTTTGTTATGTCATTTTTTATCTGTTCTATAGTCATATTTTCCCCAAATTTTCATTCGGTCATATGCTAAACACCCTCGAGATCGTTTTGAGCTCTGCAAATCGGGAGTTTTCTGAGTCGACTCAGTAGTTTATTTTTCATAATTTTGTAAATGCTTAATCAACTCTGATCTAAATCTTGCATTCCTTTATGAGTACCTATCTTAGATAATCATAAACTCTGTTTTTCCCTTCTAAGTTTTTGTTAATCTTTTTTGTTTTTAACTGCTTTCTTAATCTTTTTTCTTGTTTAATGGCTTTCTAATTATCTTATTCCTATTATTGCTTTTGCTTATGGATTTTTCTCTAATGGCTTTTCCCAATTTTGTTGTTGTGATCATAGCTTTTGCTGAGTATATCTACAAGCTTTTGCTTAAAGGTTCAGAATGGATTTGATTCAAAGCTTTTTCTCTTGGTGTTCAAAGGAAGATGTTTCAAATCGGTATCAGCTCACAGAAACTCAGCGATTTTTCATCCCGCCAATCAAGGAATTCAAATTTCAAAAATTGTAGAGTCAGTTGCATGCGGTTAATTAGTTACCTTATATTGGTTACTGGTTTTACTATGGACAGTTATACACTTTATCAATACAAGGAATATTTTCATCAATACTGTTACCTTTTTAGTAGGATTGAAGATTATCCGCAGTCAATTCATAGCTTACTTGTTGCATACTTTCATCTTCAAAACCCTAGTGAAACTCATCCTTTTTCATTTAACTCTTATAAACCCGACTTTTCTCAACTTAAATACAGTGTAACCCTTTCTCTCATAAAAACTGTTTCTAACTCACAATTGTCTATAAAGTTGGAGGAAGCCAGTTCCAGTCAAGTAGTGGATTTGGTCAACAAGTTTAAAAAGGATACATTGGATTTGGGTGATAGTAATGAAATAAAATTTATTAAGAGAAATAACAAGGAAGATGAATTTGAAGATAATTGGGAAGCCAGCGTTATAGGAAAGGTTATCATAGAAGGTCGAATGGGTTATGATATGTTTGAGAAAGGTATCACTTTCACATGGCCTTTCCTAACTTTGGAAAACTTAAGAATCATTGAAGTGGAACCAAATATTTTTATCTTCAAATTTAATCAATGGGAGCTACTGAACAAGGTGATTGATGAAATACCATGGAGCATTAATAAGCATCTGCTGGTTGTTCATGATTACATCCCAACAATGGTGTATACACAGAAACATTGGGGTTTTCAGATTTTTTGGATCCAACTTAGATGCCTATTTCCAGAGCACATGAATGTCACCTATGTGACAAATATAGGTCAAGTGATGGGGGAAGTCATTGCAATCGAACCCAAGGACGCAATTCCCATTGGCAGTGATCCTGTGAAAGTGTGTGTTAATGTTGATATTTCTATGCCCATGAGAAGAGGCGTCAAATGTTCCACCAATGCTGGGGTCACAAAGTGGCAGCAATACTTCTTTGAATGTCAGCCAAAGAGTATCTGTACAGATTGTTATATCGTCAATCATACGAAAATTGTGTGCAAAGATGCTGCAAATTTCTTGAATAAAGCTCATGAAAAACCATATTTTGTTGGTATTATTAACAACATTCGCAAGAATATAAGCATTATCTCCTCCAACTCTGAAATTTCGATTACAAAATCTCCAGCAGTGAAGAAGACTCAGAAAAAGTTCGTTAAATCAACCCGGTTTATCCCTCCCAAAGATGGTGAAGTCATTAACTTAGAAGTTGTGCTCAAGAATGAAGGAGTTAATATGGAAGAAGATAACAGACTTGATAAGAGGCACAGAGTGGGTGAAGATGTAATAAATGTTTCTCCTTCTGCTGATACATCTTCCCGGAACACCATTCTGAATCCAATCCAAGCCTCTAAGAATACTCATATGATCTCAACTGGAGATATTCCAAAAGCGCATGCAAATAAGGGGAATCAGGTACAAAAAATTCTCGTTACTTCTGCATTAATTTTACTTCTTTCTAAGTCGTTTCTTTTAATTGTTCTTTTAAGTTCTTCTAAGGTTAGCATTTATTTTCAAACATTGCATACAACTGTTTTAGTTCTCAGCATCATTATTACTTCCCAATTTTTATTAGTTTTTGTGCACTCTTACACTTTAAATACTCATCTTATTCCAATGAGGATTCTCTCCTGGAATGTGCAAGGCTTTAAAAACCCATCTACTAGAAACCATCTTAGTGATTTAGTACGAGTCCAAAATCCTGATATTGTTTTCCTTTGTGAAACAAAAATCTCCCAAGTCAAAACTACGCCCTTACTAAACCAATACCACTATCCTAGTAGTGCTTTTATAGAACCTTTTGGTATGTCTAGAGGTCTAGTATTATTATGGAAAAATGGTTTTACCTGTGAGATTTTAAATGCTGAACAAAATATGTTTAATGTAGTGGTTCATGGTGATCCTAGTAAACCATAATTCTTACTCACTTGCATGTATGGTTTCTCTCCTTATGCTAAGACAAAAGAACAATGGAACTATGTTAAACAAACTAGTGAAACTAGTAACTATCCTTGGATTCTTATAAGGGATTTAAATTTCCATCTTTTGGATGACAGTAACAAAACTTCTTCCTCTCTAGATGGTTGGGTTAACAAAAATTTTGCTGAAAGCGGCCTTGAAGACATATGATATGTAGGGGGAAAATTATACATGGTCAAGCAATAATCTTGGTACTGGTTCTAGAAGATCCAGAATTGATCTTGCTTTAGGCAATAGTGAGTGGAGTAGACATTTCTCTAAATCCAAGCTTTTACATCTTAATCAAGTAGGAAGTAACCATACTCCTATTCTTATTGTCACTGATACTGAGTGTGAGCCATGTTGTAAGCCCTTTAAATTTTTCCTAACCTGGCTCAATGATGACACTTGCTCTACTACTATAGCTAATTCTTGGAATATCATTGTTAGTGGCTCTTCAGGTTTTCAGCTTGTTACAAAACTTCAGTCAGCAAGGAAAGAATTATCAATATGGAACAAACAGAACTTTGGAAACATTAACCAAAATATTGATCATCTTCAACAGGAGCTCAACTTCGCTCAGAATCAGTTACCTAGTAGTGAAGTCAATGAGAAAATTTTGAGAATAAACACAGATTTGAATAAGTGGAATAAGATTCAAAATGAGTTCTTACAATAGAAAGCTAGAGATAACTTCATCAAAGACATGGATAACAATACAAAGTACTTCCATAGCAAAATTAACAAGAAAAGATCTAGAAACAACATTGATTCCATTCAAGACCACACTGGTAATTGACTGCATTCTAGAGAAGATATTGGCTCACACTTAACAAAGCACTTTCAAGATATCAGTACTTCATCCTCTCATCAACTTGAAGAAAGACTTTACTCAGTTCTGCCAACTATAATTTCTCATGAAGATAATCTATGTCTTACAAGAATACCAAGAAATGGAGAAATTTTCAATACTCTCAAAAGTATGGAGAATTGGAGTGCTCCAGGGCCTGAAGGATTTTAAGCTGGTTTCTACAAAATCTAATGGAATATAGTAGGTGATGATGTATGTCTTATTCTTTCCATATTCTTTCAAACAAGACACATTTTTAAACAAATCAACAAGACATATATTTCTCTTATACCAAAGAAAAAGAAACCTCTTTATGCTGCAGATTATAGAACCATAGGTTTGTGTAACACTTCTTATAAGGTCATCTCTAAGATTCTTGTTAACAGAATGAAGCCTCTAATGGAAAAGATTATTTCTCCATATCAAGCTGCTTATGTTTCGGGAAGACTTATCAGTGACAATACAATGATTGCTCAAGAGATTATTCACTCCATGAAGAAGAAAAAAGGTCAAATTGGATGGCTAGCTCTCAAGTTAGATATGTCCAAAGCTTTTGATAAATTAGAATGGGATTTTCTTATTAAAGTCTTAAGATATTTTGGCTTCAGTGAGGAATTTTGTGAACTCATTCATAAATTCATCAACACAACTACAATGTCAATTATTCTCAATGGCTCTCTTTGTGAAGAATTTCATCCTTCAAGGGGCATTAATCAAGGTGATCCACTCTCTCCCTATTTCTTCATTCTAGCTATGGAGTTTCTCTCAAGACATCTTATAGCTGCTCAACAAAGCAACAACATCTAAAGTGGTCGCTAATTCTCCAACCATTAATCATTTGTTATTTGCAGATGACTGCTTGATGTTCACTCAAGCTAATTTGGATTCAGTTCACAATCTCCTTCAACTTCTTAACAATTTCAGTAGTCAGTCAGGCCAGGTAATCAATTTTGAGAAATATGCAGTGCATTTCAGTAAAAAAACTAAACCAGAAGTTGCAGCAACACTCACTCAAATTCTTGGAGTCAAGACTATGAACTCAAAAGAAAGGTATTTGGGATCTCCACTTATTCTTGGACATTCTAAACAAGAAGCTTTCAAGTCTATTGAAGATAATTTCAATAACAGACTGTCTACATGGTCTGCTACTTCACTCTCTCAATCAGGTAGATCTATTATGATCAAACATGTTCTTAATTCATTACCAGTTTATCAAATGGGTTCTTTCAAGTTACCTGATCAGCTCATGAAGAAATTAACAACCATCCAAAGGAAGTTTTTCTGGGGTCACTCTTTTAATAGAATTTTTAATCATGTTTCTTACTCCAAACTTTGCAAGTCAAAGGATCCTGGAGGTCTTGCTTTCAGAGACATGGAAAAACTTAATCTTGCATTACTCACAAAACTTGATCTTGCATTACTCACAAAACTTGCTTGAAGAGTATGTACTGAAGAAGATCAACTCTGGGTTCAAATTATAGGGAGTAAGTACTTCAGATATGGTAATATTCTTCATCACAGAATTGAAGCTACAAACTGCTCCTACTTGTGGAATGGCATTACCAAAGGTCTTAAAATCATTCAAGATAACTACTTTATGGAGGTTAATAAAGGCAGAAGAACCAAAATATGGAAGGACAAGTGGGTTCCAAGATTGAATCATCCTCCCATCCCTATGAATGATATGCACAAATTCTATGAAAGTGTGGATGAACTAATCAACACGGATACAAATTCCTGGAATGTTACTCTCTTACATATCTTGTTTGATGCCAATACTTCTAGGCAAATTCTGGAAATCTTTATTGACATATCAAAAGAAGATATCATGATCTGGACTCCAGCAAAAGATAGTAAATTCTCATTTAAGAGTGCTTATAATCATCTCACTAGAAGTTCCAATGATATTCTGGTTAATGGAGTTGTTGTTCAGCCTCAAGTCTGGAAGGCATTGTGGAGTTGTACTGTTGCGCATAGGATCAAGCTTTTTTCATGGAAGTGCATACATGAATGTCATCCAACAAGATATGAACTTGCAGCACATGACCCTGATATGGAAACTCAATGTGGAGTTTGTGGAAGAGAAGAAGAGACAATAGAACACCTAATCTTTGATTGCAGTCTTGCCATATCAGTGTGGAGAACCATTAATATAGACATAGATGTAGTTAAAGATAATTGTGGCAGTGTTTCTGAATGGGTACTAAGCTGGTTTAATGGAAGTAATACTGGTATGAGTGAACGCTTGTTATTCACATGTATGATTGGTGCTTGGATCCTATGGAAAGACAGGTGTGAGAAGATATTTCGGGGAGTTAATCTAAACCCTATTTCTACAACCAATAGGATACAATACCATTTAAGTTCTCATCTGCATGAAAATTTAATTTGTGGTCCGCACAGTATTAATTCTGCCAAGTCCAATTGGTTGCCTCCTGCACAAGGCATTGCTAAATTTAATGTTGATACTTCTTTCGACCATAATACTAATCACAACGGTACTGGTGTTGTTTTACGTGATCATGCAGGCAACTGCGATGGGATCAGAGGGAGTTTCAAACATGGAGTCCTGAATCCAGAGCAAGGGGAGTGTCTAGCTGTACGAGATGCTCTTATATGGGCTAAAGAGATGAACCCGGATGATATACAAGCTGAGGCTGATGCTCAAATAGTAATAAAAGTTGTTACAGAAGACCCATGGGTAGCACATTGAGAAAACAGAAACTTAATTAGAGAGATTAAACATTTAAGTTCTCTTTTCAATTCCTGCAATTTTACTTTTGTTCCTAGAGATGATAATCAAGTAGCTAACTCCATTGCAAAAATCGTTCGAGTTTCAGCTACTGATTTGCTTAAGTTTGACAGTTTTGGGCATGAACTTTATGATCTTTTAGCCGAAGATCAAAACTCTCATTCTGGTTAATCAATAAATTCCGCTTCGTATCAAAAAAAATAGTCATATTTTCCCTTTAAAATATCAAATATACCCTTTATTTTTTGTAATTATAAATTCAGTTTTAAACTCAATCCAAATCTTAAATAATATCTCCATTATAAAGAAACAAATTTATTTCATATCTTTCCAGTTAATCTTCATTCCCTTTTTAAATTATAATATTTATGGTTATAAGATTCCTAATAAAGTTTCTACATATCGATACATAATCTAACCAAATATAACATATGTGATCTAACCTAACATAGAAACATAATAACATTCCCAAATATATGTTTACACATGTTATTTAATTTTAGAAATGATTTTTCATTTAATAAGGTTAGTTATGACATTTTCTCCGGTCTCATTAATATTTTGACTTAGTCAAATTGGACAGTTAATAAAATATGGAGGGAGTATACAGTAAAACCTCTATTTAAGAATATTATTGGGACCGTATAAAATTATTCTTATATAGAGGTTATTCTTATATAGAGGTAATTTTTACATTGATTAAGTCAAGTTGGGACCAAAATTTTATATTCATATCTAGAATTTATTCCTTTATAGAGTATTCTTATATAGAGTTTTTACTGTATTAGGTATTTATTAACCTTTTCATGTTGATTACAAGTGCAACTTCATTTGAATTTCCTTACTGCTGCTTGAAATATGTTATGTATTTTCTGCTTACTAGTGCAATCGTGATTTCCGTAGTCCTCTGGCTTTGACACAAGCGATTAATGTTGGATAGTTTATTTAAAGGGTTTTTGGTCTCCTTAAATTTTAAAATATTGTGACGTGGAAGTTAACAGACATCAACTGTGTTTTCATAAAAACGGGATGAAAAAAATGAAGGGAAGGATAACTTGATAAGTTAGAGAAAAACTGACGAAAAGATAAATATGAACTAAAAGTGATGACATTCTATTAAATGACCCAAAAATAAAAAAAAAAAAGAAAAAAAAAAAACTATTATAGTGATGCTAAATATGATATTCAAGGGCTTCCGAATAAAATAAAAGCAAACACAAGGAAAAGAAAATTGATGTTGGTTTGGTCTAGGAAATTGCAGTTCTATGGATCTTACCATAGCTTGTTTATTGTGTTTCTGAAAGACGTGTTTTGTGAAATGCACTTGGAAACTTTTCCGGGTATGGATTTGGTGATGTTCAGGAACAGTTCGAAGAATCATCTCAAACAAACAACTGGCAGAAATGACAATTGTCGATTTGAGGTAGCTTACTATTTTCCTCTAGGCACGGACTATGTAGGATCTTAACATGAAAAGAAAGCATGAGTCAAAACTGTAGTAGCAATACCATCAATCTTTTCGAATGCAATCGAAAGAGAAGAATTCAGACTTTATTGGCCCTGAACTTGATCTAATTTTGTTGTCCGATTTCTTAATTAATAAAGGGTCATTTAATAAAATGTCCTCATTTTTAAATACAGTTTGTCTTTCTGTATGTTTTTTCCCAACTTATCAAAGTTATCCATCTCTTCACTTTTTGTATCCTTAAACACAGTTAATATCTACTAATTGCCACGTCACAGTATTTTAGAATTTATGGAAAACCAATAAACCCTTTAAATAAGTTGTCTAACATTAATCTCTTATGTCAAAACCAGGGACAGTTGCACTAATAAGAATAGAATACACAACCTATTCCAAGCACCTGTAAGGAAATTCGAACGAAGTTGCACTTGTAATCAACATGAAAAGTTAAATAAATACCTGATATACTCCCTTCGTCTTTTATTAACTTGACTAAGTCAAAATATAAAGGGAGACCAGAGGGAATGTCATGATTAACCTTATTAAAAGAAAGATTATTACTAAAATTAAATAACATGGGTAGCATATAAAAAAGAAACATTTTTTCGCAAAGTAAAAAACAAAATATATATTTGGTAATGTTATTATTTTGGGAAATATTTAAAAGAAAAAAAGACAGACCAAAATAGTATAGAGGACAAATAGAAAAAGACAGATGATGAGTGCCAAATATTGTATATATTTATCCCTTTTTGTTGGCATTTAACTCATCTTGTGTGCATTAATTCTACATTTTATCCCATATTCTGTATTTTCATTGTTTTCAAGAATAAATATTTTTCTTACTTAATTTTGCATTTTTAGGTAATAAATAAAGTCTGGATGACTTGCGGAGCGGAAAAGAGCTAAAGAGTGGTGAAAGGCCGGAAGAAATTACGCAAGGAAGCCGCAAAGAATGGAGCGCACGTCCAAAAAGCTAGGAATGGGCTCAAGGAGGAAGAATTGTTCTTAAAGAAGATATGGGCTTGGCATACCCAAGGCCCAAAACCCTTACCCAAACCCATTTTCTATATCCATACCCGCCTCCATTCTCAGCCGTTAGATCGGATCCATCTCATCATCCAATGGTCGCTACTTCATCGTTCATCAAAATCTGAAGTCCCTGCAAAACACCATAGTACCTAAATTCCAAGCCTTCAGATTAGATCACATTTAGATCCTACGGTCGCTTCTTTGCCTGCTCATCAAATCTCGATACTTCCGCTTAACACTACAGCACCTAACCTCGATCTTCGCCGTTAACTTTGTTGTATTTCACAATCCAACGGTCGAAGTGGTTCATCTCTCATACCACCGTTAGATCTACCAACCATCTTCACACCCAACGCGTCTCCTCGCTAGACATCAAAGTTTGATGAACCCGCTCAACACCTTAGCCATCGAACCCATCGACCTCAAGCCAAACACCCTCTTCTTCCCAAATCATTTTCTTTCCCCAAAACCTCTTCTCCACCACCATACCGCCTGCAACTCCACTGCCACCACCATCTCTCCCATCACCACCTCGAGCTTCACCATCTCCATTCTCTCGACCAAATCAGAGCTTCACCATCATCCAGCTCCCTAGTATGTCCCTTTCTTGTTCTTAGCATCAACCCTAGGTGCTACAAATAAGAAAGAGAAACGCTAGGGCATCAGTAGACGCAATTGGGAGCTGTAGAGCTGAGGAGGAGCAGAGGGAACATCAACAGGGCATGGGTCGAGCGTTGGGGAGACCAATTCAGAAATCAGTGAGTTAATTTGTAATTTAAAAATTAGGGTTTTCAAATTTGGGAATTTTCAATTTAGGGTTTGTAGAAATTCAGGGTGTTGAAACAGACTATAAATTGATGTTATGGGTGTGGTAGAAAAGCTCTCTGGCTAGCCAGTGAACAATATTTTGAATCAATTCTCATTTTTCCAATTTCTGTTTTAGCAACAGTTGATAGTGTGTATGTGTGTATCCTGTGTGTATGTTGCATTTGAATTTAGTTTGTTGGAGGAATGTTGTTGTTATACTCATGTCTAGCATGAGCTAATTCACTGCAACTATGGCTCTGATGAAGCCTAGTGCACTGTTAGATGATGCATGTTTAGGGTAGTTTTCTTAATGCCTGTTTGCTTGAGAAATGAGAAGTACTCAGTGCTCTGGCATGCCTGTGATTGATTGTGCTGTCAAAAGACAATCAATGCTAGGGGCATATCAGTGAGCAAGCTGATTTTCATCTCATTCTAGATGTATGCATAGGAACTCCAACTAAACCTAGATTTCATTGCTTGATTATGGCACAAGGTGGATTCAATTGCCTTAGTAACTTCACACAATTCTGCATCTTTCTCTTTGTCAGTCACTATTGCTCAATACCCTTGCCTTAGGCTGCTGCCTTTGTTTCACTTCTACTCTAGAAACTTGTCACTGTCACTATAGTCACTGCCATTAGCTCACTGTAAACTTTAGCTAGGAAGACTTCTTGTATGCTCCCTCTCCCTGTGGACAAACCCCTACGCATCCCTTTATTATAAATCTTGGCCTTGTATACTTGCAAGTGTTTTGTGTGCTCCCCATTTTCACACCAACAGAGGGAGTATTAATTTGGAATTTAAGTTCACCCATACACATAAATAAGTCTAGCAGATTCAATTGCAACCCAAAAGAACCAATAACTAGTCTTCCATAATCAACTGCATACCAAAATAACCTATATAATAACCTCATAATAAGTCTTGCAGTCGAATGATCTGAAAAGAAAACAAATCATAGATAGCATATTAGTTCTGACATATAAACTAACTATTTAGAGCGTACCTCGGATGAACTCACCAAGCGTTGGTCATATTTTAGTATCAAAACTCATTTAGAGTCGCTCGATTAAATACTAGAGTCAACTTCGTTTAGGTTAGATTAGAAAGTTTAGGAATGTTGAAACATACAAGTATTACTTCGAAGACCTGAAAAATGTGAAGACGTAATGAACTACAACGACGACATCATCCTTCCACTTAAGGTTAGTAATATTGACTTGAACTGTTACATTCCTAACGTATCTTTCAAGTCGTGCTATATTGAAAACATAACTGCGAAGCTTTATATACTGTACGTATTGTATAATACTCTAGTGATGTGACATGATCATAATGGTATGATCATAGTATTAGGGAATTATACTACGAAATATAACGTTTATCTTTTGAACTTCGTAGATATGACATCAACATAATCTTGTATATATTGTTATGATTATGTGAATGGGTTATGGTGAAGATTTCATTGTAGGAAACAATGTTTTACATTTGTTTAAAGGAAGTACATTCATGAACTTGTTTCGTGAATCGAAAGGGAAATCATTAGGCTTATTGGTCCGGCTATTCATTGCAAATCTTCGGATGGCCAATATATGTGAGATGGTAGAACCGATCTTAAGTTAGGTTATGTATCTTGGTATAACTAATCACATGCCTTACTTATGATTTGGTATGACTAGTTTTTATGATCTTAAGCTAGGTTATGTATCTTGTAACCGATCCTAAGTAATCACCATGTGACGGTATGATCGATTCTTGTAATTGGTATAACCGACCCTAATAATTGGTGTGACCGATTACGAGTATTGTGTGACCGATCCTTGTAATTGGTAACTGGTCCTGGTAACCGGTGTAACCGATCACTGGTAATACCATGTGTAGATGGAACCGATCCTTGTAACTGGTATAACCGATCCTAGTAACTGGTGTGACTGATCACAAGTGTTTCCATATTTAGGTGTAACCGATCCTAGTAATTGGTAGAACCGATTGAACCCATGTATGCGATTTGGTATTTAATCAATCACATATAGTAGCCTTGGAATACATGTGAACTAATTCTAAACTTGTTTGGAAGTGTGGTATAACGGATTCCAAGAATGCAAATCCATGTAAATATGAGATAAGGATTTGTAGTGAAAAGATGTCAACATACTTTGAACACGAGCAGTAACTCTTATCATTTATTGTTCAAAGATATTCCTTAATACTCAAGGTGATCCTGTACCGAAATAAATTAATAATTTTTTAACTAAAGGTTTTTGGTTTATATGCTTTAATTACCAGCAATTAGTGCATATCTCTAGAGAATAAAAATTAGTAATGTGCATTTACTAATTGGAGATTTTCTATCGAGAGATTGCAGAAATATTGGACAAGCATTTATTGAAATTGGGAAAACCGAATTTTGTCATTCATTGCAAATCTTGAGAATATTTCCGGTTTTGGAAATTTCTTGAAGTCCAAACATCCTTAGTCTATAAATACCTAAGTTTGCATTTCTAGCAAACTATCCTAAGAGCCAGGAAAAATTCATTTCTTGTTGTTTCTGGTGGATCCGTCTATTCGGGGAGGAAAGTGTCCTAATTAGGTGAAATCTCTTACAACCGCTCGTTTAAAGACTTCCGTGGGATCAAGAAGCTCTACGAGTACCGTTGGTGGAAAACTAGATAATTGCAATGTTATTAGTTTTCGATTGATTTGACTGACTAACGGCTGTTGAAACTTTGATTGCACCTAGTTCATTTATTCTTGAGAATCTTCTCGTCTGATATAAGATTCACTAAAACTAGATCGAAGTATCGAGGGGATCTTTAGAAGTGTTGTTAGATCTAAAGACATCTTGTGATAGTCCATTGTTAACAGACTCCGTTATGTGCGTGATTGATCACAAGAGATTCAAGTGATGTTTTGCTTTTTATTGAAGATAAAAGAATATTTGAAGACGAAGAAGATTTCTTATTGATTTTCGTATCTTGTGAATTTGTATGCACAAACCTTGATCACATGAGATCCAAGTAGAATCAGATTTATTCGATTGATTAGTTGCGTGACATCGGCGTTCTCAATATATCTCTTTGAGATTTATTTTTATTGAGTGCGAATCTATACTTGACTATTTCGGTAGTTAAAGTTAGATTGATCTAACAAGAAAAAGGAGTTTATTATATTAAACATAAGAACCTTTGTCAAAGACTCGTCTATATCTTGTAGCAAGATTGATTAGAGTGGTTACCAAACATATTCTTCCTTTGCTGTTTGGAATACGATCCAAGGGACTTGTTATTCACGTACGTGACTCTAAAAGTCGAAGGCGCAGGAATACTAAGAGAATTAAGTAGCTAGGGGTAGTCTGCTTGGTCTCAACTATACGAAGTTGGTTTAGATTTTGTATAGCGGCTTAATTCTGAGAGTGTTCAAAACTGGACTAGGTCCCGGGATTTTTCTGCATTTGCAGTTTCCTCTTTAACAAAATCTTGTTGTGTCTTTTACTTTGATTTTCTTTATAATTGTTTATTACAATAAAGTAAAATATGCATACATTAAATCTGTTATACTTGATAGCTAGTTATCTTATAGAATTTTCTTATTACCGAACCTATTATCAAGTATCACACTTTGATTGTCGTATCGTCTCGATCTTGTATCCATAGTCAATCATACAAGTTATCTTGCCGTTGTATTGTATCGATCTCGTATCCATAGACGATCACACAAAGTGTGAATAGCGAAGTTGTTGTATTGTCTCTACTTTGTCCATAAACGATCACACATGGTAAGAGGACTTATAGGTAGAAACAAAAAATTTGTGTTGTACTTGGGTTCCCTCGTCTTTTCATAACCGGTGATGAAAAAAAACTGGTTGGAAAACTCAAATTAGTGCTTATACTTCTTAAACCGTGGCTCATTCATTGTGGAAAGGTGCTTAAAAAACTAACATTTCCAGCACCACCAGAAGACTGTGGATCTTCTCTGCAAATTCTTGTCCAACTTTTATCTTAGAAAGATCTAGGATCCCGGGAACTTCATCATTATCAGAAAACAACTCATGTACATCAGCATTTTAAGTTCTTTAGCATCTACTTAATCAAACTAGGACTATTACTTAGAACTAGTCCCACTAGCTTGGGTGTCATCCTTTATCCCATTTTCTTGTGTACATGCAAATAAAATCGTAAATCAGCAATTGAGTGTTTTAACTTTAGAAGCATCATTTGAGTATTAAAAATAGAAACATAATAAATGACATATCGAAGTATATTTACTATGATTTCCTTAGAAAAAGAGGGGCATTATGCATTAATGTTTAAGCTAAAAAGAGGAAATATCCAGTGATACGACTGTGGTTTCATTTTTATTATTTATAGAATTAAATACAACATTATATTGGAGTATCCTTTCAATTAGAGATGGGTTTTAACATAAAACTAGTGAACTAAGGCTGACCACTATGGTCATCCAACATTCAAGCTAGAGAGTGTTGCAAAAGTGTTTCATTTTGCTTGATTCAACATGAGGTTCAAGCATTTGCTTGGATGTCAGCTTGAACCAACATAAAAGCGACCAATAGTTTGGCGCTTGAAAACTTTTTCAAAATGCCAAATGGTTTGGCGCTTTTAGTCTTAGCCATCAGATTTTATGTTAGAAATCTAAATCTAATGATTATATTGAGAATGCCAAACCATTTAGCGCCCAAACGCCTAACCATTAGGCGCTTTCAATCTCAGCCATCAGATTCTCTTTAAACTTAAAAATCTAGTGGTCCAACATTTGGGCGCCAAATCATTGGTCGTTGAGCGCCTAATCGTTTGGCATTTTTAGATTGTATCTGGAACCACCATAGTGGCTAGGCGGACACCTTGAATCTTATATCTTGGATGACCATAGTGGTCAGCCTAATTATTAGGAATGAGCTATTTCAGTTAGCCAATTAGAATTCCTAAAACTCAACTTGTCGTATAACTTGTGGAGAAAATATTAAGTTTATTACAATGAGGATTAGAGAGCGAGAAACAATAAGTTGAAAAGAATTCTAAATACCTCTACTTAATACTGCACAAAGTTGGTTAAAAAGACCAAAATCAACAATTCCTAGGTGAAAATGACATTTAGATTTTGATACTGTTTAAATGGACAAAAATGTAAAAATAGTCAAGATGTAAACAGTTTCATCCTACCCATTTTCAAATACTTTTTCTTATTTTTAATTTATATCAGGATGCATCCAGTTTCATCCTTACTATTTTTTAAGTTTAAGTCAGGATAAATCCAGTTTCATCCTTGCTATTTTCTTAGTGTCCATTTCACCCATACTAATTTTTACTCGTTCATTTGAACCATATTTCTAAGATATTTGGACAAATGACCCATTTTTCATTAATACTATTGAAGTAACAAATGTAAACTTAGCAAACATGAGTCACAAAACCAATCAATTAGTAGCTTGATCTCGTAAACCAACTTACAATGAACTTAGATTAATCTCTATAAGCTGAGGGTCAGCTAATACATGCATCTCAATTTCATCATTGTTGCATGGTTGTACCATAATCATTATCAGGAAACAAAAAATTAGCCCCACAAGTCAAGGAATACCTATATCGACAAAATTTCGAACATTTTGTTTTGTCTTTTTGTTGTAAGCAATGCATGCTGGTTATTTAGATTTGCATCTTAATAAAATGTGTGCTAAGAAACCCCAAATTCACAAATATCAAATTTTTTGTGTAAACTCACCGGTCACCTCATCTTATCAAAATTTCTCGCTCTCTAATCCTCATTGTATTTATTGTGAAGGAGAACCCATGGACTTTAAGCAAGTTTATCACCTTGTATCAATAATACATCATTTCGAAGAAGGCTTCCACCTGGCAGATATAAAACAATATCTAAATATTCTCATGGAGGTGATAAATGATTAAAGTAAGCATCATGGGGGACTTCAGCGCAAATGAGAGACATCCCAAAGATAATTTATTAGAGAATGGTAAGAGCATCCACAGTGGGCGAGGAAGACTAAAAATTTGGGTTGATTTTCTAACGCAGCGGGACAGAGTAAAGATCAAAACCCAGCCCACGATCAAAACCCAGACCATATTTAGTCGCGACCAAATCCCAAATCCTAATATAGTCGGGCGTAAATTTAAAATCCGTTTGTTGTCAGGCGTAAACTTAAATTGCGTTTGTTAACGGGCGTAAACCAAATTTACGTATGTTGGTGGGGCGGAATTTAAATTTACGTTTGTTGCGGGCGTAACATAAATTTACGCCTGATGAGACGGACACCAAAATTCCGCCTCTCTGGGGCGGACACCAAAATTCCGCCCCTCTCAAACGGACTTTCAGGATTTCACGATCTTCTACGGTTGGACACAGATTCTCAAACTTAATTGTCAAACTTGAAGAAGCTCTGGGAAGAGTCCTCAGTTTCTCATAGTATCTGTTCATTTGTCTCTTTCTATCAGGCGAGATATCTTTAAGATAAGATAGCAAATCCAATTCTTCCAAAATCACAGCGTTCTTCAAGAGAAATTCCAGAAACTCAAGCTCGTTATCTTGTCCTTCAATTCCAACAATGGAAACATGTTTGAGGTTGAGCAACATGCATGAGAGTGGCAATCCTGCTTTCCAGTCAACACCTATTTTTACGTTTCTTCGAGCGGTCATTTGGAATCCGTCTGATCAACGGGCGGAATTTAAGATTCCGCCCCATACGAAACGTAATTTATATTTACGCTCGATAACAGACGTGATTTATATTTACGCCCGTTTGAAACGTAATTTATAATTCCGCGCAGAAATGAAACGTAACTAATACTTCCGCCCGTCTTCATGCGTAAAATTGTTTTACGCGCGACCAAATTTGGTCTTCTCCCCATAACGTCACAATACAGATTAAACTCATATTTAGTCTTTTTTTTTGGTCTTTGATCTTTGAGTTTAGTCGTACCATTGCAGTCGCTCTAAAGATCAATAAATAGATTGTTAAGCTGGTCATATCAATATCTTAGATCATCTTTCACTTTTTTACGTAACATACTCATTAGCCTAGGACTTTCTCTCATAGTAGTACTTGAAGTCACGCCAGAGGTTAAACCTAACTATCTAAGTCATCACCAGTAGGTACTATGTCCACAGTCAGATAACCAGTTCTGTTAACCATTGATATCAAATCTACCATTTCATTATTTTTTAGCAACAACTTCTCATGAACCATCTTACACAGACAAAAAGACCCATATAATCAACATCTAACCTTGGAAATTCTAGAAGCCGTGATTTTTTATATTAAACTTTATGTACTAAATTAAAATGGACGGACTAGGGTATACCTAATGAGACAAAATAAGGTCATATTGAAGTAAAACATAAAACCCCTTTGCCACATTGTTAGAACACTGCTCGGTCAAACTCATAAGTGTTGCTATCTCAAGCTTGTTACCAAATTTAGTTGCAAAAGTATATCTTGATTTTTATTCCACAATTAGATAAGTCTCGGACTAGGATATAAATGTAGTTGAGAAACAGTGGATCACGACAGTCATCATTGCGTTCTACCGTTTGAAGGCGAAAATTAACGAAAGCTTTTGGAAAACTTCATCAACAAAACGTAAGTGAAGAGTGAACCACCTATAACTCAAGTCATATTCACTTTTCCATCATTTGAGACGATGTCGCATAACTAATTAGACTAGTATGCATGGACAAGAATTTCGAGTCAAGTTTATCTTGATAATTTCTCGAACTATAATGACTAAGCTTAATGCACATTTATTCATACTTGATGAATTTCGGTTAAGGACAATTTATTGTTCGGAATCAAAATCATGATTCAAGTTTCATCGTTCGAAAATAGCCTGGAACAGTGATATGAGTAATTGATGTTATTCGGAAATGTTTCGAATCGATTTAGAGAAAAATATAGAACTACTATAGATCCGGATACAAGACAGTGGTATCAGTCTTACAAATTTGGAAAACTGTTATATGTTTGAACTCGTATTACATGTACTCGTACACATAGCGGAGTAGCTATATATCGACTTACAGATTTGTGAGACACATATTCTTTATGCACACCATGTGAAAATATGTTGAAGTCATGAACCAAATCGGTATACATACTCGTACGCAAACCATTCCTGAACTGTGGTTACGGAACCGGGAGTAGTTTTCAAACCGGTACGCAAACTTAATAAATTATGTGTTCCTAAGATCGACAGCGTTTACAAACTGGTAAGCAATCCGATTTAGTTCTGTGAACTCCGGAACCGACGACAGTCTTAAGGTTTTCAAACCGGTATGCAAACCTCTTACTGAATGGGAAGAGTGTTGTATCAGTCTCCTCATAAAACCTCTCACAAAATGCAGATATGGTAACTTTTTCATACTCAATAACCGAACTATTCACCTCAGACCACAACCCGAATTTCTTGACAATCTCTATCATGGTGTCACATTCCTTGTCAAGTGGCCATTTCTTCATCATAGTGTTTAAAGCTTGGCGCCTCAAAAGACGGATAGCATTCTTATGATCCTAAATAACATAAACCAAAAACACACAATTTAAAAACAAAAAACATAAACATTTGAAACAAATTTAAGATAGAATGTCTTAAACAAAAATAAAGTAAGATTGAGATTACTTACGAGAGCGGAATAGATTTCATACGCCCATGAGTCTTTGTATCCAAAAAAAACATTTCTCCCATATTCTAGTAACCTAGTGGAGGCTCACCTTCTTTTTGTTGGTTCTTCAAGTGAGAGGGCGGCATGTGGAAATCAATAGGTTTACTGATAACCTTATTTTTATGCAGTTGCAGCTTGAGGCTGTTTTTCAACCCGAACCCCTGTTTCTTGACCATTAATTAACTTCTTCTTCTCCACATTCGTCTTCACCTTCTTTATCCTCTTCAACAATTTCATCTTGTTCATCATTATATTTATCACCATTATTTTCATCATGATTGTTATCACCATTATTTTCATCATCATTGTTATCACCATCATTATTATCTCCTCCAGCAGGTGGCATGTCTTGATCATCATCATCGTTATCTCCTCCAGCAGCCGGAGTTCCTTGAACATCATCATCATCATTAATTCTTCTACCAGATGGAATTGATATTGGTCTTCATCTGGAGTTTCATTAGAATCACTTGGTTCAGGTGGACCCTGAGAATCATTTCGATCACGGATCTTGAGCGTTCCAGGCTCAACGAATTCCCCTCGATGTGTTGCAGTCAAGAGTTTGTTGCCTACGCGAGGAGATTTTGAAGGAGGAGTAACAAGTTTCTTCTTTCCTTGCTTGACCTTTTGCATCCTAAGCAAGAAAAATGGAAATACAATTCAATTATTCGTCAGGGTAAACCCTTGAACAAGGGAACGACTAAGATACAAAAGATATTAGTCGTCAGGGACGAAAGTGAACTGTATGACGACTAAATAAAAGTTGGCATCTTAGGAAAAAAAACAATAACGATGAATAACAAAATGTTTCACAGAGAAACTAGGTTTTGGTCAACATTTATTCGGCAGGATCGATAATCCATAGAGTGCCGACTAATTTGTAGTCGGCTAGGTACTCTTATCATAACATGTCGGCTAATAACAAAATGGAACTAAGGAAACACAAGTTTTTTTCACAACATTAGTCGGCATTTTCAGATTTTGAAGCCTGACGACTAACAATGTACATCACTAGTTGGCAAGGTTCTAGGTTGAATAACACGACGACCCTGTAAATATATTTCCCAGATGATGAAAAGGCGCCACGATCTTCAACCTAGGAAGATAACGACTACACCCAAAAATGAAACGTCGGTATAGTCTTGGAACAAAAACCCTTCCGGCTACATGACTGCAAATTCAGAAATTCGAATTTTCTATCCTAATTTAACATGCAAAAAACAAATTGAAGTACTGGAGTGAGTTTAAGTAGGTACTTACTTTCTCAATCGCGTCATTTCTTCAGTTTCAGCACTTTCCGTGATTTCTTTTTCGTCAACTGTTTTTGCATTCCGTTTGTATCGAATCACTTTTCCAAATCCAGGGTCTTCAAACTAGTTCTTCTAGATGTGTTTTGCATACGACTCGGCTTATGCATTTTTGAAGAGATTAATCGACGATGAAATTTTCAAATCAACGAGTTTTCAATCGTTTTTAGTGAATGTGGGGACCAATTTTGACGTATGTAAGGTAGAGGAGAAGAGAGAAGAGGAGAAGATGGAATGAAAATGAATAGGATGGAATCAGGTTTAGTTTTCCCATTTTAACACCTCCTTAGCCCTTCAAATGAGTACCTTTAAAGTTTAGTATACCCCAATAAATCTACGCATACCCCAATCCGCTAGCTAAATTAAGTTCATGTAAACCAAAAGAACAAGAAAACTCAGTATAACAATTAATCTACGGATAAAATTGCTTCCATAAAAATTAATTTTTTTCGAATCTTTTCTCAAAGAACATGTTTTTTCAACAAAACCTATTACTTAAGGAATAAATAGCGAGAGAAAAACATGATAGAGGAAGCGGAGGAGGTGGAGAAAATCATGTGTTAATTTGAGGGTATTTAGTTTATTTTCTTGGGTTTCTGAGGGTAAATGGTCATTTTACTGATGCATATGATGACATGGAAGGAAATATCGACTTTATTCCTAGACATTTGAACGAAAAGTTCAACAGTTAAGTTAATGTGATCGGAAAGGATAGTTGTGTAATTTTGAGAAAAACGGTACTATTTTACCGAATCGTTTGCTAATTTGAGGACACTTTTGAATATTTCCCATTAATAAAGTGTATATAGAAATATAAAAATTCTAAATGAACCAAGTTTTTAAACTAGACTAAAACCGCTTAGACATATACTGGGTCCCAAATACCAGGGCCCTGCAAATCCACCCGGGTGGGCCTTTTCATTGTGTCTATACGATTTTAAGGTTGTTTAAAACAACGTTTTGTTTGGAACGACTGATAGAAATATGATAAAGATTCATTATACTATAAAATATGTATTAAGAACAGATGCAAAGGAAGTGTGGAGTCTGGCACCTTGTGCCTTCCAGGGAGTAATTTCTGGTTCAGGGTTCAGGATTCAACTCTAACCAAATGTTGGTTCATCTGGAAAGGAAGATGTTCTAGAAATTTTTTTATAATAAAAATTGTTCTTCAGCTCGACTAGCTATGTCGATATCAATGCATTATGCTTATTGGCATCATGATACAATTCTTTCAAACGTTTTATCCAAAATACTCATATTCAGAGAGAGACTCAATGGAAATTACCTCCTAAAGATACTTATAAGATTAAATGTGATGCTTCTTGGGCTTCAGCGATTTCTAATGCTGGTTTTGGTTTCATTATGCAAACTGGAAGTTTCACAGCAGCAGGATTGGGAAAATTGGGGAACTTCAGAGCTTCTTCTGCGGAAGAAGCAGAAGCAATAGCTCCGCTACAAATTGTTCAATGGGCCATTTCAAAGAAGATCAAAAATCTGGTCATTGAAGGGGATAATCTGGCAACAATTATGTATATTCAAGGAAAAAGCAGTTATGTTTAGTGGCAATGCATTGTAATTCTAGATGAAGTAAGGAAGCTGGCGACTCAGCTAGAGTCTTTTTTGTGTTCCAAGCCCTAGACAAGAAAACAAATGGAGCAGCAGATATCTTGGCAACAAAAGGAAGAAATCGACAGTAAACCATGTCTGGGAAGAGTTAATAATTCCTAGGATTACCTTTGATTTTGTTAAAGCGTGCGATGCAATCACTTTAAATAATGTTGATCATGTATTCCCAGAAGCAACTAATCCATTAGATTCAACCATTGTTGGGCATACTCACTCTGAGTTGACCTTAAACGAGAGTGAACCAAATGATTAGAGTTGATCTTAAACGAGACTGAACCAAATGATTAGAGGTTTCTTTTTTGCTTACTATATCTATCTTACTTAAAAAAAAAACTACAAAAGATGTATTTATGCTTGTAACTTCTACAAACCCATGTGACATTTTGTGACACTAGTGACGAAGAACAGAAAAAGCCAACTAAACCACCAAGTAAAGCTGTAGGTTCATGCTGAATCAAAGAAAATATACTTCCATTAGCTTAACTTCCATATTCAATTTTCAACATTGGGCCTTCTTTCTCAATCACGGACAGCTGCATGTCACTTTCTTTCCAATGACAGGTAGAGATCCTACATTAGAGTGTCAGTAAACATCCAAATCATGACTATCACTCTATCAGGAAAAATAAGCACTTCCGAACATCCTTATATGGTGTTCTTATAATCTTGCTTTTTATAGTCTTACCCTAACAAATGAACAAACCACAGTACAAGCCCACAAAACGGCCAGCAAGTGAAGTACATCGGAATTATTAAACTAATAATCTTCAACAGCCACCCACAATCATAATGAGTAGTTCTGCAACTTACGCCTGCAAAGCTCAACATGTTCGTCAGACACAATTTGAGCATAGAATTCCAAATTATCAGTTGAGTCCTTGGGAAGTCTTAATACTTGAATCATATCTTTACATCTCTGTAACAGATCTCCCTCCAGAGAGAGATTGAAGCATTGGCGTAGGTCAAGAGATTCAAGGTGTGGGCAACCATCAAGAATGGCTTTCAGACCAAAGTCACTCATCTTATTTCCGAGAAGATGGAGGTGGCGCAGTTGAGGCATGGTCTTTGCAATGGCTAATGCCTTGTCATTGCGTTGTAAGCCTGGATGCCAGTAAGCTCGGTAGTTTAACCGAAATGACTTTAACTGGGGACAAGAAAGTCCAACAACTTCAAGATTTCTTGCTGAGAATGCCAAATGCCGCAATTCTAGTTCCTCCAACAAGGGAAGTTTCTTGGCCATTTCGATAAAACTTTTGGGAGAAATTTCATAGCAAGATACAAGTCGGAGACATCTGAGGGAATTACATCTGAAGAAAAAATTGGAATATGCCATTAATACAATGTGTTGAAACAGATCATATTCTGAATTCTTCACATGCTGATAATAATAGGCAATAGTTTGGTAATTGTATGGTTAAGCCAATCTATTGTTCATTAGACTGGCTTTCCCTAGTGAAGAGTTTGAACTCCTAAATTTACAGTAATATGGAGCTTTCTATTGCAGTTAATAATACTCATGAGAAGACACCATATATGCATTTAAGCAACAGGATTCCTATTCGAGTCTGTTTGGACAATCGAAACAGTGTAATGCCTCAGATCTGCCAACTCTAAAGTGCATACAGATAAAACCAGGAGCATGGGAGGTTTCACGAGGCACAGAGCAGTCCAGTTCACATATATGCATAGTAACCAAATGCCAATGCACAAAGGTCAGAAGTTACTTAAATTGTCCACAGGAAAGCTATTATAGGTATGACTTAAATCATATGGACAATCAGAAAACCAAGCAACAATGGAATGAATCAATGAACCACAGATTCAATGCATCATAATCAATAAGAAAGATATGAATTGAGTTGACGTACTTATTAGCTATACAGAGTAAAAGTCGAAGACAACCGAGGGAACTACATCTGAAGAAAAACTGGAATACTGAGTTAATACAATGTTGTACTCATCATAACATGGAAACAAGCACACAAAACATATTCTTAATTCTTCAGATGCTGATAATAGGCAATAGTTTTGTATGGTTAAGCCAGTCTATTGTTCACTAGACTGGCTTGCCTTAATCAGTGGCTCCTTACTGAAGAGTTTGATTTCCTAAAACTACAGTAATATGGAGCTTTCTATTGCAGTTAAGAATACTCTTGAGAAGACATAATAGATGCATTGAAGCAGCAGACACATTCGAGTCTCTTTGAACAGTTGAAACATTGTAGCATCTCAAACTTGCCAACTCTAATACGCATACAGACCAGACCTGGGAGGTTTAAGGAGGCACAGTGCAATCCGGTTCACATAGTAAAGATAACAGTATTTCCTTTAACTCAACATCTACAAGTATGCCAAATGCTACTACACAAAGGTCAGAACTCAGAGTTACTGAAACTGCCCACAAGAAAGCTATGCATGACTGAAATCATAAGGACAATTACAGAACCAAGCAGCAATGAAATGAATCAATCAACCACAAATTTTCAATGAAACGAAATCAAACAGAAAGAAATGAATGAACTGAGTTGACATACTTATCAGCTATATAGAGTAAAAGACCATCAGTTGCAAATTCCTCCACAGAGAATTCAACCAATTCGCCAGAACTCCTATCTATAGCTTCTCTAGCCATTTTCTCCATTACATGTTCCTCCCCAAAGAATGAATCATTATGCTTCCGCATATCGATTGACCGCCATAGTTGAGGATTTTTAGAGAGTTTTCTCCATGAAGAACATACCCATTGAGCTCTGTAAAGGATTTCAACAGCTCCAAGCTTTAAAAATACATGAGATATTACATCTGGAGGCAAATCAAGCCAGTTTCTCGATCCTAATATATCTACTGGAGATTGAGAATCCATGATTCATGCAATTTCCGGCAGCTGATTCAAATGTGCACTTTTCTAGGGCTTGCAAAATGATTTAGGATTTAGGGAGGGGTACTAGCTCTTTTATCCGGCGTAGTGGGCCGGGTTTTTGTGGATTATGGATCTGGACACTGGATACGGGGTGAGCAAAAAGTCCGGAACTGCGGATTTCACCCATCCGCAAAATTGCAGGTGAAACCCAATCCGCAAGCACTATGAACCAGACAAGGGTGCGATTCTCAAATCCGCACTTTTAGCAGTTTGGTTGCTGTTGTGCTTTGAAATCCGCAGAATCATCCGCACCGTAGGGAAGTAAGGTTTTATAATAGCATCAGTGATAGTGATTTCCTTGTTGTGTTCGAAACCATAACAATCTCCATCAACTGCGAATGGAAGTAACCTAATTTTGAGATAAACAGGTTCAGCAAGATCAAAATGTTGTTGAGGAGGGTTACACTAACTACCAGCATTGTTAGGAAGAGCATTGTTTGGTGGCCAAAAACTTGTTGATGTGACACCAATAGATCTTTTTAAACAATTTGGACTATCAACACATTTGATCTCATAACAAGCTCCACATGTTTATCCTTTGTTTCCATTGTTCTTCTTTTGTTTTTACTAAATCCGTGGTTAATCCGTATCCGGTCTGTATCATCCGCTGATCCACGGATATCAAATCCGTGGGTGATTAGGTCGGACACGGCTTCCAAATCTGCAATTTTGACGGATTGGACGCGAGTGATCCCTAGTACGCATCCATCCGTCTGTTGCTCACCCCTAGATACTATGTTTTCACTTTCTTCAAAGTTCACTCCACTGAGACAACCTACCTAGAAGCTGATTTAACAGTCTGACTTTTTCTTTTACTCGGATTTGACATTCGGACATAAGGCAATAACGGTTAGAAAAAAGAGGAAATATCTAAGTAGAAAACTAGAAGTGCTTCTATTAAGAAAATAACAATAATAGTGTTTTCATAGGAAAAAGCTAAAAGTGTACCAAAAATGGTGTACCAATTGTGGACCATCAAATTGCAATCGTTGGATGTTGTTTTGAGATCCCATTTGGGTTTTAAAAACCCATTCCCCTTCAAATCCAACGGTGGAATGGCTGGTCCACCAAATTGGTACACCCCTAAATAAGTCGGTTTCCATATTTCTAATCTGAAAAAGGTAGGTCCGTTTAATGCTTGGTGTAATACGATTGAACAATATATTTTATACTTCTAAATCGTGATGCAAGTAAAATGTATTACCTACAAAGAAATTTGAGATAGAGTGACCATATATCTCCATACCTTTTCATCATGTACATGAAATCTCTATCAAGGACTCTCATTCAGGGTGAGCATGATAATCTTTTGCATGGTTTTGAAGCTACAAACAATTTGCCTCATGTTTTTACCTTTTTACAGCTAGTTATGATAGAAACATAGCTTATCTATTAAATCGATTCAACAAGTTGGTAGACCAAGCTGTGAATTTTGAAAATTATGCCATGACTTTTAGTATTAAAGTGCCTAATAATGTTAAATATGCTACATGTGATATTAGGAAAAATAGGAAAATGGCTCTTCAAGGTAAATACTTGGGTATACCTCTTCTTATTCAAAGAAACAAACATGAGGTTTTTGCTTGTATGTTGGACAATTTCAGAGGTAAGCCAGCCATTTGGAAGTTTAAATTTGTTGTTGCACCAGGTAAGACCATTTTAAACCAAATTGTACTAGGTACTATGGAAAGCCATCATTTAGCTCATGCTATAAAAAGTCACTAATAAAATGCCCTCCGTTCAGATGAAATTATGGTGGGGTTAACAGGAAAATGAGAAAGGTTTCTACTGTAAGGGATGAATGGATAGCTTCACCAAAATTATTATGAGGTTTATACAGTAAAAGAACTGATGTTCTCAATAAATCCATTCTTACTGAACTGGCTTGGGGAATGATAGAAAATCCCATTGGTTTATGTTCTCGTATTCGTAAAAACAATATTTTGAAAAAGCTAACCCTATAATTGATAATGCGAATAAACAAGGTTGTAGGTTTGAAATGGAGACTGCAGAGGCCTAGAAGTTGTCAAGAAATATTATGTCTAGGAAATTGGTACTGGAGAGTCTGCACATATATAAAAAAGATAATTGGATACCAAATTTGCACAGACCTCCCACATCTCAGTTCGTTTCTGAAAATTCTGAAAATTCCGAAAATTATAGACCAACTCATTGACAAGGATATTATTACTTGGAGGTTCGATACTATAAATACTGGGTGTTGACTCTGCAACTGTTAGATCTATAACAAATCTCAAAAATTCCTTTTCAGGTGCTAATATCTTAAGATTTGAACCTTCTGCTAATTGATTTTTTTCCATCTATCAACTTATAAAATGATATTGCATGATATTCTTGTTAGACAACCAACCAAAAATAAACTTAATATAGCTTGGAAGGCCTTTTGGAAATGTCACTTGAAACCTTATGCATGATACATCAGTTTCTATGATGTCTGCCCACTAAGGATATAATTAGATAGGTTGTCTCAATATCAAGATACAATGTGCATTATGTGTGGTAATGAAATTGATTTTATTCAGCATTTTTAGTTTTATTTCATGGTATGTTTGGAAAGGAAGGTATATCAAATTATTTGAAAGTGTATGGGTTACTGACGTAATTCTGTAGAACCACTGTTATACAAATGAGTGAATGGGTAAGGAATTATGTCCAAGTGATTGCAAGACATAATAATGTTTCTACCTAAATCCCTAAATGGATTATTCTTGAAGATCCCGTAGAAAAAATAATTTTGATACTTCATAAATAGATCCTTTGACAAATTCTGCATTGGGATTGATATGCAGGAAATTAGAATGGAATGTGAGGGTTAAGAACATATTGTTGTAGGCCTTGAAAGGTGATGAGTGCCAAATAGCGCATAATTCTATATCTTTTTATTGGCATTTAACTCATCTTTTGTGCTTAATTTTCCATTTTATCCTAAATTATGTATTTTTATTGTTTTCAAGCGTAATTATTCAATACTAATTAATTTTATGTTTTCAGGTAGTAACTAAAGTTTGGATGCTTAGAAGAGGAGAAAAAGAGCAGAGATAAGGTAACCAGAGACAACCAAAGGAACAAGAGGATCCTTATAAATTGGCATGAAGAGTGTAGGAAGAGTATTATGCAAGAGCTGAACCAAATGGTGGGCTTGGAAAAAGAGCTATCAAAATACCCAAGGCCTAACCCCACTTCCATATGCAATCATTAAGCCTCATGATCCTGCCTAACACCCAGCAACATTTCCACCTGGTTCACCAATGATCGGTGCAACTTCTCCACACCGAATCACCTAATCTTTTCTCTCCAATTTCACTCCTATCGACCAGAAACATAGCTTCATTCTCATCTTCCCCTTCCCTGTATCTATGTACTCAACCACCACCAATCTCACCCTCTCCATGTACTTCATCTGAAACCAACCCCTCTTTGTACACGACATGCCTTCACCATCAATACCAATTAAACCATCCCTCTCCTTCATACTATTTTATCTCAAACAGTAACCCTAGCTAGGGAAATTCATAGGTTGAGGAAACTTGTACCGTTCAAGGAGACAAGACAATCCACTGTTGCAGAAGAGGAGATGAAGAAGAAGATAAGATTATCAGTAAAAAAAACAATGATGGTGAGTAGGTTTGGGGGTTGTTGAATTAAAACCCGTTTGGGGAATTTATGTATAAATAGAGATGGGATTGTAGAGATAACTCAAACCCGGAGTAGCCGGTGCAACATGCAATAGTAGATTAGGTTTTAATTTCAGTTTGTATTATGTTCCAAAAATCTCTGCTAGGGCAGAGATGAAACCCCTTCTTAATTAGTATTTTTTGGTTTGATTTTATTTGTTCTTCATGGAATTTTATTGATAAACATGTCTTAATCTCTGAATTACAATAGATTACTCTCACCTTGTATGTAATGCATCCTTGGTAGTTAGGTTAATTCTCTATTGGATGTTCAAGCTTATATAAATTGATTTAGTTCAATCTGTGATTATCTATGCCATAAAAAGATAGGTAATTCTAGAGATTGGCATATTAGATAAGGTTAAGTCATACATATTGGTAGTGATTTATCACATCTTCAAGGGTACTTGAAGCTAGAACCTCTATAGTTCCTTGATTAAAGAGAGAGCAAATTTTCAAATCAGAAATTTCTATGCATTTAGGTGGTGGATTCAAAGCCCTAGTTCATCTTTATATTTCCTTTTAATATTGTTGCTTTAGTATAATTATCGATCTCTAGTCTTGTGTTTCATTAACATCCTCTAGTCGTATCGACGCACAACCAAAACCCTTTTGTCACTCTTGTTTGAATCAGTTTAAGTAAGACTTTAGAATAAACTCTACACCCACCTTGTCTATATGGATCGACCTGTGCTTGCCCTGTGTTTCTTATCGACATTGTGCGCTTGAAGTTTAATATTGTAGGCATCTTCTAATCCTACCAAGTTTTTGGCGTCGCTGCCGAGGACTCGGTAGCGGTGTAGTTGCTTCTTTGGTTAACTTTACTGATTTTTAGTATAACCTTGTATATATGTGTTTAGATTTTTATTTTTTTTCATGTTGTTAGTGTAGTCTTTCTGTCTTATGTTGTATTTTTATGTTGTGTTATAGTGTAACCTAGTAGTTAAACCATCTGTTATATATCCTGCATCATTAATATAACTTAGTATACCTCTTTCCATCTCAAGATTTCTATCTTTACATGATGTAACCTTGCAAGTTTCATATCCTGTAAAAACCCTTTTCTGAGTAGTGTTAAAAGTTGTGAAACATTTGTTCATTGTTCTTACGTTAGCATATCTTGGATATAGGTCATAGAATCTATAGCTGTGACTTTTTAGCATGTTGTAACTTTAGCTGTGGTAAACTGTTTTAGTACAACTTAGATTTAGATTATAAAATCTGTAGCTTTAACTTAGTAAACGTATTATCCCTGTAAATACTAGTTAGTAGCTCTTCATATAACTGCATTCTTTCAGTTCTCTTTGTTAAGTTAATCTTTTAGTTAAGTCTCTTCGTTCTTTCCATCACCTGCATCATCTTATATCTTGCATAGTTAACACTATCTTCGTATCTAGCTGTAACCTTTAATCATCCTGTAGTTTTTTCTTTCTGTCATTTTTGCATTCTGTCCATACCTACATCTTTGTCTATCTTGCATCTTGATCTCGTTGAACCGTCTGTCATTGTATGTTGTAGTTTTCAGTGTTGTAACTCTGTAACTTCTGTGAAATAGCTAGTGTAATTTTGTTGAGTCTCTGTTGTTTGTAATTCTTTCAGAATACAGTAAAACCATATGTAGATTTCCATTAAGTTGATCTTTGTCATCGTGGTTACTGCCTGCTGCTCAGTTAAAATCTCAATGCTTGAGGTACTTGAACATTGAATCTGTAAACCTGATTTGTCACATCACAGCCTCCTGTATTTGCTTCCTAAAATTTCTGCACTTGAGCTGACTGAATCACAAATAGTTTAAACTTTTATCATTTGTGTTGTGAAATCATATGTTAGATTTAAATTACAGTCAGTAGCTGTCAGTTGGTTTACATCATATTTCTGGGTCTGTAACTTTCCATCCCACTTGAGTTACTTCTGTTGGTCGAGCATATGCCAGCATAACTTAGATTTTGCTAAGGATTGTATGTCACCTGTGCTTGGAGTTTCAGCAAGTGTGTAGCGGTTTTGCTAGTTCACTGCTACTCAAAATCTTTAATCACCCTGTAAATTCCATTCAGTGCTAGTGTTTTCTTATTTTTACTTCACCTATACCATTTCTGGGAACTGAATTTCCTCTTTTGAGCCCAGCAGGTGCTTGAAATCTCTGCTGTGCAAACCCAAGGAGGAGAAGAAAAAGAGCGAAGCAACCTGGGTGTTGTGCCTAAACCCGGTTTTATACCGGCGGTATTGTCTCTCAACCCTTGTTGTTTTTGATGAATGTATGAATGGTATACCATGCGTTAAAGTGCTCATTAATAATTATCGGACCCTGATATCCATAAGCATGATTATGTGGAATTTTTGTTGGTCAGCTGAGATTGTTGTTTCCCTATGTTGTGCTAAACCTGTACGGTTGTGCATCTTTGAATCATTATGTCTACTAAGCATCATCTCCGACCTAAATTTTCTATTATGGGCCTCTAAAACATGTTGAATGGTGTGTCCCCTAGGCTTTGATAGGAGCCTTGTGACCAAATTGATTGTCTAGCTAGGCCTCATCATCACTGCCTATCTGAAATCCCCTTTCCTATTGTTGACTCACCTGTCCAACTTGAAACAATGGGTGAAGCTATGAATTTTCCTCCCATATCTCTCCATGAGTACATGTATCCGACAAGAACAAGTCATTTCTCATGTATTTTGTTACCCCAGACTGATGGCCCGTTTGAATTGAGTGCGGATATGATACAAATGTTTCTAATATATCGAGGGGTTGAATCTGAAAACCCATATCATCACGTAAGGGAGTTTGAACAAATTTGTCAGATAATGCAATTTGAAAATATGTCCGAGGACTCTCTAAAGTTTCGTTTGTTACATTTTCTTTAAAAAAAAGGGCTAAATCATAGTTTTACAGTCTGACACCGCGGTCAATCACCACTTGGGACCAACTCACAACAGAATTTTTCAAAAAGTTCTTTCCATATCATAGAATTATGAGCATTCGTCAAAGTATTAACTTTTTTGTCCAGTTAGATGGAGAGACACTTTTTCATTATTTTGAAAGGTTTAATGATTTGTTGTTGGAGTGTCCGTACCATGGCTTTGAGAAGTGGAGACTGGTCACCATTCTTTACGAAGGACTAGACTTTAATTCTCGAGCCTTGGTTGAGTCTATGTGTAATGGTGAGTTCATTGAAAAAACTGTGGATGATGCGTGGTCATTTTTAGCTGAACTTGCAGAGAAATACCATCAATGGGAATTCTATAGGGAAACTAGGACAGTGTCACATGATATGGGTGATCTCCATGAGTCAAATGTTGATTTTGACTCTGATACAAACATATAATTATTAATTAGGAGGGTTGAAGCTCTAGAGAGGTGCACAACTGAAAATTATAATGCACCCAAGTTATGTAACCGGATTGAATTCTCTTTTTGTATCTTGTGTGATTGCTTAGGCCATTCGACTGAGAGCTGCCCTGAATTGCATGCCATAAAGCAATCTAAAATGGGTCGTGCCAATACTTTCCGTCAAATGCATGAGAATAACCTATACTCACCAACTTGTGAACTATGAAGGATAAACAATCTGAATCTTTCATGTACTGCTAGCCCTACGCAAGTTTTACAACCTGCAATGAGCCAAGTTGTCACTGTACCAAATGAGAGTGAAACATCTGATAAGCATGTGGGCAATAAATGTGAAAATTTTGTTTTTCCCAATGAGCTTAATTCTGAATATAGTGTTTCATACCCTATTGCTGAAAATGTCAATCCGCATTCACCTATTTTAGAAGCAGGTGTATGGGCGGAAAACACTAATAGCTTTGATGGAGTAGGATTTTCATGTATTTATGATGATGATGATGATGATGATGATGATGATGATGATGATGATGCAATGCTAGAGGAGGTCGTTAATTATAAAAATGAAATTTCAAATTCTTGTAATTCTGAAATGCTAGACCATAATATAGAGACCTGTATTGATAATGTCTCTTCTAATATTGATATTCACCGCAATCGATATACTGATGATTTTGGTACTGGTTTGGGTCTTGTACAATTGTTCTGTGAAGGTGAGCATGCTACACAACTTGTTTGTGACTTAAGGAAGGATGAATTTTCTGTTGACACTAACGATCTTTTGCATGAAAACAACTTTAATGTGTCTGATTCTTTGCCTAGGTCACAATGTGTTGCTTCTTCTATTTCTGAATTGGGGTTTGCTGATTTGTTCTATGAATGTGAGCATGCTGCAACACTTGTAAATAACTTACGGAGAGTGTGTGATGGTACTAATGATGTTACACACGAAAACAACTTAGATGTGCCTGCCATCCTTCATAAGTCACAGTCTGATGTCTTTCCACCCAGTATAGATTTGGTTTGTAACAAAATTGTGAAACCAACTTTTCCAAGAGAAATTAATCTAGGATTGGAACTGTGTGCCTCTCAAGTACTCTTGGACCATTTTGCAGCTAAATATGATACGTTTGATGAGCCACAGTTGGAATGTGCATATTTTCCCGTCCCTAGCAAAGTCCATTTCAAGTTAGACCTTGTGGATGATGCACCCCTAAAATTGCAAGATTATGTGTTCAAAAACACATCTGTTGACAACTTCGGGTTTGGGGGTAGCTCATTTAAATCAGCAGTCTTACTTTCACTCTCATGTTATACATGTGTAAGACTGTTGATATTTTTGCATCTCATTTTTGGGGTTGATCCTCAAATCTTTAGGTTGTATATATATGGAAAATCATCATTGTATATTTCAGTAGGTAATTATGTTTTCTAGATTTTCCTGTATATACGTGCTAATCCAATGTGACATCAGTTGAGTTCTTGTTGGATTCTATCCATAAATAATGAAGTTCAAAACTTGCTTTCGCCGACATCGGGTAATCTCTTTCCTTTTCCTCTACTCAGCATGGTTCTCTTGGTATGTTGTAGTATAATTTTGTTCATCTTTTGAAACATCCAGGACAATGTTTAGTTTAGGTTTGGGGGTGAAGAATAGATACATTGACTGTCACTGTGCCTATCATTGAAACTGAACTCTACCAACAGGCCGATGTTAAAGCTTTATTAGCAACAACATTGTAGGCTGCGGAGTAATTAAAGATTCAGCAAGGTTCATTTACAAGGGTATTTTGGCAACGTGATCATGCAATCAGTGCGAAGTCTACAACAGCTAAAAGGACTACAAATATTTAATAAATGATGCAATTAGTATTTTAAATACATTTGAGAGATGGATTCTTTTTTATGTCCACAGAGGTACTAATCATTTAGTGGATTCTCTAGCTAAATTTACAGGAGTTCCAGTGAATGGATTTGGAGATCGCATAAATGTCGTAGCAGCTCTGAATGGGAAGTATGATTCAGTAAAATGGACAACACTCAATTTAGTTTATGATGCTCAAGTTATTTTAAACTCTTTAGATTCTTGGAGTTGTAATTATGTGCTCAGATATGCAAATGACTTGGATGATTCTCTAGCAAAATTTGCAAGAGATCAATCTCTTTGTTTTAACTGGTTAAATAATAGTCCAAACTGGACTCAAGTCCTAATTCAGCAGGACAGAAACTCTATGTAACTTTCAAGCATCAATATATTTGTCTTTCATATTTTAACCAAAAAAAAGTGAATGGCTTTATGGTTAGATGAATGTCCTGGTTGGATTGAAACTTTCATTCAACGGGATCGGGACAGTTTCTGATCCCATTTTTCTTTAATATATATTAAAGGAAAGTATCAATTTTTGCTCTTCTACCATCAATAATCTTATAAATGGAAAGCTTTTCTAATACTATGTGACAAAATGATTTTATCATAAGCCACGTTACCATATTTTGCCTCTTTAATTCCTCAAAATACCCGAATTCATATTCGCATTTGTACACTTGTGTTTACGTGACTACCATATAAAGGAGCAAACCCTAGACACTCCTTTGTTGCCTCCTTACACGTTTTTCATTACCTCTCTAATTGAGTTTTTTCTCTTGATTGTTTGCATAGATATCTAATGTCTCTCCATAAGAAGAAAAATCACATGCGATTATTATCTTAATTTGATTTCTCTAGTATTAGCTCCCCCTAATCTTCTTGACCTAATTTCAGGATTCGTCTTTACGTTTCTTGTTTGTCATTCACTCACTAGATGTAACACCAACTTCATATGAACTAATAGATTGAATAACCAGAGCTGATCCTTCGTCGTTTACCTTGCTGAAATCATCAGATATGACACTAGTTTGATCTCTGCATTCATCACCTGCCTTATGTTCACCAAATGAATAAAATGATAGCCTAAATTATTATTTTTAAATATGAATTGGGATCTCAACTTGATTGAAATGGTAAAATAAAAAATCTTTTGATGTAAAATGAACATGAAGTTTTTTGTTCCAAGAAAAAGAAATACTTATGTCAATTCTGTAAAAAAAATTCTTCTGGAGGTCCTACTACTAATGTCTGTATTATCTTTTTATCACAAAATCACATGGGTTTGTTAAAGTTAACAAGCATAAATAAATCCCATGAAGTGAAAAATAAGTTATAGATTTTTAATGACATAATTAAGGTTAAAGAAAGCAAGATAAAATAGAATTATAAAAAAAAAGTTATATTCAACCTTTACATTACACATTAAAATAGTAAATAATATTGTAGTTTTGACTCTTGTTTTTTCATTTTCATCCGGATAATAAAAAAGATTAATAACTGTGCCACTTGATTGCCACAACATGATGTTATTAGAAAATGTTATCTATAGCTAGAGTTTGTTTAATGGTAAAATAAGAAAGTTATTTGGATCAAAAAACACATATGAAAAGTAAATGAGCAAATATTGTTAAAAAAATGAAAAAATTGAACATTTTACTTTAGCAAATGAATATTGAAGTGTTATAAGTCAATTTCTCGAATAAAGACGAAATTCATCACCACGATGATAATAATAATATGAAAAGATTTGAAACAATCCCAGATTATGAAACTTCAACATCAATTGATAAAGATGAGTAGTTGGACAGTTTTATGAAACATCTATCAAGGATATGAAACTGATTTAGACAAAAGAATCCCTTATTTTATCAAATTTGAACCAACTATGTTGTCTGAACAACTGCAAATAATTAAAAATCTTGAAGACAAGTTGGCAAACGAAGAACAAAAAGTGTATGATTTAGCTACTGATTTGGGAAAATATCATTCTACCGTTATGGAACTGACATCCGAGATCGACACATTAATATATGTGGATTTGGTTAATCGAGTGACTCATGAAAAATAACCACTGCAATAGAAAAAGCTACAAAACAAGCCAAGAAAGATATGTCAAAAAATATGCATAGAAAGTTGAAAGCTAATAAGCACAAGTATGACTTGGGAAAAAAACAATGAAATGTTGCTAACAGTGAAAGATTTTGAAAGGAAGTTTGAAAACATCAAGAAGGAAATAAATGAGCTGATGAAAGAAGCCGATGTAACACGCATGTCCACACCAAAGGCACACCTTTTACTTTTCTATTAGATCCGTCGCATATTTCAATCACGAACTCGGTAGAAAAAATGTTCGCTAACTTAGCTCCATATCCATTTCTACCACCGGTGAGTCTAAACTCATGATCATCATAACTACTCCTGGACCTCATTAAACCAAATGCCATTTGAGGTAAATATACACCTGAACCTTTATGGATTTTTACAAGAATACTCTAACCATCATTATGGATACTAGTTTTATTCTCTTTCACGTTAATGTCTACTTTGAGAGAGGATATCGTTGGATCTATTTGCTTATTATCATATGCGTTGACTAATAATTCATCAAAAATCTTATAGAGAGCTTGTATAAATGAAACTGATTTGTGGACAAGTTTAGATCCATCAAGTACCGATAGAGTTTTTTTAACCTCTTCAGTTGAGCCAACATATGTCTCAGGTCTCAGTAAGTAACACATGTTCTTCGGTTTTCAAAACTTGAAATCTTTGTTCAATTTATTTTTTAGTATTACTAATTCTTTTTCCATATTTCCCTTCTCTTTTTGCTATTCTGCTACACTTATTACTTTTTAGAGCCGTGATGTTGTAGATCTGACTTAAGGTAGTACAATATGTATATATAGACTTAAGATAGATCTAACTTGGTTTTTAGTTAAACAATGGATATTAGATCATATCAGAAGGAGAAGAAGATCAATAGCCGAAATGATATAATCTCATTCCCTTGTACTAGAAGAAGATAAATCCTATCAGAAGAAGATCTAAGGTAGATCTAACTTAGTTTGTACTGGAAAATTTTGCTAGTAAAATTAATAACAACTTTTGTTGTACCAAAATGATATAATCTCCTTCGCTTATTAAAGATCAATAGACGAAGACTATCCAGTATGGTTTAAAGAGCAAAGCTAAATATGAATAGAAATTATTAAACAACTAAGCTCAAAAGAATATTTATTAAAGACTATAAAATTTCTTACACAATTTATTGGCTTCCTCCTTATCCTCGGTAGAGAGAGCTAGCTCTCCGTTACAAAAGAATTAATAAGAGGAAGAAAATAAATCCTAAAAATTGTTGCTGGCTCTCGGCTCTTGGCCGTCTCCTCCTTGCCATCTGCTTCCACCACTATATATATATAGTTTTCAAAGGAAACCACTTTCCTTTATCATTTCCAGTACCACATCATCATCAAATGAAAGTATGCCACGTGTCAAATAATATAACAATCCTCCAATCAAAATGCGCCATGTGTCGAATACTGCAATCAATATCTTAATTGTTATTTTCAACCATAAAGAATAATATTCTTTACAAAATCTTCATATATTTCATTACTCCACATCATAAAGAAGTACTTTCTTCATTAAACAAAATATCTTCAAATATCCTTTATCATAATTAATATCTTGTACATGGTATCCACACGCCGCGGCACACTTCTACACACGCCGTGACATATTTCTACACTCTCGTATCCAAATAATTGGTCCAATAATTCTTCATGTTTCCTTTTGGGATTAACTCATCAAATCACTTCATTTCTCCAGCAGAGTTCCGCATTTTAGTCCATAGAGCCTTATTTTCTAAAAACTGCGAAAATAAATAAAATAATCAAATATGTACAAAATAAAGAATTAAATAAATGTAAATTTGAGTAGTAAATTAAACACTTATCACACCCCCAAACCTACATTTTGCTAGTCCTCGAGCAAAACTAAAGAAAATAAGAATCCTAACTCACTGTCGCAGGCATCACGATTGCACTTAGCGTGTGCAACAAGCCTTTAAACCCTTAGGAAGCCCTAATGGCCGAGTTATAGTCTCGGGAGGGTTTACAAGAGGTGTACCCGCAAAATCTTTTTAGTCACAGTTATCCAAATGACATAAATTTTCTCAACCTATCGCCAAGTAATTAGAGTGCAAGATAAAGACATCTATTAGTGTATCCGCTAAACAGCGGGAGAGATTCGTTAAACAAATGGAAAAGAGAGGTCCGCTAATAACTGGAAAAACACCAAGAGAGATTTTACCTCTCAACAGTGGAGAGATGTCCACTATACAGTGGCATTAACATCAGGAGAGAGACCCGCTCAAGAGCTGGTCTTCTCCGTGAAACAACTGGATAAAGAGAGAGTACTTGTGACAAGTTGAACCCATGCTGGATAGGTTTTAGGCCAGATGGAAAGCGGACTAACAGAGTAACCACTATGCATTTCTCTTCGACTTTCCCATAGTGCTCAGTCGTTTTCTTCGACTTCAACTGTTGATGACAAACTCTTGAACTTCATAGAACTTTAATATTGCATTAACTTTTCTCCTCAACTTCTTTATAGATTTCACTCCCCCATGGCTTTATTTGAACAAATAAATTAACTACAAAATTTAAATGCATTTTTTCTTTCATTTTTGTTTTTTATTATTTTTTGAATTGGTTTGAAAATTACAAAAATTGAAAATAATAATAACATGGTCATGAAACTTTCATCGTTTTGATTTTCTTCGTTCTTGTAACCAAGTATTCAACTTTGATAATGAATTTTTCTCTTCCTTGTATTGTTGCTTATAAACCTTGGACGTCTTCAACTTTCTTCATATACTTGGATGATGCTCCGCTTGTTGATGATAATAAGACCACAATATGAGATTGATCTGTCTTTCTGGCCTTTCCTTCTGGATTAGTTGTTTCTCCAGCATGGATGGTTAGGTCCATCACGGCCCTCTCAAAGTTTATTTGCCTCTCCACAAAATGCTAATTTATCTAAAGTACCTCAAGAATGTCAAATTCTCTATTGTCTCTCTAGAAAATCAGTTTCCATAGCAATTCTAATTCCCATCTTTTCGGTGAGAATAAAATATGTAAACTTAGTTAAACGGGTACTGCGTGACTCTAAAATTTTCTCCATTATCCCCAAACTTAAAGCTAACATTTTCCTAAATGTTTCAAATTAATGTACAATACCAAAAATATGGATAACAAGAGGAATAAAGAGGTAAGTCAGAAAGATAGTACCTGGATGAAGTGTAACAATCCTTTGCCGGAGAATAAGAAAGAAAATTAAAACAAAAACTTACTAATGTACAACAATATCGGGGTCCTCCAGAGGGATCACCATGTACCAAATGTATGGGTCGCCTCCCACAGAGCGCTAAGTTTAGTGTCTTCAGCTAAATGTCGGTAGAATTAGTCACCACATAAAATCATATAGCAATAGTCGGAATTTATGTGGGTCATCAAAACCGAACAAAGCTACCACAAATAAAAGGAATTAATGCCAAGAAAATGAACAAATAAACTTATCTAGTTTCATGTTTAAGACAACTACATCTAGCTGAGATTCAGGTTAAGGCTCCATGAAAGGGTCTAGATAAAATATTTTCATTGGGTGCATTTCCTCATAGACAGGATCCAGGGAATCAGGTGGTAGAGTCTGGAAAAACTTAAATGAAAACTTAGAAACACATAATAATAACCTGAATAATTGCGGATCCTCAAATTCAATTAGATTTGACTTACATAGTTGACCATAATGGTGGTCATTCTTAAGTAAATGTGTCGGTTCTAATCTCCTAAAATAATTAGTTTTAATCTCAAAACTTAATATGTAACACATTTGACATTTATAAGTTCCCACAATTGGAAGAAAACATTTTGGTGGAAAAAAAAAGTTTATCTCGGTATCATAGTCTGGTTTAACCACATCAACCAGATGATAGGTTACTTAAGATGGTATATGCACATACGTCAAGTCCCAAATTAGGGACCTTCGTAAGAGTCAAAGGAAAACTATGGGGATAATGATATTCACCCCCAAACCTAGAGTTTTCAATATCCTCAGATAAATTAGTCACAATTTCCTTAAAATCCAAATTATCAGGTTTAGGAAAATGGTCTTTTATTTCTTCTAGGTTGTAATCAGGTGGTTCTATAGTTCTATAATCCTCGACTGAGACTATTGTTTCTGAATCGCTGGACTCTAAAAGACTAGTCTCAGGATAAACCCTTTACTCTAAACCATCATCATCTTCATAATCACAATGATATACTACATCGTCTAAATTATGGTATCTCTAGTCAAATTATATTCCTTTTGAGTATGTGGATAATCATCAATATAATTAGGATTTGAACTGGAAATAACATTATTATCATGTAGCTCAATTGGGGTAATTATTTCCTCGTCATTATGACTACAAATTTCAAATTCCTCATCAACATTATTTTCATCCTCGCCTAAACGTATAGTAAGTTCATTGACTGCAACACTTAAAGATGCAATTGTTCCTTTCTTTTCTAAGGCATATTTTTGTTCAGTTTCAATTGATTGATCGAGTCATTGAATTAAATGTCGAGTCTATCATTCAAAAATTAATCGAAGAATTGATGACAATTTCGTTAATTTATGCAGTTTTAACGAAACGCCGAAGCACATCTTCTAGAGAAAATTTTTTTCATAAGAAGAATTAGGTTGCAAAGAACATTCATTATGACCATTATAATATTGCTTAGTTTCTCGTTTATATGATTGACGCACGTGAGAATAATAACTGAGATCACCATGGTATGAACCATAACTTTCAGAAGGTCGGTAGTGGTCCCAAGTATTATCCACAATATGGTAATGTGCATTTTGAAACTCGGTTGGATAATCATTATATCGGTCCTTATAATACCAGTTCTACATTTTCGGTGCACGTGTAAATGCAAATGCTGGGTTCACTATTCAAGATAGGCTTGTATTACCTACAACAAAATATACCTACAGTCAAAGAAGATTGGTCACAATTACAAGGATGAGGTTTGTGGTGTTTCGGGTGATAAATTCCAGAGGGTTCACCTTACTAAACCACGTGATATCCTAATAATCGGTGCCAGACGATGCAATATGATGTGCACAAGTTTTTTATTATTTATTTTTAAATAAGGAAAATAAAATAAATAAAATTCTAATCTAATTATGTACAGTAAAATAAAATCTAGAGAACCCTAATATAGATATTTACAAAAATAAATGGAAATCTAAAAATAAAATAAAATATTGGATTATCTTGAATTATCTTACTTACCTTTTGACAGTCAAATTTTATTTCCACTTTATGCACTAAACCTGCACACAAAAAATAAAGAGATACCCGCAAAAAAATCTAGAAAATAATATAAAATAAAATAAAGAAAACAAATCTAATCTATCCTAATATATTTAAAAATTTAACAAAAATCAAAATTAACCATTTTTAGTCCCCGAAGCGACGCCAAAAACTTGATGTGATATTAAATTATGTACCGCAAGTACACGGATATCGATGAGATAGTATGCAAAATACGAGATTGTTCCACAAAGACTAAAGTGTTGTTATCCTCAATTCCAATTAAATTACAAAAGAATTGGATTTAGAAAATATCAAATTAATAAAATAAATAAACAATCAAACCAAAGAGAACCAGTTGGATTCCACTAATTGAATTATGGAGACTACTCAACCAATCTCTAATTATTCGTTTTATAACTCAAGGCAATTTTTAATCCAATCTCATGTCTCAGAAAATATTGCTAGTAAAACAAATAGCAACTTTTGTTGTACCAAAATGATATAATCTCCTTCGCTTATTAAAGATCAATAGCCGAAGACTATCCAGTATGGTTTAAAGAGCAAAGCTAAATTTGAAGAGAAATTATTAAACAATTAAGCTCAAAAGAATATTTATTAAAGACTATAAAAATCCAGGTATACAGACGATCATTTAAAATTAAAATCCAGGGATTTCAGTTAGCATACCAGTTTGCAAACAGCTCCAGTTCACGAAATTTCGTTTGCGAACTGGCGTGTACACGTCAATATGTGACAGCTTGTTTTGGCCGTAACTTTCTCATCCGAACTCGGAATAACCTTATTCTTTTTGAATTCTCTTTTTAGTTGAGTTCTCTTCAAAATGATGATGAGAAATCCTAGATTTGGATGATTTAAGATTGGTCTTTGTCCCGTTTATTGTTTTTTTGAGTGTTTTGTTCGGTTTCGTCGCACTTGTTTTACTTCTCTTGGACTTGGGCACTTGGATTCTTGGAGTACTTTTCTTCTAAGATCATTTTTAGTTTTTTTGAATGTTGTTGGTGAATCACAAAGAAAAAAGTTCAAGAATGGGCAGTAGTACGCGTTATTCTGGGATTCTTGAATGTTCACAATCCTCTTATATGGACTACGGTGCATGGTCGTTAATGTCTTTGTAGTTTCTTTTTTGTTAAAAAAATATTTTTATACGCCTTTGGTAGCCACTCTTAGTGTAAAACCATGCGAAAAATATTGATTCTACCTTCTAAGGGAAAATCATCTTGTATTCTTTACAAGTTTGTCTCTTCATATTGTTGTCTAGGGAACTTCTTATGAAATTTTTGTATTATTTGTGAAGGATAGCTAGGGTTTGGAATAGAAATTATTGTGATTACACATATCTAGTGCCAACGATTTTCATCTTGCAATGTCTCATAGATTTACTTATTTAAATTCTAAGTTACCTGGAAGACGGTTTTGCAGTATTTAGTCTTTATTGGTTTTATATATTGCAAATATATGGTATGAGACGTGTGTTTACGACCGTGAACTATGATTATTTCATATATGCTCAAAAGTTAAGTCTATTATTTCTTTATGCATTTATTGATAAAAGATATAATGAACTTTTGAATATTCCGCAGTATTGATCTTTGCCTGATCCACTTCTATTTGAAAGTATTGTACGGCTCCATAAGTTTTCTTGTGTTGAGAATTTCCGAATAAGTTGATCTAAAGATTCTCTTGTGGTTAATTTATTTGAGTTTTCAGGATAAAAATTCATGTTTCATGTAATCTGTTAATGTCCAAAGAAATCCTTCTTTTCTTGTAAAAGTAAGGTTGCTCTTGTTGTTCTTTCGGGAATGACATTTTATAGGGGAGAGTTCTTAATTGAACTTGTGTTTAATTGACAAATCATGGTGGGGAGTGCGGCTGTGGAATATTGTAGGAGTTATATTGTATCTTTATAAACTCCTTGATGACTACACTAAGTTTTGACTATGTGAAATCATCGAAACAAAGTTGATATATATGTTCTCTTTTAGTCATGAGGTATCTCTTTGAGAATTTCATCATGATCCCGTAGTTTTCGTACCTTTGCCAATTTATATTGACAAAAAGGGGGAGAATTATTTGGTAGTTCACACTACATACATATGGTTTACGGATCATTATGCAAGGGGGAGTTGTTTTCATTGATGAAGTATTGACTACGGGGGGTGATACCTATCACCATAGTATTATTGTCAAAGTTGTGATGCAATTGGAATTTGATAATGTGTAATAATACTATGACACTGTATAACAATAAGAAAACATCTTTCTTATTATTGTTATGGATACGGATCTTCAACAACAATGATGCTGAGTTGAAAACGTTCAGAATCGCTGGAAATACTTGGAAGTGACGAAGAATTCAAGGAATGTTGAATAACCAAGGAAATCAAGCATGATAAATGAGAATCTACAAAGTTTATTTATTTTGTAATCTATATGTATTGATAGTTTTGTCACTAAAAATTGACAAAGGGGGAGATTATTAGAGCACTGCTCGGTCGAACTCGCAAGCGTTTCTATCTCAAGATTGTTTGTCAAGTTTAGTTGATCAAAACTATAAGTCTTGATTTCTAGTCTACTTATAGCTATGTCTCGTATTAGGATAAAATGTGTAGTTGAGCTTTAGACTTCACGACGTTCATCGACTGAAGACGAAGATCTACGGAGGAGATATTGGAGGAACTTCATCAACAAAAGGTATGTGGATACTAAAACTTATCTATCACTCAGAAGTATATTATATTTTATCTCCTATTGAGACTAAGTCGTGTAGCTATATAGACTTTTATATTATGCACATTTGATATTTCGAGCTGAGTATAACTCGCTTATATATTTCTCGAAATATATGTTAGAAGCTTTTTGCTTTAGCTATGTTCATCATTATTCATGACGATAAGTCAAAAGATGATCATGTGGAAAATGCCTTGAAACATCTTGCATGATTTGTGTGAAACAATCATTTGATGTCAACTTGGAAAGTTTTGTATTGATCATTCAATCATTTGAAAATTACTTATAAGCTAATAGTTTGTATGAGACAACTATTTTCGTCTTCTAAGGATGTTTCAATGATTGAAATGGGAGTTTAAGAACAAATACCATTGTCTGGATACATCACAGTATGGATACCAGTATGCAAATTGTTTTGGTATGATTCACGTCCGGAAACCTTGTTTGCATACCTGTATGCGAATGATTTTTAACTGAGAAGTCCGGGAACCTTGTTTGCATACCAGTATGCGAACGGTTGTACCTGAGTTAGGTCTGAGACGGCTGTTTACGTACCCGTTTGCAAACAGCTGGACAAGACCAAAGTCCAGATGTTATATTTTGCGTACCCGTTTGCAAACTTTGTTGGTAAAGTTCTAAAATCGGTTAAGTATGATTATAATACTCATGAACAAATACATTTATAAATTAAGGAATGAAATCTTTGCAAACCATGGCTAAAATTTTCATGATTTGATTCTTATATAAGTACTTTGTACGGTTACGAATCAAACTGATTTAGTTTCAATTGGTTAATATTCATTTATATTCAATGATGAACAATTGAAAAACTCTATGGAAACACAATTAGATTCAACTGATTATCCTTCATGTTTGATTGACCATCATATTTGATCTAGAAGTGTTATATGAATACGGCTAAGATAAAAGTGTTCATATGGATAACTTCGGTTAACTACAGTTTAGCCAACTCAATATACACGTTTAGTTACGGTTACCCATATCTAAATGAAGGTATATTTCATTTGTGAGTAACAAGCTAATACCATCTGACGGTGGAGAGATATTTCTTTGGTTATAAGCAAACTTAGCTTGAATCTTAAATAAGGTTTTCATCTAACGGTGAATATCAATTGTTTTGTTACTAAGCTAACCCTATCTTTGATTGTAAGCAAACTCTGATTTGAAAGACTATATAAGGGAGAACTCTGGAAACTGGAAAACCTAATCTCCACACTTCTGTGTGATACTAGTTGCGACTAGAGTCGATTTTCCTTTAACCTAGGTTTTTCTAAAACCATTATAGATTAACGACTAGAAGACTTCATTCGAATTTTGAAGCCATATCCAACTATTTTTTTTGTAGTTGTGTATTCATGGACACATTTTTGTGTCCGATTTGTCTCGATTCTATATATTGTTAGGGAACATTTTTGTACTTATTATGGTGTTTTATTTATTTGTAGGTATTTTTGGCCGATAAAAATTTTTGGAAAAAAATTGGCTCGAAAAGTTGTCGGAAAGCACCCGGAGGACACTTGCTATTCGCACCCCCGTTTTGGATAAGGGGCACCCCCAGGACACCCCTTAAGGCAGCTGCTAAAGGTACTCCTACTCTGGATAGGGGGCGCCCCGTTTTCTTCATCGTTCAAAAACAATTTTGGCGGGAAACTCTATTATCACCTGCGTGAATTTGGGAGCATCAGTTGGACGTGAAATAACGAGATTCAATGGCTGATTTTTGTTGGGATGGACTTCCTAGAGCATAACAGGGATGGTATATGTGATTGGATCGAATGAATTGGGTTAGATCGACCGGGAGAAGGAAACAGAGGTGTTGTGGTCACGGGTTGCTGTAGGAATATTTTTTCGACAATTCAGGAATATTAAAGGCTAGAAAAGCTTCCCCAATATTCGTAGTTATCTAATAAAGAGTTTGGAAGTATTGGGAGAGGTCAAATACGCATGAAGAGAGTTTGGAAAAAAGAAAACTCCGAAACTTGTTGTGGAGATAAACCAAGATTTTGGGGGAGATTTAATCGAGATGTGGCCTATAAAAGGAGAGGGGATAAGTCATATAAGGGGTACGAATCCTTTCAGAGAAGTTTAGAACACCACAGAGCTCCAGAGATCGAGTTGCAGGAAAAATACCTTATTCTGCTGCTGCTGCTGAAGAGGAAGAACACGAAGAACATTGACGCACAAGCAACTGTCACAGAAAAATATCGTTGTTTCACAGCAGAACCTATGTGTCGTTCATCACAGCGGTTGCAATAGGTCTTTAGCTACTATTTCTCCCTGTAACAGTGATTCTGCAACACCAACAAACTGTTGCGAATCGTCTCTATTATCACTTTTCATCTTTTTAATCATCTTTTGAGCCATAAACAAATATTTTGAGATCATGATTAATATGATGAGATAAACCCCATTGATGAGGCGATAGAGGAAGCTATTTTTCCAACAAAAAGTGGTATATTCTATTTTATCTTTTTATTTGCAATAATTATATGATTATTTTCCTTGAACTATTATTGAATATGATTTTTATTTGAGTGATTGTGATCTATTTTGATGGAGTCTTCTTAGGTTTAAGACTTTTGATGCTTCATACTTGGTATTTACAATTACTACTTTTGAAAATCTACTTGTTGCAATATTTTAGAATCAAATTAAACGAGAAAATTGCATAAATATAAGTATTGGTTTAATCACTTTGAACTTGGAAAATAGTGGAATCTTAGCCTCAGTGTTTCTTTTAATATTGATATCATCTTTGTTTGAGTTTGCTATAATTTTTATTGTGTTTTCTATTTTAGTTTTGAATTTAAGTCTAAAAAAATCCTTCACAAGTCTGAGAAACGACACTGTTTTTACCACTATCTACAAATCACATCAATTTTTGGCGCCGCCGACGCGGACTTGTTTTTAGGGTTCTAGATTTATTTTATTTTTTTATTATTTTTGTTCTTTTTTATGTTTTTGGGTATTTATCTTGTGTCTACAGGTTCTGTATCATAAAGAAAATTGAGCCAAAGAGTTTGGTGATTTCATAAAGACTTGGAGTTCAAGATTAAAGCAAAAAGAACATAAAAGAAGACAATTTTTTTAGACAATTTTAGTTTAGGGTTTGTTTATTTTATTCAATAAAAAAAAAGCTGTATTAGGGTTTATTATTTTTGTAATTTTTCTTTATTTTTTTGGACTTTTGGACTTTGGGACATTATTTTTTTATCACCCTGCGTAAGGGTACTTTAAATATAAATTGTTTGCAGAGAAGGAGGACAATTACGATATTGTCTCTGCACCTTGGGTTCGTACACTAGACATCGGATTCAGTGGCCCGAGTCGACTACAACCGATTCATCCCTCGTCTGGAACGGGAGGTAAGATTCTAAACACTCGCGAATCCCCTGTCAGCGAGTTACTGGACTCCTTCGTATGCATATATGTTGAGGACTGAATACGGACATTTATTTTTCTAACAAAGGGCAAGGCCTGGCCATACAAGATAAGGGTTCGGATTTCATCACCATTCTCTTCTTGCCTGCTTTAGAAACACGTAACCTACGCGAACCTAAGCCTAAAATTTTGACTAGAACAAGACCGATAGGGTAACAAGCTTAACAGGAAAGTCATTCGAAAAATATTGGTTACTCTTTTAAGCATACTTCGAAGTTCTTGACGGTTTCTGTAAGTTGAGTGCGTGACTGCGCCGCCTTGTAATACCGGTGAGGCCTTGGGTATCAAAGCTCCACCGAGATTCCCTTGCTTCTATTCAACTTACGTTAACTCGGATTGATTCCAGAGGGGTTTGCTTAAATTGTAACGAATTACCGTTCGAAGGATTAGAAGCTGGTCTAGAAACAATCTAAGTGGAGCCATCATGCTTTTTGTTTGCTAGAAATCAATAGGTTTGATTTGGTTGAGTCAGCCTTGATCTGGGTTTGCTTACCTCCCAATTTAGAAAATTCTATTATATGCCTGAATGCAAAAGAGACGCACTAGGTAGATTTGTTAAAGAGAAACCTAGTAGTTCGAATCGTCTCGATTACCTTAATCTAGAGAGTCCGACTTTTGAAGAGTCTGTTTTTGAACGTCCTTTGACTGAAGAGAGAATCCATGTTGCTCCGATATCGCCAGAAATGGAAACTTTGAAAGCTTTGTTGAATCCATTTAGGACTACTCGTCCCTCATGTATCAGGTTAACTGAGACGGAAGCAACTTATGAACTTAAACCTGGGACCTTACAGCTGCTCCCAATCTTTTTAGGGAAAAAAAAATGAAAACCCCTATTTCCATGTTAGGGACTTTGAGGAAATTTGTAGTACCCTCAGGATTAGAAACTTAGATGATGATGCTTTGAAACTTAGGTTATTTCCCTTTTCCCTGAAAGATAAAGCTAAATCGTGGCTATATAGTTTGGCTTCCGGGTCAATCGAAACATATGAACAACTTACATCTGTCTTTTTGAACAAGTTTTTCCCTAGGCACAAAACATCGTCTATTAGGATGCAAATCTGCACGTTTTCTCAACAGGAGGGATAAACTTTGTATATGTATTTGGAAAGGTTCAGTGATTTATTAGCCCAATGTCCTCATCATGGTTTAGAAAAGGTTAGGTTAGTTCAGATCCTTTATGAGGGTTTAGATTATCCCACCATAACCACAGTAGAATCTATGTGTACTGGTGGATTTGAAAACCAAACAGTTGATGACGCGATGACATATTTGCATGAAGTCGCCGAAAAACCCAACAATGGGAAAGTAGTAGGGGACCCCAGAAAACAATTCTTTTTAGCAGAGGAAACGTTAATAGGATAGAAGGAGGCTATGAATCAGATGCCAAAATTGCTGATATAGCGAAAAGGTTAGAAGCTTTAGAAGTGAGTAACACTAGTGGTAGATTGGAGCCTCTTTGGGAAGTCCAGAATAATGAAGAGCAAGCCAATGCTCTATATAATAACACTAGGTTTGATAATCGTCAGAAGTTTGACCCATATCCATAAACCTATAATCCTGGTTGGAGGAACCATCCGAACTTTTCATGGTCTAAGGGCCAGAGTCAGGGTCAGTCTAATAATTCTAATGCTCCCCCAGGTTTTGGCTACACTAGGAATACATCAGGCCCAGAAAATAAAACGACTAGCTTAGAGGAATCTATTAAGATGTTAACAAAAACTCAGGAAATGTTAGCACAGAGCCATGTTAGTAGGTAAGACCTTAAGTGAGAGAGATAATGGTAGGTTCCCTAGTCAGACTAATCCCAATCCTAGAGGAGTTCATGAAGTAGGTACAAAACCATCGAATCAACTGAATGCTATTAGAACCCTTAGGAGTGGTAGAATAGTAGACAATCAGGTAACCATGCCCGATAGTGAACATATTGTAGTTCACCCCTCAGGACCACTAGATAAGGAAACTGATAAAATTTCTGATGATGCAAACTCAGTCCCTGAGAGGTATGATTCTGTGCCTAGAGACCCATTTCCTCATCTATTAGTACCAACAAAGAAGGAATCGAACTTTAATGACATATTGGAAGTTTTTAAGCAAGTTACCATAAACCTTCCTTTATTGGATGCAATTAGGCGAATTCCTTCTTATGCCAAGTTCCTTAAGGATATGCGTACGCGAAAGCGAAAACTTAGCGTCCATAAGAAAGCCTTTTTAGCTAGTCACGTAAGTTCAATATTCAAAACACTACAACTCCAAAGTACAAAGACCCAGGTTCCCCTACCATTGCTTGTACAATAGGTAAACGCCGGGTAGAAAAAGATTTACTTGACTTAAGAGCCAATGTGAACCTACTTCCGTACCATGTGTACTTGCATCTAGGACTTGGTGAAATGAAACCTACTCAGATAACACTGCAGTTAGCTGATAGGTCTGTTAAAATTCCTCGAGGTGTTATTGAGGATGTCCTTATTGAGGTCGACAAGTTTATCTATCCAGTGGATTTTGTGGTCCTAGATACCCAACCTGTCCCTGACCCAGAGAACCAGATACCTGTGATTTTAGGTCGCCCATTTTTAGCTACGTCTAATGCGGTCATTAACTATCGAAATGGTGTGATGAGTTTATATTTTGGTAATATGACTATGGAGATGAACATTTTTAATGTCAGTAAGCTACCTCATGAGCTAGATGACACATGTGTTGAAGAGGTGAACATGATAGAAGCCTTAGTTCAGGAGTCATTACCAAACATTTTGTCTGAAGACCCATTAGAAAGTTGTTTATCCCATTTTGGTTTAGATTTTGACGACGATAGCACTATTGAACAGGTGAATGCTTTATTAGATTCTGCCCCTGTGTTAGACACTGATAGATGGAAAGCTAGGTTCGAACCGTTACCAGTTTCTGAGACTACCCTAATTCCTTCTTTATAAGAGCCCCCAAAGTTGGACCTTAAACCACTACCCGATACTGTAAAGTATGTGTTTTTAGGCCCATCTGAGACTTTACCTGTGATTGTAGCTTCCGATTTGGATAGTGATCAGGAAAGTAGGCTAGTAAATGTACTTCAAGACAATAAGGAAGCTTTAGGGTGGACTATAGCAGACATTAAGGGTATAAGTCCTACTGTGTGTATGTATCAGATTCATTTAGAGGAAGACTCCAAACCTTCTAGGGAGATGCAACGTGGACTGAACCCTAACATGAAAGAGGTAGTTCGAAAATAGGTGCTTAAGTTGTTAGATGCGGGTATTATTTACCCGATTTCACACAGTAAGTGGGTCAGCCCTGTTCAGGTTGTCCCCAAGAAATCAGGTATCACTGTAGTCCAGAATGATAATAATGAATTAATCCAAACCAGAGTGACCACGGGATGGCGTGTGTGTATTGACTATAGGAAATTGAACAAGGTCACAAGGAAGGATCACTTTCCCCTTCCTTTTATCGACCAAATGCTAAAGCGATTAGCTGGACATGGTCACTATTGCTTCTTAGATGGCTACTCCGGTTATAATCAGATCTTTATTGCCCAGAAGACCAAGAGAAAACCACTTTTACCTTTCCCTTTGGTACCTTTGCGTATAGACGCATGCCTTTCGGGCTTTGTAATGCCCCTGCGACTTTTCAGCGTTGCATGATGAGCATATTTTCTGACATGGTAGAACGGTTTTTAGAGGTCCTTATGAATGATTTTTCAGTGTTTTGTTCATCTTTTGATGAGTGCTTGCATCATTTGACATTAGTGTTGACTAGGTGTAAGGAAAAGAAATTAGTGCTTAATTGGGAAAAATGCCATTTCATGGTTGAATCAGGAATTGTCTTAGGGCACATCGTTTCTTCAAAGGGTATAGAGGTAGACAAAGCCAAAGTTGACCTTATTAATACTTTACAGGTCCCAAAAACCGTAAAAGATATTACGGCATACAGGTTTTTACCGTCGATTCATTAAGGATTTTAGCTTGATTTCTAGACCTCTTTGCAATTTTCTTGCAAAAGATGTTAAGTTTGTCTTTGATGATGCTTGCTTAAAGGCTTTTGATAAGCTTAAAACTTTACTCACTACTGCCCCGATAGTCCAGGCACCTAACTGGAACCTACCCTTTGAGATTATGTGTGATTCTTCAGATTATGCTATAGGCGTCGTTTTAGGACAACGAGAAAACAAATTACTTCATGTGATTATGTGAAGAATCACACATATAGCAATTTGTTTTATGTGATTATGTGTGAATCACATGAAGTAATTTGTTTTCTCGTTGTCCTAAAACGACGCCTATAACATAATCTGAAGAATCACACATAATCTCAAAGGGTAGGTTCCAGTTAGGTGCCTGGACTATCGGGGCAGTAGTGAGTAAAGTTTTAAGCTTCTCAAAAGCCTATTAAACAAGCATCATCAAAGACAAACTTAACATCTTTTGCAAGCAAATTGCAAAGAGGTCTAGAAATCAAGCTAAAATCCTTAATGAATCGACGGTAAAACCCTGCATGCCCTAGGAATGACCTAATATCTTTTACGGTTTTTGGGACCTGTAAAGTCTTAATAAGGTCAAGTTTGGATTTGTATACCTCTATACCCTTTAAAGAGACGATGTGCCCTAATACAATTCCTGATTTAACCATGAAATGGCATTTTCCCAATTAAGCACTAAAGTTTTTTTCTTACACCTAGTCAACACTAGTGTCAAATGATGCAAGCACTCATCGAAAGATGGACCAAATACTGAAAAATCATCCATAAAGACCTCTAAGAACCGTTCTACCATATCAAAAAATATGCTCATCATACAACGCTGAAAAGTTGCAGGGACATTACATAGCCCGAAAGGCATGCGTCTATACGCAAAGGTACCAAAAGGGACAGGTAAAAGTGGTTTCTCTTGGTCTTCTGGGGCAATAACGATCTGATTATAACCGGAGTAGCTATCTAAGAAGCAATAGTGACTATGTCCAGCTAATCGCTCTAGCATTTGGTCGATAAAAGGAATGGGAAAGTGATCCTTCCTTGTGAACTTGTTCAATTTCCTATATTCAATACACACACGCCATCCAGTGGTCACTCGGGTTGGGATTAATTCATTATTATCATTCTGGACTACAGTGATATCTGATTTCTTGGGGACAACCTGAACAGGGCTGACCCACTTACTGTCTGAAATTGGGTAAATAATACCCGCATCTAACAACTTAAGCACGTCTTTTCGAACTACCTCTTTCATGTTAGGGTTCGGTCGATGTTGCATCTCCCTAGAAGGTTTGGAGTCTTCCTCTAAATGAATCTGATGCATACACACAGTAGGACTTATACCCTTAATGTCTGCTATAGTCCACCCTAAAGCTTCCTTATTGTCTTGAAGTACATTTACTAGCCTACTTTCCTGATCACTATCCAAATTGGAAGCTACAATCACAGTAAAGTCTCAGATGGGCCTAAAAACATACTTTAGAGTATCGGGTAGTGGTTTAAGGTCCAACTTTGGGGGCTCTTCTAAAGAAGGAATTAGGGTAGTCTCAGAAACTGGTAACGGTTCGAACCTATTTTCCATCTATCAGTGTCTAACACAGGGGTAGAATCTAATAGAGCATTCACCTGTTCAATAGTGCTATCGTCGTCAAAATCTAAACCAAAATGGGATAGACAACTTTCTAATGGGTCTTCAGACAAGATGTTTGGTAATGACTCCTGAACTAAGGCTTCTATCATGTTCACCTCCTCAACACATGTGTCATCTAGCTCATGAGGTTGCTTACTGACATTAAAAATGTTCATCTCCATAGTCATATTACCAAAAGATAAACTCATCACACCATTTCGACAGTTAATGATCGCATTAGACGTAGCTAAAAATGGGCGACCTAAAATCACAGGTATCTGGTTCTCTGGGTCAGGGACAGGTTGGGTATCTAGGACCACGAAATCCACTGGATAAATAAACTTGTCGACCTCAATAAGAACATCCTCGATAACACCTCGAGGGATTTTAACAGACCTATCAGCTAACTGCAGTGTCATCTGAGTAGGTTTCATTTCACCAAGTCCTAGCTGTAAGTATACATGGAATGGCAGTAAGTTCACACTGGCTCCTAAGTCAAGTAAAGCTTTTTCTACCCGGAAGTTACCTATTGTGCAAGCAATGGTAGGAGAACCTGGGTCTTTGTACTTTGGAGTTGTGGTGTTCTGAATGATTGAACTTACGTGACTAGCTAAAAAGGCTTTCTTATGGACGCTAAGTTTTCGCTTTCGCGTACACATATCCTTAAGGAACTTGGCATAAGCAGGAATTTGCCTAATTGCATCTAATAAGGGAAGGTTTATGGTAACTTGCTTAAAAACCTCCACTATGTCATTAAAGTTCGATTCCTTCTTTGTTGGTACTAATAGCTGAGGAAATGGGGCTCTAGGCCTAAAATCAGACCTTTCAGGAACCGAATTCACATCATCAGAAACTTTATCAGTCTCTTCAGCTACTGGTCCGAGAGGTGAGATCCTGAGGGGTGAACTACAGTATGTTCACTATCGGGCATGGTTACCTTATTGTCTACAACTACCACTTCTAAGGGTTCTAACACATTCAATTGATTCGATGGTTTTGCACCTAATTCATGAACTCCTCTAGGGTTGGGTTGTTTTGACTAGGAAACTTACCTTTTTCTCTCAAAGAATCACTTATCAGACCAACCTGGGTTTTTAACTCGGAAATAGCCTGACTATTTTTGTCCTATCCTGTTACTAGCTTGTAGACTCTGTTCTACGGATAACTGGAATTTTGCAGTTTGCTGAGTTAACAAGGCGAGAGATTCCTCTAAACTTAGGATTTTCTTATCTGACTGATTCTGAAACTGAGCTAGTCCTGAAGGATTCTTAGTATAGCCAAAACCTGGGGGAGCATTAGAATTACTAAACTGACCTTGACTTTGGCCCTTAGACCACGAAAGGTTCGGATGGTTTCTCCAACCAGGATTATAGGTTTCTGAATATGGGTCAATCTTTTGACGGTTATCAAATCTAGTGTTATTATAAAGAGCATTGGCCTGCTCTTCAATATTCTGGCCTTCCCCCAAAAAGGTCCACTCTACCACTAGTCTGGCCCACTTCTAAGGCTTCTAACCTTTTTGCTATAGCAGCAATTTTGGCATCTGATTCATAGCCTCCTTCTACCCTATTAACGTTTCCTCTACTTAAAAAATTGTTTTCTGGGGTGCCCTACTATTTTCCCATTGCTGGGTTTTTCGGCGATTTCATTAAAAAATTCCATCGCCGCATCAACAGTTTGGTTTTCAAATCCACCAGTGCATAGAGACTCAACCATGTTGTGTGAATAATCTAAACCCTCATAAAGGATCTGAACTAGCCTAACCTTTTCTAAACCATGATGAGGACACTGATAATAAATCATTGAACCTTTCCAAATACCTATATAAAGATTCTCCCTCTTGTTGTGAAAATGTGCATATTTGCGTCCTAATAGACGATGTTTTGTGCCTAGGGAAAAACTTATTGAAAAAGGAGATGTAAGTTGTTCATATGTCTCAATTGACTCGGAGTCCAAACTATACACAGCCACGACTTGGCCTTATCTTCAGGGAAAATGGGAATAACCTAAGTTTCAAAGCATCATCATCTAAGCTCTAATTCTTAGAGTACTACAAATTTCCTCAAAATCCCTAACATGGTAATAAGGGTTTTCATTTTCTTTCCCTAAAAAGATTGGGAGCATCTGTAAGGTCCCAGTTTCAGTTCATAGGGTGCCTCCGTTTCAGCTAACTTAATACACGAAGGACGGGTAGTCCTAGTTGGATTCAACAAAGCTTTCAAAGTTGCCATTTCTGGCGCTATCGAGCAACATGGATTCTCTCCTCAGTCAAAGAACGTTCAAAAACAGACTCTTCAAAAGCCGGACTTTCTAGATTAAGGTAATCGAGACGCTTCGAACTACTAGGTTTCTCTTTAACAAATCTACCTAGTGCGTCTCTTTTACGTTCAGGCATACAATAGAATTTTCTAAATTGGAAGGGTAAGCAAACACAGATCAAGGCCGACTCAACCAAATCAAACCTATTGATTTCTAGCAAACAAAAAGCATGATGGCTCCACTTAGATTGTTTCTAGACCAGCTTCTAATCCTTCGAACGGGAATTCGTTACAATTTAAGCAAACCCCTCTGGAATCAATCCGAGTTAACGTAAGTTGAATAGAGGCGAGGGAAGCTCGGTGGAGCTTTGATACCCAAGGCCTCACCGGTATTACAAGGCGCAGTCACGCATTCAACTTACAGAAACCGTCAAGAACTTCGAAGTATGCTTAAAAGAGTAACCAATATTTTTCGAATGACTTTCCTGTTAAGCTCGTTACCCTATCGGTCTCGTTCTAGTCAAAATTTTAGGCTTAGGTTCGCGTAGGTTACGTGTTCCTAAAGCGGGCAAGAAGAAAACGGTGATGAAATCCGAACCCTTATATTGTATGGCCAGGCCTTGCCCTTTACTAGAAAAATAAATGTTCGTATTCAGTCCTCAACATATATGCATACGAAGGAGTCCAGTAACTCGCTGACAGGGGATTCGCGAGTGTTTAGAATCTTACCTCCCGTTCCAGACGGGGGATGAATCGGTTGTAGTCGACTCGAGCAACTGACTCCGATGTCTAGTGTACGAACCCAAGGTGCAGAGACAATATCGTAATTGTCCTCCTTCTCTGCAAACAGTTTATATTTAAAGTACCCTTCCGTAGGGTAATAAAGAAAATAATGTCCCAAAGTCCAAAAGTCCAAAAAAATAAAGAAAAATTACAAAAATAATAAACCCTAATACAGCTTTTTTTTTATTGAATAAAATAAACAAACCCTAAACTAAAATTGTCTAAAAAAATTGTCTTCTTTTCTGTTCTTTTTGCTTTAATCTTGAACTCCAAGTCTTTATGAAATCACCAAACTCCTTGGCTCAATTTTCTTTATGATCCAGAACCTGTATACACAAGATAAATACCCAAAAACATAAAAAAAATAAAAACAAAAAAACAAAAAAACAAAAAATATCTAAAACCCTAAAAACAAGTCCGCGTCGGCGGCGCCAAAAATTGATGTGATTTGTAGATAGTGGTAAAAGTGGTTCGATTCTCAGACTTGTGAAGGATATTAATTAGACTTAAATCCTAATATTAAAATAGAAAACTCACTAAAAATTATAGAAAACTCAATCAAAGATGATATCAATACTAAAAGAAACACTGAGGCTAAGATTCCACTATTTTCCAATTCAAAGTGATTAAATCAATCTTATATTATGCAATTTTCTTGTTTAATTTTCGATTCTAAAATTGCAACAAGTAATTTCAAAAGTAATAATTGTGAATACCAAGTATGAAGCATCAAAAGTCTTAAAACTAAGCATACTCCATCAAAATAGATCACAATCACTCAAATAAAAATCATATTCAATAATAGTTCAAGGAAGATAATCATATAATTATTGCAAATAAAAAGATAAAATAGAATATACCACTTTTTGTTGGAAAAATAGCTTCCTCTATCGCCTCAGCAATGTGGTTTAGCTCCTCATATTAATCATGATCTCAAAATATGTGTTTGTTTCTCAAAAGATGATTAAAAGAGTGAAAAGTAATAACACAGACTGTTTGCAACAATGTATTGGTGTTGCAAAACAGCTGTTACAGAAAAACTGTTGATTTGTCGCTGATTTGAAGACCCTAGAATAAGACTGCCCTGAACAGCTTAATGTTCTTCAGCTGTTAAACAACGACACTTTTCTACGACTGTCTACCGAGGGTTAATGTTCTTCATGTTCTTCTTCTTCAACAGCAGCAGCAGCAGAAACAGAGTTTGGTAAAGCTCTGATTTCTTCTTCTCTGGCTCTCCTTAGGTTCCCAAACTCTCGACACCTCTTCTATATGACCCAATACATCTATTTATATCAAAAATACCGATAAAATCTCTCCAGAATCTTCCAAAACCTCTTTCCTTCTCTTCACGGCCAAGTTGCGACAATTTCTTGTTTTAGGATTTTTACACATTTCTGAGATTTCCTTTTTATTCTAAACTCTTCCTTAGATAGATACAAATCTTTGGGAAGGTTTACAACGTTTTAATCACGCTAAAATTCCCTAAAACAGGTCACACACGTGACTTCCATATTTTCTTGTTGTGAGAAAAATCCGTCGATTGAGCCCAATCTAATCGATTTAAACACCCGTATCAGATTCCTAGACCCATAAGGAGTCTATCCTATGAAAATCAGAGGTTTAATCGACCTCAAACTCCTCCAAATCACGATTGCCAAAACTGCTCTTTAACTGCATTTTTTTTCCGCCAAAATCCTTTTTTTGAATGCTGAAGATGGTTTCCCCTTATCCAGAGTAGGGGTGCGATTAGCAACTGCCTGGAAATGGGATGCCCCTTAGTAATTAGTTTACCCCTTATCCAAAGTGAGAGTCCGAATAGCAAATGTCCTCCGGGTGCTTTCCGACAACTTTTCGAGCCAATTTTTTCCAAAAATGTTTATTAGCCAAAAATACCTACAAATAAATAAAACACCATAATAAGTACAAAAATGAGCCCTAACAATATATAGAATCGAGACAAATCAGACACAAAAATGTGTCTATCACCAGGCACCTAACTGGAACCTACCCTTTGAAATTATGTGTGATGCTTCAGATTATGCTATAGGCGTTGTGCTAGGTCAGCGAGAAAACAAATTACTCCATGTGATTTACTATGCTAGCAAAACTCTGAATGATGCCCAAATGAACTATACAACTACCGAGAAGGAATTGCTATCCATCGTGTTTGCCTTGGATAAGTTTAGATCCTATTTATTAGGTTCTAAGATTGTAATCTATACTGATCATGCTGCTTTGAAATACCTTTTGTCTAAGAAGGATACCAAACCTAGATTGATTAGATGGATCCTTTTGTTACAAGAATTTTGTCCAGACATTAGAGACAAAAGGGTGCAGAGAATGTAGTAGGAGACCACTTGTCTAGGCTAGTTGTTAATTCCCCTAATAATTCCCTTCCTATAAGGGACATTTTTCCTGATGAAAAATTGTTCTCTGTTTCCCAATCACCTTGGTATGCAAATATAGAGAATTATCTTGTTACTAGTCGAATGCCTCAACATTGGGGTAAGCAAGATCGTTCTAGGTTTTTAGCCGAGGTTAAGCATTTCTTTTGGGACGATCCTTATCTGTTTAAGTATTGTCCGGACCAGATTATTAGGAGATGTGTATCTGAGAGTGACCAGTCTAGTATTATCTCCTTTTGTCATGAACATGCATGTGGGGGTCATTTTAGTGCTAAGAAGACTGCTGCTAAGATTTTGCAGTGTGGATTTTACTGGCCTTTGTTGTTTAAAGATTCCTATAGTCATTGTGTTTCTTGTGAGCGTTGCCAGAAGTTAGGAACCATTTCCCATAGAAATATGATGCCTTTGAACCCTATTTTAGTGATTGAGGTCTTTCATGTGTGGGGCATTTATTTTATGGGTCCATTTCCTATTTCGTTTGGTTATCTTTACATACTTGTCGCTGTAGACTATGTGTCTAAGTGGGTTGAGGCGGTTCCGTGTAAAACGAATGACCACAGGGTCGTAGTCCAGTTTTTGAAAGAGAATATACTTACACGTTTTGGTACGTCGCGAGCTATAATTAGTGATGGAGGTTCACACTTTTGTAATAGACCGTTTGCTCTTTTAATGAAAAAATACGGTATTACCCATAAAGTAGCAACCCCATATCACCCTCAGACTAGTGGTCAGGTAGAGGTTTCCAATAGGGAAATTAAACATATTCTAGAGAAAACAGTTAATCCAAATAGGAAAGACTGGTCGTCGAGGCTTACTGATGCCTTATGGGCTTACCGTACTGCGTTTAAGACACCCATTGGAATGTCACCTTATCGTTTAGTGTTTCGCAAGGCATGTCACCTTCCTTTTGAGTTAGAGCATCGAGCCTATTGGGCTATTAAGAACTTAAACTTTTCACTTGACAAGGCAGGAGCTCAAAGAAAGCTCCAGCTCAATGAGTTGGACGAGATTCGTAGAGATGCATACGATAGTGCTAAGGAGTATAAGAAAAAAACGAAACTTGTGCATGATAGGAATATTTTACGAAAGTCATTTTCTCCAGGTCAAAAAGTTCTTCTGTATGACACTCATTTTCATCTATTCCCCGGGAAGTTGCGCTCTCGGTGGACCGGTCCTTTTGTGGTCCGTACTGTTTTTCCCCATGGCTTGTTGAGATTGAGACACCAGATGGTAGTAGTTCTTCGAAGGTTAACGGTCAGCGATTGAAGCCTTTTTTAGAGCCTTTTCGTACAGGTCCGCGTCGGCGGCGCCAAAAATTTGATGTTTTTTCAAAAGTTGTTGTAGATAGTGGTAAAAGGGGTTCTTTTCGAACTTGTGAAGGGAATAATTTTTTTTAGATTTAAATAATTTAGAAATGTAGAAAATTCAATTAACAAGTGATATAAATTTTATGGAGAAAATAGGGGTGATGATTCCACCATTCAACAATATTTATGTAGTTTTATTTATTTTTTTATTATGAAAATTTAATAATTGTTTTGATTCTAACTATTCAGATTCTCAAAATATTAAAGATTAATCGCAAGCATAATACATCAAGAGTATAAAACTAAGCATGTATTATCAAGAGAAAATATATTTGATTAATAAAAATCATTTAAATCATTTATTTCCAATGCAATTAATCATATATAAATATTGCAAAAATTAATCAAATAAAAATTACCACATAAATATTGCGAGAAAGGCTTCCTCCGTCACCTCTGGGATTGGGTTTAGCTACTAATGATGAAAAACCTCTCAAATTGATTCATTGATACTCAAAAGTTGTTTACAATCAAGAGAAAATGGAGAAAACGGTTTACAAGAGTGTTTGCGACGCATATAAAGCGTTCAAAAAGAACGATACAACAGAAGTGTTGTTGTTCCTAAGTCGCGAGAAAAGAATTGGAAACTGTCGTACTTAAGCGACACTTTTCAACGACTTTCTCTTACTGTCTAATGTTCTTCGTGTTCTTCCTTGCACTGGCAGGAAGCTTTTCGTTGTGTACTCTTGTATTGATTCTTCTCGACTCCTAAACTATCCCAAAGACTCTCCAAACTTGCTAGACTTTCCCAAACTGTTTTGCCTTGTATTTATAGTGAATTGGAGCCAAAAATCCGACCATTGATTGCATATATTCTCTATTTAATCCAAATATTCTCGGCTGCCAATAATAACGAAAATTTCCATTTTTAAGCCCATGCACGCGTTAACTTTGATCATGCACGCTCCCAAATGTCTTATTCACGCCTCAACACTCTTCCAACGCCAGCGGAACTCCCCCATGCACACAAGAACTTCAATTTTGCTAGTGTTACAGTACACGTGCTCTGTTTTGGGTGTGTGAATCATACCGAAAATTCCAGCCAAATTTAATCGATCATGTCACCCATACTATGTTCCTTAACCTATATCACATCTCTATACCAAATTTCAGCCATTGAATCGACCCATAACCCCTTCATTTTGACGATCGAAATTCTTCCAGAACTGTTTAGAAATTTCCCGCCAAAATCGTTTCAAATGGGGAATAAACTGGTAGCCCCTATCCAGAGTAGGGGTGCGAATAGAAGCTGCCTTGGGGTGACCTAGGGGTGCCCCTTAGTAATTAGGTTACCCCTTATCCAAAAGCGAGAGTCCGAATAACACTTGTCCACCGGGTGCCAAAATCAACTTTTCGAGCCGAATTTTCCAAAAATGTTTATTTCCTAAAAATACATAAAAACACAATATTAATACAAAAATAGAGTTCCAACAATACGGACATTGAGGACAAATTAGACACAAAAATGTGTCTATCAGTCCCTCTGGAGGATCCTGTCTACCTTGATTGACCATCAATGCGATTTTGTATGTTGTATAATATTTTTGTAGGTTTTTGGTTACACTTCACCCAGGTAATATCTTTTCGACTTCTCTCTTTACTATTTACTCATGTTACTTATATTTTGGTACTGTTATTTAATTAGAAACATTGAAGACAATGTTAGATTTAAGTTTGGGGGTGGGGTATAACTTTTTGTTACCTTTTCGTTGCAATTAATAAACTCCAGAGCCTAGAAATTTATCCCTATTAAGGATGACACTAACCAATCTAAGTGGATGGAAGCATTTTGGTTGTAGGAGTTGAGGAACCAATCTGACTAGATGGCAACATCTAAAGAGTCTATTCTTAAAAGCACAGAGCTCAGGTGTTAGAAATAACATGATAGTTTCACCATATCTCGTTGAGTCCTTTTCACTTCTATTTTTATTTAATTTTGTTTTTAAACTATGTTTCTCTAAGTGATTAGGTGGGGCTCACAATTCAAGTTGTTACCAATGCTAGGGTGAATTAGAGTGATTGAGATACAAAAAAAAAAAAAAAAAGATAAATTGAGACCAAACCACCAGACCAACTGGAATAAATTCAATAAAGTCGACCACTGGAACCCTTGTATATGCCAGTTGTGTTGACCTAGAGTTAGGATTATCAATCACTGGTTCCCTTGTATATGCCAGTGTGTTGATATTAGTCAGACTAGTATCTCAGTCCATTAGGATAGGTTCATTTTGGCGGAGGCCTTCAGTCAGATATGAGAAACACCGTTCACCTAATAAACATCAAAACCATCTATGTTTTTCTCTATATCCATCTTCTTGATCTATCCATGTGATTAGTTTCGACTCCGGATATTGATGTCCATAGTGCAACTATCTGAGTAGAGATCTGTCACTTATATATGAATTTTAGTATGCTTGAGTGCAAACTCGTGTACAACAATTGGAATTCCGCATCAGGGTACTTCCTCCTGTAGTCAATAAGTATGACAACCAAGGAGATTCTTTAGTACCTTCCAAGGTTCTATATAGATATCTAGGGTCTAGAGTATAAAGGTTTTGTGGGTATACCTCTGGTAAGCCCTCCGGAGACAACACTCCGCCACTAGGGACACCTAGGGGTTTAAAGGCTAATTGCATACGCTAAATGCAATCGACGATGCCTGCGACAGTGAGTTAGGATTTTATTTCTATTTTATTTTTGCTCGAGGACTAGCAAATAATAGGTTTGGGGTATTTGATAGACACATTTTTGTGTCCGATTTGTCTCGATTCTATATATTGTTAGGGATCATTTTTGTACTTATTATGGTGTTTTATTTATTTGTAGGTATTTTTGGCCAATAAACATTTTTGGAAAAAAATTGGCTCGAAAAGTTGTCGGAAAGCACCCGGAGGACACTTGCTATTCGGACCCCCGGTTTGGATAAGAGGCACCCCCAGGACACCCCTTAAGGCAGCTGCTAAAGGAACTCCTACTCTGGATAGGGGGCACCCCTTTTTTCTTCATCGTTCAAAAAAAGTTTTGGCGGGAAACTCTATTATCACCTGCGTGAATTCGGGAGCATCAGTTGGACGTGAAATAACGAGATTCAATGGCTGATTTTTGTTGTGCTGGACTTCCTAGAGCATAACAGGGTTGGTATATGTGATTGGATCAAATGAATTGGGTTAGATCGACCGGGAGAAAGAAACAGAGGTGTTGTGGTCACGGGTTGTTGTATGAATATTTTTTCGACAATTCAGGGAGATTAAAGGCTAGAAAAGCTTCCCCAACATTCATAGTTATCTAATAAAGAGTTTGGAAGTATTGGGAGAGGTCAAATACGTGTGGAGATAAACCAAGATTTTGGGGGAGATTTAATCGAGCTGTGGCCTATAAAAGGAGAGGGGATAAGTCATATAAGGGGTACGAATTCTTTCAGAGAAGTTTAGAACACCACAGAGCTCCAGAGATCGAGTTGCAGGAAAGTACCTTATTCTGCTGCTGCTGCTGCTGCTGAAGAGGAAGAACACGAAGAACATTGACGCACAATCAACTGTCGCAGAAAACTATCGTTGTTTCACAGCAGAACCTATGTGTCGTTCATCACAGCGGTTGCATTAGGTCTTTAGCTACTATTTCTCCCGTATCCAGAGTAGGGGTGCGAATAACAACTACCTTGGGGTGACCTGGGGGTGCCTCTTAGTAATTAGGTTACCCCTTATCCAAAAGCAAAAGTCCGAATAACACTTGTCCTCCGGGTGCCAAAATCAACTTTTCGAGCCGAATTTCCCAAAAATGTTTATTTCCTAAAAATACATAAAAACACAATATTAGTACAAAAATAGAGTTCCAACAATACGGACATTGAGGACAAATTAGACACAAAAATGCGTCTATCAAATACCCCCAAACTTATTATTTGCTAGTCCTCGAGCAAATCTAATCTAGAAAGTAAAATGACTACACTTAGCACGTGCAACAAGCCGATAAACTACTAGGTGGCCCTAGTGGCGGAGTGTTGTCTCCGGAGGGTTTACCAGAGGTGTACCCACAAAACCTTTATACTCCAGACCCTATATATCTATAACGAACCTTGGAAGGCACTAAAGGATCTCCTTGGTTGGCATACTTATTGACTACAAGAGGAAGTACCCTGATGCGAAATTCCAATTGATGTTCACGAGTTTGCACTCAAGCATACGAAAATTCATATGTAAGTGACAGAGCTCTACTCAGATAGTTGCACTATGGACATCATATTCGGAGTCAAACTAATCACATGGAAAGATTAAGAGATGGATATAGAAAAACATAGATGGTTTTGATGTTTACTAAGTGAACGTCGTTTCCCATATCTGTCTGAAGGCCTCCGCCAAAATGAACCTATCCTAATGGATTGAGATACTAGTCTGACTAATATCAACACACTGGCATATACAAGGGAACCAGTGGTTGATAACCTAACTCTAGGTCAACACAACTGGCATATACAAGGGTACCAGTGGTCGACTTTATTGAATTTATTCCTTTTGGTCAAATGGTCTGGTCTCAATTTTTTTTTTATATCTCGATCACTCTAATTCACCCTAGCATTGGTAACAACTTGAATCGTGAGCCCCACCTAATCACTTAGAGTACATAGTTTAAAAACAAAATAAAATAAAAATAGAAGTCAAAAGGACTCAACGAGATATGGTGAAACTATCATGTTATTTCTAACACCTGAGCTCTGTGCTTTTATGAATAGACTCTTTAGATGTTTCCATATATTCAGATTGGTTCCTCAACTCCTACAACCAAGATGCTTCCACCCACTTAGATTAGTTAGTGCCATCTTGAATACGCATAAATTTCTAGGCTCTGGAGTTTATTTATTGCAACTAAAGGCTAACAAAAAGTTTCTTCCCCACCCCCAAACTTAAATCTAACATTGTACTCAATGTTTCTAATTAAAGAGCAGTACCAAAAGTAAAATAACACGAGGAGAAGTTGGAAAGATAGTACCTGGGTGAAGAAAATCAAAAACTAATGTACAACATACAACTGCCTCGATGGTCAATCAAGGGTAAACAGGGTCCTCCAGAGGGACCTCCTCAGCATCACCTGTAGTAAAGGGCTCTAAAAAGGGTTTCAATCTCTGACCGTTAACCTTCGAAGAACTACTACCATCCGGTGTCTCGATCTCAACAGCTCCATGAGGAAAAACAGTGCGAACAATAAAAGGACCCGTCCACCGAGAACGTAACTTCCCAGGGAAAAGATGCAAGCGGGTATCATACAGAAGAACTTCTTGACCTGGAGAAAATGACTTTCGTAAAATGTTCTATCATGCACAAGTTTCATTTTGTTCTTATACTCCTTCGCACTATCGTAAGCATCTATACGAATCTCGTCCAACTCATTGAGCTGGAGTTTCCTATGGGCTCCTGCCTGTCAAGTGAAAAATTTAGCTGCTTAACAGCCCAATAAGCTCTATGTTCTAACTCAACAGGTAAGTGACATGCCTTGCCATAAACAAGCCGATAAGGCGACATTCCAATGGGGGTCTTAAACGCAGTACGGTAAGCCCATAAGGCATCAGTAAGCCTAGACGACCAGTCTTTCCGATTAGGATTAACTGTTTTCTCTAATATACGTTTTATCTCCCTATTGGAAACCTCTACCTGACCACTAGTCTGTGGATGATACGGGGTAGCTACCTTATGTGTAATACCATATTTCTTCATCAGAAGCCTAAAAGGCCCATTACAAAAGTGCGACCCTCCATCACTAATTATAGCTCGCGGTGTACCAAAACGTGTAAGTATATTATTTTTCAAGAACTCAATCACAACCCTATGGTCATTGGTTTTACACGCAACCGCCTCAATCCACTTAGAGACATAGTCTACGGCGACAAGGATGTATAGGTTACCAAAAGAATTAGGAAACGGACCCATAAAGTCAATACCCCACACATCAAAGACCTCAACAATTAAAATAGGGTTCAAGGGCATCATGTTCCTACGGGAAATGGTTCCTAATTTCTGGCATCGTTCACAAGTAACGCAGTAACTGGAGTCTTTAAACAACGAAGGCCAATAGAATCCACACTGCAATATCTTAGCAGCAGTTTTCTTAGCACTAAAGTGACCCCCACAAGCATGATCATGACAAAAGGAAATAATACTGGACTGGTCACTCTCAGGTATACATCTCCTAATAATCTGGTCTGGACAATACTTAAACAAATAAGGATCATCCCAAAAGAAGTGCTTAACCTCAGCTAAAAATCTAGAACGATCTTGTTTACCCCAATGTTGGGGCATTCGACCAGTAACAAGATAGTTCACTATATTCGCATACCAAGGTAATTGGGTAACAAAGAACAATTGTTCATCAGGAAAGCTATCCCTTATAGGAAGGGAATCATCTGGGGAACTAACAACTAGCCTAGACAAGTGATCTGCTACAACATTTTCGGCACCCTTTTTGTCTCTAATGTCTGGAGAAAACTCTTGCAACAACAGAATCCACCTAATCAATCTAGGTTTAGTATCCTTCTTAGACAAAAGATATTTTAAAGCAGCATGATCAGTATATATGATGATCTTAGAACCTAAGAGATAGGGTCTAAACTTGTCTAAGGCAAACACAATGGCTAATAGTTCCTTCTCGGTAGTGGTATAGTTCAACTGGGCATCATTCAGAGTTTTGCTAGCATAGTAAATCACATGAAGTAACTTATTTTCTCGCTGACCTAGCACAACACCAATAGCATAATCTGAAGCATCACACATGATCTCAAAGGGTAGGTTCCAGTTGGGTGCCTGGACTATGGGGGCGGTAGTGAGTAATGACTTAAGCTTCTCAAAAGCCTCTAAACAAGCATCATCAAAGACAAACTTAACATCTTTTGCAAGCAAATTGCAAAGAGGTCTAGACATCAAGCTAAAATCCTTAATGAAACGACGATAAAAACCAGCATGCCCTAAGAATGACCTAATATCTCTTACGGTTTTTGGGACCGGTAAAGTTTTAATAAGGTCAACTTTGGCTCTATCTACCTCTATACCCTTTGAAGATACAATATGCCCTAGAACAATTCCTGAACGAACCATAAAGTGACATTTCTCCCAATTAAGCACTAAATTCTTTTCCTTACACCTAGTCAAAACTAATGACAAATGATGCAAGCACTCATCGAAAGACGAACCAAACACTGAAAAATCATCCATAAAGACCTCTAAGAACCGTTCTACCATGTCAGAAAATATGCTCATCATGCAACGCTGAAAAGTCGCAGGGGCATTACATAGCCCGAAAGGCATGCGTCTATACGCAAAGGTACCAAAGGGACAGGTAAAAGTGGTTTTCTCCTGGTCTTCTGGGGCAATAACGATCTGATTATATCCAGAGTAGCCATCTAAAAAGCAGTAGTGACTATGTCCAGCTAATCTCTCTAGCATCTGGTCGATGAAGGGAAGGGGAAAGTGGTCCTTCCTAGTGACCTTGTTCAATTTCCTATAGTCAATACAAACACGCCAACCCGTGGTCACTCGGGTCGGGATTAACTCATTGTTATCATTCTGGACTACAGTAATACCAGATTTCTTGGGAACAACCTGAACGGGGCTGACCCACTTACTGTCTGAATAGGGTAGATAATGCCTGCATCTATAGCTTAAGAACCTCAGTTCGAACTACTTCTTTCATATTGGGGTTTAGTCGACGTTGCATCTCCCTAGAAGGTTTGGTGTCTTTCTAAATAGATCTGATGCATACAAATAGTAGGACTTATACCCTTAATGTCTGCTATGGTCCACCCTAAAGCTTCCTTGTTGTTTTGAAGGACGGTTACTAGCCTACTTTCCTGATCTCTATCCAAGTCGGAAGAAACAATCACAGGTAAAGTCTCAGACGGGCCTAAAAACACATACTTCAGGGTATCTGGCAATGGTTTTAGGTCCAACTTAGGAGGCTCTTCTAAAGAAGGAACTAGGGTAGACTTAGAAACTGGTAGTGGTTCGAACTTAGGTTTCCATCCATTACTAGTATCTAACAAAGGGGTTGAATCTAACAAATTCACCTCATTAATCACATTATCATCATCAAAATCAATCCCAAAGTGAGCTAGGCATTTCTCTAATGGATCTTCTAACAAAGTGTTTGGTAATGACTCCTCGACTAATGTTCCTATTCGAGTCATCTAGTTCAGAGGGTAGCTTACTAATATTAAAAATGTTCAGCTCAATAGTCATATTACCAAAAGACAAATTCATAATACCATTTCGACAGTTAATGATCGCATTGGATGTAGCTAAAAACGGGCGACCTAAAATCACTGGTATTTGGTTCTCTGGGTCAGGGACAGGTTGGGTATCTAGGATAACAAAATCCACGGATAATAAACTTGTCGACCTCTATGAGAACATCCTCGATCACACCACGAGGAATTTTAACGGACCTATCAGCTAACTGAAGTGTCATCTGGGTAGGTTTCATCTCACCAAGTCCTAGCTTAAGGTACACATGGTATGGCAGTAAGTTCACACTGGCTCCTAAGTCAAGCAAGCTTTCTCAACACGGTACTTACCTATTGTACAAGCAATGGTAGGGGACCCTGGGTCTTTATACTTAGGAGTAGTGGTATTGAATAATAGAACTCGCGTGACTATCTATGAACTTTCTTCTGGACACTGAGCTTACGCTTTCGCGTACACAAGTCCTTAAGGAACTTGGCATAAGAGGGAATCTGCCTAATTGCATCTAATAATGGAAGGTTGATATTAACCTGCTTAAAAACCTCCAATATATCATTAAAGTTGGACTCCCTCTTAGTCGGAACTAGCAGTTGGGGAATGGGCTCTGGGAACAAAATCAGACTCAACATGACCCTCATTGGTCTCTTTAGAGACTCTATCAGTCTCTTCATTCTCTGGTTCAGACGGGTGAACTACAACATGTTCACTATCAGGCATGGCAACCTTGTTGTCTACTTTCTTTCCACTCCTAAGGGTTGTGACAGCATTCACATGATTGTACGATTTCTCCCCTTTGGGATTAGGCTCAGTATGACTAGGGAACTTTCCATCTTCTCTCTCACTTATAAACTTAGCTATTTGTCCTACTTGAAGTTTTAATTCGGCAAGACTTTGAGAATTATCCTTCAATTCTTGCCTAGTTTCTTGTTGAAAGCTCATGTGGTTCTTTGATAGCATTATGAGATTTTCCTCTAAGGCAGAGATCTTTTTCTCGGAAGTGTTCTGAAACTGAGTTTGACCCGAAAAGTTCTTAAAACCAAATCCTGGGGGAGGCTGAGAATTACTAGACTGTCCTTGATTCTGACCCTTAGACCAAGAAAAATTAGGATGGTTTCTCCAACCAGGATTGTAGGTCTCTGAGTATGGGTCAATCTTCTGACGGTTCTCAAACCTAGCATTGTTATAGACAGTATGAGCTTGCTCTTCACTAACCTGACCTTCCCAAAATGAATTATCGGGCTCTATTCCACAACTAGAGACTTGAGAGGCTCTATTAGGTTCAACAAGGGACCTATTTTTAGACTGACCCATTTCCAAAGCCTCTAACCTTCTAGACAAAGCAGCAAACTTAGCATCAGATGCAAAACTCGTATCTACCACATTGGTGCTACTTCTATTGACCAAGAGTCTTTTAGGGGGTTCAACACAAGATTCCCACTGTTGGGATTTTTCAGCGATAACTTCTAAGAAGGTAAAAGCATCATCAGCATTTTACTAGTGAACTCACCAGCGCACATAGACTCAACCATGGCTTTGGTCGAATAGTCTAAACCATCATAAATAATTTGTACGAGTTTCATCTTATCAAATCCATGGTGAGGACACTGAGATAGGAGATCATTGAATCTCTCTAAAAATCTATAAAGAGACTCTCCCTCTTGTTGCACACTAGCACTAATTGTCTGCCTAACAGCTGCAGTTTTATGCTTAGGGTAGAATTTCATATAGAAGAGAATAAGTTCCTGCCATGTTTCAATGGATTCAGATGGTAGGTTGTTCAGCCAGGTCTTGGCTTTATCTCTCAAGGAAAAGGGAAACATCTTAAGTTTCAAGACTTCATCAATAAGGTTTTTTATTCTAATTGTCCCACAAATTTCCTCAAAGTCCCTAATATGGAAATAAGGGTTCTCATCATCTTTTCCTAAGAATATAGGGATCATCTGAAGAATACTAGGTTTTATCTCGAAATTAGCCGTAGTGGCTGGCAGTTTAATGCACGAAACTCGGTTGGACCTAGTTGGGAACATGTAATCTTTCAAAGTTGCCATCGCTGGCACAACAGAAGTACCAGGGGTACTTTCCTCACAAAGAGACAGATTCTTAAAACTGAATTTTCCAAAAACAGGGCTCTCAAAAGAATAATATTCGAGCTCCCTGCTTATATCAGAAGAAATACTAGGTTTTTCGCTAATCAATCGACCTAGAGTATCTCTTTTCCAAGACCTATTAACAAAATCGGGCATACACTAAAAAAATATCAAAAAGAAATAAAAATCCTAACGGGAAGGTTCTAGCAATCACACAGCAGGCTGACTCGACTTTACCACAGCAAACCTAGAGATTTCTAGCAAACAACAAGCATGATGGCTCACTTAGATTGTTTCTAGACTAGCTTCTATATCTCGAAAGGGAATTCGTTACAATTTAAGCAAACCCCTCTGGAATCAATCCGAGTCAAAGTAAGTTGAATCGAGGCGAGGGAATCTTAGTGGAGCTTTGATACCCAAGGCCTCACCGCAGTACAAGGCGGCGCAGTCACGCATTCAACTCACAGAAACCGTCATGAACTTCGAAGTATGCTAAAAGAATAACCAATATCCTTCGAAATTTTTTCCTAACAAGCTCGATACCCTATAGGTCTCTTTCTAATTAGATTTTAAAGCTTGGCTTCGCGTTAGGTTTTGTTCTCCTAAAGCGGGCAAGAAGGGAGCGGTGATGAAATCCGAACGCTTATCTTGTTTAGGCCAGGCCTTGCCCTTTACTAGGAAAATAAATATAGTCCAAATTCGTCCTCAATCAATGAATCACCTTAAGGAATACAGTAACTCGCTTACAGGAGATTCACGAGTGTTTCGATGGACTTACCTCCCGTACCAGACGGGGGATGAACCGTTATCGTCGACTCGGGCCACGACTCCTATGCCGTGTACGAACCCGAGGGGCCGAGGTGATATTGTAATCACCGTCCTTCCCTGCACACAGTTTGTATTTAACTACCCTTCCGTAGGATTTTAAAAAAAATAAATAATAAAGTCCAAGAGTCCAGTCCAAAGTCCAAATAAAGTAAAGTGCAAAAGAAAAAGAAAAAGTAACCTAAATATATATATATATATATATATATATAAAAATCTCTTTTTTTTTCTCTCTTTTCTATATATAAAACAAAAAAAAAATTCCTCTTTCGCTTTAAGCTTTTCCTTCCAAGGTCCTTAGTACTCCACTTCGAACCTGCAAATCAAAGACAAAAAGGAAAAAAAAATAATAAACCTAAAAAAAAAATTCTACCTAAGCACAGGTCCGCGTCGGCGGCGTCAAAAATTTGATGTTTTTTCAAAAGTTGTTGTAGATAGTGGTAAAAGGGGTTCTTTTCGAACTTGTGAAGGGAATAATTTTTTTTAGATTTAAATAATTTAGAAATGTAGAAAATTCAATTAACAAGTGATATAAATTTTATGGAGAAAATAGGGGTGATGATTCCACCATTCAACAATATTTATGTAGTTTTATTTATTTTTCTATTATGCAAATTTAATAATTGTTTTGATTCTAACTATTGCCAAAAGCAGATTCTCAAAATATCAAAGATTAATCGCAAGCATAATACATCAAGAGTATAAAACTAAGCATGTATTATCAAGAGAAAATATATTTGATTAATAAAAATCATTTAAATCATTTATTTTCAATGCAATTAATCATATATAAATATTCCAAAAATTAATCAAATAAAAATTACCACATAAATATTGCGAGAAATGCTTCCTCCGTCACCCCTGGGATTGGGTTTAGCTACTCATGATGAAAAACCTCTCAAATTGATTCATTGATACTCAAAAGTTGTTTACAATCAAGAGAAAATGGAGAAAAACGGTTTGCAACAGTGTTTGCGACGCATATAAAGCGTTCAAAAAGAACAATACAATAGAAGTGTTGTTGTTCCTAAGTCGCGAGAAAGGAATTGGAAACTGCGCACTTAAGCGACACTTTTCAACGACTTTCTCTTACTGTCTAATGTTCTTCGTGTTCTTCCTTGCACCAGCAGGAAGCTTTTCGCCGTGTACTCTTGTATTGATTCTTCTCGACTCCTAAACTATCCCAAAGTCTCTCCAAACTTGCTAGCCTTTCCCAAACTGTTTTGCCTTGTATTTATAGTGAATTGGAGCCAAAAATACGACCATTGATTGCATATATTCTCCATTTAATCCAAATATTCTCGGCTGCCAATAATAACGAAAATTTCCATTTTTAATCCCATGCACGAGTTAACTTTGATCCTTCACGCTCCCAAATGTCTTATTCACGCCTCAACACTCTTCCAACGCCAGCAGAACTCCCCTATGCACACAAGAACTTCAATTTTGCTCGTGTTACAGTACACGTGCTCTGTTTTGGGTGTGTGAATCATACCGAAAATTCCAGCCAAATTTGATCGATCATGTCACCCATACTATGTTCCTTAACCTATATCACATCTCTATACCAAATTTCAGCTATTGAATTGACCCATAACCCCTTCATTTTAACGATCGAAATTCTGCCAGAACTGTTTAGAAATTTCCCGCCAAAATCGCTTCAAATGGGGAAGAAACTGGTAGCCCCTATCCAGAGTAGGGGTGTGAATAGAAGATGACTTGGGGTGACCTGGGGGTGCCCCTTAGTAATTAGGTTACCCCTTATCCAAAAGCGATAGTCCGAATAACACTTGTCATCCGGGTGCCAAAATCAACTTTTCGAGCCGAATTTTCCAAAAATGTTTATTTCCTAAAAATACATAAAAACACAATATTAGTACAAAAATAGAGTTCCAACAATACGGACGTTGAGGACAAATTAGACACAAAAATGCGTCTGTCAGTCCCTCTGGAGGATCCTGTTTACCTTGATTGACCATCAAGGCGATTTTGTATGTTGTATAATATTTTTTTAGGTTTTTGGTTACACTTCACCCAGGTAATATCTTTACGACTTCTCTCTTTACTATTTATTCATGTTACTTATATTTTTGGTACTGTTATTTAATTAGAAACATTGAAGACAATGTTAGATTTAAGTTTGGGGGTGGGGTAGAACTTTTTGTTACCTTTTCGTTGCAATAAATAAACTCCAGAGCCTAGAAATTTATCCCTATTAAGGATGACACTAACCAATCTAAGTGGATGGAAGCATTTTGGTTGTAGGAGTTGAGGAACCAATCTGACTAGATGGCAACATCTAAAGAGTCTATTCATAAAAGCACAAAGCTCAGGTGTTAGAAATAACATGATAGTTTCACCATATCTCGTTGAGTCCTTTTCACTTCTGTTTTTATTTTATTTTGTTTTTAAACTACGTTTCTCTAAGTGATTAGGTGGGGCTCACGATTCAAGTTGTTACCAATGCTAGGGTGAATTAGAGTGATTGAGATACAAAAAAAAAAAAGATAAATTGAGACCAGACCAACCGGAATAAATTCAATAAAGTCGACCAATGGAACCCTTGTATATGCCAGTTGTGTTGACCTAGAGTTAGGATTATCAATCACTGGTTCCCTTGTATATGCCAGTGTGTTGATATTAGTCAGACTAGTATCTCAGTCCATTAGGATAGGTTCATTTTGGCGGAGGCCTTCAGTCAGATATGAGAAACACCGTTCACCTAGTAAACATCAAAACCATCTATGTTTTTCTCTATATCCATCTTCTTGATCTATCCATGTGATTAGTTTCGACTCCGAATATTTATGTCCATAGTGCAACTATCTGAGTAGAGATCTGTCACTTATATATGAATTTTAGTATGCTTGAGTGCAAACTCGTGTACAACAATTGGAATTTCGCATCAGGGTACTTCCTCCTGTAGTCAATAAGTATGCCAACCAAGGAGATTCTTTAGTGCCTTCCAAGGTTCTATGAAGATATCTAGGGTCTGAAGTATAAAGGTTTTGTGGGTATACCTCTGATAAGCCCTCCGGAGACAACACTCCGCCACTAGGGACACCTAGGGGTTTAAAGGCTTATTGCATACGCTAAATGCAATCGACGATGCCTGCGACAGTGAGTTAGGATTTTATTTCTATTTTATTTTTGCTCGAGGACTAGCAAATAATAGGTTTGGGGGTATTTGATAGACACATTTTTGTGTCCGGTTTGTCTCGATTCTATATATTGTTAGGGCTCATTTTTGTACTTATTATGGTGTTTTATTTATTTGTAGGTATTTTTGGCCAATAAACATTTTTGGAAAAAAATTGGCTCGAAAAGTTTTCGGAAAACACCCGGAGGACACTTGTTATTCGGACCCCCGGTTTGGATAAGGGGCACCCCCATGACACCCCTTAAGGCAGCTGCTAAAGGAACTCCTACTCTGGATAGGGGGCGCCCCTTTTTCTTCATCGTTCAAAAAAAGTTTTGGCGGGAAACTCTATTATCACCTGCGTGAATTTGGGAGCATCAGTTGGACGTGAAATAACGAGATTCAATGGATGATTTTTGTTGGGATGGACTTCCTAGAGCATAACAGGGTTGGTATATGTGATTGGATCAAATGAATTGGGTTAGATCGACCGGGAGAAGGAAACAGAGGTGTTGTGGTCACGGGTTGCTGTAGGAATATTTTTTCGAGAATTCAGGGAGATTAAAGGCTAGAAAAGCTTCCCCAACATTCGTAGTTATCTAATAAAGAGTTTGGAAGTATTGGGAGAGGTCAAATACGCATGAAGAGAGTTTGGCAGAAAGAAAAATCTGAAACTTGTTGTGGAGATAAACCAAGATTTTGGGGGAGATTTAATCGAGCTGTGGCCTATAAAAGGAGAGGGGATAAGTCATATAAGGGGTACGAATTCTTTCATAGAAGTTTAGAACACCACAGAGCTCCAGAGATCGAGTTGCAGGAAAATACCTTATTCTGCTGCTGCTGCTGCTGAAGAGGAAGAACACGAAGAACATTGACGCACAATCAACTGTCGCAGAAAACTATCGTTGTTTCACAGCAGAACCTATGTGTCGTTCATCACAGCGGTTGCATTAGGTCTTTAGCTACTATTTCTCCCTGTAACAATGATTCTGCAACGCCAACAAACTGTTGCGAATCGTCTGTATTATCAGTTTTCATCTTTTTAATCATCTTTTGTGCCATAAACAAATATTTTGAGATCATGATTAATATGAGGAGCTAAACCCCATTGCGGAGGCGATAGAGGAAGCTATTTTTCCAACAAAAAGTGGTATATTCTATTTTATCTTTTTATTTGCAATAATTATATGATTATTTTCCTTGAACTATTATTGAATATGATTTTTATTTGAGTGATTGTGATCTATGGAGTATGCTTAGTTTTAATACTTTTGCATGCTTCATACTTGGTATTTACAATTACTACTTTTGAAAATCTACTTGTTGCAATATTTTAGAATCAAATTAAACGAGAAATTGCATAAATATAAGTATTGGTTTAATCACTTTGAACTTGGAAAATAATGGAATCTTAGCCTCAGTGTTTCTTTTAATATTGATATCATCTTTGTTTGAGTTTGCTATCATTTTTATTGTGTTTTCTATTTTAGTTTTGAATTTAAGTCTAAAAAAAATCCTTCACAAGTCTGAGAAGCGACACTCTTTTTACCACTATCTACAAATCACATCATGTATTCTGATCTTACTTGTTTTATCTTATTAAATACTATCTTCTCTAAGATTTTCTTGAGATTTATCTCCGATAGTAAGATATAAAAAGTAATCACAAAGCTCTTCGTCTCATTCTTTGTGATTCCATAATAACTTCTTCTACTACCATATAGTTAAGTTATTGTGAGGTGATTGATATTTCTAGGATGTTCTTCGGGAATATAAGACCGGATTATCAATTGGTTCCTTTTCAGTTAATTTATTATAATACGCAACAAACTTCATAGGTACTTTTGTGGGAGACATGTTTATCTATCAGAATAGGATTTTCTGTGTGAGACAGATTTGTCTATAACTCTTCGACTTTGGGTCGTAACAACTTTTAGTTGTGGGTGAGATTAGCTAAGGTAATCAAGTGCGAAGAACCCGACGTGGTTCTATAAGCGTAAGGAACGCGACTGTGACTTAACCGGTGTGAGACTTGGTTATGGCTCAAAAAAATTCCAGTCTGAAGTTAACTTGTAGTAGGATAGTGTCTGTAGCGGCTTAATACAATGTGGTGTTCAAATGTGGACTAGGTTTTGGGGTTTTTTTCTGCATTTGTGGTTTCCTCGTTAACAAAATTTCTGGTGTTTGTGTTATTTCTTTTCCGCATTATATTTTTTATATAATTGAAATATCACAGGTTGTGAGTAGTTCAATCAATTGGTAACTCCTACCTTTGGTTGCTGGATATAAATTGACTGACACTTGGACATTGGTATTTGGTATCATCTAAGTTGTTTCTCATAATAACCAGGCTCACGGATTCACATTTATTTGATTTGTTGATTACATTAAGAAAGAGATATATAACTCTTTGATATCTTTCTTGATAGAGCTCGCTTTATTAGTTGGTGCTCTCAGAATTATACTGGAGTTAGTTCATACAGAATGCCGAACGAATTCTCGGATGTGGTTGTTATACCCCCGCTTTTCCAGTTAGTAGATGCACAATGTACAAATACATAGCCGTTTGTGAGTCAGGACAGTCATAGTACGTGTACCGGTTTGTAAAAATTTAACTAAACCAAGTTTCGGAGTTCACATAACTATTTAGGTACGTGTACCGGTATGGATACCTTAAGACAATAACCGGTTCCGGAGTCCACAAAACTATTTTGGTTTGCATATCTGTTTGGGTGCTTAACCGAGTTCAAGAACACAAAATTATTTTGGTACGTGGACGAGTTTGTGTACTTACACGGTTCCGTAACCACAGTTACCTTAACGGTTTGCATACGGGTATGCATACCGATCCGGTTCACGAGTTAAACAGTTATAACAATTTACATGATGTGCATAAAAATATGCGTATCACAAATCTGCAAGTCGATATATAGCTACTGTGCTACGTGCATGAGTACATGTATAACGGGTTCAAACTTATAACAATTTTTCCAGTTTGTAAGACTAATAATACTGTCTTGTATTGGAATCTATAGTAGTTCTATATTTATCTCTAAATCAATTTGAAACATTCCCGAATAACATTAATGACACATATCATTGTTCAAGGCTATTTTCGAATGATAAAAATGAATCATGATTTTGATCCCGAACAATAAATTGCCATTCGCCGAAATTCATCAAGTATGAACAAATGTTCATTAAGCTTAGTCATTATATTTCGAGAACTAGTTACCAAGATAAACTTGACTCGAAATTCTTGTCTATGCATGATAGTCTAATTAGTTATGTGACATCGTCTCAGATGATAGAAAAGTGAATATAACTTGAGAAATAGGTGGTTTAGTCTTCGCTTACCTTTTGTTGATGAAGTTCTCCAAAAGCTTTGGTTGATCCTCGCCTTCAAATGGTAGAACACAATGATGACTGCCGTGATCCACTATTTCTTAACTATATTTCTATCATAGTCCGAGACTTAACTAATTGTAGACTAGAAATCAAGATATAGTTTTGACAACTAAATTTGACAACAAGCTTGAGATAGCAACACTTGTAAGTTCGACCGAGCAATACTCTAACAAAAACTTAATCATGCCATCATTCAGAGTGATGCTAAAGACCTTGTTGATCAATTTGTTGCTGGAAACTTCAATGGTAATCAACATACAAATGCTCTGCCGATATCATCCTCGTACAATGGTAAAGTCATTGGGTGATGATACCAATGCCCTGAGTTAAAAAATCATCAGCACAACATTCTTTACTGGTAAAGAACAACAACATGTAAATGCTCATTTTAGGGATATTTCTTATTGTAGTTCTTGTTTAGTTGTTTGCAAATTTACTTGTAGTCGTAAAACTTGTACTGATGTTGCTGATGTTATAATTTATTGGGTTGAAGCCAGAAGTTCCTATATGATGTGGTCTAAACCTCATGTATATTTACGGCTGATTATGGAGACTGACTGTCAACCTGTTCTAGGGTCCCGTTTATTAAAAAAATAAAATTGTCCTCACGTTTAACTCTCCCTTCTCTTCTATGTTAAGACCATCTCCAATGGGTGTTTGGGCATGTAACTTAGTAGGAGATAAAATTTTAACAGATTTTATTCGCATGGGTCACTAAAATTTATGTGTAAATTTAAGCGTCTCAAATGATGTTTGGATACGCATGTAATGAAATAAATAAATCAGATTTTATTAATATGACCGACAAAATAATAATTTCCCAAGACTTTTAAAAACTAGAAAAAAACTCAAAAGTAATAACGTGGATGGTAGGGAGTTCAAATAGATAATATAATCCATACTTTAATCTAACTAATCCATAATTTTCTTTATTCGCCTGCTACGGGAGATAATTTTTCCACGTGGTAACTATTTTTTAGAAACGCATACTTCATGTGAGGTGCTCTAAGTTATAGAGAAAATTAACTACCAGAATGATTATAGAGATAAATGTACTGGTCTTGCATGTCGCTGTTTGTATTTTGTCATGTAACTTTGGGGACTCGCCTTTCTTATCAGAACAGAAACAAACACCTGTGAATATGGCGTTAACATTAAAATGATTCGAAAGAGATGTTGGTAGGACGATGGAATAGTAATGGCACCGGGTGGAGTAGTTTTAGAAAGAGGAAGGTCCTAGGAGCAAAAAAAAAATTGGTTCCATTGAGACTGTGAGATACTAAAATAGAAGCTAGTCTTGAACTTTGTGAAGAAAGTACATCATGCTACATTAACCAAGGAAGAAAGATACGAGTGATCTGGTGTTTATGAATGAAACAATCTATTAGCACAGCTAACAGGATATCATCAGTATCCACACGCGACAAAAACGACCCTCCTGCAGCAGGGACAACGGGCTTATCAAATTTTGGGACACGACGTGGCACAATCCGAATGGTTGAAAGGGGAATGACTCTAACATTGTGATTGGTAATGAGATGGAGAGGGGAGTGATCAAAAATTAGGATCCATTGTCCCATATCTGCACAATAACACTTGTCCCGGGTATAGAGTTTTCATAATGGTAGGAGGAGAGTCTAGAGTCCGACTATGCAGTAGTTCTTTAAACAAATAATAATAAATCCAAGCTACTGCAAACATAATCCTCACTGATACATTTATCAGTCCCGGGCGGGTTGGATATTTCTAAAGCTGAATGCATTTGACATTTTATTTAGAGCTTTCAACCGGCGTGTTCTGCGCAAGGCTGGCAATATGTGCCTCCCATCTAAAACTGTCAAGGTTGGTTTAGGTGTATAAATGCTCTCCTTAGCTGCCTTCAATTTGATTTAGGTTTTTGATGAGGCACAAATTGGTTTCAACGGTCTTTTTATTTGCATTTAATTTTCTTCTTTAGGTAGAGTGTAAAATGTATTGCTTATGAGTTCTGAAACGTATTGCTGACGAACCGAATATGACATTTTTATCCCTAAACTAACGCCTAAAAACAGAAACAAGAGGAGGGCAAAATTATCAATATGTCCTTCTCTCCTTAAAGTACACCTTGCCTATTGCAGTGCGCCAGTCACCTCACCTCACCTCCTCTCTGAGAAAAAAATTCAGCGCAAGAAAAACCCTTGTTTGGTTCTTCATTTCTAGATCTAAAATTCTTAAACCAACTACAAATATCAAATCCTTTTCCTGATCACTGGAGCGGAACTCTTCTTCCTCGTATTCACAGTAAGTTTCCCTCTTTGTGCTTCTTGATTTTCTAGCTATTGTGTTCTAGCTGCTGAGTGTTAGTATTAGGCAAAATTTTACACAAAATGGAGAGTAGTACTAAGATCAAGTTGGAAAAAATCAAGATAGAAAAGAATGATACAAAGAAAAACATGAGAAAGATTGATAGAGAAAAGTATGAAATCAACATTGAGGTACCGAATGATTTAGAAATGAAAGAAGAGAGTGAGACAGAGTACATAGATCAGCTTAAAAGAGATGTCTAATGCAAGCTAATACAAGTGCTGAGACTGGAACTAAGATATGGAGAAAGTTATATAGTGACATTGAATTGGAAAGCAAAGTTAAGATGTTGAGAGAAGCAGTCACATATTAATGGCAAACAAAGTTAAGATGTTGAGAATTGGTCAATATTATGACTGCTGTCACTATACCCAACAATTCCTTTTGATCCTCCTCGACCATACTTCAATCCACAGCTGATTGTTCCTCTTAGATATCTCAATATCTGCTTTATTACATCACCATGAGACTTGCGTGGACTCTGCATATAACGGCTTGCTACTCCCACAGAGAAAGCCAAGTCTGGTCTTGTATGTAACAAGTATCTAAGGCATCCAACATTTTTTCTATAACTCGTTGGATCAATCTCAGCTTCTTCTTGTGCCTTTGAAACTTTAAGTCCAAACTCCATTTCTTTATTGAACTCATTGATCACCTTAAGGGAGTTGCCAGTCAAAAATAGATCATCTACATAGACTGCAATCACAAGAAGCGTTCCCTTTTCTTCTCTTCTGTATACTGATGTTTCTTTAGAGCACTTAACAAATCTGATTTCTCTTAAGATTTGATCTAACTTTGTATTCCAAGCTCGAGGAGCTTGTCTTAGACCATATAGAGCTTTTGATAACTTATAAACCTTATGCTCTTGTCCTTTTACTTCAAAACCTTCTGGTTGTTCAACATACACATCTTCTCGCAATTCACCATGTAAGAATGATGTCTTAACGTCTAAGTGGTGAATTTCCCATGAGTTTGATGCTGCTTCTGCTATTAAGAGACGAATTGTCTCTAGTCTAGCAACTGGTGTGAAAACTTCATCAAAGTCTATGCCTGATTCTTGAACGTATCCCTTAGCTACAAGTCTTGCCTTATATTTGTTGACAGTACCATCAGCATTCCGTTTTATTTTGAAGATCCACTTAAGACAAATCACTTTTACCCCACCTGGCTTATCAACTAGAAACCAAGTCTTGTTTCTGTTGATTGAAATAATTTCTTCTCTACATGCTTGTGTCCATTTAGTCGAGACCTTTGCTTCCTGAAAATTCCTTGGTTCATCATTAACAGAAAGTAGCATAATCTCACATTTTTCTACAGCTTGAAGAATATATTCCTCCAGATACTGTGGCTTTTGTATCTGTCTTGTTGATTTTCGCAGTGGAATGGGTTGAGTTATTTCATCGATCTCTTCTTCTTCTTCTTCGTTATTCTCAGTGTTTTCATTATTCTCTTATTCTTCTTGATTAACATCATTGTTTCCATTGGTATTGATGATTATGGGTCTTTCGCTTTCATCAATTACTTGACCCCATCTCATGTGAAACATTCCTGGATCCCTACTTGGTCCATCATTAGTTTCTTTACAGTTCCAATGTGCCGTCTCATCAAACACCACGTCGCGACTTACTACCACTCTGAATGTTGTTGCTTTTGGAAAACCTTGACGCGTTTGTTTCCCAACTAAACATGATTCACAGATCCTTGATTCATCGTTTATCTGTGGTAGCCCTCGAACCATCTTGTTCTAAGACATAGTTTTTAAGGTTATGAAACTTATGTGTCCTAACCTTGCGTGCCACTTCCATGTCTGATCTTCCAGTCTCATATTCAGACACAATGGCCTTCCAATCATGGGACTTATCTTGTAGAGTCTATTCTGTGAGCGTGAGACTCTAACTAAAAGTCTTCCACTTGGGTCTGTTAGATAATCTTGTCGCATTCTAACATCACATCCAACTTCTGTAGCTTGTCCTAAACTTAGAATGTTGCTTTGTAAGTTTGGGATAAAGTAGATGTTTGTGACAAGCTTATGTTCTCCGGTCTTGCTCTGAAATAGAATTGATCCTTTCCCTTCAATTTCTACAGAAGATCCGTCCCCAAACTTCACTTGTCCTTTGATTTTCTCATTGAGTTCAAAAAAGTAGTGTCTCTTACCAGTCATGTGATTGCTGGCTCCATTATCCAAATACCAGATTCCTTCTTCTACATCCTTTGATTCGTAGTTCTTTGGTATTAGTTTCCCTTCGTTTAAGAATACAACTTCGTGCATGAAAAGAGTTGTAGCTGCTTCCCTTGTTTCATTCTTGTTTGCTTCTTCCATCTTTTGTATTCTTTCAGGGCATACAGAGGAGAAGTGTCCTGGTTTATCACATCTGTAACAAATAATGTTTGATCTATCCTTCTTTTCTTTCCATTGGTTTTGATCATTCTAACTTGTTGTTCTATCTTGTGAGTTAAACCTTCCTCCCCTTCCTCGGCCTCTGTTTACTCTACCACCTCTTCCACGACCTCTTCCTCTTGTCGCAGAGTTTTGTTGGTAAGAGTTTGTGTACAAGAGTTTTCCTTGAGTTTCTCCATTGTTTTCTTCATCAAGGATTCTCTCTTCATATGCTTTCAGTCTTCCAATTATATCTTCATAGCTAGTCTTCTTTAAATCTAAGACTTGTTCGAGAGAAGCTATGATATGAATATACTTGGATCTTGGTAAACTATTGAGAAACTTCTTTACCAGTTTATCTTCATCAATGGATTGTCCAAGTGACGCAGCTTTTGAGGCTATCTCTGATAGATTTCCTGCTAAGCTATCAATAGTATCAGTGTCTTTCATCTTCACTCTTTCAAATTCAGACATTAAGGTTTGCAGACGGGCTTCTTTAACTCGACCAACTCCGAGATTACGTGCCTTTATTGCATCCTAAATTTTCTTTGAAGTTTCCTGTTCACCAGCTTGTAGAACAAGACATTCTGGTATTGCTTGAAAGAGTAATCCAATGGCAACATTATTTTTGTCTGGGTCCAATGTACTAGGATCAATTTTTTCCCAAACTTTGTAGATTTTCATCAGTACCTTCATTCTCATGGCCCATACTGTGTAGTTTGTGGCGTTGAGGATTGGAACTTGTATTGATGGTGGCGTGAAATCTTTTGCACGTATGATGGTGCTCTCGTCTCCCATGGCTCGGTGTAGACAAGCTCTGATACCAATTAATGGCAACTGCAAGATGAAACTTAGCTTATATAAAGACAACTCTCTTTATTGATGTTTAGAAAATCTCTCAAAACTAAACACAAGCTCTAATCTTGCTCATATGATCAACCACAACTTTGGTGAACATATATATATAGAACTATGAATTCCTTTTCCTAGTCCTATTATCTTATTACATGTCTTTCCTTTTCTTATAACTAGATGACTTCTAATTCCCTTAGGATTACATCAATTTCCTAATCTTGTCCTAACCAGCTTGTTAGTGACTTCTATGTTGAAGTTAATCCAACACATATGAGAAACAACTCGAAGCTTTTAGATTTTGGAATGGTGAGTTGTCGGCATTGGTTGAAGACAAGACCAGGGAATTCAATGGGTTAAGCTCGATGAAAGATGTCGTCGATAATGAATTGAAAGGTGTTCAGGCTGAGTGTAGCGAGCTTAAGAAGCGGGTTACTGAATTAGAAGATGGACATAAGGTTATGTGTGAAAGGGAGAGGAAGCAACAGGAACAGATTTTGTACTTGTCGAATGTGAAAGACAAGTGTGAGCAGCTTGAGAGAAAGAACATGGAATTGGAGGTGGAGAAAGATAGATTAGAGGAGGAACTTGATAAGAAAAATGGGGAATTGGATGAAGAGAAGAGAAGGGAATGTGTGGGTCTTGAGGACAAATTGAATGATTTAAGCTCGAAGAAAGATGCCGTTGAGAGGAAGAATGGGGAATTGGAGGTTGAGAAGAATAAATTGGAGAAGGAGCTTGATGATAGCATGGCAGTGTGCAATGACCTGAAAGATCAGAATGCTCATCTGCAAGCGCTTATGTGTGTGAGAGAGAAGGTGGCACTGAACAAGATCAATGATTTGTGTCAGGAAATACAGAACTTGAAAAGAGAAACGGGGATTTGAACAGGACAGACAGTGCGGATTTGGATTCTTCAGAAAATGATGCTTCTGACAATGACGAAGAGAACAACAGTAGAAATGAGGAAAGTCAGACTGGAACTGGAAATGATAGTGAAGAAATAATGAGTGAGTCTAGAAGCAGAAGTAAAGAAATCATGAATGAAACTAGAGGGGAAAATGAAGAGTTTATGAGTGAAAGAAGCAGCGGAAGTGAAGGGAATCAAGGGGAACCTTCAGCGGACTCAGACGAAGAAGCTTTACCAACTGCTGGAATCATGAGCGAGTCTAGAAACAGAAGTGAAGGAATCATTAGTGAAACTAGAAAGGAAAGCGAAGAATCTTTGATTGAAAGAAGCAGCGGAAATGAAGGAATTCAGCGTCAAGCTTCAGTCGACTTAGATGATGAAGCTTTACCAGATGTTGGGGGTGATCAAAATTTCCCTATAGACATCGAATCTGATAGTGTCGTTGAAATCAGTGACAGTGAAAATGATGATGATTCACCACCTAATTATAGACTTGACGAACGTCTGATTAGTTGCAAGAAGAAGTTTCCACTTAGTTCAACATCCAAGCGAAAGTGGGGTGCAGAAACAGGAACTAGTGAAATTAAGACTGAGGATGAGGATAAAAGGAAGAAACTTGATGCAGGGAAAAATGTACTTCTTGAACTCTTCTCTTTGGAGATGCAGACTCCTAGTGTATCTCCACCAAGTCGAAACATTGAAGCAAAAGTCCAAGCAAGATTCAGTGGGATATAATGTGGGGTGTGTTTTCCCACTCGAGGAATTCAGGTAACTACTAAGGCCATGATTGCTTCATTTATTTACATTGAATGTTGAAAGGTGTTTCAATAATATATACTCATTCATGTTTATATGAAATTGTTCTTTAGCATATGTTTTAAGTTGCACCGTTTTCGTATGTTTGCAATTCAGTCTTAGACTAGATTCATGTTTAAGGTAATAATTTGTATCTTCAGCAGTTCATTTATTTTAAAAATGTATTCAGTGCCTGCAGCAAATGAGAAAAACTGAAACTTTCAACAATAGGAAACAGATTATGATATGTATGAACTGAGTGTACCTCTGACTCAGCAAATGACTGGCATAATGCACACTGGAATTAATAGGAGCGTTCTCACATTTCTCTAGAAACATAGCCTTAGACGCAGGAAGGACTATTTTAGTTCTGTTCGAATAATCAAATTCTTGTAATTGTTTCTAGGTTAGATTTTCGTCCGCAATAGCTTTCACACTATTATTCGCTTTAGCTCCTGCCACTTCATTCTCTTCCCTTGTCACAACTGTTGCATTTAGCTCCTGTCACATACGATTTTGGGGTGCCTGGGTTTCTGTTCAGTTGTCTTTTCCAAATCAGATGTTTTCGGAGGATGAACAACCTTGTTTGAGGCGGAAGTCGAGCTTCTTTGTTTTCTCACCATGTTTCTTAATTGACTTCATAATTGGTCATCCAATGAAATAGGCGATTTTGCAGCAATATCTTTAGAAACACAATTCTTATTGTTTGCTGCTGCGCGGTTCATACAATTCACCTGTTACTCTGTTCAGCATTGAAGCTATTGAATCCAGCTATCCTGTTGTTACTGTAAATTCTGTTGCCCACATTTGGGGGTGTTCTGTTGGTGGCACACTTTGAAACTTCCCTACTTCACCCAGGTCAATGCAAGCACCTCCAAGAATCTCATCAGTTGAAATTTTAGCACACTTCTCAATGCCATGTTTCCTTTGCTCTTTGGTTTGTTATGATTTTCGGAACTATTTGCCTTTACAGGTGCAAGCTCCTCATACGTGTTCTCATTTCTTTGCTTACAGGTGACGCTTTCACTGTTTCTGAAGTAGCTTCACCAGTAGTTGCACCCTGAGTTGGGGGCTACCACCCCATCTTCAATGTGCTCAGTTTCTTTTTATCTAGCCTGCAGTTCATTTGGGTTTCAGTTACAAGTGTACAAATACAAAAATCGGGCAAATTTCAAATCAGTTCATTCAACATATACTAATCTACTAAAGATCCTTTGTTTTTCTTCTACTGACCGGAATAGTGACTGAGGTTGAGACTCTCTTTTAACAATGCTTTGGTTAGGTTGAGTCCATGTTATAGGTTGTAGCTAAATGAACGGATCGATATGACTGTTAGTTGGGGGGAATGTTATCATGAATTTGGTTTCTGTATCTTGTTCGTAAAACTGGTATCAAGTTGCGATTTTTTGTAGCGTAAATCTGTCGTCCCATGGTATTTATCAAGTTCATTTTGTCAAAAACCAGAAAAATGTCAGCAGCAGGTGTAGTAGCCTCAAAAAATAGCGCAATGCTGCTGCCTGCTGATTCTACACATTTGTGGCTGTGCTTTGTTAGTGTCTGATTGATTTTGAACACATGGATGCCTCCATATGTTAGACACGGCCATCGCCCATGGACCAAAAATAACCATTCTTCACCTCATCTCTAACTGCCAGTAACGCATTCCAGGTACTGCCCGAGTTTGCAGAATTGTGAATGTAAGTGGAGCGTGGAGATGTCTGGAGTCTCTGCTAGTGCTATGACCCCAACCAAAACTTGCGAATGGTCTGAGATGTATGGGCTCAAGACCCAGTTCCTCAACAAGACCTTGCGTTGAGTCCTATCATCTAAAATTTTCATTAAAACATTTGGCGGGTAAAGTCTTGAAATTTTAGGAAATTCAAATTTAAGATTGAAATATCGCGCCATTATTTCCCCCCAACCTAAAACTTATCCCTCTATTTTCATCTCTCTCTCTTTCACTATTTGTTTTCCGCGAGAAGTTTCTTCACCCAAAGCTTAGTTTCTCCGAGAAGTTTCATTCACCTGCTTTTAGTTATATCTAGAGAAGGTTTTTTTTTTTATCTTCACTTATCTCACATCTAGAGACCCTAACTGTAAAAAAATGGAGGCGTTAGTTAATTTAGAGAAGATGGGTAGAGAGTTAAAATGCCCAATATGGTTAGTGATTTCTGTTTTTATTTCGGGGTTTCAAAACCCTATTATTCTAATCTTTGAAACCAAATGAAAAACCCCTAAATAGATTTGAATCCATTTATCTGATTTGGTTTTGATTGTTTTTGTTGCAGCTTGGGTCTATTGAAATCAGCAGTTTCTCTCACCTGCAATCATTTGTTTTGCGAGTAAGTATTCGATTTGGTTATTATATGTCTGCTTCTGATTATAAGATTAGGGTTTTATTTGATGGGGATGTGTCTAATTTTTGTTTTTGTTTTGTTTGTTCTTATTTCAGTTTATGTATTAAGAAAACTATGAAATCAGACTCTCATTGTCCGGTGTGTAAAGTTCCATTCGGACGAAGAGGTACGTTTAGTTATCTTATTTCATTTTGTTCTGTAACATTTTAGTAAGATCCCAAATTTTGTGCTATAAAATCTTAATTTGTTCTGTGAAGTAAAACCCTAGAAATTGGATGATGGATCTTGTTTATACCCTTTACCCAATCTGACTGCATAGTTTTGTTGTTGGTAGAGGTTCGTTCGGCTCCGAATATGGATAACTTGGTTAGTATTTATAAGAGCATGGAAGTTGCTTCAGGAATCAATACATTAGCCAGTCAAACTACAGCACATACTGATGGATCAGGTAAAATGATTGAACAATCCCTTTCTGGTTACTAGCTTCGCGCTTACTTTGCAAAATTATAATCTTATGCCAATTGCTCCAGTATCCATGTTTTTTAATATGAATTACGCCTTTTCGTTAGTTTGATGTGCTGTGTTTTTTATTTGTCATTTTGTTTTTTGTGCGTAGATGAAATTGTTTGTGCACAGAATAAACCTCAGTATGCTGCCCATTCTGATAGTCCACAAACTCGAGGCAAAGCAAAGAGGAAGAGGAAATTCAAAAGGAAAACTTCAAAAGATTGCGATACTGCTGACAATGTATCTCAACCAAGCCAAGAACCTACCTTTCCGGCAAAGAAAAGGGTTCAGGTTCCACAATGCCTCTTATCTGAAACCCCAATGAGGTCTGAGAACTTTGCCGTTGGAAGACTTGATGAAATTTCTGAAGATGGACCTGGGAGTAGCTTATTTAAATCGAAAGGGAAGTCCTTTTCTAATGACAAAGGGGAGCCTGCATTTGCGCCCTTCTTTTGGTTGAGAGAAGATAATCCTGACGATGATGTAGAGAAACCAAGTGGTCAGCTGATGACCTCTGATGATTCCAAAGATACTCCACGAAAAATTCCTAGCTTCAGTGATTTAAAAGATTCTGATGATGAGAGCCCTACTAAATCCATCGGAAATGTACGTATCTCTTTTACTTTTTACATAAAAAGATAACTTAGACTGAATTTGAAGGGCTGGTTGAACATCTTACTCACCATTTAGTTACATACATGCTCATAAACTTGATTTGGCTCAACATAAACAACTGAACAGTAGCTGTTTCATTAAAGTACCTATTTGTATAATGAATCCTGAATTTGGTTTCTTGCACAAAAAATTGGCATGGGATTTGATGAATAATGATGCTATGTTGCTTGATTCAGGGTGAAGAGAAAACCGAATCCAAAATTGCATACCTTTTTGACAGTGAGATGTTTGAGTGGACACAGAGACCTTGCTCCCCTGAGCTTTTTTCAACACCTGAGAAAACTAAGGTGCTATACTTTAATTACAATTTGTCATACAGTTGTGTTATATTCAAATAGTCAGCTCCAGTTTCATGCAATTTTCCATTTAAACTGAAATTTAAATGAAACGCAGGCTGGATACAAAGAACTGAACACAATTGAAGATGATGAATGCGTGGTAGCTTCCTCAACTCAGGGTGCACCTACTGGTGAAGCTGTTGCTTCAGAAACAGTGAAAGCCGTCAACTGTGAGCAAGAAAATGAGAACATAGATGAGAAACTTGCACCTGTAAAAGCAAAAAGTTCCAAAAATCGTAACAAAAGTAAGAAATCCAAAAGAAAGAGCAAAAGAAACACGGGGATTGCTAAAGAGAAGTGTGCTAAGATTTCTACTGATGAGGTTCTTGGAGATGTTTGCATTGATCTGGGTGAAGTAGGTGAGGTCTCAAATGAATCAGTTAAATGTGCCACTAACAGCACTGCTACAAATGTGAGGAACAAAATTTGCAGTAAGAACAAGAAGGCTAGATTGAACAGTTTCGATGCTAACAAAGTAACAGATGAATTACATGAAGCGATTGAAGTAAACAGTGAGAATCATGCTACTAAGGAAACTGCTACCAGATCGCCTACGTCATTGGATGACCAACATACAAAGTCAATTCACAAAAACAGTGAGAAAATAAAGAAGCTCGACATTCAACTCAAACGAACTAATGCTAGAAGTTTGAAAGACAAAACCGTAGCTGCTGCTGCGGTAGAGGTGGTAGAAGAAGTTCAAAAGAATGAAAACCAAGAGAATGGCAAAGCAAACACGAAATCCCTTGCTCAGACTGACCTACAAGTTGATCCTCCTAGGACGTCTGAATTGGAGGAGAGAGCTAGAAACAAGCCCAGGAACGCCAAAATCTTAGGCAAGAGAAATTGTGCTAGAGAATTTGGAAATCAGAAAAGATTGAATTTCACTGATGATAGTGTGAAAGGTGTATCTGCTGGTGAAGTTGCAGTTGCTTCTAGCAAGGTTGTTGATCCTTCAAAAACATCCGAGTTGGAGAAGAGAACCACTGACAAACACAGGGACACCAAAATTGTAGGTGACAAGAGCTGCATGCAAGAGTTGAGAGAAGGGAAGAGAGTGAAGTTTTCTACTGATAATTGTGTGAAGACAGGAGCTGTGGGGAAAGCTCTGGATGAGTCTAACAAAACTGTTGCGAAGGAAAATCAAACCAGTAAACAATTGCAGGAGAATTCTGATAATTCAAGCAGAACTAAAAAAGTCCTTTCTGCGTCTAAGGCTATGTTACTACAGAAATGTGAGAATGTTCCTGTTAAAATCCAAGAGTTGAGAGAAGGGAAGAGAGTGAAGTTTTCTACTGATAATTATGTGAAGACAGGATCTGTGGGGAAAGTTCTGGATGAGTCTAACAAAGCTGTTGCGAAGGAAAATCAAACCAGTAAACAATTGCAGGAGAGTTCTGATAATTCAAGCAGAACTAAAAATGTCCTTTGTGCGTCTAAGGCTATGTCACTACAGAAATGTGAGAATGTTCCTGTTAAAATCCAGTGTGCATTTTGCCAATCATCTACTGAGTCAGAGGTACGCACAGTTCATATCATATCCCAGCCTGTTTCTTTTTGTTTAAAGTTTCAATTTTCCTCATTTATTTCAGGCATTGAAACCATTTTTGAAACTTATTAGTTACTCAATATGTGAATCGTTATCATTTACAGGCTTCAGGGAAGATGTTGCACTATGTTAATGGCAAGCCAGTAGCTGATTACAACAAGGGGTCTCACGTCATACACTCCCACTCAAATTGCACTGAATGGTATGAAATCTCCTATAAAAACGTTATAAGCTTGTAACATCTCTCTCTCTCTCTCTCTCTCTGAACTTACCCTGATGCTAATTTGTTGTGCGTACTGTACATTGTCATAGTAATTACTGCATGGTTAAGTTAATTGTTCCACATTTATTACTATGTCTCATCCTGATCTTGGCTCTGAACTTGTACATTATGGGCATTTCTAATTACCAAGTGCATAATCTTTCCGAATATAAATTGCAGGGCGCCAAATGTATACTTTGAAAAAGATACTGCAGTCAATCTTGGAACTGAAGTAGCAAGAAGCAAAAGGATTAAGTGTAGTTGCTGTGGAATCAAAGGGGCATCTCTTGGGTGCTACGAGAATAGCTGTCGCAAGAGCTTTCATGTTCCTTGCGCAAAGATGGTTCCTCAGTGTCGATGGGATACTGTAAGTAGCCTATCCAGTTTAAATTCTGGAAGCCCAATGTTTCAAATTTGTAGTAGAGAATTTGCTATATATGAATAGGGATCTCATATTTGTTTATTTATTTCCGAACAACAGGAGAACTTTGTGCTGCTATGCCCTATTCATTCATCTTCCAAATTGCCTAACGAAGTCGCAGGATCCGTAGGTCAAAGAAGAGAGAAATCCATTCCAAAAACAGGGTACTTTAAAATCTTCTTCATATGATTCTTTATTAGTCTGTCTTATGGACCATACTCTTGACACAGTTGTAATTTTTTTTATCATGATTCCATTCTGATCCTATCGCCACTTTTAATTTGGTTCCTTGTATGTATCTGTTTATATATGACAATTCAGAGAAACTGATCCATTTGTATTTGGCTATTCAGAGAAACTGAAGTTCGAGAAGCGGAAGTGGTGGTTCAGCATGGTCTTAATACTAGCCAAGCATGGAAAAGTCTTGGCTCCTCAAAAAAGTGGGTTCTTTGTTGCTCAGGTCTCACAGATGGAGAGAAGGTAAACAAAATGACAAATTCCTTGGCATTTTCTTCTATTATGTTTTGCAACTATTATTAACACTGGGAACTGCAGGAAATTGTTTCTGAGTTCACAAGGATTACCGGTGTTCCAGTATCAAAGACTTTTGGCACTAATGTTACTCATATCATTGCTTCAACTGATACGAGTGGAGCATGCAAAAGAACCCTAAAATTCTTGCTGGGCATCTTAGATGGGAAATGGATACTGAATATTGATTGTAAGCATGCTATGAACACAAATCACCTATTATTAGTTTGAACCAAGTACTATGTAAAAAAGCCAGTGAAACACTTTTATCCATTGCTAATAGATATGTGCTGAATAAATGTTCATCAGGGATTAAAGCTTGCTTACAAGCCATGGAGCCTGTTGCTGAGGAGCAATATGAAGTCAAAGTTGATATCCATGGAATCGAGGACGGGCCTCTACTAGGAAGACTACGAGTCCAGAAAAAGGTTTGTCTTTTTGTTCTTACTGTAATTGCTAATTTACTAGTCTGTATCAGTAACTAGTAGATAATTTTTACAAAAGAAATCTACATGACTCTGAAATACCATGGTACATAACTGTGAAATCCAAGATGGCGAGGTTTTTTTTTTCTGTCTTCACTTTACTAAACTTTTAAATGTTGGATTTATCTGCAGCAACCAAAGCTTTTCAACGCGTTGAACTTCTACTTCTTTGGAGAATTTGTGCCTTCTTACAAAGGAGACCTTCAAAATCTTGTTGTTGCTGCTGGAGGAACTGTTTTACACAGGAAACCCATCAAGGGAGACCTAGGCTTATCATCGTCTGATTCATCTATGTCGACCTTCATAATTTACAGCCTTGACGTACCTGATGAGTGCGACCCCAGGAGAAAGAGTACGATCTGTAATCGCAGGAAGGATGAAGCTCGTGCTTTGGCAGGCTCCAGTGGAACAAAATTTGCTGGCCATCCATGGTTGTTGGATTCCATTGCTGCATGCAAGTTGCAGCGTCTAACTTAAGAAGAGTGGCTGCTGAATTTGCTTTCTTTAATCTCTAGTTTCCTGGTTTCATTTGTATATAACTTGAGGTAGCATCTAGGATCTGGTTTTGACTTCAGTATATTGATAAAGTAGATATTACGTGCTAGGAGTTGTAGAAGAGGTTTTCTTTGCATATTACTCATTCCTTGTTTATTAGTTAAAGATTTCAATCATGCCCATCATGTGCACTGGACCTGGCTATGGGATGCCTATTCTCCAAAGACATCTCACACCAATTTGTATAAAATCTCATCCATGAATGGACCTTTGATGGCTGAGTAAAGGGGTAGGTGATAGGCCTTAGAAATGTTTTCATAGGCTATTCTAAGCCAAGTTGCTTATATATAGCAAAGTTCAAACTAATAAGAACCAAAAGAAAACAAGTAACATAAACCAACTGATTTTATCTGAAATTGCGGAAAATAATTATTGGTACACCATTCTAACCAAATAACCTACAACAACCAAGAGAAAGTGAAACGAATGCATAGATTCTACATCTGAAGAAAGCAAACAACTTAGATTAGACAGACAAAAAAATAATAATTGCTGCTCCTCTTTTTATTTCCATTAACCTTCGCTCCTCCCTGTCTAAATATCTTATCTTCAAACTTCGGTTGACATTTTTCATTTGAAACCTCGATTTACTGGATTTTTCGAATCGTTGGAGGCAGTATGAGCAAAGGACGTACGAACTCATCACCGGATTTAACACCTCTTGCAACTAATCTGGACAATTGTGATCCTTCATTAATCTTACAAGGTGATACCTATAGTGCTTCTTTACAGACCCGGTTGACTCATTTCTGTTTTTTTTTCTTCATGCATGATTAAACGCCCAATGTGATATGTAGGTTTGGCAGCGAATGTAAAGTTGCTATTGAAACTAATCGAGGATCATAATGAAGCGTGCACGAAAGACTTCGATGACCGCAAAATGCAAAGAGTTGCAAGCATGATCACAATTCTGGATGAAGTCAAAACCCGAATTCAAAAATCACAAAATTTTGGTATTAAGAAAAGAGAAGCAGCACTAAGACGCTGCAATACAGAACTTAGAGCTAACCGCGGATCATCACCGAATCGGAGGCTACTGCATGAACCTTCAACAGATGAAAAAGAAACCCTGAAAAGAGAGCTCAATGCATGCACAATGGCGCGGAAAAGTTTAGAAAGAATGTTTTCAGGACTGGGAAAAGAGAAGGAAATAATGGCAGCCGAACTTGCAAGGAAAACTCACGAACTAAACGCAATTGAGGAGCATGTGAACGATCTTAAAGCTCAGAACGAGTCATTGTTAGCTAAACTACAAGCTTGCGCGGTCGAACACAAAGGAAGGAACCAGTCTGGACAAGGAGATCATCATAATTTCACTAAAGAGGACAATGTAGACTTAGAAAAGCGTAACAAGACACTTTCAGAGAATCTCGTTAAGTCATTAGACGGATATCGATCCTTAAAGAGGAGACTAAGAGAGGCACATGAAGAGAAAGAGAGGGTGAATGAGAAAATGGAGGAGATGTCTGAACAAGCTGAAATCGGCTTAAACCGCATCGTCGGCCTACAAAAATCCATTGCCGAGCTAAACGAAAATTCACCATTAGAAATCGAATACGAGCTATCTGCATTAGAAGATATATTTCGACGCTTTGAAGCATTAAAGATCGCAAGTAGATGTGCCAAAAACCTCAATGAATAATTCTGGCTTGACATTTTTTTGTCTAGGAAGACAGTAGGAGCCTAGGAGGTCACTGTTCTAGAAGTTTGCATTAATATCTGCTATCTATGTTTCTTAAGGGTTTACATGAACATAGTCGGATTTACAGATTAGAGATATCTGTTGTGTGTAGGATAAGGATTTGGTAAATTCTCTCTACACAGAAAGAATTTAGATTGCGGGACAACTGCCTGGTCGTCGATTTATTTTTTAGTATATGATCTAACGGATGACATGTATTTTATGACTGGCCGACCGCCCGACGTAATTGGTTTTGTTTTAGGAAATTATACTCTCTCTCTATATATATACACTTTTCTTTTGTTTTCCTGGATCGGATATAATAATCGATATATAAACTATGGCTATATTTAATTTTTTTTTTGATACAAAACAAGCTTTATTACTAAAACATTAATTGCAACTGACAGCTAGTTTGATCATCCCTTACAGCATCTCCAATGCTAGGGGTGAAGGTAATCCTAGGTGGAGGTCCTATTAATACCTTTTTGTTGTGGGTCATTACTATGTGGCTAAAAAAAATGAAAGTTATACTTTCTACCTCAAATTTCATCTCCAATGCCAAGATATTACTACCCTAGAACTTAGAGACAAATTAATTTTGGAATAAAGAATTGATTATGTGTCAAAAGACCTTGGGTCATGGAGAAGGTAAAGATATGACTTTCTCCTTTACCCTTTCTTATGAGATGGCATCCATGTCATGCTTTTACCTTACCTTGACCTTGGCATTGGAGATAAATTCTTGGTTAGAAAAGTGCTAAATCCTAGGTGTCTTGTCTTTTTAAGACCTTCACCCCTAGCATTGGAGATGCTCTTATAGTTTTAGCAAACTTTGGACTTAAAGACTTCATTGGGATTGTGAAACCAGACCGATACTACTTTTATCGTAGTTGTGTGATCTGATATTGCATCTTCTATCGTACGAGTACAATCAGATTGATTGGCTTGAGATTGATATCTCCGATAGGAAAAATATAAAAAGTAATCACAAACATCTTCGTCTCATTATTTGTGATTCCGCAACATCTTGTTTCACTACCATATGATTAAGATTGTCGTGAGGTGATTGATAACTCTAGGTTGTTCTTAGGGAATATAAGACCGGATTATCAATTGGTTCTTGTTCACCTTGATTATTATCAAAAGACGGAACAAAACCTTTAGGGTTTATCTGTTGGAGACAGATTGATCCTTTGATAGACTTGTCTGTGGGAGACAGATTTGTTTATTGTCAAAGCATGCGATTTTGGGTCGTAGAAACTCTTAGTTGTGGGTGAGATCAGCTAAGGGAATCAAGTGCGCAGTATCCTGCTGGGATCAGAAGTGTAGGAGCATAAATGTACCTTGGATCAGTGGGAGATTGATTGGGGTTCAACTACAGTCCAGTCCGAAGTTAGCTTGGAGTAGGCTAGTGTCTGTAGCGGCTTAATACAATGTGTGTTCAATCTGCACTAGGTCTCGGGGTTTTTCTGCATTTGCGGTTTCCTCGTTAACAAAATTCTGGTGTCTGTGTTATTTCTATTTCCCATTATATTGTTTATCTTTATAATTGAAATAATACAGGTTGTGCGTTGTAGATCATCAACTATAATATCCAACATTTGGTTGTTGATTTAAATTGATTGATCCTTGGATATTGGTTTTTGGTACCATCCAAGTTATTCCTTGTGTTTGATTAAAGACTCGCTGATTTCTATTAGCTCGAGTAAATCAAAACAAGAGAGAGATATTAACTCCTTGAGATACTTTTACCTAGATTGAGTATGACTGTCTAGTTGAAACTCTAGAAAGTATTTCGGAGTTAGTCCATACAGATTGCTAAGCGAAATATTGGGTGGTGTTGTTAGACCCCCGCTTTTTCAATATCAATGTTACTACATCTGATGCCGGGTCAGGTAGATAGACTTTTACAATTTTCGCCCTATACTAAAAATCACCATCAATATTAAGTCCCCTGCTTAGCACGTAACAATGACATTGTTGCGAGGTAATCATGAGATGGTATCAGACAAGGATAACAAATCGAAAGGGCAAGACATGAAGAGGTTACCAGGAAAAAATTTGACTGACCTTTGGCAAGAGGCTTGAACAATCCGTGATTTTTGTGTCAACGCGCCTCTGGCTTGGCCACGTAGTACTGATGTTACAGAGTGTTGGCGCCAAGGAGCATTGCAGGTTGAACGGATGGCTTGGCTACGGAGTATTGCAGGCTGAGCGGCTGGTGTTCCTCGTTCTGGCGCGCTGCTGGTTTGGTCATGGAGGTTAGTGCCATGGAGCGTTGGCGCTGCTGGCCCAGCTGCCTTCTTCCGTACATGGTCCAAAAGGAAAAATCCTCTCTACTCGAAATCCAAAAGCGTTATCCATATAAAAGGGCGTGCTAACTTCCTTCTCTTTCATTATTCGCTCGTCTGCTTGTTGTGTTCGTTTGCAGCATCTCGATCATAGGCGTGCTAATCGTCTTTGTATTTTTATCCCCGAGTGTAATATCCATGAGTAGTTGATCAAACTTGGACATTTAGCTCGGTATGAATTACTTTCTTTGTTAGCGGCGGTAAAGCGAGCGTCAAAAGAAACAAAGAAATCTCCAATAGATAAAATCAGCAGCAAGGCGAGCCAGGAGAACTCAAGGTAGGTTCTATTTTCTATTTTGTGCATGTAGCCACCCAATAGTACCATCGATCTTCTCCAGAATGTGTAATAAGGTTCTGACTTCATAAGAATGAGCATCTAACCTCTCCAGTAGGTTTCAAAATTTACCAAACTCCATTGCACTCCTGGGATGGATGGATGAAAAATATGCTCGACAATGATCATGTCAGGGATAATCTTGGAGAATGTAGATGTGTTGTTGATCCATCCTTGACTTTAAGTTATTTGGTGTCTGGACTGCTGAGCCAGTGTCTGTAAGGCTTATTCTTTCCTTTCTGATTGCGGTGATGATATGTTGTGGATGCTTGTATGGTCGAAATCTTCAGGCTCTGCTGGTGAAGTAGACGAGCTGAGAGGCATTGCGTTGCCGACGTTCTGCTATCAAGTCTCCAAGGAATTCATTCCAAGCGACATCTTTCGAACCATCTTCTGAGTCTTGGACTATTGTATCGAATGGGATGCGACGAGCAGTCCCAAGTTACACTTCCGTCTGGTCATAGATTCGATGGCATGGATGGACATGCGAATACCTCCGCAGCGTGCCCTTTGGAGTCTTTGAAGCACGTGTACGTCTTCATGTTGAGGAATTCTTCTATTGCATTTGCTGTTAAGGTGGTTGACGAATTGATGAAGGCGAAAATCATTTGGATTCGTCATTTGTTGATCAGTGGGCGGGAGTCGCACTTGATAGTGCTGCATTGTATCCAACTTCTGGCTGCCCATGCACCCCTTCCATAGGAAATTGGAAATCTAAAAACACCGAATTTGGCTTTGTCGGTGATATGCGGCTTCATGCAGGCCTTCGGTAGGCGGTGCTGAGTTCTGAGTAGGTGATGTGGCAGACATGGTGTAGTTGGTATGTATGGATTGCTGAGGCGCGACTTTCCTCTTTGATTCTTCACTAGCAACAAAGCTTATGAATGGTTGATCCAAATACTGCTTGTTGGTCAGGCACCTTCCATACAAGGAGGTGGTGATATCTTTTCTCTACATCTTTGAAGAGTGGTGACCTTGTCACGGTTATGACTTCCTGTGTGACCGTCTCTTCTGAGTTGAAGAGGTCCTTGACAATGAAGTTGAGCCTCAGTCCCCAAGGGTGGTTTACGTGGTTCTATGTTGAATGGTCGGTGGGTTGACCATGATAAAGGCATCACCATCTTTCCTCCATAATAGTGACTCTATTACTTTCTATATGAGAAAATAAAATATGCAGAAGTTCGGATTACCTCTGTCCGTAGTGGTTGTTATTATGTTGAAGCTCTGGCTGGTATCAACAAACGAACATCAACTGCAGAAGATGTGATTAGAAGAGACTACATTGTCGTGGGAACAAAATAGGTTGGCTTGGTTGGATGCGATCACGATCCTTGACAGGGAGGAGTGTGGCGGCTATGACACGATTCTTGGAGGGAAGGAGTGGAAGCTATGGAACGATCCTTGGAAGGAAGGAGTGGCGGTTACATGCACGAACCTTGGCAGGAAGAGGTCGTTGAAGCGGCTTCGGATTCTGGAGAGAACGTTGAAGCGGAGCGGCTCCTGGAGAGAAATGTTGAAGCGGAGTGGATCCTGGAGAGAACTATAGTGAGGTCTCAATTAACACTTGACTTCGAAAGACGAGTTGACACGATATGCCAGATGGGAAAACGGTGCACAGATAGTGTTGGTCGACAAGTCGTGTTTTCTTCACCTGGGAAAGAATACGCTACTTATGTTTGATTTTCCCTTGAAACTATCAGAGTCTTGATGGTTACAATGTTGAAGTCGGAGTCCGATTCATTCAGTGCGCTTTCAAACTCGACACCTTTCAGGTGAGTAGTGGTTAAGAGTCCCCAGTTACATTTACCAGCCGTACCTTCCAAGAGAGACTGGGATTTCGGGGTAGCTTCTCTAATTGAAGAGAATCGACTGCCCGATGTAGAAAGATTGAGAGCTGAAAATACATGCTCCATCATAGATTACACGGTTTTGTGAACAGAGTCGCCAGAAAGCGTTAATGCACAACTCCACCAATTGATGTTCAGTCACATTTGGATCATGACAATCTAACGCCCGAATTCTGAATCCCTTGACATAATCATTCGGATGTTCGTTGCTTCACTCCCTTTGAGTTGTGGCCATGTCCGTATGAGTTTTGGAAAGAACTTCTCGTCTCTCTATTAAATCAACAATGGTAATGGGAGGTTGGTTTCCTTTAGCTCCTCCAGTCTCTCGTCCCGACGAAGAAGTGGTAGCAGCCATGGTAATGACTGGAGGCTTCATGCTCAAAGGAATATTAGGAGTAGCGGCGGCTCTGGCTCTGGTAATAGGAGGTGTCACACCAGAGGGGATGCTTCCGGTGTTGCTGGTGTTGGTACTAGAGGGTGTAACACCATGGGATGTGTTGACTGCACTTGCGGAAGGTACATTGGTGTTGGTCATTACCTTTTGCTTTCGTTGGATACGTCCGCATACTCTGTCTGCATCATCATTGGCGGGGGCACAAACCTCAGATAAGGATTCAACATTTTTGTTCCATGTCTGAAATTGGTGGCGTTCTCCGAGCGAATGTTTGCTGGATCTTTCTATAGCCGGTTTGCCATGCTCTTTAAGAGATAAAACATCTCATTTTTCGGATTGAAAATATCAGCTTGATTTGCGACAACATATTTCTAATATTTTTGCCATACCTTCCATGGTGATTGGATTTCGAGCATCAGCGGCTTTGGAAGTGTTTGGGATTGGTGATTGAAGTGAGTTCTGGTTAATGATTGAATTTAGACTTAAGATCCACCATCTTGAGTTTGGGAAGATTGGAATGAAAATTGAGAATTTTGCTTCCCAACCGAGAGATTAATCTCCCACTGTGGTCGCCAATTGTTTGTGGGTAAAAACTGTTTCTACTGGTTTTGGTCAATCTGGGTGTGTGGATGAGAAACGAACCTAAACCTTAAAAAAATGCACTGCACGGGAGTACTTTAGATTCGAGATATCAATTTATACAATCCTGGATTAAACCAAGAAATGGATGTTCCAGGCTTGCTTCAGTCACAAAGTGAAGGAGAAGCGTTGGTCTTAGGGAGGGAAGCGAAGAAGGTGTTGAGACCAGAATGGTTAATTCTGAAGGTGTGGCTATTTTATGACTTGTATCAGAATGTGGAACTGGCTTGTGAAATGCAAGCTATCAGTTATTTTGTGTTTTCTTGATAACGTTTTGTTGTTAACTAAAAACTTTTTTTTTGGTCGAAATAGGTGAATCCTATTTACACAAGTCATAATTGAACACACCCTGGTCTCGTAGGAAGTGGGAGTCGTTGAGTGACGGAGAAGTGGGATAATGTGACGGAACGGAAAATTACGCCTTTGGCGCGTTGCCCCGCATGCCATAATCTCCCTGATGCGCCACGATGAAGCTACGATCTGGGCATTAAATTTAGGCAAATGCATGTTTATTCGCATTTGCAAGCATGCTCGTGGAACATGATGCAGCCGATTTAGCTTCCACACCGTTGCAACTCACCCTTGATCCGCAAAGGGTTTATTAAGAAAATAAAGACTTTCCTAAAATGGAAAAAACGACCTTTTGAGGTCTTAAATGATGGAATTTGGCTAAATTCTGGTGACCATGTGGATCTATAGATCAAGATATCTTGATATTTGGGATGTTTCCCATCAAAATGGACTCCTCTTGAGCTAAATTACGACACTCGGGTTTTTAGCCTACGTCGAACGCCTTGATAGAAAGTATGAGCATTCAGTGAATAGAATGCAACTGGCCTCATCAAGTTTGGCCACAATCATCTCTTGCATCGAGCTACCGAGCCAGATGATATGAGAGGCTAGTATGTCGCAATCATCCCTCAATTAAATGATATGAGCGACAACGTGCTGGACCGGCAATGCTGCAACTCATTGCGGATGCCTACGTACCCTTCCCTACTCTAAAGGGATGAAGCACAGATCGTAGTTCATCCACGAAAGGACAAAAACTTAATCCAACTCGTTTGCGAGGCCGTGGCCAAACAATAATGGTAATGACCTAGTCCGTATAGGTCGTTCCGTCAAAATACATGCAAGTGATGCATGTTTGGCCGCAATACGGCATAACGATACCCAAGCATCAAATGCCCTCTTTTCGAGGCTACGCAACTATAAATGAGCCTTAGGCATCATTTATACTCTTCCGGCTAAGCTATGAAGCTTACTTGGTGCATAGTCCGCATATGTAACTTCAACCAACTACCCCTCCCTATAATGTTGACATTTTTAGAACTTAAATTGGGGGAGCAAAAATCATTCATCAACTCCCCAGGCCGTGATGCTGCACCATACCACCCTGGCCAACTGCGATGTCCAGCCATGTTGGCTGTTCACTGCCAACCCGATGTCCAGCCATGTTGGTTGTCCACTGCCAACCCGATGTCCAGCCATGTTGGTTGTCCGTTGCTAACTCGATATCCATCCATGTTGTCTGTCCATTGCCAACCCGACATCCAGGCATGTTGGTTGTTCACTTCCAACACATTGGCCAAGGGTTAATGTTCCTTTTCCTACGCAACAGAAGCTTTAGATGAAGCTTCATTTCAGGTCGTGGAGCATCTTTTAGCATGCGCCATGCTAAAAAACACGGGGTGTTACAGGTAATGTGTAAATTCCAGAAGCCACGTTCCCACTATGAAGGAAACGGGTTTGTTTACACCCACTACTTCTTGCCGCTACTAACTTCCCTTTTTTCCTGACACTTTCTTATGATGGACGTGTTGCACGCCGCACGCTGTAAACCGCCAGACCAATACCCTGATGATCATCCCCCAGTTTGTGACATGTTTGATGTCTCGATTATGGAAAAGTGTAGCAGATTGCTGAGTGGGTCTTGTGTACAAGACCTGGCTACTCTGATGATTGTAGGCCAACTAAATAGCAATAACCATGTGTGGCGAGTCAAAGTCAGGAGACTTTCCGCAAGAGAATAGAATGTGATGTTAATAGGCTTGCTGGTCGCCTAAAAATTTCCATAGGCCTGTCAATTCCATGGCGAATTTGGACGGCTGAGATTGTAATTCATGTGAGAGGGTAGTCATTGATTAGGCCGCATTTTTATCTAGCCTGCAGTTCATTTGGGTTTCAGTTACAAGTGTACAAATACAAAAATCGGGCAAATTTCAAATCAGTTCATTCAACATATACTAATCTACTAAAGATCCTTTGTTTTTCTTCTACTGACCGGAATAGTGACTGAGGTTGAGACTCTCTTTTAACAATGCTTTGGTTAGGTTGAGTCCATGTTATAGGTTGTAGCTAAATGAACGGATCGATATGACTGTTAGTTGGGGGGAATGTTATCATGAATTTGGTTTCTGTATCTTCTTCTCATTGTATCCAACTTCTGGCTGCCCATGCACCCCTTCCATAGGAAATTGGAAATCTAAAAACACCGAATTTGGCTTTGTCGGTGATATGCGGCTTCATGCAGGCCTTCGGTAGGCGGTGCTGAGTTCTGAGTAGGTGATGTGGCAGACATGGTGTAGTTGGTATGTATGGATTGCTGAGGCGCGACTTTCCTCTTTGATTCTTCACTAGCAACAAAGCTTATGAATGGTTGATCCAAATACTGCTTGTTGGTCAGGCACCTTCCATACAAGGAGGTGGTGATATCTTTTCTCTACATCTTTGAAGAGTGGTGACCTTGTCACGGTTATGACTTCCTGTGTGACCGTCTCTTCTGAGTTGAAGAGGTCCTTGACAATGAAGTTGAGCCTCAGTCCCCAAGGGTGGTTTACGTGGTTCTATGTTGTATGGTCGGTGGGTTGACCATGATAAAGGCATCACCATCTTTCCTCCATAATAGTGACTCTATTACTTTCTCTATGAGAAAATAAAATATGCAGAAGTTCGGATTACCTCTGTCCGTAGTGGTTGTTATTATGTTGAAGCTCTGGCTGGTATCAACAAACGAACATCAACTGCAGAAGATGTGATTAGAAGAGACTACATTGTCGTGGGAACAAAATAGGTTGGCTTGGTTGGATGCGATCACGATCCTTGACAGGGAGGAGTGTGGCGGCTATGACACGATTCTTGGCGGGAAGGAGTGGAAGCTATGGAACGATCCTTGGAAGGAAGGAGTGGCGGTTACATGCACGAACCTTGGCAGGAAGAGGTCGTTGAAGCGGCTTCGGATTCTGGAGAGAACGTTGAAGCGGAGCGGCTCCTGGAGAGAAATGTTGAAGCGGAGTGGATCCTGGAGAGAACTATAGTGAGGTCTCAATTAACACTTGACTTCGAAAGATGAGTTGACACGATATGCCAGATGGGAAAACGGTGCACAGATAGTGTTGGTCGACAAGTCGTGTTTTCTTCACCTGGGAAAGAATACGCTACTTATGTTTGATTTTCCCTTGAAACTATCAGAGTCTTGATGGTTACAATGTTGAAGTCGGAGTCCGATTCATTCAGTGCGCTTTCAAACTCGACACCTTTCAGGTGAGTGGTGGTTAAGAGTCCCCAGTTACATTTACCAGCCGTACCTTCCAAGAGAGACTGGGATTTCGGGGTAGCTTCTCTAATTGAAGAGAATCGACTGCCCGATGTAGAAAGATTGAGAGCTGAAAATACATGCTCCATCATAGATTACACGGTTTTGTGAACAGAGTCGCCAGAAAGCGTTAATGCACAACTCCACCAATTGATGTTCAGTCACATTTGGATCATGACAATCTAACGCACGAATTCTGAATCCCTTGACATAATCATTCGGATGTTCGTTGCTTCACTCCCTTTGAGTTGTGGCCATGTCCGTATGAGTTTTGGAAAGAACTTCTCGTCTCTCTATTAAATCAACAATGGTAATGGGAGGTTGGTTTCCTTTAGCTCCTCCAGTCTCTCGTCCCGACGAAGAAGTGGTAGCAGCCATGGTAATGACTGGAGGCTTCATGCTCAAAGGAATATTAGGAGTAGCGGCGGCTCTGGCTCTGGTAATAGGAGGTGTCACACCAGAGGGGATGCTTCCGGTGTTGCTGGTGTTGGTACTAGAGGGTGTAACACCATGGGATGTGTTGACTGCACTTGCGGAAGGTACATTGGTATTGGTCATTACCTTTTGCTTTCGTTGGATACGTCCGCATACTCTGTCTGCATCATCGTTGGCGGGGGCACAAACCTCAGATAAGGATTCAACATTTTTGTTCCATGTCTGAAATTGGTGGCGTTCTCCGAGCGAATGTTTGCTGGATCTTTCTATAGCCGGTTTGCCATGCTCTTTAAGAGATAAATCATCTCATTTTTCGGATTGAAAATATCAGCTTGATTTGCGACAACATATTTCTAATATTTTTGCCATACCTTCCATGGTGATTGGATTTCGAGCATCAGCGGCTTTGGAAGTGTTTGGGATTGGTGATTGAAGTGAGTTCTGGTTAATGATTGAATTTAGACTTAAGATCCACCATCTTGAGTTTGGGAAGATTGGAATGAAAATTGATAATTTTGCTTCCCAACCGAGAGATTAATCTCCCACTGTGGTCGCCAATTGTTTGTGGGTAAAAACTGTTTCTACTGGTTTTGGTCAATCTGGGTGTGTGGATGAGAAACGAACCTAAACCTTAAAAAAATGCACTGCACGGGAGTACTTTAGATTCGAGATATCAATTTATACAATCCTGGATTAAACCAAGAAATGGATGTTCCAGGCTTGCTTCAGTCACAAAGTGAAGGAGAAGCGTTGGTCTTAGGGAGGGAAGCGAAGAAGGTGTTGAGACCAGAATGGTTAATTCTGAAGGTGTGGCTATTTTATGACTTGTATCAGAATGTGGAACTGGCTTGTGAAATGCAAGCTATCAGTTATTTTGTGTTTTCTTGATAACGTTTTGTTGTTAACTAAAAACTTTTTTTTGGTCGAAATAGGTGAATCCTATTTACACAAGTCATAATTGAACACACCCTGGTCTCGTAGGAAGTGGGAGTCGTTGAGTGACGGAGAAGTGGGATAATGTGACGGAACGGAAAATTACGCCTTTGGCGCGTTGCCCCGCATGCCATAATCTCCCTGATGCGCCACGATGAAGCTACGATCTGGGCATTAAATTTAGGCAAATGCATGTTTATTCGCATTTGCAAGCATGCTCGTGGAACATGATGCAGCCGATTTAGCTTCCACACCGTTGCAACTCACCCTTGATCCGCAAAGGGTTTATTAAGAAAATAAAGACTTTCCTAAAATGGAAAAAACGACCTTTTGAGGTCTTAAATGATGGAATTTGGCTAAATTCTGGTGACCATGTGGATCTATAGATCAAGATATCTTGATATTTGGGATGTTTCCCATCAAAATGGACTCCTCTTGAGCTAAATTACGACACTCGGGTTTTTAGCCTACGTCGAACGCCTTGATAGAAAGTATGAGCATTCAGTGAATAGAATGCAACTGGCCTCATCAAGTTTGGCCACAATCATCTCTTGCATCGAGCTACCGAGCCAGATGATATGAGAGGCTAGTATGTCGCAATCATCCCTCAATTAAATGATATGAGCGACAACGTGCTGGACCGGCAATGCTGCAACTCATTGCGGATGCCTACGTACCCTTCCCTACTCTAAAGGGATGAAGCACAGATCGTAGTTCATCCACGAAAGGACAAAAACTTAATCCAACTCGTTTGCGAGGCCGTGGCCAAACAATAATGGTAATGACCTAGTCCGTATAGGTCGTTCCGTCAAAATACATGCAAGTGATGCATGTTTGGCCGCAATACGGCATAACGATACCCAAGCATCAAATGCCCTCTTTCGAGGCTACGCAACTATAAATGAGCCTTAGGCATCATTTATACTCTTCCGGCTAAGCTATGAAGCTTACTTGGTGCATAGTCCGCATATGTAACTTCAACCAACTACCCCTCCCTATATATGTTGACATTTTTAGAACTTAAATTGGGGGAGCAAAAATCATTCATCAACTCCCCAGGCCGTGATGCTGCACCATACCACCCTGGCCAACTGCGATGTCCAGCCATGTTGGCTGTTCACTGCCAACCCGATGTCCAGCCATGTTGGTTGTCCACTGCCAACCCGATGTCCAGCCATGTTGGTTGTCCGTTGCTAACTCGATATCCATCCATGTTGTCTGTCCATTGCCAACCCGACATCCAGGCATGTTGGTTGTTCACTTCCAACGCATTGGCCAAGGGTTAATGTTCCTTTTCCTACGCAACAGAAGCTTTAGATGAAGCTTCATTTCAGGTCGTGGAGCATCTTTTAGCATGCGCCATGCTAAAAAACACGGGGTGTTACAGGTAATGTGTAAATTCCAGAAGCCACGTTCCCACTATGAAGGAAACGGGTTTGTTTACACCCACTACTTCTTGCCGCTACTAACTTCCCTTTTTTCCTGACACTTTCTTATGATGGACGTGTTGCACGCCGCACGCTGTAAACCGCCAGACCAATACCCTGATGATCATCCCCCAGTTTGTGACATGTTTGATGTCTCGATTATGGAAAAGTGTAGCAGATTGCTGAGTGGGTCTTGTGTACAAGACCTGGCTACTCTGATTGATTGTAGGCCAACTAAATAGCAGATAACCATGTGTGGCGAGTCAAAGTCAGGAGACTTTCCGCAAGAGAATAGAATGTGATGTTAATAGGCTTGCTGGTCGCCTAAAAAATTTCCATAGGCCTGTCAATTCCATGGCGAATTTGGACGGCTGAGATTGTAATTCATGTGAGAGGGTAGTCATTGATTATGGCCGCATTTTTATCTAGCCTGCAGTTCATTTGGGTTTCAGTTACAAGTGTACAAATACAAAAATCGGGCAAATTTCAAATCAGTTCATTCAACATATACTAATCTACTAAAGATCCTTTGTTTTTCTTCTACTGACCGGAATAGTGACTGAGGTTGAGACTCTCTTTTAACAATGCTTTGGTTAGGTTGAGTCCATGTTATAGGTTGTAGCTAAATGAACGGATCGATATGACTGTTAGTTGGGGGGAATGTTATCATGAATTTGGTTTCTGTATCTTCTTCTCATTGTATCCAACTTCTGGCTGCCCATGCACCCCTTCCATAGGAAATTGGAAATCTAAAAACACCGAATTTGGCTTTGTCGGTGATATGCGGCTTCATGCAGGCCTTCGGTAGGCGGTGCTGAGTTCTGAGTAGGTGATGTGGCAGACATGGTGTAGTTGGTATGTATGGATTGCTGAGGCGCGACTTTCCTCTTTGATTCTTCACTAGCAACAAAGCTTATGAATGGTTGATCCAAATACTGCTTGTTGGTCAGGCACCTTCCATACAAGGAGGTGGTGATATCTTTTCTCTACATCTTTGAAGAGTGGTGACCTTGTCACGGTTATGACTTCCTGTGTGACCGTCTCTTCTGAGTTGAAGAGGTCCTTGACAATGAAGTTGAGCCTCAGTCCCCAAGGGTGGTTTACGTGGTTCTATGTTGAATGGTCGGTGGGTTGACCATGATAAAGGCATCACCATCTTTCCTCCATAATAGTGACTCTATTACTTTCTATATGAGAAAATAAAATATGCAGAAGTTCGGATTACCTCTGTCCGTAGTGGTTGTTATTATGTTGAAGCTCTGGCTGGTATCAACAAACGAACATCAACTGCAGAAGATGTGATTAGAAGAGACTACATTGTCGTGGGAACAAAATAGGTTGGCTTGGTTGGATGCGATCACGATCCTTGACAGGGAGGAGTGTGGCGGCTATGACACGATTCTTGGCGGGAAGGAGTGGAAGCTATGGAACGATCCTTGGAAGGAAGGAGTGGCGGTTACATGCACGAACCTTGGCAGGAAGAGGTCGTTGAAGCGGCTTCGGATTCTGGAGAGAACGTTGAAGCGGAGCGGCTCCTGGAGAGAAATGTTGAAGCGGAGTGGATCCTGGAGAGAACTATAGTGAGGTCTCAATTAACACTTGACTTCGAAAGATGAGTTGACACGATATGCCAGATGGGAAAACGGTGCACAGATAGTGTTGGTCGACAAGTCGTGTTTTCTTCACCTGGGAAAGAATACGCTACTTATGTTTGATTTTCCCTTGAAACTATCAGAGTCTTGATGGTTACAATGTTGAAGTCGGAGTCCGATTCATTCAGTGCGCTTTCAAACTCGACACCTTTCAGGTGAGTGGTGGTTAAGAGTCCCCAGTTACATTTACCAGCCGTACCTTCCAAGAGAGACTGGGATTTCGGGGTAGCTTCTCTAATTGAAGAGAATCGACTGCCCGATGTAGAAAGATTGAGAGCTGAAAATACATGCTCCATCATAGATTACACGGTTTTGTGAACAGAGTCGCCAGAAAGCGTTAATGCACAACTCCACCAATTGATGTTCAGTCACATTTGGATCATGACAATCTAACGCACGAATTCTGAATCCCTTGACATAATCATTCGGATGTTCGTTGCTTCACTCCCTTTGAGTTGTGGCCATGTCCGTATGAGTTTTGGAAAGAACTTCTCGTCTCTCTATTAAATCAACAATGGTAATGGGAGGTTGGTTTCCTTTAGCTCCTCCAGTCTCTCGTCCCGACGAAGAAGTGGTAGCAGCCATGGTAATGACTGGAGGCTTCATGCTCAAAGGAATATTAGGAGTAGCGGCGGCTCTGGCTCTGGTAATAGGAGGTGTCACACCAGAGGGGATGCTTCCGGTGTTGCTGGTGTTGGTACTAGAGGGTGTAACACCATGGGATGTGTTGACTGCACTTGCGGAAGGTACATTGGTATTGGTCATTACCTTTTGCTTTCGTTGGATACGTCCGCATACTCTGTCTGCATCATCGTTGGCGGGGGCACAAACCTCAGATAAGGATTCAACATTTTTGTTCCATGTCTGAAATTGGTGGCGTTCTCCGAGCGAATGTTTGCTGGATCTTTCTATAGCCGGTTTGCCATGCTCTTTAAGAGATAAATCATCTCATTTTTCGGATTGAAAATATCAGCTTGATTTGCGACAACATATTTCTAATATTTTTGCCATACCTTCCATGGTGATTGGATTTCGAGCATCAGCGGCTTTGGAAGTGTTTGGGATTGGTGATTGAAGTGAGTTCTGGTTAATGATTGAATTTAGACTTAAGATCCACCATCTTGAGTTTGGGAAGATTGGAATGAAAATTGATAATTTTGCTTCCCAACCGAGAGATTAATCTCCCACTGTGGTCGCCAATTGTTTGTGGGTAAAAACTGTTTCTACTGGTTTTGGTCAATCTGGGTGTGTGGATGAGAAACGAACCTAAACCTTAAAAAAATGCACTGCACGGGAGTACTTTAGATTCGAGATATCAATTTATACAATCCTGGATTAAACCAAGAAATGGATGTTCCAGGCTTGCTTCAGTCACAAAGTGAAGGAGAAGCGTTGGTCTTAGGGAGGGAAGCGAAGAAGGTGTTGAGACCAGAATGGTTAATTCTGAAGGTGTGGCTATTTTATGACTTGTATCAGAATGTGGAACTGGCTTGCGAAATGCAAGCTATCAGTTATTTTGTGTTTTCTGGATAACGTTTTGTTGTTAACTAAAAACTTTTTTTTTGGTCGAAATAGGTGAATCCTATTTACACAAGTCATAATTGAACACACCCTGGTCTCGTAGGAAGTGGGAGTCGTTGAGTGACGGAGAAGTGGGATAATGTGACGGAACGGAAAATTACGCCTTTGGCGCGTTGCCCCGCATGCCATAATCTCCCTGATGCGCCACGATGAAGCTACGATCTGGGCATTAAATTTAGGCAAATGCATGTTTATTCGCATTTGCAAGCATGCTCGTGGAACATGATGCAGCCGATTTAGCTTCCACACCGTTGCAACTCACCCTTGATCCGCAAAGGGTTTATTAAGAAAATAAAGACTTTCCTAAAATGGAAAAAAACGACCTTTTGAGGTCTTAAATGATGGAATTTGGCTAAATTCTGGTGACCATGTGGATCTATAGATCAAGATATCTTGATATTTGGGATGTTTCCCATCAAAATGGACTCCTCTTGAGCTAAATTACGACACTCGGGTTTTTAGCCTACGTCGAACGCCTTGATAGAAAGTATGAGCATTCAGTGAATAGAATGCAACTGGCCTCATCAAGTTTGGCCACAATCATCTCTTGCATCGAGCTACCGAGCCAGATGATATGAGAGGCTAGTATGTCGCAATCATCCCTCAATTAAATGATATGAGCGACAACGTGCTGGACCGGCAATGCTGCAACTCATTGCGGCTGCCTACGTACCCTTCCCTACTCTAAAGGGATGAAGCACAGATCGTAGTTCATCCACGAAAGGACAAAAACTTAATCCAACTCGTTTGCGAGGCCGTGGCCAAACAATAATGGTAATGACCTAGTCCGTATAGGTCGTTCCGTCAAAATACATGCAAGTGATGCATGTTTGGCCGCAATACGGCATAACGATACCCAAGCATCAAATGCCCTCTTTTCGAGGCTACGCAACTATAAATGAGCCTTAGGCATCATTTATACTCTTCCGGCTAAGCTATGAAGCTTACTTGGTGCATAGTCCGCATATGTAACTTCAACCAACTACCCCTCCCTATATATGTTGACATTTTTAGAACTTAAATTGGGGGAGCAAAAATCATTCATCAACTCCCCAGGCCGTGATGCTGCACCATACCACCCTGGCCAACTGCGATGTCCAGCCATGTTGGCTGTTCACTGCCAACCCGATGTCCAGCCATGTTGGTTGTCCACTGCCAACCCGATGTCCAGCCATGTTGGTTGTCCGTTGCTAACTCGATATCCATCCATGTTGTCTGTCCATTGCCAACCCGACATCCAGGCATGTTGGTTGTTCACTTCCAACGCATTGGCCAAGGGTTAATGTTCCTTTTCCTACGCAACAGAAGCTTTAGATGAAGCTTCATTTCAGGTCGTGGAGCATCTTTTAGCATGCGCCATGCTAAAAAACACGGGGTGTTACAGGTAATGTGTAAATTCCAGAAGCCACGTTCCCACTATGAAGGAAACGGGTTTGTTTACACCCACTACTTCTTGCCGCTACTAACTTCCCTTTTTTCCTGACACTTTCTTATGATGGACGTGTTGCACGCCGCACGCTGTAAACCGCCAGACCAATACCCTGATGATCATCCCCCAGTTTGTGACATGTTTGATGTCTCGATTATGGAAAAGTGTAGCAGATTGCTGAGTGGGTCTTGTGTACAAGACCTGGCTACTCTGATTGATTGTAGGCCAACTAAATAGCAGATAACCATGTGTGGCGAGTCAAAGTCAGGAGACTTTCCGCAAGAGAATAGCATGTGATGTTAATAGGCTTGCTGGTCGCCTAAAAACTTTCCATAGGCCTGTCAATTCCATGGAGAATTTGGACGGCTGAGATTGTAATTCATGTGAGAGGGTAGTCATTGATTATGGCCGCATTTTGTTGGCATCTTTTAATAGCATAGTAGAGCCATTGGCACATGCCAGTGATATGATGGCATGGCCAAATCTAGGATTTGACGCCGTGGCAAAAATTAGGGCTTGGCGGCATGGCCAAGGCTAATTTGGCATATTGGTGTTAGACCCAAATATGGCTTCGGCAACATTGGCTCCAGTTGCCACATTAATCCCAATGCTATGGGTAGCATTACTTGGCTTGGTTGGCGCAGCAACTTTACCTAAATTAGGGTTTGGCATGCCGAAACCCTAAATAGTGCGTGTGGCATGTGGCCACGGCGCTGTGACGTTTTTTGTGCAAACGGTGTCATAGACATGCCAAAGGAACGATAGCAAAGCCATAATGTGGAAACGGCTACAGGAGCAAGGGTTGCTATGAGTGTCTATGGTATGGCTCCATTCTTAGGGTTTCTTGGGTCCCACATGGCTCGTGGCATATTGTTGGGCCCGAAGTGGCGTAGTTTGGGCCACGATTGGAAATTAGGGTTTCGACTAACGCCACTAAAGCAAGGTCGTGTTTTTTATTAGGATACCCTAATTGAAGTTTGTTATGGCGTTGGCCATGAACAGAAGGTGGGTTAGCGCATATTCGCGCTATTCATGGCACATTGGCACGTTCGGCATGCTGCTGCAGCAAAGTGTCACGTTTGGCATGTACATTTAGTGCATTGACGCGACATGGCATGTTTGGAATTCCATTAGCATGCGGAGTGGGATGACACGCTTGACATGTACGTTTGGCACGCCATTGGAATGTTGGCGCGGTTTTGGAAATCCAATTTGACATTGTGACCATCTGGCACAATTTTTCCTCTTTTAATATTGTGGCAGGTTTAAAGCGACCTGATTGGGTGATAAAAGAGGGGTCGGCCAAGCATGGGCGTAGACACACTTTCAGTGCGCATGGCGAATTTAAAGCGACCTGATTGGTCGATAGGAAATAGGGCCGGCAAGTATGGGTCAAGCCACAACTCATGTGCGTGTGGCGGGTTTAAGGCGACCTGATTGGTCAACGAGAAACATGGGTCGGTCGGGCAACATGGGGTGTGGCCACTTGAAAGTGGCGCCGGCTGGCCTATGGCATGGCCACACATCCCTTTGTTGCTTCTCCTATTCCGCGACTCCTTTTATTCCTTGTTTTCTGATTTTGAGTAGGATTTTGCACCTACTAATCTATGGCGGATTAATTTCCTAGTTCGCCTAAGATTAATTTAGACCGGTGGGGTCTAATATACTGCGCAGGGCGCAAAACCCTAATTTTTGCAAATTAGTCAGGGTAATATCTGAATCTTGTGAATTATCACAAAATTGATTGAATTCTATGTGCTGACACAAAGTTCTTTAAGTTTATTGCCAGAGAGCAGTATGCTTTCCGATTGAGTACTTTTATGCAAGGACCTTAACCTTGATACTTGAAAATTCGTGTTACTATGCTGCGAGTGAACACAAATTGTCATGCCATATCAATATTAAGGGTTCGCCGGGGAACATAGCATAAGAAAAATACTCGGCAGGATCCGGCATTAGTGAGTAATGCAGCCAAGAGCTTATATACTCATTAGGTATCATACTAGTGAACAATTCATCTAGGAGATTGAGTTTCAATATAATATGAAGAGAGACATAGGCACTCATCAGATTTTGATATATTCTCCAAATTCCCTGCGGAATATAGACATATCAATGTATACTACATATGATGCCGGGTCAGGTATATATACTTTTACATTTTTCGCCCTATGCTAAAAACCACCATCAACAGAGACAAATTTGTTTATCAAGTCTTCGACTTTGGGTCGTAGCAAGGTGAGATCAGCTAAGGGAATCAAGTGAGTAGTATCCTGCTGGGATCAGATATGTAAGGAGCCCAACTGTACCTTGAATCAGTGTGAGATTGATTAGGGTTCAACTACAGTCCAGTACGAAGTTCATCGGTTATAGGCTAGTGTATGTAGCAGCTTATTACAGTATGGTGTTCAATCTGGACTAGGTCCCGGTGTTTTTCTGCATTTGCGGTTTCCTCGTTATCAAAATTTTGGTGTCTATGTTATTTCTTTTCCGCATTATATTTTGTTATATAATTGAAATATCACAGGTTGTGCGTTGTATTGATCAATTAGGAAATCCAACCTTTGTTTGTTGATTGAGATTGATTGATCCTTTAACATTGGTCTTTGGTACCGTTCAAGTTTACTCCTCTTATATTCAACCGGGCTCGCATATTTCTATTTGTTGATTACGGATTGAATTAAGAGTTAGAGATATAAAACTCTTTGATATATTTTTTTCTAGATTGGGTCTGACTGTCTAGTTGATTCTATAGAAAGTATATTGGAGTAAGTCCTCTCAAATAGCCAAACGAATAGTTAGGTGTGGTTGTTAGACCCTCGCATTTTCATGCATGTTTACTTTTTGTAGCGTCTTAATTCATTGAGTATTCATATCTGGACTAGGTCCTTAGGTTTTTCTACAAGATTGTAGTTTTCCTCGTTAACAAAATTCTGGTGTGTGCTTTACTTTATTTCCGCATTATAATTGTTTTTATATTATAACTAAAGTAAATACACTTGTACGTTAACTAGGCACTTGATATTTATCTTATAAGGTTTCGGTTATACCGTACTATTATCAAGTGAACAATTTGTTGTAGTATTGTCTCGATTTCATATCCATAGACGATCACATAAAGTGTATTGGATTTCTCCACTTGACTTTGATATTCTCACATTGTTAGGACAGTGCGGACTAACCCTATTTCAAGTGGACACCGTGTTGAAAAATTCCTTGAGTGATTGTTGCTCCAAGAGGTATATACACGGTATATATTAAATAGGTTGTGATCAAATAGAAAGATTATGGTGTATTTTGGTACCCTCGTCTTTTCAGAGCGAAAAATAAGAGACATACTCCCTCTATTCCACAATAGGCGATCTAGTTCAAGTTTGCACAGTTCTTAAAGAAAAGATGAGAGAGTAATATTTTTAATTATTTTTCACAATTATACCCTTATGGATACAAATTAGTAAAATTTTAAAAGGATTTATCTCTCAAACTATAGCATGGATATTCGTAAAATTTATACCATCAAAAAGCATTCTAATACATCTATGTAATAAATATAAACATGACTGATGAGTGCTAAAAAGTGCATATTTCTATATATTTTTCTTGGCATTTAACTCATCTTTTGTGCATTAATTCTACATTTTATCCCATATTCTGTATTTTCATTGTTTTCAAGAATAAATATTTTTCTTACTTAATTTTGCATTTTTAGGTAATAAATAAAGTCTGGATGACTTGCGGAGCGGAAAAGAGCTGAAGAGTAGTGAAAAGCCGGAAGAAATTACGCAAGGAAGCCGCAAAGAATGGTGCGCACAAGACCAGAAAGCTAGGAATGGGCTCAAGAAGGAAGAATTGTTCTTAAAGAAGATATGGGATTGGCATACCCAATGCCCAAAACCCTTACCCAAACCCATTTTCTATATCCATACCCGCCTCCATTCTCAGCCGTTAGATTGGATCCATCTCATCATCCAATGATCGCTTCTTCATCGTGCATCAAAATCTGAAGTCCCTGCAAAACACCATAGTGCCTAAATTCCAAGCCTTCAGATTAGATCACATTTAGATCCTACGGTCGCTTCTTTGCCTGTGCATCAAATCTCGATACTTCCGCTTAACACTACAACACCTAACTCCATCTGGTGTCGATAATTTTGTTGTATTGTATAATCCAACGGTCTCTGCAGGATCCACTTCATCTCACCGTCAGATTGATCTTTCATCTCCACATCCCACGGTCGAGATTCGCCAAACATCGAACTCGATGATCCCGCTACACACCATAGTGACCGAACACTATACCCTAAACCAAACAGCACCTAATCTCTTCTCCATCGACTCCATCTTCCCTCACCTCCGTATGCAGAGAAAATTCTGCCACCACCTGCTCCGCCACCAACTTCCTGCCGCCTCAACCACCACCACTCGAGCTCTCAAATCACTAACCCATCACTACCCCATCATTATTACCACTTTCACCAACTCTATGGCCTCATAATCTCTCAATTTCACGCTTCACCCATGTCAGAAACCCTAGAGGTGAAATTGATAAATTAGGTCGGAATAGAGTTGTAATTAGAGCATGGGAAAAGCAGAAGAAGAAGAGAAGGAACATGGGTCAAGGAGAAATCAGAGAGTTGGTGAGTAAATTTCGGATTTTCAAAACCTTAATTTCAAAATTAGGGTTCACCAAAAATTGGGTATTTTGTATGCTATAAATAGAGAGTGTGTAGAGCAATTTCGGGGTGTTCTTGGTTAGCCGAGATACCCCCTAATTGGGTTAATTTCAGTTTAATTCCAATTTTAATTTCAGTTCAATGTTTAAGTTCAACTTCAATTCCAGTTGTTAATCAGTTTCAATATGTTCTAACTTCATATGCTAGGGGTTAGATGATACACTTGAATTGTATGCTAGGATAATCCATGATCATGTTAACTGTTCTTGTAGTGCTTAAATTTAATAGGACTGATAATATCTACTTGAGTGAATGCATCTGTGATCAGTTGTGCTTTAAGAAGACAACTGATTCTAGGGGTGAAAGAATGATGGTAGCTAAGAAATCAGTCCATTTGAAGGACTGTGTTTAACTGTCTTAGGGTGATAGATAGCTTCTTGAACAACAAGCCTGTGATCAGCTGTGCTGTAAGAAGACAGCTGATGCTAGGGGCAAGTGAGTAAAGATTAGTCAAGAAAATCATCCATTATGATCTTCCCTGAAATGAAACAAGAACAATGATTTGATTAGGTACTGCCTTAGCTTAGGATCAAGAAGTGGATTCAAAGGCCCTTGCATGCTACTGTTTACTGCCTCCATTCAGCTCCATGTTAGCTTAGGAAGCATCTAGAGAAGCTAGAAAACAACATTTGCTCCCCCTTGTCCCTGTGGACTTTCCCTTTCTTCCCATTCTAGCTACAATTGACCCTGTATACTTGCAGGTCAATTTGTAGGTTGTTTATAAAACCCACCAAGTTTTTGGCGCCGCTGCCGGGGAATCGGTTGCGGCGCATAAGTTGTTTTTCTTTCCTTGCTCATTTGCTTGCTGCTGCTTTTAACTTGCAGCTGCACTTGCATCTCTTGCTGTTTACATCTTCATCTAGTTGTTGGCTTGTTGTTCTTGCACAACATCAGAGCATCTTCTTGCCTGTTGCTTTAGTGCACTGTTGTGAACTGCTTAGCCCATTTGCATTGCCTCTGATGTTGCTGGTGAACTGGTGGAACTGAGGCTGTTACTCTCCCTGTTGCTGCCTTCTGCACCTGTTGCTGTTGATCTGCTCCTGCTGCAAAGCCCTGAGCTGGTGAGCCTGCTGAAGACCAAGCCCAACAGGACTGTGCTGCTGAGGAGAAAATCACAAGCCAATCAGTAGCAAATCACAAGCCCAACTGGGCCTGCTGAAGTTGCTGCCAAGCTTAACAAGTTGAGCCAAGCCCAACTGGGCCTCAGAAAAACCAAAGCTTAGGATGATCCAAAGCCCAACTGGGCTTTTGCAACCTAACTGAGCAGCTGGGCTGTGCTTAAGCAAGTAAGCCTAAACCCATTAAGAGAACCCAACCTGTGGGCTTCCATTTTTAATTTGTGGGCTTGTAATAATTTTTGTTTTTCTTTATTTTTTATTTGGGCTTGTAATAATTTTTCTTTTTCTTCTTTTTATTTCTTTTATGGGTTTGTAATTATTATTGTTGTTTTTATTTTCTTTTATGGGTTGTGCTAATTTATGCTAGGATAAGTTCAAAAAAAAAAAAAATTTACTTTACTTTTCTCCCATTCAAAAAACCAAATTTTACTTGCTCCCATTTTAAACCAAATTTTTTCTTCTTTATCCCATCTTAAACCAAAAGTTTTATTTTACTCCCATTTCAAAACCAAATTTTCAAATGTCTCCCACCAAAACCAAATTTTTCCCAAAAATCCAAACCCATTAAAAAACCAAATTTTGGCTTTGTAATATAGTTACTTAGCTTTTGAGCCCAATCATGTCTAGATCTTGGTCTACAGTTGGGGAATACAACAAATCCCTTAGAGAACTTGCGTGTAGACATACTTCACGTTATGAACCTCCCATAGACCATGATGTCAATAGTCATAGGAATTATTATGGACATTTTCAAAGTCCCGAGCCTCAATACATGAACCCTAATGACTATTCACACATGCATCATTCGCCACAACGTGAAAATGAACATTTTGCTAATACCTCACTCACACAATCATCTCTTGAGGATCAATTAGAAGCTCGAATCGCAGCTTTAGAAATGCAATCACATGAGGAATCTGTCACATCTAATTTTCTTAGGCAACCTGAAATCTATGCATGTCCCGCATATGGTAGTTTAGACCACCCTGTTGAGAATTGTCATATTTTGCATAATTTTAGGCAATCTAGAGAAAATCCAATGTATGAAATGCCCATAAATTGTGAGAATGGTAGTCATTGGGACCATAATCAATCCTTTGAGGGTTGCGATCAATCTTTTATAAACCCTAATGACCATGCACAAATGTACCAATCACCACAATTTGAACATGAAGAATTTTGTACTCCCATGAATTTAGACTCCACCACAGAAGCTTTCAGACTCAGTGAGCAAAACTTCGATAGATCTACATCACGAATTCAGGCATATTTAGATCAGATTTTGCTTCACCTACAAAAGGAGGAAATTCATGAGGAAATGTATGTTGTCCCTAATGAAGTGTCTAGTACCATTCATGTAAATAAAGTTGCAAATGAACCTAATTTAGAGGATCATGAATCGACTAATGACACCACTACTTTTAATGAGGACCAATATGCATGCTACCATGATGATGATTATGATGATTATGATGATATGTTAGAAGAACATGAAAATATTGTGGAACCTGTTGGTTCAATAACATATGGCTTCTCGCCCTCGACCTTCATGAATGTTGTTTTTTTCTAATACTCATTGTAATTCATATGATTTTGATACTGACATGGGATTCGTACAATTATTCTGTGAAGATGAGCATGACATAGGAATAGTTGAATCTTCTGTAGACACTAATGTTATTATGCATGAAAATATAAGTGATGTGTCTGATTCTCTACCTAGGTCACATTGCGATATTTCTCCTGATTTGCCGATGCATGAGAATGAATCTGTTGATGATGTTGATGACTCTGATTGTGATCTTGCCAATTTTTTTGATGATTGTAAGCATGATGTGACATGTGTAGATGATTTCGGAGATTTTGATTTGATTAATAATAATGTGCCTATCGTCCTACATAAGTCACAATCTGATGGCCTTCCACCCAACCTAGATTTGGCTTGTACCCATATTGTCAAACCGACTTTTCTGAGAGTCCCTAATCTAGGTTTGGAACTGTGTGCTTCCCAAGTCCTCTTGGACTATTTTGCTTCTAAGTATAATACATTTGAGGAACCACAGTTGGAAATTGCATGTTTGCCCGTCCCTAGCACAGTTCACTTTGAGCTAGACCTTTTGCATGATGAACCCCCGAAACTGCGCGATTTTGTTTTCAAAATTATATCTTCTGTAAAATCCATGTTTGGGGGTAGCTCATTTTGTTTCACAGCTTCACTTGCATGCCTACCATATTATTATTGTGTGAAGCTGTTGAAACCTTTACACTTTGTCTTTTGGGTTGATCCTCAACTCTTTAGATTGTTAGTGTATGGTGAATTTTTGTATATACTCCAGTAGATAAAATTTCTTAAAAACCCTTTTGTTCCTTTTGTATATATTTTGCTAATCCAATATGATCTCGGCTGAAATATGTTGGATTTTTTGCCTTGAATAACAGAGTTTTAATTCTGCTTTCGCCGAAATCGGGTATTCTCTCTCCTTTTACTCTACTCAGCATGTCCCTTTCCATATGTTGCATTTTAATTCTTTCCATATTTTGAAACATTGAGGACAATGTTTAGTTTAGGTTTGGGGGTATAGAGTAGATACCATGATAATTTGCCATAATTGAAAACGAACTCCTTCTTCTTTTTGAAAAAATTGAAAAATTCCAAAAAAATTGAAAAATCAAAATAAAAAAATTAAAAAATTAAAAAATCATAAAAATGGAGCTCATTTACCTTGAAATGTTGACTCTTGTGCAAATATGTAATTATTAGGAGTCTTAGTCTAGATATTTAGACACCCTGATTCTAGCACAATTCACATAGTGATAAGAAATTTGCACGCGCACGATCTACCAATACATGTATGGCCTCGATCTTCAAGGTGTTTGATAGGAAGTTATGATTGCCAATCACTTTAGAATACTGAACGAAACTTGACTAACTTGTTCTTTGGTTGGTTGGGATAGAAGGTGGAGGTTACATTAAGAAAGACAACCATCGAATTTAACTGGGTGCATCAAAAAGGGCTACCTCTTGCAAAGTGTCATGTAATCTTTTGTTTCCTTTTGTTTATGTATCAAAAGTGTTTTCTTTTGCAAAAAAAAAAAAAAACGATGTATATATTCAAAAAAAAAAAAAAATATCAGAAAAATACAAAAAAATCAAGTATTTATCAATTCCATCATCTCTTGTTCCAAAAATAAAAAGAGAATAGTCAATGTAAATAAGAGTCATGTAAAGAGTCATCTTTTGTTTTTTTTTGTAATAAGCAAGGAGGGTGTATGCCATTGATGTACAACGCGAGTAATTGTGAAATACCTCCAACTCATTCACAATTCTCGTAAAGTCTGGACAGCTAGCTAGATTTCGACCTTGGTTCTTAGCCTGAGAAACTATCTCTTGGTGATTAGTAGTCATAACTTCAGATCTTTCTTTACACATGTGTAGATACACTTTACACTCTTATCACATGTCTTTTTTTGTTATCAGTGCTAGGATTGTGCCTTCGATAGCTAGATTGACATCTCCATTTTGCTGTGAGCTTAACTGACTTGCACATGTCACATTTGATGGAATCTGAGCTTATATTTTGACCTAGAACTTTGTAGGTACATTCTAAGCAAACCTTCACGAGACTTCAACTCGTCCACTAGGGACACTTAGTGGTTTAAAAGGCTTAGTGCATACGCTAAATGCATTCGAGAGACCAGCGACAGTGGTATAGGTAGGATTTCCTTAGTTTTGTTTTACTTGAGGACAAGTAAAATTCAGGTTTGGGGGTATTTGATGAGTGCTAAAAAGTGCATATTTCTATATATTTTTCTTGGCATTTAACTCATCTTTTGTGCATTAATTCTACATTTTATCCCATATTCTGTATTTTCATTGTTTTCAAGAATAAATATTTTTCTTACTTAATTTTGCATTTTTAGGTAATAAATAAAGTTTGGATGACTTGCGGAGCGGAAAAGAGCTGAAGAGTAGTGAAAAGCCGGAAGAAATTACGCAAGGAAGCCGCAAAGAATGGTGCGCACAAGACCAAAAAGCTAGGAATGGGCTCAAGAAGGAAGAATTGTTCTTAAAGAAGATATGGGCTTGGCATACCCAAGGCCCAAAACCCTTACCCAAACCCATTTTCTATATCCATACCCGCCTCCATTCTCAGCCGTTAGATTGGATCCATCTCATCATCCAATGGTCGCTTCTTCATCGTGCATCAAAATCTGAAGTCCCTGCAAAACACCATAGTGCCTAAATTCCAAGCCTTCAGATTAGATCACATTTAGATCCTACGGTCGCTTCTTTGCATGTGCATCAAATCTCGATACTTCCGCTTAACACTACAACACCTAACTCCATCTGGTGTCGTTAATTTTGTTGTATTGTATAATCCAACGGTCTCTGCAGGATCCACTTCATCTCACCGTCAGATTGATCTTTCATCTCCACATCCCACGGTCGAGATTCGCCAAACATCGAACTCGATGATCCCGCTACACACCATAGTGACCGAACACTATACCCTAAACCAAACAGCACCTAATCTCTTCTCCATCGACTCCATCTTCCCTCACCTCCGTCTGCAGAGAAAATTCTGCCACCACCTGCTCCGCCACCAACTTCCTGCCGCCTCAACCACCACCACTCGAGCTCTCAAATCACTAACCCATCATTATTACCACTTTCACCAACTCTATGGCCTCCTAATCTCTCAATTTCACGCTTCACCCATGTCAGAAACCCTAGAGGTGAAATTGATAAATTAGGTCGGAATAGAGTTGTAATTAGAGCATGGGAAAAGCAGAAGAAGAAGAGAAGGAACATGGGTCAAGGTGAAATCAGAGAGTTGGTGAGTAAATTTCGGATTTTCAAAACCCTAATTTCAAAATTAGGGTTCACCAAAAATTGGGTATTTTGTATGCTATAAATAGAGAGTGTGTAGAGCAATTTCGGGGTGTTCTTGGTTAGCCGAGATACCCCCTAATTGGGTTAATTTCAGTTTAATTCCAATTTTAATTTCAGTTCAATGTTTAAGTTCAACTTCAGTTCCAGTTGTTAATCAGTTTCAATATGTTCTAACTTCATATGCTAGGGGTTAGATGATACTCTTGAATTGTATGCTAGGATAATCCATGATCATGTTAACTGTTCTTGTAGTGCTTAAATTTAATAGGACTGATAATATCTACTTGAGTGAATGCATCTGTGATCAGTTGTGCTGTAAGAAGACAACTGATTCTAGGGGTGAAAGAATGATGGTAGCTAAGAATTCAGTCCATTTGAAGGACTGTGTTTAACTGTCTTAGGGTGATAGATAGCTTCTTGAACAACAAGCCTGTGATCAGCTGTGCTGTAAGAAGACAGCTGATGCTAGGGGCAAGTGAGTAAAGATTAGTCAAGAAAATCATCCATTATGATCTTCCCTGAAATGAAACAAGAACAATGATTTGATTAGGTACTGCCTTAGCTTAGGATCAAGAAGTGGATTCAAAGGCCCTTGCATGCTACTGTTTACTGCCTCCATTCAGCTCCATGTTAGCTTAGGAAGCATCTAGAGAAGCTAGAAAACAACATTTGCTCCCCCTTGTCCCTGTGGACTTTCCCTTTCTTCCCATTCTAGCTACAATTGACCCTGTATACTTGCAGGTCAATTTGTAGGTTGTTTATAAAATCCACCAATGACTATCAAATTAGACATATTTCTTATAGTAACAACAATCAACTGATATGGTAGATTCAAAAATATCCCTTATCTAATGATATAGGTAACCTATCAGTGGGATTAAATTTAAAAATGAATAAATCACCTATTGTGAGATGGAGACAATAATAGTGAAAAGTGAAATTCTAGTAAATAAAAAGAGTTAAAAGATAAATATTAGGAGTAAAAGTAGGTTTAAAGTGAAAATTGGAGACCAAAACTTAGTATCCGTCTAAAATGTCACGGAATCTAAGTTTTTTTATTGATCAATATACGAAAACTGGGTTTTCGTTTTTGACGCATCGCTTAGTTTAAAGGAGAAACATATCTATTCTTTTCTATAACAAAGTCAGAAAAATTCACTCATTTTCTCTACAATTAAGCTATAGCTAAGAGAAACACCTATTTGGAGCTGGAAATTTGGGTTGGGAGGAGATCTTGGACTGATCATATGTAGCACCTGGCTTAAGCCTATAACTTACACCTATTTTATCAACTAAACCTATAAATAGGTACAGAAGGAAAAGGCTCAGTGGTCTTTTATCCGGTGGCTTAAGCCAGGTCTTTAGCTGCTGGATTAAGCCTGGTCAAGTATTAATGTAGTCCCGTACCTTAACAAAAGTACTTGGTGTTAGAGAATTGCTCGATCGAACTCGCATGCGTTTCTATCTCAAGCATGTTTGTCAATGTTAGTGATCAAAACTACGAGTCTTGATTTCTATCCTATTTAGATGTCTCGGACTAGGACATAGATTGTGTAGTTGTGCTTTAGACTTCACAGCGTTCATCTCTTGAAGACAAAGAACTACTAATGGGAGCTTGTGTAACTTCATCGATAAAAGGTATGTGAAGACTTAAACTTATCTATCACTTGGAAAGTCTATTTCTACTCTATATCCTATATTGAGACATAAGTCGTGTTGCGATATAGTTTTTTATTATACACATTTGAGATTTCGAGCTAAGTTTATATCGCTTATATATTTCTCGGAATATGTGTTGGCAAGCTTTCGTTTCGACCGAATTCATCTTCCATTCGCGATGAAAGTACGAATAAGATTATATGAAAATTGTCGAGTTACATCTTACATGGTTTGTGTGATACAACCATTTGGTGTTGTCTTGGAATGTTTCATTATGATAATTTCAATAACTTGAAAATTTCTTTGACGAAAAATAGTTTGTGAACAACAACTATATAACGTCCTCTAAGAAAGTTTCAATGACTGAAATGAAGAGTTGATGATATAACCATCTTTGGATATAAGCATATATAGTGTGTTCGTGCATTAGTGTATAAATCCATAAACCGGGAGCCAAGTGTATGCAAATGTGTGTATACAAAATTGGTGAAGGAGACAGGTTAAGTATGCGTACCCGTAAGCATATTAGCGGAAGTTTTCCAACCGAAAATTTCTGCTGAGTTTGGTTTTGACAAACTCTTAACTAGTCACCTTAAGTATCCGTACCCGTACGCATACTGGCGGAAGTTTTCAGACCGAAAATTTCTGCTGAGTTTGGAAACTAAAAAAAACTCAAATCCGGTTGCTTAAGTACGCATACTCAAGCTGGTTACTTTATCAAATCGGTCAGTCATAAACTTAAACATTTAAATCATAAGGAATGCAATCTTTGCAAACCGTGGCTATAATGTTCATGATTGATTCAAGTGAATCAAACCGATTTTGTTTCGATTGTGTTCTTGTATACTTCTATGAGAATATAGCAATTGAACAACTCTTTAACTAGTTTCATTTGAGTCATTTGAACAAGTTATGGATAAGATGAATATGGTTGATATGATAGTTAGCATATTCCTAACTTCGGTTGACCATTGTTGAGCCAACATGAGTGTACACGTTTGGGTACGGTTCATAAACCTAAATGAGGGTACATTTCATTTGTGTGTAACAAGCTAAGTTCGATCTAACGGTTGAAAGATATTAGCTTGGTTGAATCAGTTTTTTCGTCTAACGGTGAATATTGAATGCTTTGTTACCAAGGTAACTTGGATTGCAAACCCTGATTTGAAAACTGTATAAAGGAGAACTCTAGCAACTAGGAAACCTAATCCCCACACTTATGTATGTTACTAGTTGCATAAGCTAGAGTCGATTCTCCTTTAACATTAGGTTTTCCTAAACCTTGTTGGTTAACGACTTGAAAGACTTCATTGGGATTGTGAAGCCAGACCCAACTATTTCTCTTGTAGTTGCGTGTTCTGATCTTGCCTGATTCTATCGTTTGAGTACTATCTTCTCTGCTCGAGATTAATTTCTCTGATAGGCAAGATAAAACGTGATCACAAACATCTTCGTCTCATCGTTTGTGATTCTACAATATCCAGTTTCGCCATCATACGATTTAAATTATTGTGAGGTGATTGATAATACTAGGTTGTTCTTTGGGAATATAAGTCCGGTTTATCAATTGGTTCCTGTTCACCTTGATTTATCAAAAGACGGAACAAAAACTCTTGGGTATTTCTGTGGGAGACAGATTTATTCAAACCTATAGACTTTTCTGTGTGAAACAGATTTGTTTACCAAGTCTTTGACTTTGGGTCGTAGCAACTCTTGGTTGTGGGTGAGATCAACTAAGGGAATCAAGTGCGTAGTATCCTGCTGGGATCAGAGACGTAAGGACCGCAACTGTACCTTGAATCAGTGTGAGATCGATTAGGGTTCAACTACAGTCCAGTCCGAAGTTCATTGGTAGCAGGCTAGTATCTGTAGCGGCTTAATACGATATGGTGTTCAAACCGGACTAGGTCCCGGGGTTTTTCTGCATTTCCGGTTTCCTCGTTAACAAAATTTTGGTGTCTGTGTTATTTCTTTTCCGCATTATATTTTTTTATATAATTGAAATATCACTTATTGTGCATTGTATCAATCAATTAGGAAATCCAACTTTTGGTTGTTGATTGAGATTGATTGATCCTTGAACATTGGTCTTTGGTACCGTTCAAGTTTACTCCTCTTATATTCAATCGGGCTCGCAGATTTCTATTTGCTGACTGCGGACTGAATTAAGAGTTAGAGATATTAAACTCTTTGATATACTTTTCTCTAGATTGAGTCTGATTGTCTAGTTGATGCTCTAGAAAGTACTAATCCCTCTTAGATTTCCAAACGAATTGTTTGGTGTGGTTGTTAGATCCCTGTATTTTCACTTGTTCTTACAATCCCAATACCAGATTGATTTGTGGTTTTTCGTATTTGAAAAGAAATAAATTTAGGTTTACTTCGAAAGATATCATGATTTTTCACCGACTTTTAGGTTTAAAATCAGCAATTCTTTATAGACCGCCATTTTGAACCATGTAGAAACCGCTCATACTCATAATTTATGGGCCCCGCACCCAAGATAAAAACAAGGGGTCCCATTTTTGGTTTTCGTTTTGGTGTGAGTGTGTTTTTTTAATTTAGTTTGAAATGGCGGTTCGGGAAGAGTTTTTGGATAAAAATAAGGATCCTATTTTCCACACACGAACCCGATGATATTGTTATTCATAGGGACCCGGGTTGCACGGACGTTGCATTTTTAGAGCCGTGTCCGCTTCCGACACGGGACGCTGACATGACGCGTGTCAGACGCACCAAAATGCGCGTCCTGCGTGCTTCTAGTTTGGACGCACTAATGACTCGGGTTTAACGCGGTTTTTTTTCCTTCACATTTTCATTTAAACTTCTTCCTTTATTTTTACTATTATTAACTGAAGGAAGAAATACAATCATTAATCGATTCATCCGGTTAGAATACATAATAATAAGCTTAAGGAAATATAACTGAAACATTAAGTATTTAAATTACATATCCATACACATTAATCTTTCGTCAGTAAACAATAATCATCAACATTTATTCTACATACATCTATATACAAAGGTAAAGTCTTGGAATAATTTTTTGACCTACTGTCACAACATAGGTAATAGAGGAGAAACGTTATAGAATACAAAAAAAGAGATAACCAGGTAGATGTGGATTTAGTGTTGATAGAAGATAAAGCAAAACAATTCGACGGTGAAGGAAAATGTAGAAGAGGAGTCGAGGATAAGAAGATAGAGATAAAAATGAGATAATTAGGTCTTTATTAGAATTTTGTAATTGGAAATGATATTATGTATACCGTTGGTTGGGCATGTGTTGTTCTAAGAATGCATTTTGATTATGTCATATGTTTAATAGTGATTAATTGCTTGACCGTCAGCGTGTATAAACAAACAATCTCTTTTTTTTCTTCTTTTTTTTATGAAATTTATCCACAAAAACAACATAATGTAGCATCATTTTCTAATTTTTAGGATCGAAACACTTGACTTTGCTGTAAAAATAAAATAAAATTTGAAGCATGCATGTAAAAGAAAAATAACTAAACCGTTATTACGCATGGGAAGGTGACTCCCCTGGAATTGCTTAATAAAATATGATTAATAAAAATCGGATTTCCCTGGTCCCATATTGTCGTCGAGTAGTTTACGGATTGGCTACCTTCCGCTGCATAGTTTGCTAGACCATCCGCTGCATGGTTTCCTTCCCTATAATTATGTTGAATAGCATAGAAAGGAATTTGACTCATTCGTTGTTTAATTTCTGCAATCATTTATTAAATAAGGGGCTTCAGTTAGAGTTTTGATGAGATGCATGAGATTATTTGAGTCCGTCTCGAATAACACTTTAGTCTATCTTCTTTCAGTTGCGGTTCTGCGTTACCCATATCTTTGCTGTAAGTGTCGTGGTCATTCCAAGAGGTTGTGAAAGAACCATTATCGTTTGCGCGTTCGAATCTTTGCAGATGAATCCTACTCCCGCCATACCTGGGTGGCCTCTAGATGCTCCATCTTTGTTCATTTTAATCCAAACCGGCTCTAGATGGCACCAACCTACCTGAATGGTTGCAATCGTCTTGGGTATGTTTATTGTAATTCTGGAAGGCGGTTCCCCCGGGAGAACTGTTGGGGAACTCTGTTTTGCCCATTCAAATTCTTGTTGTTGTGCTGAAGACCTTGCCAGGATGTCTGTATGAGTGGATTGCTCCTGCTTGAACACGAGATCATTTCTTGACGTCCATAATGACCATAGTAGAATACAACATGCAATTATTAAAGATGTATTGCCTTGTGTTTGTAGTATTTGTGAAATGGTTGTTTGAGGGTTTAAGGAAATTGGTTGGTTGTTACCTAGGGATCGGTTAGTTGATATGCGGTTAGATAGGCTAGTCCAAGCGGACATAGCCACCGAGCAATGTCTAAGAATGGGGTTGAGTTGTTTCTGGTTCGGAATTGCATCTGGGGGAAATGTTGGAAGTGGAGAGGTTGACGTGATGTAGCATAGACAAGGGTGGAAAACCTTCATTTATAGCTTTCCACAAGAAAAACTGAATTTTGGGATGACAAGGTGAGGTCCATAAAAATTTGGTTGTTGGGAGGGGGTTTGGGTGTACGAGGTTATCTTGCTGTGTGAAACAATTATACCCCGATGCGGTTGTGTATTTTCCTGATTTAGAGTGTGGCCAAATTATTTTATCTGGAATGCTGTCAGGAGGAATGTGTATATTTAGAATGTGTTGGATGATATTAGGTGGAAGAAAGGGCACCATAATGAAGTTGCCTTCTCTTGGGATAGATTATGGAAGATGAAATTGCCACCTAAAATATAATACTTTTTGTGGAGATGTTTACATGATGGTTTACCAACTAGAGATAGATTTATCAGATATTTGAACAATGATGAATCTGCTTGTCCTCTGAGTGGTAATCACGATGAATCTATGAATCATCTTTTTATTGATTGTGATTTAGCTAAAAGAATTTGGTTTGGCATGGATAACAATGTTGATGCTGCAATGAATAATATAAATTTGCTTGATTGAATACATCAAACGTTCAGGTCACCTAATTTCTGTGACAATGCTTCACAGGCAAGATTCGGGTTTGTATCATACATTCTTTGGTACATCTGGAAACTTAGATGTTCTATTGTTTTTGATAAAAAACATTCAGACAGATGAAATTTATTTCTTTTTTGCGGCAATTTATAAATGACCGTGAAACATCTATTTTACCAACATGGCAACACACATGTCGTAATAATGGAGACTTTGCTGAGATCAGATGAAGTCCTCCTAATAATAACTTTGTGAAAATCAACTTTGATATCTCCTTTATAAATAGTTGTATACCAAGTGATTTTGGTCTAATAATGAGGAATTGTGCAGGCAAATTTGAAGGAGCAAAAGGAGAAAGGATTCAAGTAGTTGATGAAGAGAAAGGGGAAGCTCTGGCTGCTCTTGAAGGCATTAAATGGGAAATGGAACAAGGAATAAAGAATTTAGTTTTAGAAGACGATAATAAGAATATAGTTAGCGCCATAAATGGCAATTCAAACTACATCAACTGGACCACAAACTGTGTAGTCCAAAATTGTATTTTCCTTTTAAGAACCTTTGATAACATCATTTAATTGGGGTCCTGGGAAATAATTAGGGGTCCCTAGATACAGGACAAAAAAAGTCATGAAATAGTAATTGGTGGTCACCCCTTATCCCGAATTTTTTTAAATAACTAAAATACCCCAGATCACTAATGGTAACTAAGTAAATTAAATATTAATTAGTTTAGTTAAATTAATTTAATCAGTGTGGTTAGATCAAAATAAGATTTTAGAGATGTTGTCGATTAGTTGATACCACCATTGACGACTCAAACCTGCAACTTTTTCAGGTTATGAAAAATCGTCATGGTAATATGATAAATCCTGACGATTCTAACAATGGTCGTCACCCGAAAATTTTACACATAAACAACACTCAAATTCCAAATGACGACTCCTTTCATTTTCAGTTTTAGAAAATTGACGACCCCATAGAGTAACTTTCATTTTTTGCGAAAGTTGACGACCCCATAGAGTAATTTTCATTTTTTGGTAAAGTGGACGACTCCTGTCATTATAAATGCACAACCATCTCAACATCTTCTAACATAACGACTCTAGTATGAACTATGAATGATCGTTCAAAGTTCATTCAAACTACTTAAATGAGACCCTCTCTTTTAATTGCTCTGGCAATTCCTTATTTGCTTGTTCTCTCGAGTAATTATAAGTCATGTATAGGGCTGCACAAAACCGAACCATAACCGAAAACCGAAACTGGAATTGAAAAATTTTAACCGAACCGAACCATAACCATATTCCTATGGTTCATTAATGGTTGTCAGTTTCAGATAACCGACAGTATCAGTTTCGGTTTAGGTTTTGAAATAAAACTGAACCAATAACCAATTGGTTAACCGATTAATAGTGACGATAGGATTAAATGATTTTAGGCCGTGGATGGGGATATTTAACCCTAATAACTTACATGAGTTACATCACTCGGCTCGACTGAGTCTTCTCTTCTTTTGTAGATATTATCAGAAAGCTCTTCCACAGTTCCACTTCCAAATCAACCGACCGTGCAGCTGTGCTTATGATTTGTAAAGGAAATTGGTTCAGGAAGCTCTTTCTCGTGATTCTTCTGGTGCTGTTCAATCCAACTTCTCTTTGATTACTCCTACTTCTGGTGTCTTCCAGGTTTGATTTCTTTTTGAAACTTTGTAAATCAACTATGCATAACTGCGTAACTTATTATGCATAACTGCTTATGCAGTAAAATCAACTATGCATAACTGCGTAACTTATCATGCATAACTGGTTATGCAGTAAAAACAACTATGCATAACTGCGTAACTTATCATGCATAACTTGTTATGCAGTAAAAGCAAACATGCTGAACTCCGTAATTTATCATGCATAACTGGTTATGCAGTAAAAGCAAACATGCTGAACTGCATAACTTATCATGCATAACTGGTTATGCAGTAAAAGCAAACATGCTGAACTGCATAACTTATCATGCATAACTGGTTATGCAGTAAAATCAACTATGCAGAACTGCATAACTTATCATGCATAACTGGTTATGCAGTAAAATCAACTATGCATAACTGCATAACTTATTATGCATAACTGCTTATTCCAGTAAAAGGATCATCCTCAATTCCAGCTAAACGAATGCTTATTGTTTAGTGCTTCTCTACCATAGCGGTTGCTAATCTTGATGTTCTTAGTTACATTGTCATTATGTACCATTGCACTGATCATGATTGAGAAATTCATATTTAACTCGAGTTTGTGTACGTGCAGGTTACCATTACAACCTCCTGTGGAATACCCAATTTCTACACATGCAAAGTGTATTCACTGTAACAAACTATTTCCTGTCGACCCTTTTAGGAATGAGATCTCTATGTTGATTTTTCATCTAAAGATGTGTAGTCAGTTATGATTACGATTTTTTGATGTTATTTCGTTTTTGTTATTAAGGAGAAACTAGACTCTTTAAAATTTAATGTTTCTATCAATATGTATTGGAAGTTGGAACATTTGATGTATTTGAAACTTGAGTGACATGTTCAGAAAAATTTGCCCGTCATTTTTCTGAGACTGACAGATATGAAAAATTTCAGTGACTTAGCTGGTTAACCAAAAACTGAATGGTTTTATACAAAACCGAGTTGGAACCGAACCGAGCAAAACCGAACTACCTTAATGGTTTCATTGGCGGTTTCGGTTTAATTTTATCCAAAAACCGATGAAAACCGAACCATGTGCAGTCCTAGTCATGTATGGGTGGTGGGTGAACGAGAGTAAGTTGATGACCCATTTCAGCTTTGGAAACTTTTTTTTGAAATACCCCTTTCATATTTGGGACAAAGAAGTTGTTTATTTTTCATATAGAGTCGTTAACTTTTAAAAAGTGGTCGTTCGCAAAGAATCGTCATACGTTTCTATATTACGGTAACGACTTTAATCTGAAGTAAAAAAAAAAGAAAAATCAGAGTTTGGGTCGTCATCTCCTTCCTCATATACCTTAACGATTTTTCAAAATCTCTACATTCATATGATCTTTAGGTTTTAGGATTTTCGGGTTGACGACCTTTCAACTATAACTGATTTTTTTTTCTTCGTGTCGTTAATGGAAGAGAAGAAAGTTGAGAGAGAGGGAGAGGGGAGAAGAAGAGACTCCGATTATTATTGTTAAAAGATGAAAATGAAATGGAGGCTTAGGGTTAAGGATAAATAAAATTTTAAGTTTTATTATTAATGAAGGACAAAACAATATTTTTACTGTATTTTGGAACCCCCTAAAATAAATGGAGTGGGTATAAATTTGGCGAGGCCCCCAATTATTTTTCGGGCCCCCAATCAAGCGTTGTTTGATACTAATTTGTCTTGTGATTTTGTTAAAAGATAGATAAACTCCGTAGCTGATACATTGGCTAAGCATTTTAGAGCCAATGATAATGGTCTCTAGTACAGAGTCCCTCCCAATTTCCTTTTAGCAGATTTAGCGAAGGATTCTTCTATGCAACTCTTAAAAGAGAGATAAACTCTGCAGCAGATTTAGCAAAGGATTCTTCTAGATAAAAAGAATTTTTATTAAAAGAGAAAAAGTTATCTTCCTTGTGATATCTCTTCTTTTTATTTGAGGTATAGGGAAGGGACGCCCACCATAGTGCTTGGCCTTAATATTTAATTTATCGAAACAAACCCCGTTTCCTCACTCTGTCCTTGAAAACACCCCAAAATCCTAATGCAGTTTGTTTATTTGGAAAGTATAGATGAACGGAAGAGAGAGTATCGTGGTGGGCACCGTGGGCATTGTGTGAGAGAGAGGTGGGCACCGTGGGCATTGTGTATCACAGCTGTTTTTTATTTTAGTGAAGAATTTACTGAAACAAACCCCCCATTTCCTCTCTCCCCCTGTCATTCAAAACACAACAAAATCCTCATACATTAACAAAAACCTCATATTCATGTTCAATCACCAGTTAATATAAAGGGAAACTCTATCAAAGGGGTTCTAGCTAGAGAAAAAGAGAGGGTCTATTCTATTGAGCGCTGTAAAACCCTTTTCCTGTAAGTTTCTTCCACTTCTGGGTCTGTTCTTTTTTTTTTGGGGAATTGGTCAAACTGTCCCCAAACTAATAACCGACATACTAATCTATACCCGTTATTTTAAAACTTTCTAAACTATCCTTGCCGTCAAAATTTCCGAGAGAATTTTTGACATCTGTTGAGTCTCCTATGAAAACACTAAATAGTCGTAAAAAAAATGCTACGTGGACATAGCTTTTATATTAAATGGACGCATGTACCCTCACAACTCCTTCTTCCCATTTTCGTAAGACATTTTCTTCGGTTCCTTCTTCTTCCCCCACTTTCTTCACAGTTCTTGCTTCTTCCCCACTTATTAGCTCATCAAAGGACGATCTGTAGTAGTGGGAATGAAAATACCCTCACAACTCCTTCTTCTTCCCATTTTCTTCCCATTTTCTTCACAGTTCCTTCTTCTTCCCCACTTTCTTCACAATTCCTTGTTCTTCTCCACTTATTTGCTCATGAATCCACTAACTGTAGTAGTGGGAACGAAAATTCCAGATGCTAAATCCCACGTATTATCCACTAATTCAGTTTCTAACCCATTTCCCCATTTCCTATTATCAATTCTTTCCCCCAAATTTCTTCCTTATAAATTAGGGATTGTTTGTGAATTTTTTAGAAACTCGATTTTGTCATCCGCAAGCAGTGGTGCTGAAAATGGTGGAGAAAAAAACCATTGAAATTCAATTAAGGTATTAAATCCAAATTTATACCTTCATATGTATGTTTATTTTAGTGACTTTTTCTTTGGTTTAGTGTGTTTTTTGATTTATTATATACTCAAATAGGTTGTTGGTGTTGTTGATTTATATGTCTGTATGTGCATCTGTTGGTTTATTAGCATTCATGTTTGGATTCTCTGATGGAAATTGTCGAAATCTTCTTACTTTTTTTTTTTTGCATGTTCATGTGAATTCTTACTGTGTACTTGGAACGTATCTGATGTCGTTATTTTTATGATTTTATTGATCATAACTAAAGGAGTTCAACACCAAAGAAGTTAGCTAAAGCATCAGCAGAGCCAAATGTTACTCCAAGACTTATTTCTAAAGCTACGAATAATCTGAATTCAAGTTCTAGAAATGTTGTCCTAGATTTTGGTGATGATCCTAAGCCAACACAGCCAACTCAAGCAAGTGGTGGTGATAATTTACATGTGGGAGGCAGTCAAGGAATTGTTGATCTTCAAAATGATGTGGAACAAGCTCGTTTCTGGACAAAAGCTTCAAAAAAAGTCATTAATTTAGAGGAAGCTTTTAAGGCAATGCAGGAGTCAGTTTGTAATTTGGACAATTGGGGAGAGGACGAATGTCATCCTGAAGATGCACCATGGACTCAACCACTTTTATATAGTGAGAGTGAAGATGCTAAGGAGTGGTCTGAGTTCTGTAATAACTTTAAGGAAGTTGGTCCTGGTGGTCCTTCTGTGCGAGGTGACCGATATGAATTTGGTGACCAAGAAGGCAGTAGTGAAGGTTATGTGTTTGAACTTATGATTTATATTTTATCTTGATTTTTTTGATGTATTTAACTAATAATGGTTGGCTTGCAGACGATGGATACGAGCAGTTGTTGGAGACGGACGATGAAGCTGAAGGTAATGTCAATGAACTTAGGTCCTGTAGCAAGTGCAAACAAACTGGTCACAACAAAACTACTTGTGGGGGTGGCGCAGTTGGTTTAAATCTGAAGGCAAAGAGACTTAGAACTGAGGTAGATGGTCAGACTTTCACAAGCATTAACTATAATCACGGTCAAAGCCGCACTGGAAAACGTAAGAATAATGGCAACAACAACATTAATCTTGCTGAATCTTCACAACCTGGAGGATCACTAGTTGATTAATGGGGAAAGCGTTTATCATTAGTTTCAGTTTTTATTCATTAGGACTTCGTAAGACTTCTGTTTGTTGCATGTTTTATTTGGTTGTTTTAAGATTTCTGTTAGAGGGTCTTGGGGAGTTTTTTTTCCGCTTTTTCTCGATCAATCCCTTTTTTCGGAATTAGGTTTTGTATTTTTCTTATCTCATTATTTAGTATCTTCATATCAAAACTACTTGTTTTAGAATATGTCTATCTACTTTTATTTACAATTACTTTTATTTACAATTTTCAACTGAGTTCGGTTCATAAACAGTCTTAAGGTTGTTTAAAAGATATCTGAAGACAGTGACTAAGAACAGGTTGGTTATCTTAAGGTTCTAGAGATTACTTTATGAAATTGAATTTAGGGGTCTTGTGGTCTTTTTCTGCCTAGCACTTATTAACACGTGGATAAAAAAGACTATTGTTGGTATGGAAGGAGGAAAACGGAAAGGAGGATGGACGGAAAAGGTGATTTAAGGATATTTTCCAAAATTGGCAATATAACGGGATAAAAATAAAAATATTTAAAATAAATGGGGGCATATCAATTAATGACCCTTTTTTTTTTTTAATTTACTTCTTGTTCAGGCATTTGGGTTTTTAATTTTTTGTTTTTGAATGATTTTCCAATTCTGGGTACTCCTTATTTTCTTGATTAGAGTTCAGATTCTATCTTCATTATCAAATTTTGGTCTGGGGATTCTGTCATTAATTTCATAAATACGGAGTAATTTGTTTTTTTCTCTCAAAAATCTTTTACATTAATTTGTTGATTTTCTTCCTTGGGGTGTTTGGTTTGCTATTCTTCTCATTTTCCATGTTGCATTGTGGTGTTGTTGTTGTTAGTGGGGTTATCTTAAAGTTGTTGTTTGATCTTCTTGTTAACTGTTGGTGATTCAAGATGAGAGGATCAATGGGAAACCACTCACCAAATCCCATGGAGCACAGGCTAAGGTTATCTGGATGAATCTAAGTTTCTGATTTCGTGTGATTTCAATTGTAAATTCAATTTTGGTTGTTGGGTTGTTTTAAATTTATTCTTTTTTTGTTGGCATTGCTTGTATGCGAATCCTACACAAGTTTGAGGTTAGTTGGGTTTTCGAGGGATAGTAGGTAGAAAAGTGCAATTTATTAGTAGTTTAACTTGATCATTGAATCTGGATTCTGGACCAATTGTTGTTTACAGAGTGCCCAAGAGGAAAGAATTCAAATGTGTATTAGTATGATATCATCTCCATCTCATGTTCCAGGCACTTTCTCATGAATCATGAAACCCCGTTACCCATGAATTATCAGGAGGGTATCTATTATTGTCATAAATGCAAAATATGTTAGAGCTTCTGATCCGATACTTGATTGGTTAGGATTTGAGGAAAGTTTTTTTTTTGCATTTGGATATGTTTGAAAACAAAAGGACGATTACCGTTTGATTGACTCATATGGTTATTGGAATTTTTGTATCTCAGTTAAGTACTTGAGTGTATTTCGTCACCAGATGGAGAATGAGATTTACTAGTTAAGTGGAGGCACTGAGGTGCAGGATCTTCATTAGGTGTAGTGGGGAAAGTGGGATGAGATTGGGTTCAAAATCAGTAAGTTTACTTCATTGTTGGATACTTGTCCCGAAGCATGTAAACAGTAAAACTATCATTTGAGGGGGATGGAGGCATACCTTACAAACCATATTAAGTTATTAACATATGAATCTTCAATCTTGATGTGTTCTCCACAATTATTCGGTAGAGTAATTTGGTTTCTTAGTAATCTGAAGAATCGTCAACAAACTCTTTTATTGGTTCTCTAAATCCAATAGAGTGTATATTGAACAGGTGGTTTTTCCATGTTCATACAAAAACTTCTGCTGACCTCGCTCCTTTGCTTATTCTATTGCATATGCTTTACCAACCAAAGGGAAAAGTAAGAAAAAAGTATAAACTAATTTGTGTTTGACATACTTTCTGTTTCAGTGAGGATTCAAACAATAAGAGAAGGTTCCTAAGAAGTAAAAGTTCTAAAGAAGTTGAGAAGCCATATCAGACATATACACAAGAGAAAAGTTCAAAATGGAAAGTTTCTACACTGAAGCTTGTCCTGTTGATTATTATGTGCGGCCACGCGGGACCTTCCTAACACTTCTCCACTCTCCGACGGTGTCCCACAAGGAACAAGATTCGAGGCAAGTGTCTATTTATCATCCTTACTTGCAACATTTTTGACCCTAAGTTTTGGTATCTCAGACATTTCATTCCATCCCATCCCCGGGATTTACCAATATCTCGTTTTAATGTACAAATGTCAACACTTGTTGAGTGTCACTTGACATGACGCCATGGAGCTGAGAAAGTCCAGTATAGATCACCTAGACCGGAAGACTATTAATCACATATGTTTCGATCATCTCATTATGTTCCAGATTAGAATGTTTAAAATCATCCATTATGTTAAGACTATCAACACTTACTGCATGTCTGCTGCTTGCGTGCACATGTTCAACTCTGGCTTACCGCATTGCCTGATACCATTTTAAATCTTTAGAAATTGCTATCTACAGAATCAGTACATACAGAAGATCCTTTATTTAGTTATTCCCCTAATAACTGCCTAATAAATGCTTTTCAATTGCAGACCAAGCTTTGTGGTGTTGCACATAAAACATGGTGGAAGGTTCACGATGCGATGCCAGAAAACTTGCAGAAATCAAAGCAAAGGCAGGGTTTTGAGTGGGATTGCAGGGAAGGAGAAAGGAAATTATACTAATAGACATTGGAACATAACGGTGACAGATGAAAGACTAAAGACCTGTTTTGAAGATTTCTGCTTTTTGCGGAAGTTTGCTATGGCACTGAGGAGAGACAAACTGGACAGATGATAAATCACCAACTACTTTTCTCACTGTGCCTGCGGTTACTCAAACTGCTTTCCCTAGTTTGTAAGTACTAGTTTTTTGTTACTGATCCTTTATACCAATTTTCTTTCTGATTTCTTATGTTGGAAAATTCAAAAATGTCATCAGTTCAGCTCCATTACTTCACAGTAAACACGATATATCAAAATGGGTTCCGATTCTTTTCATCTGTTTTATGAACCTAAACTGTAGCCATTTCAGTTACTATAGCTTCACACAGATTTTTTTTTTTTTTTTTTGGAGTTTGTGTGCAGATATTGAGAATGAAGCTTTGACTATCAATGGGTTGCTTGGTTTAAAGATTTTTTGCATGTATTTGAGAACCATGTTGCATTACGAACTTGGTTGATTGTTTCTGTTGTCGTGGTTGTTGTTGTAATGATTTTTGGTTTTGAAATGTGGGTTTGTTTGTAATGCGATTGATCTCCACGAAGATGATGGAATTGGTGATGTGTGAAAAGAGAGTTGAAAAAGTTAAGTTACTCTCTAGCAAATGTTGCTAGATGGCTTCTGGTTTGGTAAGAATAAAAATCTTGAATTTAAAGATTAAAGTTAGGTCAAGTAGTTATTGTGGGTGGGAGCAAATCTTAATGTGTCATCAAAAGAAATTGCCACTTCGGTATGAAATGTAGGTATAGTTTTACATTTTTGACCGCATTGAGGTATATACGAAATGGTTTGCTTTGCTCTTGATTTTAGCCAAATGTCATGGGAAAATAAAATTCAGTAGATGCGGTTTCTGACTGAAATATATGCCTTTGTAAGCCTTGTCTTATGTCCTTGGTTCCGTGATTTCCCACCGGTAGACTTGAGGGATCTCCGTGTGGGTTCATGAGGCCGCAACTGGTTCCCAAAACTCGTGCTTCCACTCTTACTAGACAAAATTCAGGATCGGTCTAAGATTATGCTATCATTTATGTTTCTCACTGGTACTTTCAAAAGAACTACTTATACAGAGGTGGTGAAGGTTGTCAACTAGAAGAGCTAATTCCAATTCTCAATGCTTTCCTTTGGGTGTTATGTTTTTACTTGCAAAAATATTTCCATCCCATGCAGTGCCTACATCTTCCTTTTCAGTTGAAGCGAACTTTCACCAGGGCTCTATTCTATCATACCACATCTACCATCTCATCACCTAATTCTTTCACACAAATCTTCCCCTGGTACCAAAAAAAACTCAGAAATTATATATTGTATGGTTTAATTAAAAATTAATCACTTCCTTCAGCGTGGCCCTCTTCTTCTTCCAAACGATGTGCTCCCAAAATAGGAGTTGATTTGCTCAAATATTTTTAAGCCGTTTCGAACGCTTCTGAAGATTCTGTTGCCGGACACCATCGCCAGTAACCTAAAACTCCCAGAAAACAACCAAGAACGACCATTAAATCCGAGATAAACATCTTTAAAAGAGGAGATAAAACCACCAAATTGGTGTAGATATCTTACCAAACTAAAACAACTAACTAGAAAGTAAAAAAGGGTGAAGAAGCTCATACCCGGCCCAAAACGGACCAGATCTGAGTAGTGAGGGCCTGCCGGCAATAGAAACTTTTCGCTTGTTCAAGGAGGGAGAGAGATGACGAAATTGTGAATCAACAGATTCTCGTTCACTAAACTAGAAAACATCTTCTTAACTTCAGCAAATTTTATGCAGTTTAGTTAAGGTATTTAGAATTTCGGTGAATAATAACTGACCGAAGTCAAATGGGTTACAAACCTTAAGGTTAATATAGACTATAATATCCTAATCAAACGTTCTAAAATCATAATCTGATTGAAAATGAGAAGAGAAACATGCAGCTAGCAGATGACATAGATAGGTACAACAAGTTATAACTAGTGATTTTGGTCATTAACATTCTATAAATACTATACACCAAAATGATAATATCACGTAAGTAGTGAATCACTTACAGGATCAAGCACATTATATTTTTGATTCTCATTCTCCACACCAGATGCCCTAGCAGAAGATCCTCCCCAAGAACTTTTAGGTAGCAGAGAATAAAGCTAGCAGATGACAAAGATAGGCACAACAAGTTATAACTGGTGATTTTGGCCAAATACCAAAATGATAATATTACACAAGTAGTGAATCACTTACAGCATCAAGCAAACAAGTTCCTAGATTCCCATTCCCCACACCGTATGCCCTATGAGAAGATCCGTCCTCAGATCCTTCAGGTATGAGTGGATTTGTTGGAACATAAATCACCCTCAACTCGAATTCCTCATCAACCTTCCCACTTTCATCCTCAAACTACAGAAAGAATAAACGTCAGAATAAGAATCAAATCACTCAGGACTACTCTTAGAAAATCAAACACGGAATATTTACCATTTCAGGTGTAATGTCTTCCCTTGTTGCACCTTTTGGTGCTATAAAGCTCAGTAAGAGCAGCGCATCTTCGAAATGCATGTCCCGTGGTGCTTCCTTTGCGGTCAAATTTACTAAACATAAAAGAAAAAGAAGAAGAAATAATCTATGATCAAAACAGATCTCATATGACAATAACTTAACGAACACAATAGAGCTAACAGTTATGCAATTGAAACTTAAACTTTATTGTTTAAGAGACAGAATTTTACAATGTTTTCCTTTTAGGTATTCTCTGCCCTAGGTGTCGTATCTTTCTTCCTGAATTCTCTTTCTCATATTCTTCTACTACTCTCCTCTTACCTGATCTATGGATTAGAAATTTAGAACTACTTCTATACTAGTAGAGATTCTAAATAATCAAAACTCCCCGTTGTCATCTCCTAAACCAACGATAGGCCTGTAAACTCAATGAATGAATCAAGAATCACCTTCAATGTGGCAAGTTGTTCCAGGTAATACAATTCCTCTATTTGGATTAGCACGATAAATTTTCCCATTCCCATTCGTCCCTTGAACCTTCAGACATACCAAAAACAAACAGTTAAACAAGATGAAGAAACAAAGAAAAACAATAAAAAAAAGAGACAAATAAGAGAAACTCACATTGAAAGCAACATATTCATCGGTTTTGTTAGTTAATTGCTGAACAAACGAAATCTGCTTTTTCAATTGGACTACCAGAAATTCATTAAATCAAACCAAAATTAGTAGTAATCTAGGGAAAACAATTAACAAAATCACAATGACAACAAAACAAAAAGAAAGAGAAAGAAGAAGAGACTTACCTGAAAATCTATACTTTGCTGGTTTAATACTTAAGAAATCTAGTAGAACAAACAATTAACAAAATCAAACTCACAAAACGAAAAAGAAAAACGAAACACAAAAAAGAGAAAGAAGAAGAGGCTTACTTGATAAGTTAGGCTCTACTGGTTCAACAAATAGTTTCCCATCTAGGGGAAACAATTGACAAAATCAAAATCAAAATCACAAAAGAAAAAGAAAAGAAAAAAAAGAGAGAGAAGAAGAAAAAAAGACTTGCCGACTGTCATACTCACAATAACCTTTTTCAAAGTTACGCGCGGTTGGGGTTTTGGCCTGCTATGGACTTTTTTTTTCCCTGTAACAGTGGTCTTGACATCCATTTGGCCGGTTCCTATGGGGTGTTGAACCCACCCATTTTCCATGCTAGTTGGTCTGGCAAACTGGCCGCGCCACTATAAAAAAAGAGTTAAGCGATCGAGTTTTTATTGTTTGAATGATTTTAAATCTTCAACGACTCTTTCTCTATCGCTATAAAAATGTGACATTCAAACACACAAATTACATTAAATTTTTTACATAAAAAATTCTATCTTTTCTTACAAAATGGCAAAGTTTGAATCACAACTTGGCTTGGTTACCCAACTTGATTTTTCGGGAGTGGTGCTTGAAGCCGTTGTTAGTAAGATATGTGACGGTTATAAAGAAATAGGTAAAAATCAAAGAAGTCTATAAGTCTATAAGTTTTGAATATTCACCAAATCAAACCCCCAACTAAGAAAAGACAAAGAAAAGTTCAAGACAAGGAAAATTGAAGGCAAAGAAAAAGATAAACAAAGGAAATTCCGTTTATGAGCGCATTGATTGGAAGTTTGGTGAAATGAAAAAGATAAACAAAACGAAGAACATTGTCCCAATTTTTTTTTAAGTCTTTATTGTTAAGTTTATATAGATTAATGAAAGAGGAGGCACTAATGTAAATTGAAATTTGAAAATTAGATTATCAAACTTAATGAAAGATGCACTAGTTACATTGATAATAACTTCAAAGTAAACTTCGATAATTTTAAATCTTGATGCATCGTACAAATGTTATTTTTAATTTGATTTTTTTCTGTTGCTTTTACGCGTGAATTTTTTATTTTACTTAAGATATATTTTATTTTTGTCGGTGAAGATTTTTTTTTTTCTATTACTAGTTTCTCACCCGTGCGATGCACGGGTTTTTTTCTTGTTGGATTCCCTTGTTACAAAAATATTAGTTAATCAGTATGTGCGACACTCCTGTTGCAAACAAAATATCAATAAGCTAATATATGAGTTGCTATGCAAGAAAATAAAATGAACCGAAAAATGGCTAAAACAAATGTAAGTTCTAAAGAAAACAAATATTAGAGTTGATAGCTTTGTTTCCTACATTTTTCTTATGTAACTAATCCAGGCCCTGTACAATACGTTTACGTCGCTCTGCAAGAAACCCAAATTGTTGGGGTATTACATAAAAACTCAAACTTTACCTTGACACAATACATACAATACCCACTAATTTATTATGGGCCACTCATCGGTGTAATCCAATACTTCGTATAAATTGAAGTGTGTGTATTCATATAAGTGATCGAGTGAGTGTACGCATGCATATGTATGTTGGAATTATATGATGAACCCCCAAATGATCAATACCTCTCCTTCGTAACGTCATTCTTGATAGAGCATAAATTTCCACAGAAAGAATGCAATTCTTAAGTAGAATAGAGTTTAACCAGTTAACTGATCTATAAAAAAATGAGTCCTCATTCTCCATACTCGCGGCACAGAAAGCGTGATGCAGATCACCTGATTTCTACTCCACCATCGAGTCCTCTTCACCAGTCTGTAACTGGATGTTTCTTAGCTCGTGACATAATTCCAGCAAATCTATTGAGTCAGATAGATGACGTGAGAGAAAATGATTTTCCGAACACCTTCAGTTTTCATGCAACTTGGGGATGCTTCCTTCATTGAAAAAATCCTGGAAATCCTAGGATACATATCTTTTAAAATGTAAAAAATGTCAACTTTTTTGATTTCAATCTAACTTTTAGTTCGATATATTAACACCAAGAAAGATTCATAATGTAAAAGAAGTGCCTAGATTAGGTACACTCCAACCCACTATCGTTTTAAAAACTTGATGCCAATCAAGACCTTATTTTTTAAAGTTGCAATTAAGATATTAGATATATTTTAATATCCTCTGAAATAGAATTATCTATGTGTTCTCTTTGTTGATTCTTACCGTGTTATGCATGAAAAGGTATCAAAAAATATTATAAATGGGACACGTAATACCCAAGAACCATTCATGTTCCACCTGAACACCATAGACCTACAAATGGAGTGGCTCACTTAATCATGTGCTTATTCATTTCTTATTTTATCAATATTAAATGCACTACATTTTTTCAAGACTTTTCGGAAAAAAATCTGAAGTCAAAATTGTTTTTGATCGGTCCTGAACGGATAAAGGGCCCAATGAATTTAGAATGGAAATTCGGGAATCCCTTTTCGTTATTTTTTTTTATCTCACCGTAAATATATTTAACCGTTGAATGGACCCATTTGAGAACAATTAGATGATCAAAGGTTGGGGATTCCTTATTTCGATTTACCAAAGCACGAATAGTTCCTTGATGATTTTTGACCAATAACACCCGTTGTTGGTTCGACATACCAGGTTGCACAATTACAGATAAATGCCAAGGTGGAGATCGATTTCAGTATCCCAAAAGATTACACTGTTGGATGTAAAGATTTGCAATTCGATGTCATCATTTTTTCATAACGAAATCTATACGTCCCAATCGCTTAGGATGATCTTTGATTTGACGTGGCTTCGCCCGGCCCGATGCATGATAATTACCTTCTTTTAACAAAATTGACATATAACCTTCCTTTTGTCTCTTTTCTCTCTCTCTTAGTTGCATAGAAGTTCAAACTTTATAGGTCAAGTATAATGCTCCTGTTTCCCTTGACTCATTGAGCATCAATTAGGGTAAAATATATCTTTGGCTGCTGCTGATGTCAAGGTTTTCTAACCGTTAGATTATCTTTTTCAATTCACAGATCATAAGGTTTGATTGATTTCATGTTTTTTTATTTTTCTTGACAAAACTGGCATGCAACTCGTCGATGAGAATTTTTGATCTGGCTCATCCCGTCCCGTCGCATTAAACTTTCGCCAACCATCAGACTTGCGAAGGTAGAGGTTTGAATCCCTAAGGAGTTAAGGATATAATGAAGACAACTATTCCAAACCGTAAAAGGAAATAAAAATGGTTTAGCATCAATGCTAAAAAGCACTATATTATATAAACTCATTGTCCATTTGTTTTGAGATGGGCCCAAACTTCATGTTAAATATCATATGAACTGGTTTCAAAGCAGAAGTCCAGGCACCTAATTAATTCCCATATTTATCACCTGGGAAGTGGCAATAATACATACACAGGAAACCAAAATGAAATTACAGTAGTTTGCCTTGCTATTTCTGGGAACATTACACAATAAAAATTGGAATATTTGAGGATGAATGGTTTCTATACATAAATCAGAGTTTGTTTCTAGGAATAGTTGTATGCTTAACGCATACATATGCATCATAGCTTGACCTGAGAGAAACTTACTCAGCGTAGGGGCGCAGGAATGCTTCATTCATTTTCTCGCTATTTTCCCCGTTACACCGTTAAACAACTTCGGATCTGCAGCCCTCCAAGATTAGTTTACTGGAGTACTAAACGGATCCTCCATTATTTCAGAAGTCATAGACCATGCAAGAAAGAAACCAAACAAAAATAAAACACCCAACAATATTGACCTGCGGGTCTTGCATACTTCAGAACCCAGAGTAGCACATGTTACATACTCAACTAAAGTGGTAATCCGAGGAGGAAGCAGTAGTGCAGGAACAACAACTGTTGTCAATGTAGCGGTTTTGTAGTGCCCAACTTCACCATCGCATACACTTAATATAACACCGATACCGTTAGCAACTTGTCCATCTTGGATCGAGTTGATGGCATAAGCTGTGGATGCTTTACGGATTTATTGGAACAAAGTACAGTCCTAAAATTAAATGAGAAGCTTCACATATCAACAAAAGTGATACATGGAAACTTAAAATCTAATGAAATGAAAAACTATTATTGGTTGTTACTCTAACAGAGAGCTTTTACATATGAGGTACTATCCAAGCTGGTTGCATGACTTGAACAGAGAATGCATAAACTCATCCCAGCAACTTTTAAATTTTAATGAAATGAAAAACTCTCCAAGTTGTTTTTCCAATTCTATCCCATCCACCATTTCTAGATGCATGCATTCATTCACCCGAATCAAAATCTCAAAAATGATAAATGAAGAAATGCAAAAATTCCAAAGAGGAAAAGTGTACTTACTGGATCTGGGGTCTTACTTGGCATTTTTCTGAATACCGTACGTCCATACCTTTCATTTATGGTCGCCATAAGAAATCATAATTATTTCAGCTTAGTATTGCCCTTTACGCTGAAGCTAACCTCGATAGTCATTAGTCAATACTAATAATCTACAATCATAAATAGTTTAAAAGAGAGACGTAGATTTCTCAGATAAATGAATTGCAAACTAAGTTCACACGGTTGATCCAATCCCAAAGGCGACCATGACCATATTAAGCAAAACATTAACTTGCAAAGGTTGACTCTAGAAACCCATCCATAAGAAAAAACACAAAAATTATGATCCAAATGCTTAAAAATTGTGATGCAACATGTTTCTTCGAATAACGTTAATAACGAATACAAGGCTATATCTATAATTAAAATGAAAAGACAAATCAGTTGCCACTATAACACTACTGCAAATATAGAAACCTCCAATAAACATCGAAGGTATTGTGACTTTCCACAAAAAATAAAAAAAAATGTTCCATTTAATAAGTTTTAAAGTTTAAACTATGCCATCTTAATTTCTTAAATAATACCACTCACGCTTCTGGTGCTCACAAACTCAGAGATATTGGCAGCAACCACTATCATAACCATTATAGCAGTATACATAGAGATGGAATAGGTAAACACCCCAAATTTATAACAGAAAAGAAAAACACAAACCAACCCAAACTACTTTTGTACCTTTTAAGTTTGGAATAATATCGAATCGTTAATTTGCCTCAAAACTCTCTCCCATTTTGTACCTTTTGTATATAATACTTTTGTTTTCATGTCTACACCAGCAAAACTCTTTTTGTTTTTTCAACCGTGGAACATCTACATGATCAAACTTGAGTTTCGAGAGATTCGAGCATCAACTGCAAAACCAATCAGGACAAAATCAATAAGAAAGTTCATATGGCTATAATTCTCAAAGAACCAACAGCGGAAGAAAGAAAACCGAGCGAAAATTCTCAATTCTAAGATTATAAACGAATAGTTCACCTACTTCTGCACCAAAACCCATGAGGAGAGCATTAGGAAACATCTGTATTAACGGAAACACAGTAAGGATTTTGCTTACATCAAGGTGTTATACTTATTATCGTGGTTTAGAATCAGAAATATACACTAACCCAATGGTTCTGTAAATAACGGGGAAAAGCCAATTGAACATACAATAAAGTCCAGAAGCCATGGATTAAAGTCCAGAAGCCATGGATTAAAGAGCAAAGATTATAAAGGTAGCTATGGATAAGTCAAAAGCCAAAAGAGACTGCATTAATCACTTCCTCTATGTTCTATTTCCCTTTATTGGTACCCACCTTAATATACTTCTAATAAGTGGAGCTTTTAGTGAAGGAGAACCAATCACCAAAAGAGACTGTATAAAACAAAAGTTTGAAAACATAACTTAGATACTGCACGAAAATCATGAGTAACTTCTTACATTTTTAACTCACAAAATTGGTTAAAAAGACCAAAATCAATAATTTCTGGGTGAAATTGACAGTTAGATTTTGATATTGTTTAAATGGACAAAAATGTAAAAATAAGCAGGATGTAACCAGTTTCATCGTGCCCATTTTCAAATATTTTTTCTTATTTTTAATTTACACAGGATGTATCCAGTTTCATCCTTGCTATTTTTTAAATTTAAGCTAGGATAAAACCAGTTTCATCCTTAGTATTATTTTTTTGACCATTTCACCCAAACTATTTTTTACTCGCCCATTTGAACCGTGATTTAAAAATATTTGGACAAATGACCCATTTTCCGTTTTGAACTCAACTGAAAGGGTCTAACAACACCACCCAATATTTCGCTTAGCAATCTGTATGGACTACTCCAATATACTTTGCTAGAGAATCAACTAGACAGTCAGACTTAATCTAGACTAAAGTATATCGAGGAGTTAATATCTCTCTCTTGTTTTGATTTACTCGAGCTAATAGAAATCAGCGAGTCTTTAATCAAACACAAGGAATAACTTGGATGGTACCAAAGACCAATATCCAAGGATCAATCAATGACAATCAACAACCAAAAGTTGGATCACTCTAATTGATGATCTAACGCACAACCTGTATTATTTTAATTATAAATATAAAACAATATAATGCGGAAATTGAAATAGCACAGACACCAGAAATTTTGTTAACGAGGAAACCGCAAATGCAGAAAAACCTCGGGACCTAGTCCATATTTAACACACACTGTATTAAGCCGCTACAGACACTAGCCTACTCCAAGCTAACTTCGGACTGGACTGTAGTTGAACCCCAATCAATCGCCCACTGATCCAAGGTATAGTTATGCTCCTACGCCTCTGATCCCAACAGGATACTGCACACTACGACCCTAAATCGCAGGCTTTGACAATAAACAAATATGTCTCACACAGACAAGTCTATCAAAGGATCAATCTATCTCCCACAGATAAAACCTAAAGGTTTTGTTCCGTCTTTTGATAATAATCAAGGTGAACAGGAACCAATTGATAATCCGATCTTATATTCCCGAAGAACAGCCTAGAGTTATCAATCACCTCACAACAATCTTAATCGTATGGTAGCGAAACAAAATGTTGGAATCACAAACAATGAGACGAAGATGTTTGTGACTACTTTTTATATCTTGCCTATTCTCAAGTCAATCAATCTGATTGTAATCGTACGATTGAAGATGTAAGATCAGATCACACAACTACGATAAAAGTAGTATCGATCTGCTTCACAATCCCAATGAAGTCTTTAAGTCATTAACCTGGTTTTAGAAGAAGAAAACCAAAGGTTAAAGGAGAATCGAATCTATCACGCAAACTAGTATCACACGTGAAGTGTGGGGATTAGTTTTGTACAATACTAGATGTCTCCTTTATATAGTCTTTCAAAACAGGGTTTTGCCTTGGTCATAAAGAAAACAATATCCACCGTTAGATGAAAACCTGATTTAGATTTAAGCTAATATTTCTCAACCGTTAGATCGAAAACTTAGCTTGTTACACACACTTGACAATGCACGCTTCTAGGTTTGTTAACCGTACCCAAACGTATGCACTTGTTGGTTCAGTAATAGTTAACCAAAAGGTTAGCCATATGAGCATTTCATATCAACCATGTTCTTCTTCACCATAACTAGTTCAAATGACTTCAAATGAACTAGTTAGAGAGTTGTTCAATTGCAAGGAAATCTTATGTACTACACAAGACACAATTGAAGCAAAGATGATTTGATTCACTTGAATCGGTTCATGAACTTTTATAGCCACGGTTTGCAAATAACATTCCTTAGTCTTTTAAGTTTAAGTTCAGAAATCATCTTCAGATATATAACCTTCTTAAGTTCGCAGACTAGGTTCGCGGACTTAAGAAAACGTGCAGAGTTTACAAACTCCAACAGAAAATCTCGGCAGAAGACCTTCCGCCGGTTCGCGGACTGGGTTCGCGGACGCAGCTAGTTCGTCAACTCCAGCAGAATTTCTAGGGATGAGAAGTTCGGCAGTTCGTGGACTGAGTTCGCTGACTTGGCAAAGCCATTCTTCCGCTTTCTCTTGATCAACAAAGTTCGCAAACTTTGGTTCAAGGAATAGGACTTATACATAAATGTGTTTCCACAACAATGCTTATGTCCATCATTGGTTATGTAATCTAAACTCTCATTTAAATCATTGAAACATTCTTAGAGGACGTTATATAGTTGTTACACCATTTCTCGTCAAAACAATTTTCAAAGTGATTGAAACATATAATGACTTTCGTCACTAGGTAAAGATCAACTTGATCGAAGCGAAAATCTTACCAACACATATTTCGAGATATAGATAGGCGAGGTATACTCGGCTCGAAATACTAAGTGTGTATAATCCAAGTCTATATATATTGCATACGACTTCTTGTCTCAAAGAGTACGAGATAGAGTAGATAGACTTTTGAGTGATAGATAGGTTCAAGTCTCCACATACCTTTTTGTCGAGAAGTTCCACCGGTTCCTTGAGTAGTTCTTATGTTTGTACGATGAATCGCCATGAAGTCCTTGAGCTCAACTACACTTTATATCCTAGTCCGAGACTTAGCTATAATAGACTAGAAATCACTACTTATACTTTTGATCAATAACATTGAAAAACATGCTTGAGATAGCAACGCATGCTCGTTCGACCGAGCAATGCTCTAACAATCTCCCCCTTTGTCAATTTTAGTGACAAAACTATCAATACATATGGAATACAAAAAAGATAAAGAAACTTTGGTAGATCCTATTCCACATGTCTAATCTTCAACATTCCTCGAAATCTTCGTCATTTCCAAGTACTCCAATGATCCCAAAGGTTGTAAGTTTAGCATCACCGTTGTTGAAGATCCGTAGCTATAACAATGAGAAAGCATCGGTCTAGATCATTGTTATACAGTGTCATAGTATTATTACACAGTTTCAAAGTCCAATTGTATCACAACTTCAACAATAATACTATGGTGATATGTATCACTCCCCCTTAGTCAATACTCCATCTCACATGGAAACGACTCCCCCTTACACAATGATCCGAAAACCATACGTATTTGTAGTGTGAACTACATATTAATTCTCCCCTTTTTGTCAATAAAATTGGCAAAGGTACAAGAACGGGATCATAATGAAATTTCCGTAAGAGACATTTCATGACTAAAAGAAAAATACATACCATGTAATTTAGATACAATCATATAGCCGAAGCTAATAGCATTCATCAAGGAGTTTAAAGATACAAGATAACCCCTCTAATATTCCATAGTCACACTCCCCTCAAGATATTACCATTACGCACAAGTTCAAAAGAACTCTCCCTCATTTGATGTCATTCCCGAAAGAACAACAACGAGCGACCTTAATTTCAAAAGAAAAGAAGGATTTTATTGGATACAAATAACCATAAGAATGATTTTCTATATCCAAAAACTCAATCAAATTAATCACAAGTAAATCTATGATTAATTTAATCGGAATACTCAATCAAATTAAACACAAGAGTGATCAATTTAATTGAAAATGTTCAACATAAGAGAACTTACGGAGCTACGACTAAGTTAACCATAAGGAAATGATTAGCTTAACCGTTCATATACTCAATACAAGAAAAAACTCATGGAGTAATACAGTATACACATAAATTATGGATCAGGGAGGATCAATATTACGGAATATACAAGGATTCATTCTATCTTACATCACTATTTGCATAACGACAATCAATAGACATAATCCTTGTAAACAAAAGATTTTAACCTATCTTCCATCAAAACTTGACATAATAAGCTTAACTTTTGTATTTGTCAAAAGTCCATTCATTCTTTTATCAATATATGAATATCGACTTACGAAAGACTTTACTTTTGACAAGATATGGGAAAATCATAGTTCACGGACGCAAACACACATATCCCATAACAACTTGAAATATATAAAACCATAAAGATTAATACTGCAAAAATCATCTTCTAAACAGTTTTAGAGTTTAAACTAAAAAATCTAAAAACATGAAGATGAAAACATTGTACATAGCTATGTGTAATCACAATAATGCATATTCCAAACTTTAGTTATCCTTCTCAAAAATAAGAATAAATTCTCATAAGAAGTTTCCTAGGCATCAAGACAAACTCGTAATGCACATACAAGATGATTTGTCCTTTCATGGTAGAATCAATTTTTTTCGCCCGGATTTATACCAAGAATAGCTACCAAAGGTGTATAAGAAGATTTTCTTAACAAGGAAGAACATACAAAGTCAATAACGACCATGCACCATAGTTCACATAGGATGATTGTGAACATTCAAGAATTCCATAGCACTGCGTACTACTTTCCATTCTTGAACTTCCTTCTTTGTGATTCACCAACAAAATTCTTGTAAAAGCTACAAATTAGCTTATAAGAGTAGGACTCCGAGAATCCAAGTTCCCAAGTTCAAGAGAAGTGGAACAAGTGCAACGAAACGGAGCAAAATACTCAAAAACAAGAGTCAGGACAAATACCAATCTTAACTCATCCAAATTCAAGGTTTCTCATCTTCATTTTGAAGAGAATTCAAAGAGGAAGAGATTGCAAAAATATTGAGGTCAATACGAGTTAGTACGAAGAAGTTACGGCCAAAACAAGTTTACCGAATATCGACGTCAAGTATGCATACGGGTTTGCAAACAAATTTTCAAGTCCGCGAACTTAAACCCCTGGATTTTGATTTTAAAAGATGTTATGCATACCTGGTAGGTGTACCATGAAGTCCAAACATCTCGAACTACTATTTTCAAACCTAAACGTTTAAGAACCTTAAACACAGATCAAGTTAGGTATAAAAGAACGATAAGAAAGGTACATGAATCATTATAAGTTCTGTAAACAAATAAAAACACAAATCTTGCTCAAGTTTATAGACACACCTTTTTAGATGAATCCAATTGAATTCTACAGCCTTACCGAGCATAATCTGTGCGCCCCAATTTTCGTGCTTCCCTCACCGTATACATAGCAGGGCATTCCTTGGTGAGGATGTACTTACAACACAATCAAGTTGTGTTGGGGTGAACAATGTCTTGTTCACCACAATTGACCTTTGTATTATCATTAAAGAGATCAATTTTAGAGACTTTCACATCCAATTCCATTTTTCCAAAAAACTTGTTAAGTTCCAACATCATGGATACTTCCTTCTCCATAGTCATGGAATTTTCTGGAAGATCATTCCTTTTCACACTCAAAGCATCATTAGATTTCTTTTGTACCCACTTATGAGTGCGTTTAGGAACAACCGGAACCTTGTTCTCATTACTCTCTTCAAGATTTCTCGGAAGAGAATTGGATTGACTATTCTTTTGCAAGTTAGTCTTTCTCCAGTTGGGAGCATCGGATCCTGTCTTCGTATTTACGAAGTTATCCTTTTGATAACCATTACGATTGTGAAAAGGCTTCGTATAACGTTTATAGGCAAATCTAGGTTTATCACAACAATAATTATTTTTCCTAAAGGTTGGAAAGTTACAACCTGTAATGTTAAGGGGATTAGCCTTAGCATATGATCTTGGTTTCACAACTTCTTGTGATGCCCAAACAAGAACATCATGAAGTTTCTTATTCCTTATACGAAAACGACATCTCCTTTCCAGGTGACCTTTATTTCCGCAATAGTGGCAAATATAAGGAATGTTCTTACCTCGATCTGTATGTGCTGACTTTGGAGGTTGATATTCTTTGCTCTTTCAAACCTTAATTGCCGGTGAAGGTATTTCACTTTTTCCATCAGTGGAAACCTTTTGTTAAGAAGAATCACTAGCCTTGAAAACTTTTACCTCTTTGTTAATAATTGGAGCATCTATTCCCTTATAGCCCAATCCTCGTGTATCACGATGATTTTTACTTGATCCTAGCATGGTGGTTAATTTGCTTGAACTAGTATTGAACTTTTTCAAGTCATCTTCCAACATCTTGATTTTATCAAGAGCAACAACTAAATCAGCCTCAAGGAGTTTTTCTCGAGCGAGACAAGCACTTTCTCTGTCATCAAAACTAATCTGTTGAGAGTTAAACCTTGCTTCAGATTCTACAAGTTTCTCTTCCAACAAAAAGAACTTTTGATAAAGATTATCACATTCCAGTGACTTCATATATAGGTTTTCCTCGGAATCCTTGAGGATCGATTCGTTAGAACGATTCGAAAAATAAACATCTCCGTAACATCTTCTTAATTTCTTGTTTTCTCGACAGATAGGAGTCAGAAGAGGTGAGACATGACAAGTTGTAATCTTATTCATCTTCCACGAATCCAAAAACTTAACATACTCTGAGACTTCCTCATCAACATCTCTATCAATATCTAAATCACCTTCATCAGAAAGTTCATCCAACTGTTCTTCTAAGAGAGTTTCCCAATCAACAGTTTTTACATCAAGAGAACGTTTAGATATTGACTTAGATGTGATAGTTCTCTTAGGTGAATCCAAGCTTTTAGAATCATCTGGTAGTTTCTGAACTGGTACGTTATTAGAGATAGACTCGTCCATAATCAGATCACTACAAACATAAACTTATAAGGTCTTTAACGTGTTTGCCTGCTCTGATACCAATTGAAAAAGCGGGAGTCTAACAACACCACCCAATATTTCGCTTAGCAATCTGTATGGACTAATTCCAATATACTTTGCTAGAGAACCAACTAGACAGGTAGACTCAATCTAGACTAAAGTATATCGAGGATTTAATATCTCTCTCTTGTATTGATTTACTCGAGCTAATAGAAATCAGCGAGTCTTTAATCAAACACAAGGAATAAGTTGGATGGTACCAAAGACCAGTATCCAAGGATCAATCATGATAATCAACAACCAAAGGTTGGATTACTCTAATTGATGATCTAATGCACAACCTGTATTATTTCAATTATAAAGATAACACAATATAATGTGGAAATTTAAATAACACAGACACCAGAAATTTTATTAACGAGAAAACCGCAAATGCATAAAAATCCCGGGACCTAGTCCAGATTGAACACACACTGTATTAAGCCGCTACAGACACTAGCCTACTCCAAGCTAACTTCGGACTGGACTGTAGTTGAACCCCAATCAATCTCCCACTGATCCAAGGTACAGTTATGCTCCTACACCTATGATCCCAGCAGGATACTGCGCACTTGATTCCCTTAGCTGATCTCACCCACAACTAAGAGGTGCTACGACCCAAAATCACAGGCTTTGACAATAAAAAAATCTGTCTCACACAGACAAGTCTATCAAATGATCAATCTGTCTATTAAAGGTTTTGTTCCGTATTTTGATAATAATCAAGGTGAACAGGAACCAATTGATAATCCGGTCTTATATTCCCGAAGAACAGCCTAGAGTTATCAATCACCTCACAACAATCTTAATCGTATGGTAGCGAAACAAGATGTTGCAGAATCACAAACAATGAGACGAAGATGTTTGTGACTAGTTTTTATATCTTGCCTATCAGAGATATTAATCTGAAGCCAATAAATCTGATTGTACTCGTACGATAGAAGATGCAAGATCAGATCACACAACTACGATAAAATTAGTATCGGTCTGGCTTCACAATCCCAATGAAGTTTTAAGTCGTTAACCTGGTTTTAGAAGAACAAAACCAAATATTAAAGGAGAATCGACTGTAGCACGCAAACTAGTATCACACGTGAAATGTGGGGATTAGTTTTGCACAATACTAGATGTTTTCTTTATATAGTCTTTCAAATCAGGGTTTTTCCTTGGTCACAAAGCAAACAATATCCACCGTTAGATGAAAACCTTATTTAGATTCAAGCTAATATTTCTCAACCGTTAGATCGAAAACTTAGCTTGTTACACACACTTGACAATGCAAGCTTTTAGGTTTGTTAACCGTACCCAAACATATGCACTTGTTAGTTCAATAATAGTTAACCAAAAGGTTAGCCATATGAGAATTTCATATCAACCATGTTCTTCTTAACCATAACTAGTTCAAATGACTTCAAATGAACTAGTTAGAGAGTTGTTTAATTGCAAGGAAATCTTATGTACTACACAAGACACAATTTAAGCAAAGATGATTTGATTCACTTGAATCAGTTCATGAACTTTTATAGCCACGGTTTGCAAACTGCATTCCATAGTCTTTTAAGTTTAAGTTCAGAAATCATCTTCAGATATATAACCTTCTTAAGTTCGCAGACTAGGTTCGCGGACTTAAGCAACCGAGCAGAGTTTACAAACTCCAACAGAAAATCTCGGCAAAAGACCTTCCGCCGGTTTCGCGGACTGGGTTAGCGGACGCAACTAGTTCATCAACTCCAGCAGAATTTCTCGGGATGAGAAGTTCGGCAGTTCGCGGACTGAGTTCGCGTACTTGGCAAAGCCATTCTTCCGGTTTCTCTTGATAAACAAAGTTCGCAAACTTTGGTTCAAGGAATAGGACTTATACATAAATGTGTTTCCACAACAATGCTTATGTCCATCATTGGTTATGTAATCTAAACTCTCATTTTCAATGATTGAAACATTCTTAGAGGACGTTATATAGTTGTTACACAATTTCTCGTCAAAGCAATTTTCAAAGTGATTGAAACATATCATGAATTTCGTCACTAGGTAAAGCTGAACTTGATCGAAGCGAAAAGCTTACCAACACATATTTCGAGATATAGATAGGCGAGGTATACTCGGCTCGAAATACCAAGTGTGTATAATCCAAGTCTATATATATAGCATACGACTTCTTGTCTCAAAGAGTAGGAGATAGGGTAGATAGACTTTTGAGTGATAGATAAGTTCAAGTATTCACATACCTTTTTGTCGAGAAGTTCCACCGATTCCTTGAGTAGTTCTTCTGCTTGTACGATGAATCGCCATGAAGTCCTTGAGCTCAACTACACTTTCTATCCTAGTTCGAGACTTGGCTATAATAGACTAAAAATCAAGACTTATAGTTTTGATCACTAACATTGACAAACATGCTTGAGATAGCAACACAGGCGAGTTCGACCGAGCAATGCTATAACATCAACATCCTTGTCATCAACGTAGAACAAATTCTTATGTCCAACAGCCCTTTTAAAGTGCACCTGGATTCATAACTCAACATCCTTGTCATCAATGTAGAACAAATTCTTATGTCCAACAGCCCTTTTAAAGTACACTTGGATTCATAATATTTTTTAAATGTCCTGGAACTTCTGTTTAATATTCCTTTTAAATAGATAAAGCTAATAAGCTTAAATTAGAAGCTTAAGAACACCAACATACTAGAATGGTAGATGAGTACTTCTAAACAGATGCACTGAATACCTCAATTGAAGCACCTTACACCATTTAATTGCCACTTCCTGCTATTAAAAACAAAAAATAGTTCTTATCTACTTTCATGTTCAACTAAAATTTGAAAAAAAGCATAATATTAGGAAAAACAGAAACCCTAGTTATCCCAAATCTTTACTGGAATTTGTAAATCGTAAATCAACTGCTAATACTTTTATATTGTTATCACAACAGAAAATCCATCTTTTATTGATCAACATTATCATCAATTTCACACAAAACTATCAATCCATTTAAAACCCTAATCTGGCTTACCATCTAATCCTCTTTCAGAGCTACATCTTCTCCGGTAGCATATCCATATCTTGCAGATCTATATATTATCACCTGCAATAAAATATAGGGAAAAGTAATCAATAAGTATGGTGGAGAAGGACAAAAAAATAGCAACCAATCTGGATTGAAACCTTATAATCGATTGGAAAATATAAATAGAAAAATCATAAGTTTCTTTAAAATTCTCAGTAGGGAATATATAAGACTACTAACCAAGAGCCGAGAACTTTATTGGGTATATGTAATTCCATGCAATATCAGGATCTGATCGACATCCAAAAAGCAATCTAGATAAACATGCATATTACGATAGATATTTAAACAGTGAAAAATATGATCCTCGATAATCAATAACTTGAATCAGATAACCAATATCTCTATATTCGACTTATTAAAACCAATATCTTGTTACAACAAAGAGATATGGTGTAGATGGTGTAGAGTTTGTGCGGCTGTGCTGTAGAGCATTTGGATTGGGTCGCCATAGAAAACTACCATGTTTTATTCTTGTTCGGCTGTTCCTTCAGCTAACCTTTAATTAATATCACATTCAACATGGGACCTTCATAACTTAAAAGGAAAAACTGAAGGAAGGGGAATATCGGTGTTGGACAAACCACGAACCATGCAAAGGCATTTGAAGAAGGAAAGCCTATCATAGTTTATCAACCTCAATTGCTTATGCCCGCAATTCCAATGAAAAGAAACATACATACGACACAAACACTCTTGAGTCTCAATATTTACCTAGGTCATCACTCAAAGGGAAGGAAAAATATCATGACCTTGTATTCAACTTAAACCCAATGTCTTGATTTTCTGAATAAAATCAAAGAAATACTTAGAAAACAAAATCACAAACATCAAGATTAATTTCATCACCTCATTCATGAGTTCTCCCATTGCCACGCATTCAAGAGTTCCCCATTGTCGCGATTATTATACATGCAAAACAATAAAATAGAAAAGATTAGGCCGCAAAACCCCAGAACGCAACCCTAAAAGTAAAACTCAACAGGAAAACCATGTGCATTGGATCTTGCTCGAGTGTTTATATACTGACTCACCAAACCCAAATTTTTTTAGTTTTGAAAATAATATCAACCCTCGATCAATTATAGGTCGCCATTTTTCCAAAAAAATATTTATTTTTACAATTTCAAGCTCAAAACCACGAAATCTTTTAGTTTCTTATTATGTTGTTTTCTTATTTATTGTATTTACTTAAGTAATCTTTTCTAGTGCGCTTAATTTTTATTTTTTGATAAAAATCCAAATAAAATCACAACATTTATGGATGCAAAATATATAAGGCGACCTGCAATATTCTTGTTCCATTTTTTTGATTGGCGCACTTACTTGTTTCTATATCAAGCACCTCCGGACACAGAAATCTGTTTTTATTTCCCCATTTATTTCATTTTCTTTTATGGAATGTCCATAACTAAGAAAAACAATATTGAAGCCATTGTTATCTATTTGACTTTTCTAATTATACAAAAAAAAAAAACAAATTAAGAAAAATAATTTTTGGAAATCATAGTTTTTTGAGTGCTTGTTTGTTTGTATTAGCTCCATTTTTTGTTTTGTATTAGCTCTATTCAAATCATAATTTTTGTTTCAAATCATTCATACAGATTATTAACAAAAATCCAACTGATATGTAGGACCACCAACAAAGATTTGCGGAAAAGAGATCCATGATCGGGTTAATCAAGTTTTGCGGAAAAGAGATTTATGACCGGGCTAATCAGGTTTGTTTTTCTCAATTTAATTGATAGTTTGGGGATGTAATTAGGAAGATTAAATTTTTTAAATGTAAACATACAAAATTGATAGTTTGGGGATGTAATTAGGAAAATAATATTTTTTGGGTATGTAAACGGACACTGGACACTTGATGATCGTTCGATTTATTTTCTTATCACGTGATGATCATTCGATTTACTTTTTTGATTATCATGAAGAAATCGTGATTTGATATATTATTCGCATGTTATGAGATTCTATAGATTTTGTTATCCGAGGCAAGAAGAAGATTTTCAAGATTTAGTTATATTATTTTTAGAAAAATAATATTTTTTTAGTTAAAATTTAATATTTTATTACTAAAAAAATGAAAATGGTGGAGCCAGAATCAACCAGAAGCTAGAATTCAGAATCAACGTGGAACTCCGGTGAATGAGAACGCTTTAAAAAACTCTGTTATTATATAGAGAATAGGCAGTCTTTAAAGGAATAAATTAATAAGGTAGAAAGATAAAATAATAATTTATCCATGAAATATTTTTTTACTCAATATATTATTTTTCTTTTATCAGTAACTTCTTTTATTTTAATTAAGGTTTTATTTTTATTTGCATAGGAATTATTTTTTGATGGGACCGGTAAGATTTTTTTGTTTAAAGTATTATTTTATTTTACTTAAAATTATTTGGTGGGGTCAAAAACTATTATTTCCTATTGATCAACATTGCGATTCACAAAAAGACACCGATAGACTTATGAGAGGTTAAATGGGGCTTTAGCCCGAGGAGTCCTCTGGTCCATCAGTGAAAATTTGTTTTTTAACCCCTCAATTTTTCCGCTAAGTATAATTGTCGGGTTAGATTAAAAAATAAGTTTATATTGGGTCCGTCTCTGCAAAATGAGGCTGAAGATCTAAACTAAGATATTTTCCTTTCCTCTCCGATTTTTCTGAATACATTTTCAATGCATTTTATACGGCGCAATGACAGACCTACAACTGGGTTAAAGGGGGCTTTAGTCCGGGTAGGCTTCCCAGTCCACAAGCCAATTTTTTTTTTGTTCGACCAAGACTTCTAGTCCGGGTCTTAAAAGGAAATTTATCTTTCCTGGATCCGTCCTTGATACGGCGTACATTTAAATCAAAAAAAGGTTCACCAGAAAATGGACAGACCAAGACATGCTTTTTTTTAAGGTTTCCCATGTGATTGATCACCGACTATTCTTATCAACAACCCCAAGTCTATTAGTTGATGGTAGTCGTGGATAGGTTATAAAAGAACACGCAATTGGAGAATACTTACATTAATTGGAATATAGAAAAAAGACGAAAATGAGATTTAAATAGTAAATCAAGGTCACCCCATATCCATGTATTTCCACTAATTCCTAATCTACCCCTCATTAATCAGGTTTAGTGGTTAATAATAATTAGTTATGTTAATTGATTAGTTTGAAAATGATTTATCGAAATCTTTATCATTTTGGAGAGGTTAGAACCCTCGCTCCATAATCTTTGCCGGACTGATACTCAAACCTTAAAAATTAACATCATGCGATAAAACATCTCAGCAACTATTAAACCTAGTGTTAATATAAGTATCCCAATTGAGAACCCTCCCTCCATAGTCCTTGCCCGTATTGTAACTAACCTCAATGTTTTCAACCTTACCATGAGTCAAACATCTCATCTCATCCCAAAAACAAAAAGTCAACCGCTCAAACTAATATTCACAGATGCTACCAAAAATAATTAGGTACCTTGTCTGCTCTTGTTAGCAACCATTAAACCTAGAGTTGATCAGCTGTTGGATGTTGTGGTACGGTAGGGTGCATAACCTCTTCATGCTTCATGACTCCTGTTGGTGCTGGTTCAGCCACTGCTAGTGTTGCTGGAGTTGGTGCGGCTGGACTAGATGGTGGCATTGCCTCTAAAAGATTCCGCGTACCATGTCCTACCTCAACAATGGTTATTTCTTTTACAAATTTCAAGTTCACCATTCACAAATAACAATTAAAGTTGAATCCGAAGTTGTCATGCACAGGTACATGTTATGCATTAGGCCTGTAAGATCGAGACTCATATATAAGGATTCATACGCTAGATTCTTGAGTCTACTTATCTCAACATGTTTTATGATTTTCTTTTCTAAAGTTGCAGGCTAAATCAGTACTTGCAAAATAAAGTTTTCAAAAATATAATGACCACGCAAGTGTGATGCATTTTCACCCATAAATACATTAGCTGGGACTCATTTTATCACTAATAAACTTGTTTACAGGTATTTTTGGCAAATAAACTCTTATGGAAAAAGTCGCACGAAAAGTGGTTTTTGGACCCTCGGAAAAAGTACTTAAGGAACCCTGAAGAAATGTTAAATGCACCCCAGAAAAGGCGTTAAAGACACCCTCATTTTGGATAAGGGCACCCCCAGGATCCTAGTGGTTATAGGCGCCCGTGTTTTGGATCAGGGCACTTCATCCTCAACAAATCAAACTTCAGTTTTGGTAAGAAAATTGCAGCAGAATTAGGGTTTCGGTTATGGAGGTGTTTGGGTGATACTAAATGGCTGAAATCAAATGGGTTTGTTCCTAGGACCCAAACAGACCTGGTATGGGTCTTTGTTTCAGTTAACTTGGGCTGGATAATCACCAATTGATGAAAACAGAAAGGACATAATTTGGCGGGAAAACTTTTCTTCATCTGCGATATATTCTGGATTGATTTCGGTTAGATTCTGTTGAGATACTCTCGCTTCTTTTGGTTAGAAATTAGTTTTCAAATTCAAACATGACCGATAATTGCCTCTGGTTCGAAAAAAGGAAGGATTTTCTCACGATTTGAAGAAAACAGGGAAGTATTTGTTTGAGAAGCTATGAGATATTCTGTTTGGATATTGGAGATATTTTCTCGTGATATTCTTCAAAAGAGTTGGGAATGAGATACTATGACCAAACAGGAATTGTAAGTCTTCTGTTTTCGAAAGTTACACAGAGTTGATGCTAAACAGGGTAGAGCTATTATCAGTGTTTCTGTTAGTCAATTTTGGAATATTCGGTTGGATATTTTCAAGGGATTCGACGAGTATTCATTAAGTTACCATGTACACACGCTATTCACGTGCTTTGGAGAAGAAATATTCTGTTATTATGGTGTTTGTTTTAAAACAAGGAAGAAAACAAGTCTCGGGATTTATCTGCTGTATTTTTGGAAGTTTGGCTTGTGGTTAGACTTAGTATTACTCTAACATGAACGCGTAGAATATAAATAAGAATATTTGAAAGCAACAAGAGCGCATGAAAGATCAAGAGATAGAAATTATTTCCGTTTCTGGCAGCAGAGAATAAGAAGTGATTAATGAAGATTATATGGAGTTACTGCCGAGTATTTTCGATTCTGAAAAGTATATAAAGGGTTCTGAGTGTTATGAGAAGGATATCGAGTGATAGGGATAAAGAACAGAGGGTTACAGAGCAGATTTCTCTGTTGCTGCAGAGAAGAAGAAGAACAGCTGACGTCCATTGACTGTCGCAGAGAACTGTCCTTTATAAACAATATTCGTAACAGTCAATTTGGCACGCTTAATTTGAATTTGCAACAACTCTTGTAACGGTGATTTCTGTAACGATCTTCCAGCGTTGCAGATTCATTGTATTATTAGTTTTCTTTAATAAAAACACCATTTGAGCTATGAATTATATTTTTGAGTGTGTTTATATCATGAGAAGCTAGACCTCTACATTGGGTCAACGGAGGAAGCCGAATATCATAAATGGGTGAATTTATTTTATTATTTATTTGACTTTGCACTAATTAAAATTAGAATTATGATTTTGATTAATTAGTTATCATTTTATTTGACGGGTCATGCTTGCTTAGATGTTTGATGTCCCATGATTACGATTTATAACTAATATTTTGAGAATCTACCTTGGCAAAAATAAGAGTCTGTGTTACTTTATTGAGCGGTAATTGTTGAGGATAAATAATTGAACCTCATATTATGAATTCGGTGGAATCCTAGTCCCAGTAAATCTCTCTTTTATTTATTATTTTATTTAAACCTTTAAATTTAGTCTTGACAAGTCTTAGAGTTCGAATCTTTATTACTACAACAACAATCAAAAAAATCTGATCAATTCTTGGCGCCGCCGACGGGGATTTTTTTTAGATTAATTTTTAGGTTTATTTTTTATTTTGTACAATATTTTTATTTCATTTTATATTTTTTTTTTCCTTTATGCGCTTCTTTTTATATTTCTTTTTAGGGAATTTTTGAGGATGATGACTTCTTCAGAGGAGACGTCACCTAAGATGACATTGACAAAATATAAGCGTAGAAATTCAAATCAGTAGGCATCCTCATCTGAGATGACGCTTGGTGAATACATGCACAGGAAAAAGTATGGAGCTTTTTTTATCCACATGTGGTAAGTGAAGAATCTCCTCTAGAGATATATGAGAAGTATTATAAACACACACCACTTAGTTTGGACTTAACATTGATAATTCTGGAGTGTAAAAAATTATTTGATGATGATGATCAGTCTTGTTATGACTCTCTGGTCGAGACAGGATATGTGGATGACCCTGTGAATGATTATGTAGATGATTTGTTTAATTTATTATAAGAATCTATCTCGCAAGATCTTTCACCCGACTTAGAGGTTGTTTCTAGTCCCCTAGACTTCCAAAAGTTACCTAATTTAGGGTTAAAATTATGTGCTTCAAAAAAATTGTCAGATTACTTTGCATCCAAATACCCAGAGGACGTCCCTGTTTCTGATACCGTGCATGAGTCAATTGACAATTTCCCTGTCCCAATAGTATCACCATATTATGTTCTTTACACACTTCCTTGTGTAGTAAAAACTAGGTTTGGGGATAATCCTCTATTTCCGACAGTTTCAGTGTACCCACATTTTCATAAGTTAATTGTGAAGCTGTCGTTTGTAAATACTGTATTTTGGGTTGATTCCCAAATTTTCAGGCTGTTAATTTTTGGAGATCCGTTTCTGTACATATCCAGTAGATAGTTCTTATTTATTTATTTATTATTTTTATTTTTTTTACACTTTCCTTAGCCTTTTTCTTTTATCTGATTTTTATTGTTCTTTGTTACTATTATCTTTTGATTTATGTTACAGAGAATGATACTTTTCTTGCGTCAATCAGGTGAAATCTTCTAATCGCTGCTTTTTGACTTACATTTGTTTCTATTATTAATATTGATTGCATCCTATTACAGATTGCACTGTTTGAAACATTGAGGACAATGTTAGATTCAAGTGTGGGGGGCTGGTTAACCTTTCAAGATTTCCAAAAAAAAAAATGATTGTTAGGGTTATGACCAGCTGTGTAGCGGGTCTTTTTCATTCTTTTTTGAATTTCTATGATCAGCTGTGTAGCGGGTCTAAAAAAAATAATAAATAAATTATGACCAGCTGTGTGGCAGGTCTCTCTTTCTCTCTAATTATATGACCAGTTGTGTAGTGAGTCTCCCTTTCTCTCTTACTATATGACCAGCTGTGTAGCGGGTCTCCCTTTCTATCTTACTATATGACCGGTTGTGTAGCGGGTCTCTCTCTATTATTTTATGACCAGCTGTGTAGCGGGTCAATTTTCTATTTTGCTCGAGGACTAGCAAAATGTAAGTATGGGGGAATTTGATGAGCACGCAAGTGTGACGCATTTTCACCCATAAATACATTAGATGGGACTCATTTTATCACTAATAAACTTGTTTACAGGTATTTTTGGCAAATAAACTCCTATGGAAAAAGTCGCTCGAAAAGTGGTTTTTGGACACTCGGAAAAAGTACTTAAGGCACCTTGAAGAAGTGTTAAAGGCACCCAAAAAAGGCCTTAAAGACACCCTCATTTTGGATAAGGACACCCCCAGGCATCCCAGTGGTTAAAGGCGTCCGTGTTTTGGATCAGGGCACTTCATCCTCAACAAATCAAACTTCAGTTTTGGCGGGAAAATTGCAGCAGAATTAGGGTTTCGGTTATGGAGGTGTTTGGGTGAGACTAAATGGCTGAAATCAAATGGGTTTGTTCCTAGGACACAAACAGAGCTGGTATGGGTCTTTGTTTCAGTTAACTTGGGCTGGATAATCATCAATTGATGAAAAAAGAAAGGACAGAATTTGGCGGGAAAATATTTCTTCATCTGCGATATACTCTGGATTGATTTCGGTTGGATTCTGTTGAGATACTCTCGCTTCTTTTGGTTAAAAATTAGTTTTCAAAGTCAAACAGGACCGGTCATTGCCTTTGATTCGGAAAAAGGAAGGATTTTCTCACGATTTGAATAAAACAGGGAAGTATTTGTTTCGGGAGATATGAGATATTCTGTTTGGATTTTGGAGAGATTTTCTCGTGATTTTATTCAACAAATTGATTGGGAATGAGATACTATGACCAAACAGGGATGGTAAGTCTTCTGTTTTCGAAAGTTACGCGGAGTTGATGCTAAACAGGGTAGAGCTACTATCAGTGTTTCTGTTAATCAATTTTGGAAGATTCGGTTGGATATTTTCAAGGGATTCGACGATTATTCTTTCAGTTACCATGTACACACACTGTTCACGTGCTTTGGAGAAGAAATATTATGTTATTATGGTGTTTGTTTTAAAACAGGGAAGGAAACAAGTCTCGGGATTTATCTGCTGTATTTTTGGAAGTTTGGCTTGTGGTTAGACTGAGTATTACTCCACCATGAACGTGTAGAAGATAAATAAGAATATTTGAAAGCAACAGGAGTGCATGAAATATCAAGAGATAGAAATTATTCCGTTTCTGGCAGCAGAGAATAAGAAGTGATTAATGAAGATTATATGGAGTTACTGTCGAGTATTTTCGATTCTGAAGAGTATATAAAGGGTTCTGAGTGTTATGAGAAGGATATCGAGTGATAGGGGTAAAGAACAGAGGGTTGCATAGCAGATTTCTCTGCTGCTGCTGAGAAGAAGAAGAAGAACAGTTGACGTCCATTGACTGTCGCAGAGAACTGTCGTTTATAAACAGTACTCGTAACAGTCAATTTGGCATGCTTAATTTGAATTTGCAACAACTCTTATAACGGTGATTTCAGTAACGATCTTCCAGGGTTGTAGATTCATTGTATTATTAGTTTTCTTTAATAAAAACACCATTTGAGCTATGAATTATATTTGTGAGTGTGTTTTTATCATGAGAAGCTAGACCCCTACACTGGGTCGACGGAGGAAGCCGAATATGATAAATGGGTGAATTTATTTTATTCTTTATTTGTCTTTTGCATTAATTAAAATTAGAATTATGATTAATTAGTTATCATTTTATTTGATGGGTCATGCTTGCTTAGATGTTTGTTGTCCCATGCTTACGATTTATAACTAATAATTTGAGAATCTACCTTGGCAAAAATAAGAGTCTGTGTTACTTTATTTGTTGAGCGATAATGTTGAGAATAAATAATTGAACCTCATGTTATGAATTCGATGGAATCCTAGTCCCAGTAAATCTCTCTTTTATTTATTATTTTATTTAAACCTTTAAATTTAGTCTTGACAAGTCTTAGAGTTCGAATCTTTATTACTACAACAACAATCAAAAAAATCTGATCAAAACAGTTGGAGATTAAAAATAACATGGAAAGTATATTCAACATTGAAATGCAACATATTATATAGTAAAATAAACTTATTAGACTCTCAATCAGGAAATCAAAAGGAAGCGAGAGCATTCAAGCACTTCGTAATCATGTGAGGTTGTGTGTATGCTTTAAGAAGCATCAGATTACACCTACATGTGACATTCAAGTGAATAACATCCTTCCACTGAGATTTTTTCCCAACAACAAACCATATCGATTAACTCGTGAAACCATTTATAAATGTCAGGATTGAAATTTAACATAAATGTCCTGATGAAGAAGAAAGTTAACAAGTAGCAACCTACATTATTAATCAAAATATCAACTGGTCCCCATGCATTAACTACCCACACATGTAAATATTATGAATTAGAAGTAATAACAATAACAAATATTTTAAGAACTTTGCAATAATATCATAATGCAAAGTTTGTTGTACAATCTAAGCTGAAAGTGAGAGGGTACCAGGTACACTACTAATTTTTTCGTTCGAAAATCTGTATGAAAAAAACCTAATGCAATTACAAGTAGACCAACTTAATGATCCTTGGAAATATATATAGTTTGGATCTCTGTATCTCTTCACAATCAAAAATTCTAGACAATAAAGTCTGTAAACCTGATTTTTTAGAAGAGTTTATGTATGTAGAGTTTATATCTCTACCTTTTCTCAATCGGAAAGTCTAGACAATGGAGTCTGTAAACCTGATTATTAAAAATAGTACTTGGATGATCTCAAAAATAAATATTCAAGATCAATCTAGTCGCATCCAAATTGTCTAGTCGGAGATCTTCCAAGTAATATACTTATTATCTATCTTTCAGGATGCGAATTCTACAAGAACGAGTCTCATAACCGATCACAGTTAATATGAATGGATCTACTAAGATTGAATACATATTACTTGTGTAAATCCAATTTTAAAGATAAAAAATACAATGCAGAAAAAGAAAAACACAAGACACCTGAAGTTGGTTGACGATGAAACCACAACCGTAGAAAAACCCCGGGACCTTGTCCAGATTTGAACTCCGAAATGTATTAAGCCGCTACAGAGACTAGCTTATTATAAGAGTTTGGGCTAGAATATAGTTGAGACCGAATACACCCTCCAAGAGATTCAGTTACAGTCGTGCTCCTTACGTATCTTGAGCCTCGCAAGGCTCTACGCAATTGATTCCCTTAGACGGCGTCCTTTACATCCTAAGAGTTGCTTCAGCCTAAGTGAAGACTTTTCATGACAATATGCCTCTAACAGATAAGCATATTTGATTTCCCTTTAGATCGAATAAATCAAGAATTGGAAATTTGTTTGCAATAGACAAAACTAGCAAACCTCACAAAATGGAACAGTTACACTCACTTAGATGAGAAGCCTGGATTCTTTACCACCTCTTAAGAAGAATCTTCATCTTATCAATTAAGAATAGTTTTTAGAAAGCTATCTTGAGGAATCAAAAAGCCTGAAACAAAGAGAACTTTGCAATTGCTATCTTGAGGATAAAAGAATGAACAAGATCAGGATACACGTACCATCAAGGTAAAGATAGTCGGACCTGCCTTCAAGAATCCCTAACTGAAGTCTTTTAGTCGTAGACCTGATTATGCTTCTCATATATAGGAAACCTAAGTCAATACAGGACGACTATAACAATCAACTAAGACACAAAAGTGTCAGGGAATTAACTTCCCAGTTGAATTCTCTCTATTTATAGATTTTCAAGACCGAGGGTTGCTGAGAATTAAAGCTAACATAACTTGAGGTTCAAGCAAATACTTTCTATGTTTAGATGAAACTCTAGTTAGGGTTTCAAGTAACCATGACTTTTGATCTTGACAAATATGTCTTGAGATCCCAATTTTCCGCATGATGTGAGTAAAATTGACAACCCCATATTTGGGGGAAAAGATGAGGGCATTTTACGTAGTTCGTCATCAAAATTTCATGTCTTTGACACGCGTACACAATTGTTGAGGCAACTAAATGAAAATTGAAAATTAGATATGACGAGAAGAGATTTTGCTAACTAGAAATATCTAGAGGAGGTAATGCAAAATATTAGATGGGAAAATCTGTTACCCAAGGAACATTTTCCATGGGAACTCATTTTCCCAGTAACTTTTAAGCAAGATCATTTATGTAATTATCATCAAAGCAGGATTCATATAATATCATCTGTCTAACTATTTAAAATAGTCAATTTGTAAATTCAATCATATTGCCTGAACCAAATAGTCATGCGAATTTCTCTTCCGAGTAGCACATATAACGGATACGCAGGTGGTCTAGTTTGCTTTAAAAAAGAAATATTTGGTTGATGTCACTGTAATATACAATGGAAACATCTTTAAGTGAGGACTTATGAGTTCGAAATTCATTAGCATCAAATTCTTTAAGGATCAATTTCTTTTCACCTAGAAAAACTAATACTCGTTCATTGAAATGAGAAATTTTTTTATCGCGCATTGCTCGAGCATTTTTGTTTTAGCAGCATCATAAACTAACCATCTAAAGATATAAAATTGGTGAATAAGATCCCAATTTCGTGTACGCGGAAAATTGAGATTGTCTTTTACCAAAAATTCATGCATGAAATGAGTTCGTCAAAAAATTTATGCCTTTGACACGCGTACACAGTTAGTGAGTCAGTTAGATGAAAATGGATGAAATATTTGACGATATGAGATTTTGCTAATTAGAAATATCTACAGAAGCTAATGCAGATTAAAAAAAAAATTATTGGGAGGAAACCCAAATATTATTGCAAGTATTACCGTAACGCTAGATTACCAAAAAAAAAAACTAACTACAATGTAAAAGAAATTTTAATCCAAAATACAAACCATTATTAGTATTCACTTAAACTAACGAGAATAAATTACTCAAATTCCATTCCTAATTACGAATCCCCAATATAAAAGAGACGCCGCACCGCTGAAGAATAAAAAGACTTTTCCTCTTCCTCTATAGATACCACTACCAGCCGGTATGCACAAAAACTCTTTCCTCGCAATCGCAACAATGCGAGATGAAGAAAAAACATGGAAATCAGTAGTATAAAAAGAAGAACTCACAAACACTGAAGCTATTACTATAAACAAAACAAAACAAAACAAAAAGAGTAAAAACTTACATTTCTCTCTACAAACTCTAGTATCAGTGTAAAATTCTATGTTTTTTTGATTATTTTATGTGATGGCAGTGCTAAGAAGATAAGTTGGCAAGGCAGAGGAAGAAGCTGAAAGATCATGAGGCAGGAGGCTTAAAGAAGAAGAGATGAAGGTAAAAATACAAACCATAGTTTCAACTTTTTTTGTAAATCTATTATGTTATCTCAATTATTTGTAGGCACAAACCATTATGGGGTCTAAGCTTAGTAACCCTGAACCAATAATTCAATTATTTGTAGGCACGAACCATTATGGGGTCTAAGCTTAGTAACCCTGAACCAATAATAACAGTTGATGAAGAATATATGGACCTTAATGTAGGTTATTTGTTAAAAATTCAAAATTTTTTTGTACCTAATTTTTCTTATATATATTACTGTGATTTTGTATTTAGTTTTGATATTGACTTGTTGTTTGTATGATGTTGAATTGTAGAAATTTCTTGAGAACATACTTAAAATAGTTGAATCACTTAAGAAGCCAGGGGTTAATCCATATCCTCACAAATTTAATGTTACAATGACTATCGATAGATACAATAGAATGTATGAGACACTAAAAGCTGGCGAACGCCGGAAAGACGTCGTCGTGTCATTGAGCGGTAAGGAATTTGTTTACACAGGGAATATTGTCTGATGAAAGTTGTTTATTGATAACTATTCCAAATCATGTCGTTTATGCTTTTTCCAGGAAGGATTATGTAGAAGATAATACAATCGTCTGAGCTGATCTGTTATGATTTGCACGGACCTGGTGGTTTAGAGGTGCAACTCATGGTTGATGCTAGGTGTTGAGGGGTGAATTCAGTTTTAGGTTCTACCCGTTCTAGCCATAGCACATCCAATTCCCAAGAATAGAGAGAGAAAAAGAGAGATAAAAGGATCCCTTCTATTGTACTATATGCCTTTTTATATAGACTTTTCAAAAGCCATTCCTTTTATGATGTCAAGCCACATGTCTTAAACCTCCTTAATTACTACTTATGCCATTCATTCTCTAATACAACCTCCTCTTTCCTATGAATTCCTTCCATGTCCTTTCCATCTTATGGATACTTTCTTAATGGGTTTGGGCTTTAGTCCCCAAGTCCCCATGTTTCATGTTGGGTTTGCCTTCCCTTTGGGGCACACTAGCCCGGCTAAGGGGTAATATTTTTCATGTATCAACACTATGATATAGGTGGTTCCATATTTCCAATGAATTTATTTGTATCTCTGTGTTGTAATATTTGAAATGTCGTGAAAGGGATAACATGTATTTTATTAGTATAATACCACATTTCATTTTAATTTCTATTGCATTATACAAAATGCTGATGTTGTTTTATTGAAATCTATAAATACAAAAGATATATGTATATATATATATCGTAAACAACCTTGTGATAAGAAATATGATAAACCCCAAGTTATTTGATTCTAAATATATATATATATATATATATATATATATATATCGTAAACATCGTTGTGATAAGAAATATGATCAATCCCAAGTTATTTGATTCTTTGAGTTTGGTTGTGTTACCAAAATATGCCATTGTTATATTGAAATCTAGAAATCATAGGGTTGTGAGAAGAAAAATGATCAACCCCTAGTTATTTTGGGTCGATATTGTCTTTTGGAGCAATTGTGTATCTGGAGATACGATGACTTTCAATCCGATTTTCTAGGAAGTGATTTTTAGGTTTTCATTGCGAAGCCGCAAGCTAATTTTTCTCTTTCACCCTCTCGATTTGATCATTCTAGGTTGCATATCAACAACATCAATAACTGTTTTCCTTAATGGAAACCGATGCACTGAGTTCCAACCAACTAGGGGAATAAGACAAGGGGACCCTCTGTCCCCTTATCTTCTCTTTCTTTGCATGGAAGTGTTTTCCAAGCTCTTGACATGCTTAGAAACTCAAAAGAAAGTTCAGGGTATCAAACTAACCCCTAAAGCCACTCCCATATCGCATCTTTTGTTTGCCTGTTGATAGCTATACAAATGTTCAGTAAGGCTTTGGGACAAGTGATTAATTTCACTAAATCTGGACTTTTTTTTAGTAAGAAAGTTCATAATAAACACCAGGGAATCATTTATAGACTAATGAAAATAAAGAAAATTAATATAAAAGACACTCATTTAGGAATGCCTTTGTTCATCGATAGATCAAAACTGAAAGCTTTTGATACTATGATAGAAAAAATGGAACAAAGAATAAAGATTTGGCTAGGTAAAATTCTCTCCCAACCTAGTAAAATAGTTCTAAATAAATCAGTGCTCTCTAGCATGCCTATATTTATATTTAGTATGAGATGCTTTGTATTACCAAAAAAGATTACCAAAAGGATTAATGATATCCAAAGGGATTTCTGGTGGGGGAAACATACTAATTCAAAAGGGATATACATAAAAGCTTTTGATTTCCTTTGCAAACCTATAGATCAGGGAAGACTAGGTTTTAAGGAAGCAAACAAAGTAAATCAGACAATGATAAGTAGAATAGCATGGAGACTTGTAAGCCATACAAATAACTTATGGGCTCAGATCCTAAAAGGAAAATACTTCAAAAACATTGGTGCACTCCTATCCAAAAAGAAATCAAACTATTCTTGGATTTGGAACTGTATTTTAAAAGGCATAGCTCACATAAAGAAATACAACATTTGGGAGGTAGGAGATGGCTCCGCCATCAACATTTGGGAAGACAGATGGCTCGCAACCAGAAATGAAACTCTGGGAAATATTGTCCAAGGGACAAACCAACACATAACACTTGTGTCTGAGCTTATAAACCCAGACACAAAAAAGTGGAACATTCAACTACTTCATTCTATCTTTGATAACTCGATAGTTCAAGAAATTCTTAACATAAATCTGTTCACTAACTCCTCTGGTCATATGAGGAAAGACAAGTTACGATGGACATTAACTAGAAACAGGGAATTTACTGTCAAGTCTTTATACGCAAAACTCATCAACCTCTCTTTAGTGGTCTCACATGAATCTAAGAAATTCTGGAAAGGATTATGGAGCATGGATACATCTCAGAGAATCAAGCTCTTTATCTGGAAATGTTTGCAAGATGCTTTTCCAACTAAAACTAAGATGAAATCAACCATAGATGAAGACAACAAATGGGTTTTCTGTCGAATAGCAGAAGAATATACCTATCATCTTTTTTTCGAATGTGCATATGCAAGAACTATTTGGAATTTACCTCTAATGCAAACTCAGGGAGTTCCTCTAAACTCTACTTCTGCTAATACATCTGCTCGTAAATCTTTCTTATATCATTATAATGAATGGAAAACAGGGGACATACACTCTATTTCCATGGCCTTGGAAGCAACCAAGTGCTGGTTTATATGGAAAGAAATATGTCTCAGAATTTTTGAAAATAAAAAAAGAACTTCAGAACAATTAGCTACAAATATAACTAGACACTTTGCTTATTGGCATCCTGATTGCAGAAATCAGAACAAACCAATCAACAATACAGTAAAAGTCATAAACACAATATGGTCTCTACCGCTACTAATACCAATAAAATTAACTGTGATGCTTCGTGGATATCTGAAATGGCTAACTCTGGTTTTGGTTTTATCATACGCAATTGGACAGGGACATTCCAAGAAGCAGAAATGGGATGCAGCATGACCATCTCATCAGAAGAGGCATAAGCCGTAGCTCTCCTTAAAGCAACTCAATGGGCAGTCACAAACAACATACATCAGTTGGTGATTGAAGGAGACAACCAGGCAACAATCAAGTATCTACAAGACAAAGAATCAACAGTCCAATGGCAATGTATAGCCATCTTAGAAGAAGTAAAGTTATTAGCTAAGAATTTAGTCTCTTTTTAGGTTTTCGGTGTGTAGATAGGAGAGCTAACAAGGTGGCAGACTTGTTAGCAAAAAAGGGAAGAGGTTCCGAGAATACAACTTCCTGGAATGAAGAATCTCTTAGTTTTTTAATTCCTTCAATTGCTTTTGACACTGTAAAAGCATATGCATCATGTAACTTAAACATGAATCTCCATGTAACTGCTTTTGCTGATGTTAACCCTAGAAATTCAGCCATTGGAAGAGCCATTCTTCAAGAAATGGACTCTCAAGAGCCTGAATCCGCATATTAACGGATGCCTTTCAATATAAGTCTTACTTTCAAAATAAAAAAAAAAGAGTAAGGATCTTATATGTCCATGAGATTTCTTGGATCCTTCTGTTCCACCAAAGGTAATCGAGCACCTACTTAGCAATTGCCATGCAGCAAAGTTCAGATCGACAATGGCGGATTAATCAGTTAAATAAAATGCAAATTTCGTCAACTATGCAGCCAAGCATTCGCAAAGCTGGAGTTCTCGTTACTTGGCGTTTAATGCATTCCACAAATATTAATTGGGCGCAAAAAACTCGGCATATATTAGATATATCAAGAACACATTTTCATCGAGTGGAATATATGGGTAATGTTATCCTATGCACCCATGAATAGGATAAGAAGCATTAATTAATTACTATAGTTTTCTGTTATATAATCATTATTAGACTCGTGTGCCAATGAAAAAACAAATTCCCATTATTGCCCATTGTTTCTCTTCTCTATGTCTCTTTAACTCCTTTTTTTTTGTTTTGATTGGATCTTTTAACTCAGCCCGTCTTCTTCTTTATTTTTCTTCCAAACCTACAATAAAATTGATAAAAAGATTTTGATTGATGAAACAGATTTTGATCGATAAAAAGAATTCATCAAAAAATCGTGTTAATGATTAGCTTAAAAAGAGATCAAAAATAGTTGATAAGTTGTGTATTTCAAAATCTGTAAACAAACTGAACTAAAAAAACAGAAATCAATCTGTTGATTCAAAATCATCGATTTTTATTTTGTATTTTTTTATTTTGAAAATAACTTTTGTTGTTTAGATCCAACAATGCAACAAAAGAAAAAATAACAAAAAAAAATCTAGGAAAAATTCAGAATAGTGTGGCTATAAACTACTAAATAAACATCCCTTTAGTTTCATATTTTCATTAATATTAATGCCATTAGTTTGTCTTTGGTGAGTTCATGAGAGGGAGATAAAGAAACGAAATGGAGACTAAAGATAAAAGAAGGGCATTATCTTCTTCGACTCTACAAGGGTATTAATGGTATACAATGATATTTGTTAAAAAAGATATTAATTAAAATTTCACCTTTTTATTTTCACGAGATATTTATTTTTTCCAAATAAAAATAACTCAATTAGTGATCTTTTATCCTATGCGTGCATGCATACGTTAACATTTGCCATATTAAATATATGCGTTATCCTTAAAAAAAAAGCAGAACCGGCCGGCTATCAATCCCCTACTAGATGAATTTTTTGACAAAGATACTAAGCAATATTATACCTCACTTGGATTCAGCTACGACTACTTGGTGTAAACTAGAGTCCTCACTTTTTATATTTTTCTCACGGAAAAATCAACCGACATTTTTGAGTAAGTTTTAATTTTTAGTTTATATTTACCAAACATTCAATTGTTTTTATTTACACGGCATAGCATAACAAAGCACATCGGAAAAGCTTTTTTTCAGGACTCACAACAATACAAGATTATGCCTTAATTAAACAGGTTATCAGGGTTCAATGCATACACGCGCAAACTAATTTTTTGGTTATGCGATAAATTTTGGAGAAGTAACTTATCATTGTAGTATATTTTGTATCACATGACAAATTTAGTTCATAAAAAATAAAGATCATAGTAGAAATTTTGAGCTAAAGAAACAAATATTAAGTTGAAAAGGTACACATTTAGTGTTAAAAGTGATCTTATTAAATCACATCATAGATATTTGGGACATGAAGCGAGCAGTGGGCATCATGGAATTTTCCAACAAGAATTCTTAGTGAACCGTCCTCACGAATAACACCAATACGGTTTTTTATATACACTAGATTTGTATACGTGCTACGCACCGGACATTTCATTTTCTTTTAATTTGGTGTGTGTGGGGTTTCGTCCCACCCAGTCCCGTGGGCATACATTTTTTATTTGATGTGTGTGGGTCTTCGTCCCACCACGTGGGCATAATTTTTATTTTTAGATTTCTGAAAGGTAAATGAAGAAGTATTTGGTCTCATCTGCACTTTGAGCTCCTTTTTATAAAATGCAATTCAATGTGTCTAATTATATGCTACTGCTAAGTCCAACTGCATGTGTCAGAGTATCCTAGCATGTAAACTACTTTTCCCAAAACGTATGCTCCAAAAATATCTAAGAGACGGAAAAACAATTAGAACCAAAAGAAAAAGTCAAAGCAGTATCAATTTTTATTTGTGGGGGTAAAAAAATTCATGGTAAACCAATTTTCTAGAGTAACCAAATAACTACCAACAAAAAATATCAAAAATAGCTTTGATAAGACGAGAAAAGAAGAAACGTAATAGATTTTAGACAGACAATAACAACAAGAAGAAGAAAAAAAAGAGAGACATAGAAAGAGAGGGCAGATTTTTCAACTTCTCCTCTCTTTCTTTCTTTCTTTTTCATTTTTCCTTCTCCGTTTCACCTTTCAAGTTTTCATTTTTGACAAATATTTAATCTCTCAACAAGATTTTCTTTAATACATTCATTTGATCACAAGAAAATATAGATTGATCCCAACTCCGTCATTTTGGACGCACATTTTTGTTTCTTTACATGCATTTTTCCCCGGTCGGACGACAATATGAGTAGGGCTCGTTCCGCATTCTCTTCACCAGAGTCATCCCCACCTGTATCACCAAATACTAAGATTGATAATGCAGATAACTCATCAACTTTACAAGGTAATTTATATTTTGTTAAATTTACGTGTATTGATCGACTTTAATTAATGATTTATTTAACAGAATATATTGGCAACTGATTTTTTGGTTTGTTATATTGTTGCAGGTTTGGCAGCAAGTGTGAAGCTATTACTTAAATTAATAGAAGACCATAACGAGGCATGCACCAAAGATTACGACGGTCGTAAAATGCAAAGAGTTGCTAGTATGATTACCATTGTAGACGAAGTTAAATCTCGGATTCAAAAATCACAAGCTTTGGTTAAGAGAAGAGAAATCTCGTTGCGAAGGTGCAACACAGAACTAAGGGCTCATCAACATAATCCACATTTACCGAAAGATCCTAAGAAGCTACTACCACATCATCATGAGTCGAGCCTTTCATGCCCCAGTAGTCCTACAGATGAAAAAGAAATTCTGCGAATGGAGCTAAGCGCAAGCTTAGCGGCACGAAAGAGCCTGGAGAAAATGTTCTCAAGCTTAGGGAAGGAGAAGGAGATAATGGCGTCAGAACTTGCGCGCAAGGTTCACGAGTTAAACGGGATTGAAGAGCATCTGAATGATCTTAAAGCTCAGAATAAGTTATTGCTAGCCAAGGTGCAAACTTGTGCTGCTGAGCATAAATGTATGAACCAATCTGATTTAGGTTTGGGGACTTCATCTGCTGATCAACAAGATAATGTAGCTCTAGAAGAGCGTAACAAAGCCCTCTCGGCGCATCTTCTCAAGTCGCTGGGTGGTTATAGATTGTTAAAGAGGAGATTAAAGAATGCACAAGAAGAAAAGGCAGGTATTATTGAAAAGATGCTGGAGATGGATGAACAAGCTAAAATCGGGCTCCACCGAATTGCTGAGCTCCGCAAACGCATTTCTGAGAACGAAGAACAACGAACATTAGTACTCGGCCTAGACGAGGAATTATCTGCACTGGAGGATGTATTCCGAGGCTTTGAGAAATTCATGTATGTGAAGGATAGGCAAGATAGAGCCAACACTAGTCATGATCAATTATATGATTAGAATAGTCTTCAACCGGTCTTCCTAATTTTTGTCTAGAAATAGGATCATCAGTGAGTTTTATATTTCACCTTCGTGGTTTACGTGGAGAGAAGAGAACACATTCTTGTTGTTGAGTAATTTGTGTTGTGAGATTATATGTTTCTTCTTTACTAATAAAAGATTAAAGTGTACAATTTTGCGCTTAATTCTGTGCTCCAATCTTGCAGATTGGTTACACTTTTCTGAACATGAGTACTGAACAATTGTCATTTCAAACAACTCAAATCAATTATTAACAAAATCTATTGCAGGCAATAGAAAAAATCCATCCCATAGACATTTAGCTATACAGGCAACAAAAACACTTGGGCCAAATAAGCTTCACATGCAACAAAAAATAAAAACAAAAACAACCCACACCCAGAGAGGCAGGAGTCGGGCAAAGACTGCATCCCGGGCACTTGCATTTCACATAAATAAAATACAGATTACTACTAGCTCATAAAAAGATTAATAATAAAAATTACATGCTAACACTGACAATTTATCTAAATACTTTCTGTTTTTTGGCCAGGGTCAAACTGGAGACCTTGAGCGTGTTAGACTGATGTGATAACCAACGACACCACAAAACATATAATTCATCTAAATGCTAAGCCAGTCAAGAAACTGATCTGCGGTCTCTGACCAGTTGGGTTCACTCCAACTACAGTGTAACTTCACCTTTGTATCACGATAATCTTTAGCAGAATGACTAGTAGTACCAACACAGTGATACATACCTGTGTCAAGGGAATAAAATAAAATACCATCTTCATGCAACCTCGGAAAGTAGATTTTGTGTTCTCCATTTCACTAACAGGAGCAACTGCCGAGATAGAAGATGTATTGCTAACACACAGCATATGCCTCCCCAGATCTTTAACTTCAACCCAAACCATTTGAGTGTCGTTCAATCTGAAAATACGAACCCACTTCCCCAAATGGCCTAATAACACACATAAAAGTTTTCCTTCACACTCCACCAAGAACTCTTATAGATAAACTCACAATTAGGCCGGGTTACCATGGCTGAAACTTCCCAACTTATATTGTCATTCTCTTGTTTAGGTACTCCTAAAGTTCCGTTTAGGTCTAAGCAATAGAATGCTCCCTTGTAAAAAACTGGATTGTTCAAATCCGTGTCGAATTCCATGGGTTTCTTACTGGGACGTAAGTAAGTGCCATCAAAAGAATCATACCTCCACTGTTCTTCTCCCCGTTTAATGAAGAAGATGGACACACTAGCATTTACTGGTTTATGGAAGGCAAAAACTACAGTCTGCAGAAGTCGGCAAAGACGAGAATGAGATACCTGAGAAATGTCCCTTATCTGGCAAGTCTGAAAGTTTTGATACTGCATCTCGTGAAGGGATTGTGGAAGAACAATGTCAGGCCTTTCAACATGAGCAACCACCCACCTTTCGAAAAGCGAATTCTAGAACCTTCAACCATTTCAGGAATACTCATTAGGTATTTCTCATTATTATGCAGCGGGTTTACGAAATTGTGGATGGATCTATGGAAGTTGGAGAAAATCAGCCATGGGGATAAATCTGTGGTCTGGAAAGTTCCAGTAGAGGAGGATCTTCTAAGATTCATCATTGCATGGTATCTTTTACTCACTGCACGTAAATGTATGTAATCCAATGTATGAAGATAGTTTGATACTGACCATACCAAATCATCGTTTGGCATAATCTCCGGTCTTACTTCTTCGATATCTTCTTTCTCATCACCCCTAGCAACACCAATTATGTTTTCCATTACCTTTATAACTTTATCCATATGTTTGAGCTTTCCTAAAATACAGTCTGTTATTCTTTTATCATCGACCCTACAAAGTAAAGAACTAGAACATCATTAAGCAACAACATCTATTCAATCTCTATTACACATGAGAACAAGGTGAGAGAACATGGATAATATAAGATACAAAGCAGTACTACCGAGGAAGAAAAACTAGAAACCAATTCATGCTTTCACCAGCAAACAATGCATGTCCAACATCCAAACCACTTCAACACAATGAAAACTCATGGCAGCTGGGCCCGAAATACAGAACTATTTTTTGTTCTGGACGTGTAAAGATATTGATGCATCACTATCACCTTATGCACATGCAAATATTGAACTAATCTTTCGGACTTAGATATGCAGCAAGTAGAGTTTGAAGGGGATAGTAAAAGCACAGTAGAGGTTGTACTTAGTAACTCCTGCTTTAGGTGGGAGGATACGCATATGATTAGCGTGCAAGACTTTATTCAAATCCTGATGCATCATATTGAACCAACAAGCTGCAGGGTGAAATATAAAGCTGATGCCAATGCACAAGGTTGTATGACATGAGCAATAGATATAAACTACACAGGGTACAGCTGAACTGATACAACTGTATCTCTTAGCGTCGAGGGCACAGTTCAGTAGATCGATAAGAATAGCTAATTAGAGACAAGCAAATATAAATCGATGATACTAATAATGTGCTCCCTCCGTTTCAAAATAATAGGCTGGTTCATGTATAATCTACACATGAAACCAGCCTATTATTTTGAAACGGAGGGAGTATCATTTTTCAAATTTACCTTGGAGGTGTAGTAATCATCAGCCACTGAGGCAAGAACCATGGTGTCCGTAGATCAGGACATGGTAAAGAAAGTGAAATACTTTGATCTTCCAAGTCATATTTGTACAAGCTCATTTCTCCCTGTAGTGTATAATACACACAGCCTTTTGAAAATCCCAAGTCTGAGGCCAAGCAAGACAACTGAGTACGGCGGCTTAGAAAGAAGACATGATCATCCAAACTTTCACATCCACCCAAGCCATTGCAGAGAAATCCAATTTAGAGACTACAATTTGGCTTACATAGTTTTGATAAATCCCTCTACTAATACTAGATATATATATTAGGAAGACCTCACCAAAAGACTCCACAAAATACTGTTTAAAACAATAAGCCAAACCTCCAGATAGTGATTCAGTCGATATGCCATCTAAGCAAACATGAAATTTAGTTACTGCAAGGGTTTCTTCATTATCGATATCAGACCCACGCTGTATTTCTATCTCCAAGTAGACACCATTCCAACACATTATATGTAACGTACAATTGAGATATAACATTGTTTCAGGATTATACAATACATTACCAAACTCATGTTTTCTCCATTGTTTTTCACCAGGGTGACAAAATAGAAGAAAGTCAGGAGTAACACCACGACAATCAAAAAGTAAGTAAACCATGGAATCAGCATCATAATCCTCATTGTCGCTACAATTACTAATGCTGGTGCTGAGGCGAAGTTAGAAGACAATCTTTGATCCAAAATTTACTAATTACATTTTTGGGCAAACTAGGTAAGTGAATGGTATCTAGTTATTGGGGATTCCAAAGTAAACAATTTCCATAATTAGGATCAGTATCATCGTCCTCACAAACACTGACTACCCACCCTTTATGACAAGATTTCTGATAAAAACTTCTTTTACTTAATTCTGGTATAAATTTGTTTGAATTTCTCTTGTTTAATTGATAATCATCATCACAAATGGTATAGAAAGTTTGGAACTTACCATCTTTAGCATGCGGGAAAACAAGCCATGGAGCAACCTTTGGTGATGGTGGAAGTCTGCGCTCACCTCTTCTTTGAATTTCTAATTTCTCCATGGAAGCTGAAGAGAAAGGAAAGTGAGAAACCATAGATTTTTGTCAACAAATTTCTTCTATGCAGAAGAGTAAGAGTGGGAGACTGTGAGTTAAAAAAGGAACTTTCTCTTTTTCTTTCAATTGGAAGTAAGACGTAGTTTTGGATTTTTTTTACATTTTGACTTGGATACTTAAGCTTCCTCATTTAATTGGGCCCCTACAAACAATTAGGGCCCTGACCAATTTATACCCACTTTTTTTACTCGGTCAACAAAAATCCTTGATCTGTACCAATTTATACCCACACCAAACATTACAGGGGTTCCATAAGAAAGGATAAAAATAGTGTTTTACCTTTACTACTTAAAAACCTATTAACCTAAACATAAGGCCATCAATTCAGTTTCTAAAACAAAATCAAAAACCATTCCCCTCCCCTTCCCTTCCATAATCGGATTCTCTCATCTCTCCACCATTGACGACCCAAAATTTTCTTTTTCTTCGTCGATACGAAAAACTTTAATCGACGATTAACTTCTTCTACAATCATGACTCGAACCAATGAGTACAAAGGAAAGTTTGCTAACCCTGAGTTGGTAGAGAAACCCAAATTGAAGATTAATCTCAAAACCAAGCAAATATCAAGCCGGAAGAAATATAAGAAGAAATGGCGCCGATTAGAAAGTAAGTGACTAAAACCCACTTCTGTTTTGATATTTTCTTCAGTTTTGACTGTGAAATTGAGTTGTCAAACCGATTTTTTTTCAGTTACAGTGAGTGGGTCGTTACTCTGTATTATTTTTATAACATAACGACCCTATTTCTACATGTATACTCTATGAAAAATCGTTAAACTGTATGATGCTCTAGTGAACGACCCTGATTCTGCTACTACAATTTGTTGCCCTAGATTTGGCTCGTTACTCTGTATGATGTTATAACATAACGACCCTATATCTACATGTATACTCTATGAAAAATCGTTAATTTGTATGATGTTATAGGGAACGACCCTACTACAAATTTTTGTCCTAGATTTGGCTCGTTAACTCTGTAACCGAATCCCTTGACGACCCTAATTCTGCTAAGAACAGTCTCTCTGTCTTTAAAATTGGTAGGGTCGTCATTATATATAAGCGCGTACTGATTGAATTCTTTTGGTTTAGATTTGAGTGGTTACCTCTATATAGTAACAGATGACGACCCTTGTATAGAAACAAAAATACTCACTGTCCAAAAAATTGATAGGGTCGTCAAATTATTAGTTAGACTCGTCCTATTAGGTATAAGAGTCGTTTTTTGTTTTAAACAAAAGGGTGACGACCATTGTTCTGATAGGATTAAATACTGAACTTATTTGTTCCTTTTTTGTGTATGTTACCAATGTAGTAAAAAGAAAAACAAGAAACACATGCCCACTCCTCCTTACAAACCTCCCCGACACACTAGATACTTAAATGCCGGTCCATTCTGAGGAAGAAAGTCGGATGAGGTACCGTTGTCTATGAACAAACCAAGAGACCCATATAATGATTCGTCGGATTCGTCGCCTTCTTCCACCCATGTTGTATCTTCTTTCGGTAGCGATGAGGAACAAATTATGGAACAAGAAGAGATTCATGATGATGGTAACGATGGTAATGGTGGTGGTAATGGTAGTTCTGTACTAGGTGGTGGTGGTGGTGGTAGTGATGATGATGATGATGATGAGGAGGAGGAGGATGATGAAGGTAATGATGGTAAGGGTGTTGGTGGTGATGATGATGATGAGGAGGAGGATAAAGAGGATGATGAAGGTAATGATGGTAAGGATGTTGGTGGTGATGATGAGGAGATAGTGGAAAAGAAGGTGAGACTGTGTACACGGAAGGATGGGAAGCCAGTTGCAGAGAGCGCAAGACACATTCCCCCCACACATTTGATGCTAGAACGTCTTCGTGGTGGTAAGGCGAGAGAAGAACCTAGAGATGGCTGCGAAGTTCTATTTGGATATAAGGGAAGCTGGGCTCGTACCATCTACGAATTTTTTTTAAAAATCTCAACTTTGCTTGAATATTTGATTTGTTGATTTTACCTTTAATTTTTTTTTTATATTTACTTGTTTATTCTTTTGTAGGATCATAAAAATGTTGTACGTCTTTTCAGAAGGCAATCTTCTTATGCGAAAATGTCCTTGAGGGATCTAAAGGATGAATGTGGAAGAGTCAAGGAGATTATTGAAAACTGTGCTTTGTATACTGCCGTTGTGAACTCTGTGATTGCATATGACAAGGTTTCAATATCAAGTTTCAGTGAGAGGTTTTACGGCGAAACACATACATTTTTGTTCCTTTTTGGTGAGATGGCATTTACACCCGATGATGAAGATCAGATATTAAGGCTTCCCGTCGAAGGAAAATCCACCAATGACAAGTTCAAGAAAAGGCTTAGTTGGGAAGAAATTTATGGATTGACCGAGAGATTGTTTGGCTGGGATCAAGAGACCACAAATGGCTTTTTCGTGAAGGGAAAGAAATACCTGAAGAAAGAATTCAAACCCGTAGATATTAGGGAAATGTTTGTTGGAACACTCATCAAAGAAAAAGTTGATGGTCTTTCTGATGCTGAATGTCGTTATGCGGCGGCTGGGTATTTTTTGTATACACTTGCGTCGCATATATTTCCCGACAGTAAGGGTAACCGGGTGAGTGTCAACCTTCTTCAACTTTTGGATCCTTTGGAAGATGTGAATGAGTACTCTTGGGGGACTGCCATGGTTGCATATTTGAATTGTCAGTTATCAACCGCAGCTCGGGAACGATCTTCTCAAATCCATGGGAATACGGATCTACTCCAGGTAATTGGATTGGAAAAAATTGTCTACTTTATTTATGTTTATTTATTCTTTGAACTTTTTTATACCTATCGGATAGTTTTATTTTATTTTATTTGGTGTCAACATAGGTGTGGATTTACGATCGTTTCCCTTCATTGATCAAAGACAATCCCGACGTCACAATCAACCCAGGATGGAACAAAACTAAACCAAGAGGGACTCGATACTTGTACACTGGGTGTCAGGATAAGGAACAAAAAGATGTTTTTTCAGAAATGCGCCAAAAAATGGACAACATCACAGCTGCAGAGGTAGTCTTTGATCCTTATAAGAATGATTAGGTGAGCGCAATGGAAGATGTTGTGTATTACACTGGCCCTCTGTTTTACCCTTACGGATTTTCAATGTACAATCCTATGAGAATCATGCGTCAGCTTGGGTATATTCAAGATTCACCAGTACCTGATTATGAACCGCGATTCAAGCAAAAGTTAGACAAATGTGAGTCTAACGAGGCGGAATTAGTGGTTGTTTATGAATCTGAACCTAAGACCAAGCATTGAGATGACATGCACAAGCATAATAGCAAGATAGACATCTCTTTTTGGGAGCATGTGAATGAAGGTCACGAGTCCACAACAAATTACTTGGAATGGTATGAACGCTTCTCTCACCCTCGAGTTATCCGGATAGATTCTCCTGGCACTCGAAGGAGCAACAAGGCATCTTCATCGGCTTCTACATCTGACACCAGAGATGATTCCACCATTCTTAAGCTTATGGTAAGTATTTATTTTTGGTATTGTGTTATTCATAAACACACAAATATAAGTTATTTAACCTCGGGTTATTTAATAAGAATTAGTATTTAAATGAAAATATAGGGAACGAATGAAGATTCTTATCAAGGCATTTTGTTGCACGGACGAGAAAGGAGAAGTGGTGGAACCCGAGCGAATCGTAAGTATGCTGATTATTGCAGCCATATTGAAAATCCACAAGCGAAGAAGATGTTTGCTGATTTGGATAAGAAAATTAAGAGGCCTAGGAAAACTCGAGAACAAATGAGACAAAAACGTGCTCAACATGCTGAAGCAAGTCAAGGTGGAGGAAGCCAAGGTGAGGAAAGCCCAGAGGAAACAGAAGATGTTGATTCCCAAATTGCTAGCCAAGGTCGTCGTAAGAGAAGCCGTACATCAGCTGGTGAAGGAAGTCAGGGAAGTCAGGGAGGGCGAGATGGAGGTCGAGGTCGAGGTGGAGGTCGTAGCCGTGGTGGAGGTTGAGGCCGAGGTGGAGGTCGTATTGTTGAGTGAGGATATGTTCTTATAATGTAGTCATGGAAGACCTTTAGTTTCAAAGACCTTGAACTTTAGTTTGTTTGTTTGGTTATTCAGAAGATACAACTATCTACTTCTTGTTAAACTTGGTTTGTTAACACATTGCCGCTTTATTTTATATGTTAGTAGTTTTATTTCAAAAATTAGAGTTAATGTTTTTAAATAATAATACTCAAACTAATGATCTACCATAGGTGTCGTCATCTTATGACTGTGTATGATGACGACTGTTAACAAATTAGTTGAAACATAACAAGAGTCGTCATAAGACTCGTATAAAATAGTAACGCCCCTTACTGAATATTATCCAGAATGTGCATCTATTTTTTAAAAATAGAGTCGTTACTACTTATATAGAAATAAGTGATGACACTACTGAACCAAAACATCCAGGAGATCAAGCTAATATTTCTCCTCTACAGTCGTTATGTTATTGATATAGCAGATCAACGACTGTTACCGAAAAAATCTAGAGTCGTTACTTTTTAAATGGAAAGCATGACGATCTTAAGTTACAAAAACATCCAGGAGGCGAACTAAATTTTCTATTTTAGAGTCGTTATGTTGAATATATACAAAAGTAACGACTCTATATGTTGCTTAAATCATAGGAACACCACTTTAAGGCATATAGAGTCGCTTATGTTTATATGGTAATAAATGACGACTCTAGGTTACACCAACATCCTGGGGAAAACCAAGTTATGAGTCGTTATTGTTACCCTCCCTATGCGTAGACGACCCATTTTTGTAAGTATAAACGATGAACCAGAATGGACTTTGATTTCATAAAGAAAATAACATTACATTAATCTCGTATTACATAAGAGTTAATATGGGTATTCTAGAATTTGATACATCAAATGTTCGTCGATGAACCTCCTAGCACGTCGATATAATATGGTATATTCTTTGTGGTGAATGAAGTTTGTTTTCCCGTTACGAATTCTCCATAGCCCATTGAAGCGTTCCAACTGAAATTCAATGAATTCTTAAGCCATTAAGCTTTAGTATGCTAACTTTAAACGATGCCAACTTTTAACGATGAATATAATCAGATTACTTAATTTTTCCCTAAGAGGAGCTTGTGGATGATATTCTTACACCATATTCCTAACTTTAACATACTCTCGCATTGAACTTTTCATATAGTTGAAACGAAAAGCCAAGTCTTTCCACTTACGGTTATTGGGAGTCCCGGTTCGCCCGTTAAAGAACTCTTTAACTTTCTTCCAAAATATTGAATAGATTTCATTTGGACGTTCACGAAACGTATTAGCAAACGATTTAGCAAGACATAAATCTTCATACGGTTCCCATTCCGCCATTGCCACTAAAAGTTGAAGTACTTTGGTTGAAAACTGAATGTTTTAGGGTTTTTCTCAAGAGGAGTTGGATGTATTATATAGAAGGAAACTGTAGCGGTCGGCCTTGTCTCTCCATGTCTACATTCAACAAAAAAATTACACATCCATGAGATCACTAAATAAAAAATGCTAAATTAAATATAACTAAATGGTTAAGGGAAATGTACCAAATCAGTCATATAGTGTTGAGAGGTGTCCGGACCCATTATATTGACGGGTTCTGGATGAGAGCTTGGTTGCACCACCAACTGCAACATAACACAAAACATTCATTAGAGGGTCGTCAATATGTATAATAAAACAATGACGACTTCTATATTAAGTAACCTTGCCAAGGCTAGAGTCGTCATACATGGAACTTGGAGACCAACGACTCCAAAGCCTTAAAAACTGGAAATTCTTACATTTACTAGGGTCGTCACTTACTATTTTAGCAGATTGACGACCAAATAGGGAGTGAGGAGATGTCAAATGTGTACCAGGGATAGGTCGTCATGGGCGTTATAGCAAGCGAACGACTCAACTGGTAAAAAATGACGATATTAAAATAATACTAACGACTCTTGACTTAAAAACACACACCAATCTGTTCAGTTTTCTTAATGGGTCGTTCCGGTGTGTAAACAAAAAAGATGACGACTTTTTTGTATCTGCAAGAGTCGTCAATTTGTTAATATATAAGGTGACGACCATATTAGCAGTTAATGTGTGTTTTGAATTCACCTAATGCGGTTGAGTCGACCAACGGATAAAAATTCAAAAAAAATGATAGTTGGGTGATTCAAGTCTATAAATAGAGACCCATATATCACCTCTTCTTCACCCAAACCATAATTCTCAACATTCACAACCTTTCTCATAGATTTAACATTCAAAAGGAAAAAGAATATATCTTCAAAATGACTACTCCCTACACTTCCGAAGAGAAATGTGCCATTACGAGAGCTTGGTTGACAGTCATAAACCACTTTGAAGATCAAGACAAATACATTGATCAAACATCGGATACTTGGTGGAACCGTGTATTCATCGTTTTTGTGGCGTTGGACGGAAATTGTAACTCAAGGTCTTTGAAACTCGTCAAGGAACGGTTCGAGGAGATAAAATTGGAATGTGATGCTTTCAAAAGAGAATTGAAGGCCGTAAGGGAAGCCATGCCCAATATGGTGGGTGTTATAAGTGTAAGTATTTAAACAAGAGGTAAAACTTATCAAAATCTTTGAACAATACTAACTAAGTTTTTGTTTTGTGTTTTCAGTTGGGGAAGGCGTATGCGCGATATGAGGTGCTTCGTGGGAAAAAGTTTGAGTTCGACCATTGCTACTTTATCTTGGAGGGCACTATATATAATTACGCCATTTATGGTTAAGTGTATAAGTGCACCGTTACTAGATATTGTATTTCATTTCCTTCAATGCAACCCTATGCAAGATGTACGCCTTTTACAATTCAATGAAATGATTCTATGAAATCTAAAATTATGATAATCCAGTGCAAGGGTCGTTAGTATATTAAAAAAGAAACCGAATGACTATACACAAAATTTGAAATGTCTGGCTAGGGCCGTCATCTTCTATGAATACATAGATGACGACTCTAAGTGTTTTTTTACTGAGTGTATTGGTTTTAGAGTCGTTTGTCTGTAAACAAAAAAAATTAACGACCCTTTGTGACCTAGTTAAAAAGGGTCGTTACTATTTATCACACTAACCTAACGATTTTTCATAACCTGGGAAAGTTGCAGGTTTTAGTCGTCATTGGGAGTGTCAATATAGTGACGACAATCTAGAGTCGTTTGGGTATTAACAACCCCGACTATGACGACCCTTACACTGAGTTCTTCCATGGCGTGGATGATTCAACCACTTGGAGCAACAAACAGACAAATCTAAGGGTATAATATGTTTACCTGATTGTTTTGAGCTTGGGGTTCCTCATTTTGAGTGTTGGTTCCTTCATTTTGAGAAATGGGATCTTCATGTGCACCATTGTTCATAGCTTCCTCCATCAATATCTCCTCATCAAACATCCAATCCATATGATTAGTTGAGACAATCTTGCCATCAACACAATCATTGTTGTTGTTTGAAGCTTCACCAACATCATTTCCTCCGCTAGAGTCACTGATTTCAAATAACCCTAACTTCCCCCCCTCCCCAAAACTCAAATTTTCCTTCTCTACAACATAAAAACACAATATTCCTTTTATCAAAAAATTATCCCCAAATCTGATTTTAATCTAACTAACTAATTAACATCTTAATCCACTTAATTAAGTTAATCATATGTAATAATTTAAGGGTAGTTTTGGCATTTAATAAAAATTAGGATAAGGGATATCCTCCAAATGCTATTTCATGACCCTTTTTGTCCTCTAGTGTGAGGCCCCCAATTGTTTTTTGGGGACCCCAATTAAACGAGGTTAAGCTTCTACCTTTGAAATTCAGTCCCGATCAACATGTCCAGGAGCTGTGGTGTTGAGTCCTAGGTGCCGTGCCGAGAGTTGCAGCATGCGTCCGTGAAAGCTTGTTGGCTTGGCTTGGAAGGGACACTCTTTTTATCTTTTTTTATTACATTACATGCCTCTCAATTTGCACTTTTGGTTGTGGTGGTTTATGTAGGAATTCTTTTGTGATATACAGAAATCGACTCAAGTTACAAATCCACTTAAAATCTTATATGTCTTCCGTATTTTAAATTACATGGTAGAAATTATAAGAAGTTGTGCAGAATCACCAGCGGTATATTGTTGGTCTAAAATATAATAAGTTCGTCGAAATTATATAAACACCGGGCTAGTGGTTATGGCGGACTTACTAACCCTTCAACAATTACAAAATGAGTAGAGTGAATAATTGTGCAAGCTCTCTTAACACAATTAGGGTACCAGAGGCATGCATATATATTGAGCTTTTTTTGTTTTTATGCTAAATAAAATGTATTAACTAAGAAAGTGAATCAACGTCTGACAAGATATATCTCTCAATGACACTAGGTGGCTCAGTATGCCACTCCTTGGTAATACCATTCATCCTGCTATACTTTGCTAATTCGTCAGCAGGTTTATTACATTTCCTAAACACAAACTTACATTCCCATTGTGGGATGTTTTTTAAACTATCAATGACATCTAAAAGAATGTCTTCATTCTCCCATGCAATAGATGGTGAAGAGAAGTTGATGTAGTTATCGATTCCTTGCAGATTTGTTTGGAAAACAATATGTGTATGCCTTAGCTCAACTCCCCATTTAATCGCCTCGAGAAAAGCCAGACATTCTGCTTGTTCTGAGATCCCTATTACTGCATAACATTTGGATTTGCAGTCCCGCTATCTACCTGTAAAATCACGTAAGACAATGGCAATTCCAGTTAGGCCTGTATTAACATCATATGAGGCATCACAGTTGAAAGCATAAAAATGATAAGAAGGTGGATTCCATTTTGGTGTCTCCTTCCTAGATAGTAGGCATGTGCTAATATTTTCTGGGCTACTAGAGTGTAGTTTCTCAATATAATTAGCAAAGGATAAGGAATTTCTAGCAGTTACTATAGGGTCAGCTGTTTTATTCTAAAACTGGACTTCACATCTCTCGTTCCAGATGGACCAAGTAACGATCATTGCAGTGATGATCTTGACAGTTTGGTTCAACTGATTATGATTTCGTTGTACCATCCAGCTTTCAAACATGGCAGTTAAGATGTGGTTGAGCCCTGCCAGAACGCTAGCACCACCAGGAATCTGCATCCAAACATCCCTAGAGAAGGGGCAATTGAAGAGAATGTGCATAATAGATTCATCAAACTGATTGCACATCGAACAGAGACAGTTTATGTATCTGCAGTTTCTTGAAAGCCCGACTTTGGTTGGAAGAGAATCTGATAGACATATCCACCAAAAGTGCTTCACCCTTGGCCAAGTTTGTACTCCAAAACTTCTTCCATCTCAATGAAGAGTTTGGAATCTTGTCAGAAGTCTGCAGATTACCAAGACTCAGCTCATGTAGTTTGTTGTAGGTTGACTTCAGAGAAAATACTCCATTGTGTGTTAGTCTCCAGATAAGCTTGTCTTCAGCCATAATAAGAATTCTCATATTCAGTATGAGCTCCACTGTTTTGTTATCGAACAAATGATAGAGCAGATCATGGTTCCATGCATTGCTGCCTTGAATGAATAGATCTTTGACCCATATATATTGTTCAATGTCAGCCACTCCCTCTTTTGGTTCTGGTGGTGTATTCATCCCCGGAATCCAGACGTACAACCAAATTTTGATCTTATTACCTCTTCCTAATCTCCATCTTCTATGCTGCTTTATGAAAGAAATTTGTTTCTGAATACCTTTCCAAGACCGGGAGCAATTGTTTTTGATAGTTGCATGAAGCAGACTTGTGTCCGGAAAATATTTGGATTGAATAGCTTTGACCCACTGCTCCTCCGAATTTATACAAATTCTCCAAGCTGCTCTTACAAGAAATGCCTCATTAAGAACCTTTAAGTCTCTAAAACCTTGTCCACCCAAATTTTTATGCAAGCTTAAATATTTCCAAGAAATAATGCAGGTGCCTCTCTTTTCCTTAAATCCCCACCAGAAGTTACGTTGAAGGGTTTCAATTTGCTTGATGATATCCACTGGTACTTGCAGACAACCCATTGTGTAGGAAGGAATCGTATTAGTAACTGTTTTAATCATCAAAGATTTGTTGCACTGTGACATAGCTTCACCATTCCAATTAGACAGACAATTCCGCACTCTATCAACTAAAATAGTGAAGCATTGTACTTTATTCTTTCCAATGATAAGAGGGATTCCCATATACTTCTCATTTGAATTCATTATAGGTACCCTTAGACGTCTTATCAATATTCTTCTGAATCTTTTTGGTACATGACTGCTATAGTAAACACTCGACTTATTAAAGTTCACCATTTTTCCAGAGGCAGAGCCAAAATTTCCAATGATTCGAAGTAGGTTGTTCACATTGTGCATATCAGCATTAATGAATAACAAACATTCGTCTGCAAAGAATAAATGCGAGATTGGCGGTGCAATTGGAGAAATCTTGATACCTGCAATCTGGCTGCATTGTTCAGCTGATAGTAACTGGCGCGAGAAGGCTTCCATAAAAATATTGAAAAGGTAAGGTGACAAGGGGTCACCTTGCCTTACCCCTCTTGTTGGTTTATAGGCGCAACAAAGAGCTCCATTTAATAGAATGAATATTTGGGTCGTACTTATACACTGCATAATGAGATTGCACCATTCAGTGAAAAACCCCATCTTCATCATGACATCATTTATAAATGACCATTCAAGCCTATTAAAGGCTTTCGACATATCTAGTTTTAAAGAAAGATACTTAGACTTGTCCTTTTTATCCTCCATGGTGTGGATGATTTCTTGTACAAGGTGGATATTATCTGAGATTTTCCTCCCTTGTACATATGCCGCTTGAAGAGGCGAAATGATCTTCCCCATCACTTTCTTTAGTCTTGTAGAAATAATCTTTAATATGATTTTATACGAGGTATTGAAGAGCGCAATTGGCCTCAAATCATTGGGAAATTGCTTGTTTTTGGTTTTGGGGATTAAGGTAATATTGGTGGCATTTAGACTTTTAAGAATATAACCAGTATGGAAGAACTGTTTTACCATATCCACAATATCATCACCAACAACGTCCCAATGATGTTGGAAAAAGCCAGGAGGAAACCCGTATGGTCCAGGGGCTTTCCATGGTTTCATGGATTTCAGAGCTCTGTGAATCTCAGATGCATCAGGTGATCTCATCAAAGTTATATTATCCTCAACAGTAATAACAGTTGGAATGCACTGTAAGATATGATCATTTCTAACTGGAGAAGATGTTGTGTGAAGAGTACTGTAATGATGAACAACTAATGTTTCCAGGATGTCTCTAGTAGTACACCAGTTACCACTTCCGTCTTTCAAGGCCGTAATGTTATTTCTGATCCTTCTTTTGTTTGCCTTAGCATGATGATATTTTGTATCTCTATCCATTTCAAGGTAGAATTCATCTCTAGCTTTCTTCCCCCAAAAATCGCTTTAGATTTGATGCCAGCGTTCAATTTGGTTCTCAACTTGAATTACTTGATGGTGTGAATTTTGACTTGGAGATTGTTGATGAATTGCTTCTAACTCTTGATGAAGAAGATTTATGTTGCTTTGTATGTTACCAAATTTCTCCTTATTCCATTTGGAGATATATTTTCTTGCAATTGCAAGTCTTTTTGACACTCTGTAAGCATGTGATCCATTCACCTCATGAGTCCAGGTTACAACAATTTCATCTTTTAGAATTTCATCTTTCTCGTAACACTGGAAATACTTCCAGTTCCTTTTTTTATCAACATTCAACGAAGAAGTATTGAGCATAATGGGACAATGATCTGACCCCAGTTGTGGCAGATGCAGGAGTTTTGAATCCGGGAAGTTAATGAACCAATCATTGTTTACAATTGCTCTATCAAGCCGATATCTTCTTACACTTGTGCCATGAACATTACTTGACCACATAAAGGATCTGCCAGAGTATCCCATATCATCTAGACCAGCTTCATAAATGAGGTTGATGACATAGGAGTCTTTAAAAGAAGAAGTTCTAGCACTGAGGTTATTAGAAGTAGTTGCAGATGTGTTCAAAGAACCATTAACATGTCTCCTTTCTTCATTGCTGAAAACCAAGTTAAGGTCCCCCATAACAACCCGTGGTTGTTTTATTGTGTGGCTTAAATCCTTAATATACTGCCACTGCTTTTCTTTATGATGCGGGTAAGGAGAACCATTAATACATGACAATAGCCATTCTGGCTTGGAAGGATCCTCCTTTACTAAAAAATTAAATATCCAAGATTCTGCATTCACAATGTTAAAATGAAAGCCATCCTTCCAAAGAACAATTAAGCCGCCTGCTAGACCTCTTGAGGGCATGAGTTTAAAATTTGGATAGTTATACTGCCTAATGAATTTTTTTCATTTTAATATCTCCTATTTTGGCTTCTGATATGAAGATTGTATCAGGGTCATATCTATGATCATGTCTTTAAGATGGTCTCTAGTTTTTTTGTTGGCAAATCCTTGACAATTCCAGGCCAAGATTCTCATGATATTAGTTTGTTGTGGAATTCTTAATAAACAGCCAGGACTATGAATATGCAAATAGTTATGATTATTGGAATAGTACCACAGAATAATGAATGAGTTAGAGAAATAGAGATTTGTAATTGACAGTAATACCTTAGTTGCATTGTCCTCCAGATGAAGCTCAGGATTCTGCTTTGTGCTATGGCCATGCGTATCATTTTCTCCAGTTTCTAATCCATTGTTAGTCCCCTTATTTGAATCTATTGGAATATCATTTATAATTCCACCATGACTAGATATGATGGTTCCTTGAATCGAAGGATTCGAACCATTGTCATGCATTTCCTGGTTTCTTGCTCTTTTAGTTATTCTCTCATCTTCTGCATCAGGCATGGATTCTTAGACATGTGCAACCTCAGTGGCATTAGTTGCTAGATTGTTAAAAACAATCCCCAAACTTTCTTAGATTGATGCTCTGCATACTCTTCCTCAGTCATGGCCCTTTCCCGAAGCAATTCAGCAACTTCTTCAAAAATATTATCATCATGGTCAATTATGTAACAATCATTGCATAAGCTATGGGGTTGCTTTAACCAATGATATATATTGAGCTTATTGGACATGATATAGCATTGAAATCTTTACAAGTAAATCGACTATATGTATGGACTTATACATGGACCAGACCATATACATTGGTCTATATTCTACAACCCTCCCCCCCCCCCCCCCCCCAGCTGTACACGGTGGTGGACAACGTGAAAGGTTGCTACAAAGAAATCGAAATCTTATAGTGGATAATCCCTTGGTAAAAAAATCAGCAAGTTGATGTGCAGTAGAAATATAACACAAGTGTATATGTCCTGATGATATACGCTCTATGACAAAATGATGGTGAATTTGAATATGCTTGGATATGGAATGTTGAATAGGATTGATATCAAGATAATTAACACTGATATTATCACAATACAGAGTTGGTGGCTGCTCTAAATATGAACCAAGATCATGTAGCAAATATTGAATCCATGTAAGTTCAGCAGATGTAGAAGATAAAGCATGGTACTCAGCTTCAGTACTGCTAGTAAAAACAGTTGGCTGCTTTATTGATCCCCATGAAATAAGATTTTTACCTAAGAAAATGCAATGACATGTAGTAGAGCGAGAAGTATCCGGATCACCTCCCCAATCGGCATCAGAAAAAGACGTGAGATGCATAGGATTGTTGTGCCAAAAAGAGATTCCATGGCCAAGTGTTCCCTTTAGATACCGAAGTATACGCTTCACAGCCATAAAGTGAGACTGAGTTGGTCGATGCATAAACTGACTAACCTGATTAACCGCATAAGTGATGTCAGGCCGTGTCATATTAAGGTATTGTAATCCTCCAACCAAGCTGCGATATAATGTAATATCAGGAAACAAAGCAGCATCAGTTGATGACAGTTTAGAACGAGGAGAAACATGAGTAGAGACTGGTTTTGAATATGAAAGATCAACTCGTTTCAAAAGATCCAATGTGTATCTATTTTGATTTAGAACCAAACCATCCTTAGTTCTTATAGCTTCCAGACCAATAAAATAGTGTAAGTCCCCTAAATCTGTCATAGAGAATTCTTTTTGAAGGGTAGGCAAGAGATTTCGAATACCAATAGTATATCTTCCAGTGATAATTATATCATCAACGTATAACAATAATATGAGGATACCATTATCATCTTACTTAATAAACATTGAATGATCATAATGTGAATATTTGAATCCAATATCCAAGAGAAATACAGCAAAGCGATGAAACCATGCACGAGGAAATTGTTTCAAACCATAAAGAGACTTATACAATAAGCAAACATGATCAGGATAACGAGGGTCTGCGAATCCTTGAGGTTGTTCCATATACACCTCTTGATCAAGTGAACCATGTAGAAACACATTCTTAACATCAAGTTGCTTTATTGGCCAAAAACAAGAGACTGCAATGCTGAGAACTAGAAAAACTGTGACTGGCTTTACAACAGGGTTAAATGTCTCACCATAATCAATTCCATATTGTTGTGAGTAACCCTTAGAAACCAGTCGTGCTTTTCGTCTGTCAAGAGAGCCATCAGATTTCTGCTTCACACGATATACCCATTTAGAACCAATAACATTCATACCAACACGACGAGGAACAAGTAACCAAGTAAGGTTGTGCAAAAGAGAATTAAACTCTTCAAGCATTGCTGATTATAGATTTTTCTGGGGTTGTAGTAATGAGGTTCAAACTCTCGAACTTGTGAAGGATAATTTTTTAAACTTAATAAAAAAGATATATATATACAATAAAAATATTAACACTGGTGCGAGAAACTGGGACTAAAGATTCGGCCATTTTTTCATTTTCAAGTGGTTCAGAATTTAATTCTAGGCGATTATAGTTCAAAACAAAACAAATATTAACTCTAGTTTATTGCCAAGATAGATTTTATAAAATATTACTTGTATTTCTGAAGCATGCCATATCAAAAATCCCTAGGACTAAGCATACTCCATCAAATGAAATCACAAGTAATTAATTTAAAATCTTAATTCAATTAAAATTAGTGCAAAAAGTAAATAAAAGAATTAATGCCCGTAAGGAGTCTATCCCTTGAATTTCAGCTCTTTAGTCTACTCATAACCCTTTCAAATCATGCCCGTAAAATCTTCCAGTGTATGAAATAATTTTCCCGCCAAAAATATTTTCAAATTCTGGGAAGAATGTGACCTCCCCCTAATCCATTCCTGGGGTCCCTTTAGCAATTGGGGCGGAAATAGTAATTTTTGGGGCTGAAACAGTAATTTTCTGGGGTTCCTCCGGGACATTTCTGGGGTTCTTCCGGTGCATTTCTGGAGTGTCTTTACTCTTTAGTACTTTATCCTAGGGTGTAAAACACCACTTTTTGAGACAATTTTTGCCGCAAGAGCTTATTTCTCTAAAGATACCTATAAAGACATAAAATAACAAAATAAATAGAAAATCGAATACTAACAATACATACAATTGAGACATATTAGACACATAAATGTGTCTATCAACACCCCCAAACTTATTATTTGCTAGTCCTCGAGCAAAACTAATATTGAAAATAAAATCTTAATTCTTCCGGTGCATTTCTGGAGTGTCCTTAGTACTTTATCCTAGGGTGTAAAACACCACTTTTTGAGCCAATTTTTGCCGCAAGAGCTTATTTCTCTAAAAATACCTATAAAGACATAAAATAACAAAATAAATAGAAAATCGAGTACTAACAATACATACAATTGAGACATATTAGACACATAAATGTGTCTATCAATTGCTGCCAACCATTCTTTGAATTTATATGCATCAGTAAAACAAGTAGGCTCAGAGGGAAGTGACGAAAATTGAGCTGCAAAATACTGCAATATGGGATAACGAGTAGAAATACAACCTTTAAATCCTCTAGGATGAATAGTATGGTCCTTGAGTCTAGTAACCGTATGATGAGTATTAGCAGTCGACTGAGGGGGGTCCTGTACAGTAGGCAAGTCCTCTGTTGATGTAGGTAGATAAGTAGAAGTAGAAGGAGGAGATGCTGAAGATGAGGCATTAGAAGAGAGTGGAGCAATAGAAGATATTATAGGGGATGATATTGGAGAGGAAGTAGTATGTGTGTCAGAAAAAGAGAGACGTCGAGGAGTCAATAGGGAAGGAGAATTTTCTGGTGAAGATAAATAAGATGTAGAATGTGTAGGAAAGCCATGATCAGAAGAAGATGAGATTGAGTGCACAGGATACGATGGGACTGGAGTAGTATATATTTCAGAAGAAGGAAAAGATTGAGACGGAGGTGAAGAAGGGAGATGTGTTGGTGTAATTGGATTAGGCCAAGCTAGAAAAGCACCAGTAGCTACATTGGTTTTGAGAGTAGGAATCGTAGTACCATCATCATTAGGGTATGGAAAGATGGACTCATCAAAAATGACATGACGAGATATATAAATTTTGTTGCTCTTCACTTCTAGGCACTGATAACCTTTATGTCTATCACTATAACAAATAAAAATACATGGGAGAGTTTTGGGATGTAACTTGTTGTGTCTAAAGTGATTTAGAAGAGGATAACAACGACATCCAAAGGCCTTTAAAAAAGTATAATCAGGAGAACGATGGTGAACAACAGAATAGGGAGAAGTATTGGACAAAACAGGAGTAGGGAATCGATTTATCAAATAGACAACAGTTGCATAGAATTCAGCCTAAAAACTCTCAGGAAAACCACTTTGAAGCATTAACGCACTGCCAGTTTCAGTGATATGGCGAATCTTTCGTTCAACAATGACGTTTTGTTGAGGCGTGCTAGGACAAGAAGACTGACTAAGGATTTCATGCTCAGTTAAAAAGGATTTTAATGGTTCAACATATTCAGTGCCACCATCAGTTTGAAAGACTTTTATGGTTGTAGTGAATTGATTTTCAACCTTAGCTTTGAAGTTAAGAAACCAACGAAACACGTGTGTTTTGTCAGTTAGAAAATATACCCAAGAGAAACGAGAACATTCATCAACAAACAAAATAAAGTAGCGAAAACCAGAATTAGATAAAAATGGTGCAGGACCCCATAAATCTGAATGTATAATTGTTCCAATTTTATTATAATACGTAGTTAGTGATGTAAAAAGAAGACGATGATGCTTAGCACCAACACAACTAGAGCAAATAGAGCTAGAAAAAGAAGAACTAGAATCTAATGATAAACTCGACCTAAGAGACTGAAAAATTGCATTGTTGGGATGACCTAAACGTATATTCCACACTGTTGGACTAGCTCGGGTTCCAATAGTAGTAGCGGAGAAAGCTGGGACAGTTGATGACTGAGATTGAGAGGAAGCACTAGAGAGGATATGGTACATTCCAGCTTCATTCTTTCTCTAGTACAAAAGAGTTCCTGTTAGCCGGTCTTGTATACAAAAACCATGATGATCAAATTGAAAAACACAGTAAAAATCACGTGTAAGTTGCCCAACATACACTAAATTTTTAGCAAGAGAAGGAACATGAAGTGTGTTTTTCAGAAGAAACTGAGAGGAAGGTGAGGTAAGAGTCACATCACCAATTCCTGTGATAGGTAATAGCTTACCATCACCAACAAGCACTGTGCCATTACCATTGTAATCAAGACGATTTGTCATTTGAGAGGAATCAGATGTCATATGGGCAGAGGCAGCTGTGTCAGCAAACCATTGATTTTCATACGACACGGGTTGAATTTGCATAGCTGAAAAGGCCTGTGGAAGATCATAATTCGGAGCTTGATTTAGCCGATGACAATTCTGTGTCGTATGTCCCTTTGTATTACACCATTGAAAAATAATAGTTGGAGTTTGAGGTGGAGGTGGAGGACCAAGAACGGATCCATTTGTTTGTGGGTGAAAACCGTTTCTGCTGATTTTGGTAATTTTGTGTGAGTGGGTGAGAAACTTGGTCTAAACCCTAAAAAATGTACTGCACGGGAGTACTTTTGATTCGAGAGATCAATCTGTACAATCCTGGCCTAAACCAAGAAATGGCCGTTCCAGGCTTGCTTCAGTCACAAAGTGAAGGAGAAGGGTTGGTCTTAGAGAGGGAAGCGAATAAAGTGTTGAGACCAGAATCATTGATTCTGGAAGTGTGGCGTTTTGTGACTTGTATCAGAAAATTGGACTAGCTAGCTGAGTGAAAAGCTATCAGGTGATTTCTGGATATGTATTGTTCTTTGACCAAAAAACTTGTGTTTGTTGGAAATAGGTGAGACCTATTTATACAAGTCGCAATAAATCGTACCCTGGTCTCGTAGGAAGTGAAAACGGTTGAGTGATGGAAGAAAAGAGTAACGGGTAGCGCCTGGAATTGATGTTTCCATAATGAAGGATACGTTTCACCATTACTTCTTTCCATTACTAACCTCCTCGCTTTATGACACTTTCTTGTAATGGGCGTATTGCACGCCGCACGCTGTAAACCACTAGACCAATACCATGATGAGTATCCCCCGGTTTGTGACATGTTTTGATGTCTCGAGTGTTTTCGTGGAAAACATGTAGCACTTTGCTACGTGTGGCAAGTTGAAATTGAAAGGATTTCCACAGGTAAATAGCATGTGATGCTATTAGGCTCGTCTTTGGCTGGTCGCCTAAAACTTGACACAAGCTCGCCGTCTTGGTGGAAAACTTCGATGGCTTAGATCGAACCTTATGAAATAATGGTAGTCGTTGATTGCGGCTACCTTGTATTGGCGCCTGAAGATAGCGCAACGGCGTTTTGGTGCATGCCAGTAGCAATGCGGCATGGCTGGCATGGCTCGTGCATGCCAGTGGCACGGTGGTGCAAGTGGCGCTCGGCGTAGCCATGGCCATTAATTTTAGGCGGCTGGTCACCTGAAAGTTGCCACAAGTCTGTCAGCTGGGTGGCGAAGTTGGATGGCTGAGATTGCATCTCATGAGTAAGGATATCCCTTGATTATGGCTACCTTCTGTCGGCGCCTGACAACTTTGTCTAAATTAGGGTTTGGTATACCGAAACACTAACTAGCGTATATGGCATGTCGTTTGGCATGTGCGCCTGGTATGCGCGTTTGGCAAGTTAGTCATGCTGATTGGTATGTGCGCCTGGCATGCGTGTCTTTGGGGGTTTGGCATGCTGCTTGGCATGTTTGGCATTCCGATTGGAACGTGCGTCTGGCATGCACGTCTTGGCGGGTTTTACATGCTGCTTGGCATGTTTGGCATGCCGATTGGCATGTGCGTATGGCATGCACGTTTTGGAGGGTTTGGCATGCTGCTTGGCATGTTTGGCATATCGATTGGCATGTGCGCCTGGCATGCACGTTTGGCGGGTTTGGCATGCTGTTTGGCATGTCGATTGGCATGGGCGTCTGGCATGCACGTTTTGGCAGCTTTGGCATGCTGCTTGGCATGTTTCGCATGCCAATTGGCATGTGCCTTCTGGAATGCACGTTTGGCGTGTTTGGCATGCCGATTGGCATGTGCGCCTGGCATGCACGTTTTGGCGGGTTTGGCATGCTGCTTGGCATGTTTGGCATTCCGATTGGCATGTGTGTCTGGCATGCACGTTTTGGCGGGTTTGGCATGCTGCTTGGCATGTTTGGAATTCCGATTGGCATGTGCGTCTGGCATGCACTTTTGGCATGTTGGTGCGGGTTTTTGGGAAACCAACTTAGTATGGAAACCTCTTTTAAGGTTGCGGCGGGTTTAGAGCAAACTAATTGGTCAATGAAATTAGGGGGACGGCCAAGCATGGGCGTAGCTCCCCTTTTAGTGCGCATGGAGGCTTTAGAGAGACCTGATTGGTCGATAGGAAGTGGGGACGGCAAGCTAGGGCGTGGCCAGACTTCCAGTGCGCCGTGGCGGATTGCCTAGTTTGGCTAAGCATAGTTTTGACCAAGGGGTCTAGTGTGTTGCGCGGGGCGCGAAGCCCTAATTTTTGCAAGTTAGTCGGGTTTATGAGTTTTTGGTGATTTATCACAATAATTGGCTGGATTTTGTATGTTGCCACAAAAATCCTTATTTATAGTATGCAGTGTGCTTTCCGTCTGAGCATTTTGTGCAATGGCCTTAATTTTGGTACTTGGACGTTCATGCTACTCTGCTGCGAGCGAACACAAATCCGTCATGTCATACCGATATTAAGGGTTCTGTCGGGGAACATAGAACATGAAAGTACTCAGTGAGTCTTGTATTGGCGAGGTGCCGAAATTTACAGAGCGTTTGGGATGGTTACTACATTCTCCAGTCTGGATAAATTTCATGTAAATATATTGAATGGCTCAATAAATATGTTGGTGGAGAGGTTAGCACTCACGACACCGTTTCCTTGCAGAGTGACGTCAGATGCAAGGTTTTACGATTTTGACCCTAAGCTAAAAACCACCATCAACACCAGTATTATTGCTACGACCATAAGATGGGCGTCCATAGGATTGAGTTTGATATCCACCAGAGAGCTGAAAATTATTGTTGCTTCCACGACCATTACCATTGTGCCATCCATTATTCCAGTTTTGAATATTACCATTATAATTCCAACCATTATTTCAGTTATTACGACCACCAAAACCAGGACTTCCACCACGAGAATTATTTGAGTAAGGTCCACGACCACAGCTTCCTCCACGACCAAGAGAACAATTGTTATTCAAGCCACGATCACGACCAGTAGAATTATTGTGTTGATTTGGATGTTGATGTTGACTACCACAACCAGTAGAAGCACCAGCAAAGAAAGAAACTGGACTTTGAATATCAGCAACATGAGTGTGCAGATTCTTTAGATATTGAAGATGAGATTCATGATGTAAAAGTAACGCATGAAGATCAGTAAAAGTAGGAAGAGTAGTGCGAGCTATGACTACCGTGTAGATGTTGGACCAATTAGCACCGAGGCCACGCAGAGTCGTAGAGACAAGTTCAAGATCAGACACCGGTTGAAGAACAACTGCTAAAGAATCAGATATTTTTTTTATCTTCAAAATATACTCATATATTGAAGAGTTACCCTTTTGAATAGTTGACAAGTTTTCTTTCAATTGAAGTATACGTGCTGGATTCATTGTTGCATAGGTAGAACGAAGATAGTTTCATATTTCATGAGAATTTCCACGTCATGCACATTCAGACTTCATAGTTTCAGTGAGAGAGCAGTTGATCCATGACATGATAGTTTGATCAATAAATTTTCATTCCTCATAGGCTGGGTTGGGAGTTGTAGCTTATGTTTCTTCATTAACAAGTTCTTTTGCTGGTATCTCATGAGAGTTATCAAGATATTTATAAAGCCTTTGTGATTTGAGAATAGGAATAATCTGAGTTTCCCAACGAAAATAGTTAGTTCTATCCGAGAGAACCATTTAGGTTGAAGAAGGCATGAAAGGTGATTTTTCAAACAGAGAAGAAGAGGAGTTAGACATGAGAGAACCGATGCTGGTGGATACAATTACAGGAGCAGTTGGAGATCCTGTACTCTGATCAGAAGTCATAGTGCCAGAAGAAGAAGAAGCTGATGAAGAAGAAGATTGAGCTGATGAAAATAAAATAAGATTGTTTTTTAGGCTAGGGTTTTGAGAGATCGTTCTGTCTCTGCGATACTATGAACAATTGCATAAGCTCTCTTAACCCAATTAGGGTACTAGAGGCATGTATATATATTGAACTTATTGGACATGATATTACATTGGACTCTTTACAAGTAAACTGACTATATGTATGGACTTATACATGGACTAGACCATATACATTGGACTATATTCTACATAAAGTTCTCTGATGAACCCATAGACGCATTATACTTTTCTACTACAACAGAAAAAACTCCTTAAAAATCAGCACTCCGAGTGTTGATTATTACGAAAAGTTATTACATTCTTTGCCAAAGATTCGAGCAATATAGGCATAGGAACTGTCATACGGAAGGATCTAAAGCCCAAACCTGCCTATCTTTTAGAGACGGGTGGAGTACTACACTCAAGCTATAATTTGACAAGCATAGGCCTTTACCTTGCTCTTTTAAACTTGGTTTGTCATTTCATGTATTGCGTTTGAACTCTTCATATGTTCTCTGAGGACAATGAACTTTCTATCACATGTCTTTAATATACACATGTTTTGCGAGATCTGTGGCTGCTTGTTTCATTGTAGGTCTTTCTTCGCCCTTCATGCGAAGGCAACTTTTGGCAATCTCAGCAACTTTGACGACTTTCCACAGCTCTCCACCATCATAGCTACTTGGTTGAATAATTTTGAAAATACTATGTTTTTCCAACATGCAAACAAAAAATGAAGCAAGATTTTGTTGTTCTTGGGGTCTCTCATAAGAAACGGGTTTCTCTCCTGTCAAGAGTTCGGCAAGAACTACACCGAAACTATAAACATCACTTTTATCCGTAAGCTGGACAGAAAGAAAGAACTCAGGATCCAAATATCCAGTGTATCTATTTGAGTTTGATCCAAAGGATTCAACCGCAATACACCAAAATCCGATATTATTGGTGTGTAATTTTTATCTAGTAGGATGTTGGCAGATTTGATATCTCCATGAATCATCGGTATTGAATCTCCAAAGTGTAAATATTCTAGGGCTCTTGCAATTCCAGCCGCAATCCTCAAACGAGTTTCCCAGGGTCTTAATAACTTCTCATGCCCCCTGTTATGCATATATCGAAATAATGTGCCAATATCAGATACACGTTCATAAACCAGCAATGAAAATTCAGTCTCTAGATAGCATCCCAAGAACTTCACCATGTTTTCATGGTTAATTTGAGTTAAGATTATGAGCTCATTTATGAATTGTTTGGTCTGGCTTTCATCAACCTTTTTCAACTTCTTGATTGGTACAAGTACTCGTTTATCTCCTAAAGTTCCCTTGTAGACAGTACCATATTCTCTCCTGTTTCAAGTATTTTCTTCTTACCATAATTTATAGTTGCCAATTCTAACTCCTCGGCTGTAAATATCTTCGTCCCCAACAATTCACCCCCATTCTGTTTAAAAGTCATATCTTTATGTTTTTGTGCTCTCATTCTTTTCCTTACGTGCAAAGACAACATATATCCTTTTTTTTAATACATTGTATAACAATCCGATACCTGCATCAAAATTAGTAGTAGAAGTTTAAGATAAAAGATATTGCTCGTTTATTGTACTTTACTTAGTTATAATGATAGCATGTTTTGATATCAAGAGAAGCACAAGTTATAGTTGCAAGAAATCTCACAACCACACAAATATAAGAATTTATTAGTAATTAACCAGCCTCAAAGTGAATCATATTTTTATTTATTAAAATCACAAGAACAATTACAAGGTAATGGGAAATTCAGGTTTACTCTTTCTCACTTTACAATCTTTCTCTCTCCTAATTTCTTGACCAAAGTCCCTCTAAAGAACCCCCCCTCTATAGACCAACTACTCTTTATATAGGATATTACATAATGGATGACAGCTAAGAAATCCTTTATTTTCGGAATCCTTGTGCGATATTATCGCACACGTACATTGGTTATTTTCGCAGACCTTATAAACTTCGCACAATTCTTCACACTTTATTCATGATTAGGCTGACATCATTCAATTCGTCATCACATCTGAGTGTTGCGACAACCTTCGCACTCAACTAATTATTCTTTACTCGCATATTATATATGTGCGATATTTTATTCCTACATTTTTCCTTTTCTCGTTTCGTTCTTTCTTACTCAATGAGCGAAATGAGAAATTTAACTTTGCCTTATCGCACATGCTTATCTTTTCAAATTCCCTTTTGCCAAAATTATCTCGTGGTTTCAATCTATTTTCTACACGTGTCATTTTTGCTTTTACCGTTACATCCTGTTTTCAGCCGGTCATTTTCTTCTACCTATTTATTGATCAACTTTTCGAGAAAATTAATTTCTTCCTCTTATTTTTTATTTCTCTTTTCTTCTTTTCTGCAAGTTTTCTTCTCAACTTTCTTCTCTGCTACTGCCTCTGTTACTTGTTCAATTAATCATTGTCATTTGCTGCTACTGCTGTTGTTCGATCTTCATCCTCATGAACCCCGATCCAAAGTAAGTATAATCCACCGAAACTACCTTATTTTCTCTTGATTATCCTTTATTTCATTGTTAACCTAATTCCCATACTGCTTATAGAACAAATCTTCCTGCTGGTGATATGAAGATAACTGTCAATAACCCTAGATCTTCTTCAAATCCACAAGATAAAGAATCTCACAAAAGGAAGCCTTCGCATAACAAATGAGTAAGAAATATCTTGTTTTTATTGAACAATATTGTTTCCTCTATTTCTTATCTGTGTTGTTATTCGCAAGGTTCTGATCGTGAGATGGACAGTGGAAAAGAACCTAAATTGAAGAAACTTCGCAAGCCTGAGGATCTTACTTCCAATCTTTCTATTCCCAAATTTGGTTCAAAAACCACTCCTTCAACTCAAGTTATTACAGTTCTTCCTGTCTCTTCTTCATTAGCATCTATTTCTGCGAATGTTCATTCTCCTCCTCCTAAAGACAACATTGGTAATGATCTTAAGATAAGTGACTTTCCCTCTCCTGCCTCTGTGACGTTTACGGATACCGAATTGATTGTTTCAACCGTCATAAGTACTCCTCCTTTGATTGAAAATATGAACATTACTATAGGAAAAGTGGTCCCTACGAAAGATAATATGGATGTTGCTGCGAACTCTGTTGTTCCTTCAATTCCCTCTTCTTCTATTTCTGCCTCTTCTCTTTCTCCACATTCCTCTTTTTTGCTAAAACCCCTTTCCCTTGATAAGAAAATTTTGGAGAATGTGAATCTTGCTTCTCAAGCTTTATCTGAGATTCTTAATATTGCTCATTCGCATACCAATGACCCCTTTAAACTCCATATTTGTTCTACTCTGAGCAAGTTGTTGTGCGAATTTCCTTATGACAAAGCTTCAAGGGAAGAGATCTGTTCCCAATTGGATTCAAATGTTCACACTACTCTGGATGTCTTGGTAAATGCTCTTCATATTTTAAATTATTAACTATGATCCTCTCATATTTTTTGTTAACAAGAACTTCTTCTTTTTTAGGAATCTCATCGACGACTGATCTTGGCTGAATCTCGTTTTGAATCCAGTTGTTCTAAACTAGAACTTTCACATAAGAATGCTACTCTAGAGAAAGAGGTTGCTACTTTAGAGAAAGAGGTTGGCAGATTAAAGGGAGAACTCCAAGTTGCAGCTTTTGATTCTGAGAAACTTCATGATCAGAACAAGAATCTTAGAGGTAACTTTCTCCTTTCTTTTCATAATCTTCCTTATTAGCATGTTTCTTCTCTCATTTTCACCTTATGAACTTCTTCATATATTTATTAAGATTTAAATCGGAAGCGAACTTCGGAGAGGTGTCATTTTGAATTTCTTGCGGAAGATTTTCGTGCGAATAACGAAGAGTTGCAGACTCAAATGAGTCAATTAGAGAACAAGTACTTGTATTCTCTTGACCATATTGATAATTTAACTCAGGAAAATACTCATGTAAATTAAGAGAATGAAGTATTGAATTCACAGATCTCCCATCTATCTAATTTGCTATATAGCGCTAATTTAATAAATCAAATTTTATCAGAGGAAAATCTCCAACTTTCCAAGGAGAAACGTTCTTTTTTGACGAAGGAAGCAATATTTTCGCATCAATATCTAACTCTCCATAAAACTTGCGATGACCGAGAACAAGCCTTTCGCTCACTGAAGGCTCAGCATGAAACATCTTTTAAAGAATTAAGTGCTCAGAATCAGAAGATTATTCAGAGCAAGATAAATCTAATCGTAGAGAAGAATAAACTTCAAGAACAATATAATCAATTGAAAGAATCTCATGATCTTCTTAAGAAAAAGCACCGTTCACTTTCTGTTGACGGAAAGAAGATTCGGTCTCGACTCAATAGTTCTGTTGGTGATGACTTTGATATAATTATGGATAATATGCGGAAGAATACCTTTGCTTTTTCTCAATCTCTCCTCTCACAGAAGGAAGGTAGTCACTTGAAGTTGACTTCCTCACTCATTTTTTATATGCTATGTTATTTATTTGTCTGTTCTTTCAATCATTAATTGTATAAGTCCTAACTTTATGTTGTTTTTGTAGAGTCCGAAAAGTCGCATCTGGTTACCATTTCTCAACTGAGGTATGACTTGGATAAAGCTCAGAAGAGTCGCACAAACCTCGAAGTTTCATTTTCTTCTTCTCGAGGTCTCGCACGTAGGTGACTTTCGTATCTTCAAAACTTCTTAGAGATAAATGCTAGGAATCTTGAGAAAGAAGCTTATTGCAAGGCTCATATTGGTCCTTAGACTTTGGTTAATGGAATTCTTTCAGATAATTCTCTTCCTCCAGTAACTATCCCTCCAATTGAAGTAGGCGAAGATGAGAAATTTCCTGAACCAGATAACGACTATGAATTTACAAGTGAAGATGAAAGATATCCTAATGGAGATAATGAAGCTTTTCCCCCAAGGGGTTTTTCCGAGAAGGATAAGTCTGTCCAAGTGAATCTTGATGATAAAGACAAAGCTGAGTAATCAGGAAACTTCTTGTAATGACTTTTGAAACATTTTGAATCTACTTTCTGCTTTAACTTGTTTCTTTACAAGGGAGATAATTTTTATTCACTTGAATTCCCATACTTGCCTCCTATTATATATCTTGTAAGAAACAATTTCATAAAACTATTTCCCTGTCTTTACTTTCAATATTCTGCAAAACAAATATAAAATCGGATAAATGTATTTTCTTTATCTCTTTAGGTCTTATTGTGCCTTCCTAAGTAAAGGTCTTATTTTGCATGTCTGGGATTTTTGTGCGACGAAATCGCAGGACGTCTTGACACCGTAGTGTACCGACCCATTGATCTCGCCTTATCTTATTCTCCATTTTTCTATGCAACAAAATCGCAGGACATCTTTACATTTTACTTTATCGACTCATTGATCTCGTCTTAACTTATTCTTGTATTATTACCTCTTCAGGTTTTCTCGTGCATAAATGCGATAAGACTTAATACTCCCGTGAGTAAAAAGCCTCATGAAATTTACGTCTTTGACACAATTCATCTCCCTAATGGAGGGTGTCGTCCTTATATTCCCCCTGTTATCCCCTTTAAGGAGGATTACCTATACCGGGTTAAGGTTGGCTCCTCCCATCCGGTAATACAACAACCAGTTGATTTCGCAGCCTCTTTTTCCTCCACCGATAAGGTTTATGGTTACGAAACTGCACCCTAAGTAGGGTATCTTCAGACCGAGTGCATCATAGACAAGACTTGTTAAGGGTGGTAAAGTAGGCTCCAACGCCCCTCGCACTCTTGACTCAACCGTGTACCTCGGCGCCTTGGTTGAGTTCTGCACTCCTTGGGAGAGATCCTCAATCTTTCGACTTAGGTATCTCTCTCGGATGGGCTTTTTCGTTTGCTCTCATCCCAAATCTCCATGACTCAAGTTCCAGGGTTGGTATGGATTTCCCTTGAGTCATGCTTAACTAGCTTGTGAATTATGATGTGCTTTAGGTCTTACTTTTTGCCTCTTGCATATATGCGAACTAGGGTGCACGCCACAATCACATAGCTAGGCTCCCCAATTGGAGTCTTTATCTCTGATGCCTTTTGTCAAGGTCTTATTTCAGTCTCTCAGTATATAAGAGAATCTCTGAAGAAGAAAAGAAATCTTCAATTTTATTTATTATACCAAACGGTACATTCAGACTCAAGCGAATGACATTTCATGTCTATGACTTTCGTATATTTGTTCTTCTGCGAGAATCATCATAAACTTTTATGGGTAATACTATTTCAAGTACAACCTATTCCATGGACGATCTAATTTGTGACATGTATCTTTGCCTTCTGGATCAGCCAATTTATAAGCTCCATTTCCAACTATCTTTTTAATTATATATGGACCATCCCATTTCTTCTCTAACTTCCCATCTGGTCCTTTTTGATAGATTGGTATCTCTCGCAGCACTAATTCTCCTGGTTTAAATTCCCTAATTTTAACACGCTTATTGTACTCTCTTGCTAATCTTCTTTGGTAATTTTCCATATGTCGCAGAGCGAGTTCTCTCGTTTCCTCTAAATCATCAAGTTTTGTTAGAATCATATCTGCACTTAAATTCTTCTCCCATGATTCTCTCCTTGTTGTGGGGATAATTACTTCGGTTGGTAATACTGCTTCTACCCCATATGTTAAGCAAAAAGGTGATACTTCCGTAGCTTCTCTTCTCGTCGTTCTGTATGACCATACTACATTATGTACTTGTTCCCACCATCCCTTATTATGCCCTTCTAACTTATTTTTCAGATTATCTGCGATCGTCTTGTTTGTTGCTTCTACTTGTCCGTTACACTGTGGATATAAAGGAGTAGACTTTCCACATTTGATTTTAAATGTGTTAAGTAGCATTTCTATGTTTTCTCCTTCAAATTTTTTTCCATTGTCAGACACTAACTGAGTTGGGATGCCAAATCTGCAGATTATATTCTCAAATATGAACGTGAATATATATTTATCACGAATATGCTGTACTGCTTTCACTTCTGCCCATTTTGTGAAGTAATCTGTTGCGACAATTAAATATCTTCTTTTCCCAGTTCCTGGTAGAAATGGACCAACTATATCAATTCCCCATCTTCCAAATGGCCATGTGTTTACCGAATCATTTAACATTGCTTCAGGTGTGTGTATTCTTTTCCCATGACGTTGGCACTCATCACATCGTCTTGATACTTGTTTTGAATCTTCGTGCATATATGGCCAATAATACCCTTGTATTCTCGCTTTGTATGCTAGTGATTTTCCTCCACTATGATTGCCAGCATCTCCATAGTGTAGCGCTTTTAGAATTTCTATACCTTCTTTTCGCGTCAAACATCTAAGTGAAGGTCCAAGAAATGATCTTCTATATAAGATACCCTCTCTTAATTCATAATTTGTCGCAAGACTTCTTAATTTATGAGCCTCCAACCTATTTTTCGGTACATCTCTGTTTTCTAAATATAAATGGAGCTCAGTTCTCCAATCTTCTTCTTCAATCCGTTGCTCATACGGAATGTTTTCTACTATCATCACGTCCACTGCTTTTTCTTTTTCTTCTTCTTTCTTTACGGAAGGCAAGAATAATGTTTGAATTTTTAAGTCTCTTGCAACTGGATCTACTAACATAGAAGGGATAAAGGCCAATGCGTCTGCAAATCTGTTGTCTTTTCTACCAATATGCCTCCAGCTTGCTTTTTTTATTTGTTCTTCCAATTCTGATACTAATTTCTTGTATTTTTGTAAAGATGGCTCATTAGTACTATACGAACCTTCAATTTTCCGAATTACTAATTTTGAGTCACTAATTATTCTGGCTTCTTTTATTTGCATTTCAATTTCGAATCTTAATGCATGAACTACTGCTTCATATTCAGTCGCATTATTTGTGGATGAGAATTCCAACCTAAATGAATAAGCCGTTCGCACTCCCTGTGGTGAAATGAATACGATTCCAATTCCATTTCCTTCTCCATTGGATGATCCATCGACTAGTATTTCCCACCTGTTTGGATTATGATCTGTCAATAGATCCTTCGGATTCCCATATTCTTCATCAACATCCATCATGTCCTCAACATATTCATCTTCTTCTAAGGGAACCTCTGCGAGGAATTCTGCGATAACTTGTGATTTAGGAGGATGATAATACTTCATAGCTAACATGGTAATTCCCCAATAATGCGTTCCACCTTTCGATCCTTCCCGACTTTTTCGAATTTTTCATTGTAGGTTCTATTGGTACTTTGGTTAGTACTTTAATCTTATGAGCCTGGTAATAAATGCGAAGTTTGAATGAGGAATAGACCAATGCGAGAATTAGTTTCTCTATTTTGGAGTAATTTCTTTCTGCTGAATTGTATGTCTTGCTTATGTAATATATTGGTTTCTCAATTTATTGATCCACGCGTATCAGAACAACACTTAAAGCATACTGTGTGGATGCCAAATATAAGAGCAATTCTTCCCCTGGTATTGCCTTCTGCATGATTGATAGATTCATTAAGTAACTTTTTATACTTTGTAACACTTTATCACATTCTTCTGTCCATTCAAATTTTGTTCCCTTCTTTAAAATATTAAAAAAGTGCTTGCATTTATCCGAAGAGCGCGAAATAAATCTTCCTAGCGAAGCTATCAAACCATTTAATTTCTGAACATCTTTTATCGTTGAAGGTGGTGTCATATCTCGTATTGCTTGTACTTTTTCTGGATCAACTTCGATTCCTTCTTTTGATATTATGTAACCCAAAAATTTTCCTGAAGATACTCCAAAGACACATTTTTCTGGGTTTACCTTAATATTAAACTTTCGCATTTACTCAAATATTTCCTTCAAATTATCCACATGATCTTCTGCTTTTTTACTTTTTATCAGCATGTCGTCAACGTAAATTTCCAACGTTTTATGTATCCATTCCGCAAACACCTTTTCAACCATTCTCTGATATGTCGCATTGACATTTTTTAATCCAAATGGCATTTTCGTGTAACAATATAATCCTCTGGGTGTGAAGAAAGTTGTATGTTCTTGATCTTCTTCTGCTAAAGGAATCTGATTGTAACCTTTATATCCATCTAGTAATGAAACCCTATCATTTCCTGATGCTGATTCTGCCATTTGTGGGATATTTGGTAACGGGAAGCTATCTTTCGGGCATGCTTTATTTAGATCAGTGAAATCTATACATATCCGTATTCCTTTATTCTTTTTTGGCACGACCACCATATTTGCTATCCATTCCGGGTATTTTGCTGGCCTTATGATCCCTGCTTGTAACATTTTTTGCAATTCTGTTTCTATTTGTTGATGATATGTTGTTGCTATTTTTCTTATTCTTTGTTTAAATGGTTTTGAATTCTTCTTAATATCCAATCTATGACATGCGGCAGACGGATCTATTCCTGGAATTTCTTCCATTTTCCATGCGAAGACATCATTATATTCTCGTAAAATGTTTATTGTGCTTTCTTCTTCTTCCTTTACCATCTTAGTTCCAATTTTTAATATTTTTGGTTCTTCTTTTGTACCAACATTTATTTCTTTTGTTGGTTCTGCTGCGGTGAAATTTGGCTTTGGATCTCCCATTGGTGTTGGCTCTTTTATATCTCGAATTGGTTCACCTTCTTCTTCTCGTATTTCGCTCGGAATTCCTTTTTCTTCTTTCGCTCTGATCATGTATATGCGAAATTCTTCTTCCTTCTTTAATTGTTTCGCCCTTGTCCAACGATCTTTACGTTTCTTCGCACGGCTTTCATAATTCTTTACATCCACTTCATTACAAAGCTTCGCATCTGCAACATCTCCTTTAATTTCTCCTATACCACTTGGAATTGGAAATCTTATGCACTGATGTAATGTTGACGCTACGGATTTTATCGCATGCACCCACGGTCTTCTCAGCAACATATTATATGGTGACTCTATGTCAACCACACATAGTGTCACTTCTATGTCTATTTCTCCGAGTAATATTCTCAGTACAATCTCTCCCTTTGGTTTTGTAATCGCTTTATTGAATTCGTGTATATTGTAAGTCGGATGCGCCATTTCTTCATCTTTATATCCCATTTCTTTGAATGTGCGATAAAATAAAATATCAACTGCGCTGCTTGTATCTATCAATGTTTTATTAATCGCCCATTCTTAAGATTTTTTTATCTACTTTACAATGTTCTCTTCATTCAGCCGTTAATGTAATCACCAATGGATCTATACGCTGCAAATTTTTTTCTGAAATTTCGTCTGCTATAAACGTTATCTCCGTTTTCTCCCATTCTTTTAACGAAGATTCTTTTTCTACCGTCTGCACCTTCTTTCCTTCATAATCTCGCTTATGGATTCTTCCCGTTATTCTTCTTTGAAGATCCGCATCGGAGATTAACTCTTTAGTTATGTAATTACACTATAAATATCTCCCTCGTCCTTGTATCTTCATAATTTGTAAATTTCCCATAGATTCTAGCATTGTTCTTCCTTTCTAAATCTAACAGCTTAGATCTCGATTTTTAAATAAAATCACCACCAGGATTTATCATTCCGAGATGTTTCCTAGCGCCAAATGTAGTTGCAAGAAATCTCACAACCACACAAATATAAAAATCTATTAGTAATTAACCAGCCTCAAAGTGAATCATCTTTTTATTAAGGTTTACTCTTTCTCACTTTACAATCTTTCTCTCTCCTAATTTCTTGACCAAAGTCCCTCTAAAGAACCCTCTCTCTCTATAGACCAACTACTCTTTATATAGGATATTACATAATGGATGACAGCTAAGAGATCCTTATTTTCGGAATCCTTTTGCGATATTATTGCACACGTACATTGGTTATTTTCGCAGACCTTATAAACTTCGCACAGTTCTTCACACTTTATTCATGATTAGGCTGACATCATTCAATTCATCATCACATCTGAGTGTGTACGACAACCTTCGCACTCAACTAATTATTTTTTACTCGCATATTATATATGTGCGATATTCTATTCCTAGACAACTGTTTTTTCCGGAAGTAGAAGTCAATTTAATAAGTGAGGAGAAAAATAATTTTTTTTTGCTTCTAGGGGTTGTTCTGAAATTGCGTATTATACCAGCTTGTTTGGGTATCATTCAAGAAGTTGTTTTTTGACTTCTGGAAGCAAAAAAAATCAGAAGTTAGTTTGGGTATATAATTTCAGAATGATTTCTAGAAGCAAAAATATTCTGCTTCTGACTTCTTCTTTTGACTTATACTTCTGGAGAAGCAGAATGACTTCTGCTTCTGGTATCCAAACAAGACGGTAGTCAAACTAACTTCTGAGTTTTTTGCTTTTAGAAGTCGAACAATAACTTTTTTAACGGAAAATGGGTCATTTGTCCAAATATTTTTAAAACATGGTTTAAATGGACGAGTAAAAATTAGTATGGGTGAAATGGATACCAAAAAAATAGCAAGGATGAAACTGGATTCATCCTGACATAAACTTAAAAAATAACAAGGATGAAACTGGATGCATCTTGATGTAAATTAAAAATAAGAAAAAGTATTTGAAAATGGGTAGGATGAAACTGTTTACATCCTGGCTATTTTTACATTTTTGTCCATTTAAACAGTATCAAAATCTAGATGTCATTTTCACCCAGAAATTATTAATTTTGGTCTTTTAACCAATTTCGTGTTTTTTTAAGTGGTATTCAAGGGCTATAAGAAATATAGGAATTAGGTAGAAAGTTTAGTATTGCGTTACCCACAAGGTGATGTAGGATAAAATCGAGCCCGGGAAATAATTCGTGTTCGGGAACACAACCTTTTCGTCCATCCCCATGCCACCATCTCGGACAAGAACAATTGTAACTACCCATGGTGTGCGTGCAAATGAACCTACAAAGGTTTATTGATGTCCTTGTCCCCGCTCTCATTCACCTCTGGTTCACAATTTGTGCAGTACATTAGCACATTGAATGTACAAGAACATACAAGTTCCTAATTTATGATGCAACACTTCTAAATTATACTGCGGTTATTGGTAATGCAAAAACTTATAATTTCGCATACCTTGGCATCCGGGATTGATATATGGGTTTCCCTGATAACCTTCATTGCATATGCATAAATATCCAGGATATATGCTATCGGCATTGACACAATGGCTATTCTCCAAGCATGCATAACTGGATAAATCCTTTGCTGCTTCTTCACAGGTATTGTTCTCTATCGCCCAATAAAGCACAAGTGGCATCTCTTTCCCTTTATTGACGAAACCGTTATCTTCCAAAATGTCTGATGCGCTAAATGTGTATTGATTTTTCTCAGCTATAAATGCAGAACTGCAATGATCGTTAGCCGCTTGTTGCTCGATTGAAAGGTTGAACATCTTTATCCCCTTGGGAATGGACAGCCTTTGCCATAGCACATACCATCTTCAACAGCTTCCCAAGTCTTGCATGAAGATGTACAGGAGAGATTATTTCCTAGTTCGGCCTCTGTGATATAAGCGATTGTGTTACACCCAATCACAAAGACCATATTTTCGGTATGAGATAATGTAAACGGTGTTTGCTTAAAGTTTAACAAGACAGTCGATCGACAATACCAGATTTGTCGAAGCATAGTGCAGCTGGCATGGTTTTAATGCGAATTTGAGCTTCTGCTATATCCAGGATTTCAGCATTTCCTGTGCCTAGGAATGGCTTAGGAGAGGAAACGAAGTATTGCAAGTAATATCGTTGGAACTCCCCCATTGAGCACCCATTCCCATTTTCATCTATTATCCCAAACGGATACGGAATGAAAATGTTCCCACAATTGGTTTGACATCCCTCCTTTGCCTTGAAAAATGGTTGAACCGGTGACCATGGTACTTCTCTTATGAAGAACAAATGCAAGGTCCACAGCGAAGATAAGATTATCGAAACTAAGATAAGCTGAACAATATAATGCATTGATCCGTATCTTGGTTGTAGGGTATAGCTATCTAGCTCTATTGTTAAGTAACAAGACCGCTATTCATGCTATCCATGCCGCGCAATCATTGCATGTCCTCGTTTTTTTTCCAAGTATGGGATCACCAAAAAATGTAATTTAGTGACACTTTTCCAGATCTTTGTAGTCTTTCCAAGCATCGTTTTGAGACAATTTGTGCATGCACTTTTTCCGAAAAACGCTGCGGCTTTTTCCCAAGTATGGGATCACCAAAAAATGTAATTCGGTGAATTGTTAAACTTTTACGGTTTTGAACTGTTCTTTTGCCAGTGCAGCCTTGACTTCGAGAAAGCAAAACAACTAGAACGTGAATGCCACAATCTTCCATGTTTATCAATTAACACATATCTTCTCATTGTCATTGGAATCCATTTTTATAACAAAAAAAAAAAGTAAGAACTCAATTATTAGAATAATCAAAAGAAAAACCTAGAATTTTATCTGATACTTAGCGAAGTAGTGCACTGGAAAGCAGTTTGAAGCCTCATAAAGAAGCAAAGTATACGTAATTAAGAGATTACAACTAGCAGTTTTTTTCAATACTACATAAATAAAGTACTGATAACAACAACCAGGGCGCCTTAAGGAAGCAAATACATACTCCTACATCAATCGCGGAAAACCTGAACCTGTAACACGAGCTCGTGTGATCTCTTCTTAACGATTTTAAAATGGCATACATCTCCTACCTTCAAGTTCAGACCATTTTTCTTGTTTGCAAAGTCAGCAACACCTCTACTTAACCTCATGTCTTTCTGTAAGCGGAGAATTTTAATCCTCCATGCTCGAGTATCAGAAGCATCGGAATTTACAATTTTAACTTTTTTCAAGCCATCGTGGAAGTGCTCTCTTCTGACACCCCATGGTATTGGCTGCACATTTGATAATTTTAATGATCAGCACCCAAGATGTGATCCAAGATTCCAAGGTAAGAGACATGGCATGGGGAAGCAATAGAAGACTATAATCTAAGAGTTAAAACAATGACAACAATCAATAGATCAAGAGATTAAACTAGTAAACAAGGCTTAACAATCAAAGAGCTTAGTCGATTCTAACATTCATGGAAATGAGCTAATCCTAGCTAATACGGTTCTAAGCAAGAAGATTACTCTGCTTAACTCTTTCATGACCAATAATTTGCCATGGAAAAAAAAAATAATTAAAAATGCGCTCACCAGATAATTGCACTTCAGATAAGATGGCTGCACAGTAACACTGAAGAAACGAGAACCGGGCCTGTATGCAAATCTACGTACTATTCCATTTGCAGGGGCAACATCCTCATCGTCTTCATCTGATTCATCTCTTTCTTCCGATAACGGAGAAGCACGAACAGGAGCCAAACATTCTTTCTGTGGAATCCCCCCGGACATAGTGAAAACCTTGACAGAGAACTGCATGCATCCATGGTACCTAAAAACTAAGTAATCATACATTTGTAGGCCATTTTCTTGTACAAAAACTTCCCAGCCTTCCTCGAGGTAGATGCCATCCTGAGTTTTGTTCACTTTAGTCACCCAATGTGCTCCACCAAGACCCTGAACAACTGCCCATTCAGATGATTGAGCTTCTCTGGACATTCTGGGATAGAACGTCTCGGGAATTCGCTGAAAATTGCATAACTTCCATGATTAGTACAAGTACATATTACTCCACCAGCTAACAGATACGGTGATTTACCCATGTGCACAGATGCAGTTATTCTAATGCAACATGCTTATAACACTATACTAAACATAAATCGGATACTGACCATGAAAAGCAGTGGATGATGGATTTTGCTAAAAAGGTTTAACTATAAAAACATTGAGTCCAATAGTACCACTTAAGAGCAAAGTAAGCTTCAGACATACAGACATTATGCCATCAAAAACAGAAAATCATGAATTCAAAAACCCTGATCAGAAATAAACCCAAATGGTCATAGATACAGACAGACTGTTAAAGGGGGAAATATCACAATCACAAATCTCAAAATCAAAGCTAAACCATGCTTGAAAGTGCAGTTGAGAGAAAATAATATATTCATACTCCTAAACAAAAAGAAAATTGAAGATGATTTCTCTACTCAAGCTGAAACATGAACATGTTAATGACTGAAATTTATGCATATAGCTACAACATCAGTTGTATCAAGCTACACTGAAATTTATGCAGTTAAAAATCAGAAAAAAAATACATACCATTCTAGTTTGATCTTCTTCAAGTAAGACCTTGTAGAAATGGTGTTTTCTGTCTCGATTAACAAATTTCTCCATTTCAATCAACAAAACCCAAAAAACGAAAAAAGCCTTTCTTTCACTCTTTACTCCTCTGTCTCTCTTTTTTTCCTCTGGACCAGGAGAAATGAAACCCTAAGCTTTGAACTATTAAGTACCTCAAATAACCGATGGGTTTTTGTTTTTCTTTGAAATATAAGACAGTACATACAGAGGGTTTATAGATTGAAAACAGGGGATCATTATAGCAACCAACAACCCGTCTTTCTCTGTGTAACAAAGAGGTCTAATTGGTTGTTTTCTCTTTCATATTCATATCATCTCCATCCATTGACTGCATTTGTACTTGAACCCTGAAATCACCTAATTTCAGTGTTCGTACGCTAAAACCAGAGTCTCTTCCTTCCTCGGTCATTAATCAGGATGATGAATCATTTAATGTTTCGGCCTAACTGTAGCGGTACAGCATCTTTCATGGCACCTTTCTTTTTATCTGGGGGCACCCTCAGGTTTTTTCATCCCTCAATGATAAGTGTACCCGAATATGTCCCAGAGATAGGGCTTGTGGTTTGCACAATGTTTGAGATGATTTTCAGCACTCTAAAAAGTTCCTGCATCTCCAACCTATTATCCCATTATGTTTAGGGCAACAAATTACTTTTTTTTTGTTTTCCTAGAATAACAAAATTCGGCTTCAGCCAGGGTCAAACAGGAGACCTTGAGTGTGTTAGACTAATGTGATAACCAACTAAATGCTAAGCCAGTCAAGAAACTGATCTGAGGTTTCTGACCAGTTTGGTTCAATCCAACTGCAGTGTAACTTCATCTGCGAATCACGATAATCTTTAGCAGAGTGACTAGTGGTACCAACACAGTGATACATACCTGTATCAAGGGAATAGAATAAAATCCCATCTTTCTGCAACCTCGGAAAGTAGATTTTGTTTTCCATTTGACAAACCGGAGCAACTGCTGAGATACAAGATGTATTGCTAACACACAACATATGCCTCCCCAGGTCTTTAACTTCTACCCAAACCGTTTGAGTGCAGTTCAATCTAAAAACACACACAAAAGTTTTCCTTCACACTCCACCAAGTAACTCTTATAGATAAACTCACAATTAGGCCGGGTTACCATGATTAAGACTTCCCAACTTATATTGCTATTCTCTTGTTTAGATACTCCTAAAGTACCGTTCAGGTCTAAGAAATAGAATGCTCCGTTGTAAAATACTGGACTGTTCAAATCTGTGTCGAATTCCATGGGTTTCTTATTGGGAGGTAAGTAAGTGCCATCAAAGGAACCATACCTCCAATGTTCTTCTCCCCGCTTAATGAAGAAGATGGACACACTAGCATTCACTGGTTTATGGAAGGCAAAAACTACACAGTCTGCAGAAGTCGGCAAAGACGAGAATGAGATACCTGAGAAATGTCCTGGCAAGTCTGGAAGTTTCATACTGGATCTCGTAAAGGGATTGTAGAAGAACAATGTCAGGCCTTTCAACATGAGCAACCACCCACCTTTCGAAAAGAAAATTCTAGAACCTTTTACCATTTCAGGAATACTCATGAGGTATTTCTCATTATTATGCATTGGGTTTATGAAATTGTGGACGGATCTATCATAGTTAGAGAAAACTAGCCATGGGGATAAATCTGTCGTCTGGAAAGTTCTAGTAGAAGAGGGTCTTCTGAGATTCATCGTAGCACGGTATCTTTTACTCACTGCACGTAAATGTATGTAATCCAATGTATGAAGATAGTTTGATACCGACCATACCAAATCATCGTAAGGCATGATCTCCTGTCTTACTTCTTTGATATCTTCTGTCTCATCATCCCTAGCAACACCAGCTATGTTTTCCATTACCTTTATAACTTCATCTATGTGTTCGACCTTTCCTAAATTACAGTCTGCTGTTCTTCTATTGTCAACCCTACAAATTAAAGAACCAGAACATCATCAAGCAGCAACATCTATTCAATCTCTATTCATATGAGAACAAGGTGAGAAAACATGGATAAGATATAAAGCAGTACTGCTGAGGCAGCAAAACATGAGAAAAAACTAGAAACCAATTCAGGCTTTCACCGGCAAACAACGCATGTCCAACATCCAAACCACTTCAACACAATGAAAACTCATGGCAGCTGGGTCCGAAATTTAGAACTATCTTTCATTCGGGATGCATCACTATTACCTAATACACATGCACATATTCATCTAATCTTTCGGACTTAGATATGGAGCAAGTAGAAGTCTAAGAGCTATAACTAAGGAGGGAAAATACATGCGAGAAGGCAACCACTGGTAGCTTCATTAAATGATTTCCTCCGCCAGCAGGTTAGTGGAAACTTAATTTCGATGCATCTCTATCATGTAATACTCATATGCACGTACTGTACTAAATCATTAAAACTGCAAAAGGAACCTTCTGAAGCGAAACCAACCAGCTGCAGCGTAAAATATAATGCTGCTGCCAAGGGCACAGCTTTGTTGGGAGCATTAATATGGGTAAGGTCAACAGATATGGAGCAAGTAGAGTTTGTACTTAGTAACTCCTGCTGTAGGTAGGAGGATACATCTGATTATCGTGCAAGACTTTGTTCCAATCCTTTCCTAGTAGTCTAACAGCTATGAGGGAAAAATACATGCGAGGGAAATGATTAGTGGGAACTTAACCTTGACGCATCTCATGTAATACTCATATGCATGTATGTACTAAATCGTTAAAACTGCAAAAGGAACCTTCTGAAGCAAAACCAACCAGCTGCAGGGAAAAATATGGAGCGCTAAAATGGGAAAGGTCATCTGATATGGAGCAAGTCGAGTTTGAAGAGAATAAAAGAGCAAAACAAAGACTAGTTAGCAACTCTTGCATCAGATAGGAGGATACACGTCTGATAATCAACTACGGAACCTTGGTCCAGCAGACCAGCACTTTCCTAGTAGTGTACTATAGCTAGATATGCTCACAAAATCCCTGGTTCTAAAGTTTGGTTACATACACAGGCCATCTATTTATATAAAGGAGGCTCGGCAATCTCATGTGATTACACACTAGTTCAGTAAAGATAAGAAAGAGTCTGGTTTCGACTTCAATAGGACATTAAATTTTGAACATGCATTGGTAGCAAAAACATAAATTCATGCGGCAAATTCGATCTATCAGGGAGAGTTCTATAAAGTAAATACAAAGATATTAATTTTGTTTGACAATACTCTAGCATGAACTACATTAGGCACAAGGCTGTATGACCTGAACAGTAGATATAAACTACACACAGTACAACTGATACAGCTGTATCCCTTAGCATCCAAGGCACGGTTCAAATAGATCAATAAGAATATAGCTAACTACAGAAAAGCAAGTATAAATTAATGAGACAAAAAATGTATCATTTTTCAAATTTACCTTGGAGGTGTAGTAATCATCAGCCAGTGAGGCAAGAACCATGGTGTCGGTAGATCAGGACAAGGTAAAGAAAGTGAAATACTTTGATCTTCCAAGTCATATTTGTACAAGCTCATTTCTTCATATTCAGTATAATACATAAAACCTTTTGAAAATCCCAAGTCTGAGGCCAAGCAAGACAACTGAGTACGGCGGCTTAGAAAGAAGACATGGTCATCCAAACTTTTAACCTCAACCCAAGCCATTGAAGAGAAATCCAATTTTATGATTTTAATTTGACATGTGTTATGATGAATCCCTCTACTAATGCTATATATACGTATTCGAAAGACCTCACCAAAAGACTCCACATAATACTGGTTAAACGAGCGACCGAAACCTCCAGATAGTGATTCTATTGAAATGCCATCTAAGCAAACACGAAATTTACTTACTGCAAGGGTTTCTTCATCATCGATATCAGATCCACGCTGTATTTCTATCTCCAAGTAGACACCATTCCAACACATTATATGTAATTTGCATTTGAGATATAACATTGATTCAGGATATTCGTACATAGCAAACTCATGTTTTCTCCATTGTTTTTCACCAGGGTGACAAAATAGAAGAAAGTCAGAACTTTCACCACGACAATCAAAAAGCAAGTAAACCATGGAATCAGCATCATAATCCTCATTGTCACTACAATTACTAATGCTGGTGCTGGTCTGAGGAGGCGAAGTTAGAAGACAATCTTTGATCCAAAATTTACTAATTACATTTTTGGGCAAACAAGGTAAGTGAATGGTATCTAGTGATTGGGGATTCCAAAGTAAACAATCTCCATAATTAGGATCAGTATCATCATCCTCACAAACACTGACTACCCACCCTTTATGACAAGATTTCTGCCAAAATCTTCTTTTACTTAATTCTGGTATGCATTTTTTTGAAGCTCTCTTGTTTAATTGATCATCACCACATAAGTTGTAGAACGTTTGGAACTTACCATCCTTACCATGTGGGAAAACAAGCCATTAAAGTGTTTATATGTCCCAGAGATGATTTTCAGCACTCTGAAAAGTTGCTGCATCTCCAACCTTTTATTTAACGGGCTAAATTGGGACCTATGCCGTTTAATTGGGGCCTATGGATTTCTTCATCCACCCAATAGAGAATGATAAGGGGTGTCTAAAGATTGTAAAATTACTAAATTAATCTTAACTTTAATTATTCTAACACAAATACAAATACAAAATCAGAACTTAATTAATAATTACAAAAAATTTTAATCAAAACTCAACTTCCATCAAAATTTAAACTAAATCCTAATCAATCACAAGCAACAATTATAATCTAATTTCCTTTTGGTTTACCAAAAAAGAAAAAAAAAAAACCCAAAAACAGACAATTCAAGTGATTGAGTTAAATCTCTTTAACCCCTTCCTTCTAAGAGATACTCTACAATGATTTACCTCTAAAACTTTGAAATTCGCTCATCAAGGTATCTGAAAATCACAGAATCGGTTTATATATAAACCATAGTAATCCGATTGTGAAAAGAATCGGATTTTACTATGAACCTACATACACTGATTCTGGGTTGATGTGATGAACATCAACTATAACCGGATTACGTTAATACACAAATCAACCGATTCTTGATTCATGTTCGGATCATTTTGGACCATATGTAATCCGATTATTTAGTTAAAAATCTTTGCATACAAAAATCGGATTGCATTATACTCCATATAAACCGATTCTGAAAAGATGCAACAAACTACTTCAGGAATAAGACTTTATAAATAAACTTAAAGTCCGATTCTGGAACAAATTTCATGAGTCCAAGTTTCCCAAAAAAACAAAACCACTTTCATTCATAAAGCTTGGTTCAAGTTTTGCAAAATACAATATAAGAAAGCGACAAAATATAAGCATATGATAGATCAAGTTTTTAACATAAGGAAAATACTCATTCCAACAAATGGAGACCCTCGAATTGATCCGGCTCGATCAATTCCTCCCATCGCCTCATGTTGGCATCGTATTTTTTAAGTCACTCCTTGGTGAGCTCCGAGACCTCATTTAACTTATCTACCGGTGGTAATGGACAATCATCACGTACTCTAAGACCGATATAATGTATGTTGTTATGGTTGAATAAAACAATTCTCCGGTCCTTAAATGATTCATCCCAAATGGTGTATTTTAGTTCGTATGTATAACATGATCCCTTACCAAATAGATGAACAACGCAACTCCACGTTTCCGCCAAGAGATGACCACATAGAAGCATCTGCATCCAATTATCTCGGGTAATTGGTCTATTCCTCTTTGACCCTTGTACTCTAGCAACCATTTTTTTTAAAATCACTTCTTTGTCTTCTCTTGTTTTTCCTTTTTTCATCATCGATATGTAAAGTTCCTTGTCTTCTTGTAGGCGCAAGGCCATCATCTTTCTAAAGTATTTACATTGGGTTAGGTTCTCATCGTCCGCCAAACTTATATGCCTATTTGTTCCGTCACAACGTGATAACCACAATTCCCATCCGCATCCACGTCGTCGGTGGATAACACATAGGGCTTAATGATTTCAGGAAGTTTCGAGTAATACTCCTCGAATATGGTGTAACACGTTCGATTGGGTCTACCTCGTTCATCCCTAGGCGTGCTTCCATCACCAAGAGCGGCCCTTAGAGTCACCATTGAACCCTTTTGTCTTGCTTGTCCCTTCCATTCACGTAACCTTGATACTCGTGTTGTACTCGCTTGACTCTCTTGAGAAGGAACGATTAGATTGTTTGGCGCTTGACTCTCTTGAGAAGGATCGATTGGATCCACATGTTGCGAAGGTGCGATTTGATCCTCATGTTGCGAAGGAGCGCTTGTCCCGCTTTCTACTTTCTTTGGTCGACCCCTTTTCCTTTTAGCCGGTGCCTTTTCATTCTCAATTTGTGGAGGGACGTTTGAAACATTTGTCTTCTCTTGTGCGCTACTTGCCCCGCTTTCTCCCTTCTTTGGTCGACCCCTTTTCCTTTTAGCCGGTGCCTCTTCATTCTCAATTTGTGGAGGGACGTTTGAAACATTTGTCTTCTCTTTTGCGCTACTTGCCCCGCTTTCTCCCATATTCGGTCGACCCATTTTCTTTGGAACCTTCGCCTCTTCATATTTAGCATCTTCATTCTCATGTCGACAAAGGATTCTTCCGGTACTCATTGCAACCTTAAACTCCTGCTTTTCTTGCTTTCTATCCATGTTGGATGGTGGTCTACCCGTAGGCGGTAGCACCGTCGGTTCTCCGACCGGTACCATATATGGGTTCGCGGATAGTTTTAAGTCGTACATCAAAAATTTTCTTCCCAAGCCATCCTTTTTTGCAAATTTCTCGATGATTTCCCTTCCAATATCCGTGTCCACAAAAGATTCGAGTGGTTCTTCAGCTGTGGGTGGTTTGAAAATAAGTTGTTTCCAAAACGGATCAATGATTTCAAAAGGAATTCCTTGTTGGTACTTCGAGATCATGTGACGACACGGAAATCCGAAGGCCGTCATCGTCATACATTTACATTCAATTCTTCTTCTCCCCATCTCCTTATCCACATAATATTTGTAATCCTTCATCATAGAAATTATTGCCCAGTGAGACACCATATAATTTAAATTTCTAATCAACCGATGGTGTTCCTTGTAGCTTGTGATGATTTTCATCCTACTCTCTTCCATATGAGCGGTTATCTTGATGATATCGTCCTTGGTGTATTCATGGATGGCTTCTTGTAATGTAACCACGGTGTTTTGGCTCCCTCGGAGCAAGCTTTTCAAACGTCCATGAGATCCCTCCGCGATACTTGTCACCTCATTCTTGTAATGCATGTGTTTGTACGTGTAAGCATACACAAATTTTTCCTTGTACGGATCCAACAATTCTTTCAATCAACAAACCACACACTTCTCCTAATCTGATAGACACATTTTTGTGTCTGATTTGTCTCGATTCCATATGTTGTTAGGGATCATTTTTGTACTTATTATGGTATTTTATTTATTTGTAGGTATTTTTGGCCAATAAACATTTTTGGAAAAAATTGGCTCGAAAAGTTGTCGGAAAGCACCCGGAGGACATTTGTTATTCGGACTCTCACTTTGGATAAGGGGTAACCTAATTACTAAGGGGCATCCCATTTCCAGGCAGTTTCTAATCGCACCCCTACTCTGGATAAGAGGCAACCATCTTCAACATTCAAAAATCAGGTTTTTGGCGGGAAAAAAGTGCAGTTAAAGAGCAGTTTTGGCAATCGTGATTTGAAGGAGTTTGAGGTTGATTAAACCTCTAATTTTCATAGGATAAACTCCTTATGGGTCTAGGAATATGATATGGGTGTTTAAATCGATTAGAATGGGCTCAATCGACGGATTTTTCTCACAACAAGAAAATATGGAAAGTCACGTGTGTGACCTGTTTTAGGGAATTTTAGAGAGATTAAAGCGTTGTAAACCTTCCCAAAGATTTGTATCTATCTAAGGAAGAGTTTAGAATAAAAAGGAAAGATCAGAAAAGCGTAGAAATCCTAAAACAAGAAATTGTCGCAACTTGGCCGTGAAGAGAAGGAAAGAGATTTTGGAAGATTTGGGAGATTTTTAATCGGTATTTTTGATATAAATAGATGTCTTGGGTCATATAGAAGATGTGTCGAGAGTTTGGGAACCTAAGGAGAGCCAGACAAGAAGAAATCAGAGCTTTACCAAACTCTGTTTCTGCTGCTGCTGAATAAGAAGAACGCGAAGAACATTGACGCTCGGTAGACAGTCGCAGAAAAGTGTCGTTGTTTAACAGCTGAAGAACATTAAGCTTTGGGGATTTTAATAAAGTGCCACACTTTCAATTTCATGTTTAAGAAAGTGCCACCGTTTTTTTCAGAATTTATTTAGTGCCACACATTTGACCTTTTCCATCCAGTTTTTTTCCAAACAAAAGTTTACATCCGTTAGTGCATAGGTGGCAGTAGTCCAGCTTAGGAAAAGACATTTACGCCCTTGAAACATCTCACTATAATTCATGTCTTCTTTGGGTCATTTCATCGAACAAATAGACCGCGTTGTGCTCATCCAACATCAGCAACATCAAGTTCGTCTCTGCCATTTGGTTTTTTCCGTTTAAAACCATAACCCGCACCAACTTCTGCAAAACCTCCTTGCACTGCTTACCATCAATCATCTCCACCAGATCTGGCTACAACCACTGAACTGCATAGCTCATTTCAATACCCTTGCAACCAATTCGAATGAACCCATTACAGATTCGAGAAAATAACCAATAACCACCACTGACTTCAGTTATATCAGCCAACGAGATCACATTTCGAAACCATCTCAGCAAAAACACATTCATGCATTGATATTGTCTTTGTTGTTGATGTTGCCATCACCATCTTCACTTCACTGAACTTCTTAAACTCAAGTCAACAGCGAACCCTTCATTTAATTTCGCTTCCATCACCATTAAATCAAGACCCAGTATTCATTTGCTATTGTTGATAGAATACTACGCATCAATGGCAACATCACCATTTAATTGACCATTTCTGTGTAACCATCACCCATTCAAACACATACATCATCTATCCAAGCTTTTGCTGTCATCTTCTTCCAATCAAACCCGTGATTCATCTCAACTGAGTTTCACAGCGAACTCAAATCCGCAACCACCCAGCACACAACATCACTAACTTCACTGATATTGATATCAATCTGCTATAAATCGAGTACAAGAACTTCATAGTACAAATTTAACAAAAACCCAAAAGAGCAAACTCATTAATCAAATCTTCCTTCTCTCAGGAACATCTACCAATAGACCTAATCTTGGATGAGATTATAAAATCCCCAAGTCTGACTGCTTTTGTATTGATTTCAATCTTCAATTCCATGTCTTAAATCTCTCCAAATACCAGCAACCATCACTGCAGTCTAGGATTCACAACCAACATTTAGAAATTAAACTAACCAAAATTGACGGCAACAACTTCTTTGTTTCTCGACCAGAAACCAATTCCCCTTCTCTATTCTTGCAGCTGTTCACCAAATTAACCCAATTTCTCCACATCTCTTGCTTTAAACCCCCGTCAAATCCCTGCTCTTTGTCTCTGAAATCGAGTTCAACCCCATCAAAACAACACCAGTTCTTAGTCTTCTCACCCTTGAAGAACAGCCACAGAAACCCATCACCTAATTCTTCTTAATTATCTCTCGATTCTCAGTAATTAAACCCTAAATTCCATCTCTTAGCTCAAACATAGAAATCTGAGTTGTCAACAGTCTAGGGTTTTGCGTTTGAGTTCGAATTATAGAGATGGAAGAATTGAGTTCTGTTATGAAGATTTGAAGCAATTGAAGCTTAGGAGACTTGGGTTAGGGTTTGAGATGGTGAGCTAATAGGTACGGGTTTTCTTAATCAGAGATGGAGAAGTTGCTGATGTTGATTGTTACCGAGAATACAGTTTACCCTAAAACTTCGAAATCGAAACAGACAACAATCTTCATCTTTACTTAAATCTCAATCTCCAACAATCATTCTTCTGTCGATTTCTCTCTTCTCTTCTCTAATTATGTGCTTCAATTTCATCTCCTCCTTAGTCTAGGCAAATCCTCTCTAGATCTATCTCTCTGCGCCTTTAAGGGTTGTCAAGGGTAAATAAGTAATGTTGACACATTTTCTTGACTTGTTCAACCATTATGGACCGGTTTGGTGGGACCTGACGGAATACATAACAGAGGTGGCACTTTATAAATGTTGAAAAAAACGGTGGCAATTTCTTGAATCGGGATTTGCAAGTGTGGCAGTTTTTTAAAAATCCCTTAAGCTTTTCAGGACAGTCTTATTCTAGGGTCTTAAAATCAGCGACAAAGCAACAGTATTTCTGTAACAGTTCCATTGTAACAGCTGTTTTGCAACACCAATACACTGTTGCAAACAGTCTCTGTTATTACTTTTCACTCTTTTAATCATCTTTTGAGCAACAAACACATATTTTGAGATCATGATTAATATGAGGAGTTAAACCCATTGTTGAGGCGATAGAGGAAGCTATTTTTCCAACAAAAAGTGGTATATTCTATTTTATCTTTTTATTTGCAATAATTATATGATTATTTGCCTTGAACTATTATTGAATATGATTTTTTTTTGAGTGATTGTGATCTATTTTGATGGAGTATGCTTTTTTAAGACTTTTGAAGCTTCATACTTGGTATTTACAATTATTACTTTTGAAAATCTACTTGTTGCAATATTTAAGAATCAAATTAAACAAGAAAATTGCACAAATATAAGTATTGATTTAATCACTTTGAATTTGGAAAATAGTGGAATCTTAGCCTCAGTGTTTCTTTTAGTATTGATATCATCTTTGATCGAGTTTGCTATAATTCTTAGTGAGTTTTCTATTTTAGTATTAGAATTTAAGTCTAATTAATATCCTTCACAAGTCTCAGAATCGAACCACTTTTACCACTATCTACAAATCACATCAAATTTTGGCGCCACCGACGCGGACTTGTTTTTAGGGTTTTAGATTTATTTTATTTTATTTTTATTATTTTTGTCTTTTTTATGTTTTTGGGTATTTATCTTGTATCTACAGGTTCTGGATCATAAAGAAAATTGAGCCAAGGAGTTTGGTGATTTCATAAAGACTTGGAGCTAAAGATTAAAGCAAAAAGAACAGAAAAGAAGACAATTTTAGTTTAGGGTTTGTTTATTTTATTTAAAAAAAAAACTGTATTAGGGTTTATTATTTTTGTAATTTTTCTTTATTTTATTTTTTTTTGACTTTTGGACTTTGGGACATTATTTTTTTTTATTACCCTACGGAAGGGTACTTTAAATATAAATTGTTTTCAGAGAAGGAGGAAAATTACGATATTGTCTCTACACCTTAGGTTCGTACACTAGACATCGGAGTCAGTGGCCCGAGTCGACTACAACCGATTCATCCCCCTTCTGGAACGGGAGGTAAGATTCTAAACACTCGCGAATCCCCTGTCAGTGAGTTACTGGACTCCTTCGTATGCATATATGTTGAGGACTGAATACAGACATTTATTTTTCTAGTAAAGGGAAAGGCCTGGCCATACAAGATAAGGGTTCGGATTTTATCACCGTTTTCTTCTTGCCCGCTTTAGGAACACGTCACCTACGCGAACCTAAGCCTAAAATTTTGACTAGAACGAGACCGATAGGGTAACGAGCTTAACAGGAAAGTCATTCGAAAAATATTTGTTACTCTTTTAAGCATACTTCGAAGTTCTTGACGGTTTCTGTAAGTTGAATGCGTGACTGCGCCGCCTTGTAATACCGGTGAGGCCTTGGGTATAAAAGCTCCACCGAGCTTCCCTCTCCTCTATTCAACTTACGTTAACTCGGATTGATTCCAGAGGGGTTTGCTTAAATTGTAACGAATTCCCGTTCGAAGGATTAGAAGCTGGTCTAGAAACAATCTAAGTGGAGCCATCATGCTTTTTGTTTGCTAGAAATCAATAGGTTTGATTTGGTTGAGTCGGCCTTGATCTGTGTTTTCTTACCCTTCCAATTTAGAAAATTCTATTGTTTGCCTGAACGTAAAAGAGACACACTAGGTAGATTTGTTAAAGAGAAACCTAGTAGTTCGAAGCGTCTCGATTACCTTAATCTAGAAAGTCCGGCTTTTGAAGAGAATCCATGTTGCTCCGATAGCGCCAGAAATGGCAACTTTGAAAGCTTTTTTGAATCCAACTAGGACTACCCGTCCTTCGTGTATTAAGTTAGCTGAAACGGAGGCACCCTATGAACTGAAACCTGGGACCTTACAGATGCTCCCAATCTTTTTAGGGAAATAAAATGAAAACCCTTATTACCATGTTAGGGATTTTGAGGAAATTTGTAGTACTCTAAGAACTAAAGGCTTAGATGACGATGCTTTGAAACTTAGGTTTGGACTCCGAGTCAATTGAGACATATGAATTACTAAAAGAACTTGGCATAAGCAGGACTCTGAAAGATAAGGCCAAGTCGTGGCTGTATAGTTTGGACTCCGAGTCAATTGAGACATATGAACAACTTACATCTGCCTTTTTCAATAAGTTTTTCCCTAGGCACAAAACATCGTCTATTAGGACGCAAATATACACATTTTCACAACAAGAGGGAGAATCTTTACATAGGTATTTGGAAAGGTTCAATGATTTATTATCCCAGTGTCCTCATTATGGTTTAGAAAAGGTTAGGCTAGTTCAGATCCTTTATGAGGGTTTAGATTATTCCACAACGACCATGGTTGAGTCTCTATGCACTGGTGGATTTGAAAACCAAACTGTTGATGCGGCGATGGAATTTTTTAATGAAATCACCGAAAAAACCCAGCAATGGGAAATCAGTAGGGAACCTCAGAAAACAATTCTTTTAAGTAGAGGAAACGTTAATAGGATAGAAGGAGGCTATGAATCAGATGCCAAAATTGCTTTTATAGCAAAAAGGTTAGAAGCCTTAGAAGTGGGCCAGACTAGTGGTAGAGTGGAGCCTTTTTGGGAATGCCGGAACATTGGAGAGCATGCCAATGCTTTTTATAATAACACTAGATTTGATAACCGTCAAAAGATTGACCCATATTCAGAAACCTATAATCCTGGTTGGAGAAACTATCCGACCCTTTCGTGGTCTAAGGGCCAAAGTCAATGTCAGTTTAGTAATTCTAATGCTCCCCCAGGTTTTGGCTATACTAAGAATCCCTCAGGACTATCTCAGTTTCAGAATCATTCAGATAAGAAAATCCTAAGTTTAGAGGAATCTCTCGCCTTGTTAACTCAGCAAACTGCAAAATTCCAGTTATCCGTAGAACAGAGTCTACAAGCTAGTAACAGGATAGGACAAGAAAATAGTCAGGCTATTTCCGAGTTAAAAACCCAGGTTGGTCTGATAAGTGATTCTTTGAGAGAAAAAGGTAAGTTTCCTAGTCAAACACAACCCAACCCTAGAGTAGTTCATGAATTAGGTGAAAAACCATCGAATCAATTGAATGTTGTTAGAACCCTTAGAAGTGGTAGAGTTGTAGACAATAAGGTAACCATGCCCGATGGTGAACATACTGTTGTTCACCCCTCAGGATCTCAGCTCTCAGGACCAGTAGCTGAAGAGACTGATAAAGTTTCTGATGATGTGAATTCGATTCCTGAAAGATCTGATTTTAGGCCTTGAGCCCCATTTCCTCAGCTATTAGTACCAACAAAGAAGGAATCGAACTTTAATGACATAGTGGAGGTTTTTAAGCAAGTTACCATAAACCTTCCCTTATTAGATGCAATTAGGCAAATTCCTGCTTATGCCAAGTTCCTTAAGGATATGTGTACGCAAAAGCGAAAACTTAGCGTCCATAAGAAAGCCTTTTTAGCTAGTCACGTAAGTTCAATCATTCAGAACACCACAACTCCAAAGTACAAAGACCCAGGTTCTCCTACCATTGCTTGCACAATAGGTAACTTCCGGGTAGAAAAATCTTTACTTGACTTAGGATCCAGTGTGAACTTACTGCCATTCCATGTATACTTACAGCTAGGACTTGGTGAAATGAAACCTACTCAGATGACACTGCAGTTAGCTGATAGGTCTGTTAAAATCCCTCAAGGTTTTATCGAGGATGTTCTTATTGAGGTCGACAAGTTTATTTATCCAGTGGATTTCGTGGTCCTAGATACCCAACCTGTCCCTGACCTAGAGAACCAGATACCTGTGATTTTAGGTCGCCCATTTTTAGCTACGTCTAATGGGATCATTAACTGTCGAAATGGTGTGATGAGTTTATCTTTTGGCAATATGACTATGGAGATGAACATTATTAATGTCAGTAAGAAACCTCATGAGCTAGATGACACATGTGTTGAGGAGGTGAACATGATAGAATCCTTAGTTCAGGAGTCATTACCAATGTAGGTACACATTTCATCTTCCGCCACGTGTCCACAAAGACACACGTGGAGGACATGCGGCTGAGAACATCAAGATATGATATCACACGTGGGCAGCCAAGAGACGCGCCTTATAAAAATTGCGTCTCCACCCACCATATCCAACGGTAGGGGATCAAGGAAGATGGAAACATTAGAACACTGCGAAGCACTGAAGGATAACCCGAGATTCACTTTATCCTATCCCAGAAAGATCTAAGATCTACGGCTGGGGATAGTCATACTGATGCAGACAAGACAGGGGCAGAGGACAACTGTCTACCGCGGACAAACATCTCAACTACCCGCATTAAATACCCTCAAATAGCATACGTGTCAGTCATCCTGTGGAGGAACCGCAGATAGCATTGAATATTCAAACGGAACACGCAGAGAAGACCAAGAACACGAAGACCTCTGCGTAAGCGGCACAAGACACAAGAGGATAAGGTTATAACGGGATTCAGAAGTGAACCCCATGTAACCACCCTATAAATACCCCTCTCTCCCAAGTGAAGAGGGGGGAAAAGGGAGGGGGGAAAACATTGAGAAGATAAGAGGAGAGAGACAGAGAAATAGAGAAAGTGTAAGTGAGGTTCCTCCTGCTACGCAGGCTTATATTAGTCTCAAAGTCATTATACTATTTCGGTAATCCCCAACATATAATGAAAAACCCAATCTCGGAGACAGGGATCCGAGTGAGAATCATATAAGTTAATCGTTTCGTCTATGTTCATACATCCATACTTTATATATTCAATTCGTTACTTATAGCATATCATGTTCGTACATTTTATACTTCGTCCATTATTTATCTTATTGTATGAGATAAGGACAATGATTGTAATTGATGAGACGAGGAAGAGTATTAGAACTCTGAGTCAAGGATTCGACATAACCAATCTGTTCCCTTCAGGCGCAGCCTATTTATTGTATTGTCATGAGTCTGCGCGCATTGTTTGTGAATACTCAGATGACTTTGATCTGCATGTTCACAATCTGGAGCTAGAAACAGGGATATTCATCACGGTAAAAGATTTATCTTCTCTTGTGACTTGTTTCAGGCTTCGTTTTCTGAAAGTAACGATGTATGGAACACTACGGTTTTTTCCGTTCATGATTTCAAAAACCAAAATTATGAGCAGATCCGCGTTTATCAAAGTAGATCTCATTCTTCATGCATTTTCTAAGTTTTCACACCTTTGAAAACTAAAATTATAAGCAGATCCGCGCTCATCTAAGTAGATCTGATTTTTCATGCATTTTCTAAGTTTTCACGTCCTTGAAAATCGAAACTTCGAATAGATCTGCGGTCGTCTACACAGATGGATGCCTTTCGTATCTTTAAGATTTTACACCTTTGAGAACTCAAAACGCTAATAGATATCACGTGGGACCCATTGTCTTCGTGATTTTTTCTCTCTTTTTCAGGGAAATATTAAAAGATGGAGAAAAGCAAAGATATCGGGAAGGCAAAAGCTTCGTCAAATAAGATGCCAAGGACGACCCCAGTGGTAACTAGGAGTAAGCAGAGAGGTGAAAAGTTGAAGGCAGCAGATAGGGCGCAGGATAATGCGGAAAGCACGACCACCATCAATGCCAACATCATCGCAGAAAACGCAGTAAATTCCGCGGCAGCCAAAAGCAGGAGCTTCAAGAGCTGGCGGATCCAAGGTTGGAGCTCCCAGAATAACCAATGCTCAATTACAGGAACATCAGGAAGTCGTAGCAGAGTCAGGAATACAACAACCCATCTATGGGATTCCCTTAACCAACGAACAGAACATACCTTTCCCGACCAAGCAACCGCTTCTAATAGCAGGTCAACCCTCACAACAACCGTCAGGGTCCCGGGGTGCACGGTTAGATCCACCAGAGCCAGTAATGCAGATCGTGGATGAGGAACAGACCATAGCCGCCGATGAGCGATTGCGGGCAGGAACACCAAATCAAGGGTCAAATCATTCGCTCAGATGATGGCCGAGCTAGCAGAATTAAGGAAGAACCAGAAGGCATACGCAGATGCTGTGGCGATATTAGCACAAGAGAACCAAACACTCAAGGAAAGAATCATTCACAGCGCAGAGGTAGAAAACCAACGTGACGAAGCTAACTCCAAGGCTGTAGCACCAATCAAGATAGAAGAATGGTGATCGCAAACAACCCGATTCCATTGAACCGAAGAGGAGCAAGGAGCAGCCAAAGATCAGACCCTGAGTACAATCCCGAGAACTCGGACTACTACGACGGTACCACCCTCCTAAGAGCAAAATCTACCATTCGTGAAGAGCACCAGATCGCAATGGAAAATCTGCGTGCTGAATGCTGGCAGAAATCAAGGAGCTAAAAACTAGGCAGAGGGGCGAAGACTAGAGCAAGTGATGAAGGAAGCAAACACTACCCCGCTGACCCACACTTGGCCAGGGCTTCCATACCGCAGAAATGTTCGGTTCCTGCTTTCGATTGCTATGACGGGTCAGCTGATCCTGCGGCTCATCTTCGATATTATAATCGAATGATGGCCCGTTGGATAATGAAGACTCCATACTGTGCAGATACTTCCCATCAAGTCTAAAAGGGTCCGCGTTATCATGGTTCGATAACTTGCCGTCAAACTCCATCGATTCCTACGACCAACTCACAGAAAAATTTCTACAACATACATGTACAACAAGGTTGTCAATACCGGCATGGACAAGCTATTCTCTGGAGATGAATACAAAGAGACCATCAGAGAATATACTGATAGATGGCACAAGATTTGCCAAGCTATTGGCAACGTAGATCCTGTGGTTAGTATCAACTGCTACAAATGGGGGATGGACAGGATGAGTCCTTTGTTTGTGGAGATCCACGGGACCATCCCTACCACCGAAGGAGATCTCCGGATAATCATAGAAAAGCATGCAAGGTTAGAAGAAATTCAGCGTGAAAATCCCAGAGCTCATACTCAACGTCCCACACGCACAAATTCCGTGGATCAAGCCAGCGGGTCCAAAAGAGGAATCACAGAAGAGCATCCCAACGCAGAAAGGAAAGAACGAAGGGATGATAGACGAAAGATGATCGAAAATTTGAAGATCAAGTCTATACCAAGCTGAATACCAGTTATTCGCGCATCCTGAGAGAGATCAAAGGGAGGGAGAACTTCGATTGGCCATGGTCCAAGGGAAAGCAGCCTCCTAGATCAGAAAAATCCAAGGAATACTGTGAATACCACTGTTTCAACGGTCATCAAACAGAAAAGTGCAAAAATCTCAAGATAATGATTCAAAAACTAATCGACGCAGGAGACCTGAAGCAATATTACGGAAGATTGATAACGAAGATAGAACCAAGAGAGGCAAGCAGGTTCAATTACCAGAAGGCAACCGCACCCTCAACACGATTTCATGTTCAGAGATTCAAGGACCATCCCTAACCGCCCAGATTGGGAAGAGATTAAGAAAACAATTCGAAGATTATTGTGAGCTTTATAAGATCGATGGGAAAGAGGTAAACGAGCACGAACAATGGATGGACGCGCCCATGACCTTTCGACGCAGACGATGTGGAAGAAGACATGGAAGACCATAATGATCCTCTAGTCCTCACACTCCCAATAGCAGGGTGCAATGTCAAGAAAATTCTCATCGATGGAGGAAGCTCAGTCAACGTCCTGTTCTATGACACGTTCAAACGTATGGAACTCAACGACGAGCAACTGCTGTCATCTTACTACACCATCTACGGATTCAACGCAGCTACAAAGCCCCTAGGGGACATTGTCTTACAAGTAGACGCAGGGCCCATGAAAGTGGACACTCGATTCAGCGTCGTAGATGCACCTTCACCTTACAACGCCATCATCGGAAGAAGATGGGTTCACAAGCTCAAGGAGTAGCGGCAACTACCATCAATATCTCAGATTCCCCACCCCAGGGAGTCATGGAAATTAAAGGAGACCAAGTAACTGCGCGGGAATGTCAGACCTACAGAATCAGATCAATAACGAGCGGGAAGAAAACCACCAGTCCCGAAGAGCCAAAAATAAGGAAATAACCATAGATACATATCTGGAAGAAATCTCCGGAAAAACCTTCTGAACGTGAGCACCACTGGCAGCGCAGAAGCCAGCACCTCCGCGACAAAAGAAACGGAGAGCACACCAAATAGCAATCAAAGAATGTTCCTCTCTTGGGGGAACCAAAACCCACGTTTACGCCTGTCGAAGCAGCTAAAGAATCAACATAGGTACTGAGGGAAATCCGAAGATTATCAGAATAGGCACCTTGATGGATGAAGAAAGAGAAGCCGCGCTAATCAAACTTCTAAAGGAATACGCGGACATTTTGCTTGGAAATTAGGGGACATGGGAATTGACCCAAAGTTAGTTCATCACGAACTTCGAATAAAACCAGGTACCCCCCCCCCTTTTAGGCAGAAGGTGCGCAAAGTAGCTCCAGAATACCATCGAGCAGTTGAAGTGGAACTCCGCAAACTACTGGACGCAGGATTCATCAAAGAAGTTAAGTACCCAACATGGATCTCTAACATGGTCATCGTACCGAAGAAAAATGGCGGAGTAAGGATATGCATCGACTTCACCAACCTCAATAAGGCTTGCCCTAAAGATAGCTATCCACTGCCAAGCATTGACCAACTTGTTGAGGCAGTTGAAGGATACGAAGAAATGTCATTCATGGATGGATACTCTGGATACAATCAATTATTCCTAGCAGAAGAAGATCAACAACATACAACATTCTATACACCACACGGCCTCTATTGCTACGTAAGAATGCCCTTTGGATTGCGAAACGCAGGGGCAACCTACCAAAGAATGGTGGATGCAATTTTCAAACCATGGATTGGAAGTACGCTGGAAGTATATGTGGATGATATGCTCGTTAAAAGCAAGCTCGCAAAGATCATCACCAAGACCTAAAAGATATTTTCCAAGCAATGACAGTGCACAACATGAAGGTAAACCCAGAGAAGTGCACTTTTGGTGTCACTTCCGGAAAGTTCCTCGGATATTTGGTGACGAAGAGGGGCATTGAAGTCGATCCCGCTAAAATTGAAGCCATCGTAAGAATGCCATCCCCAAAGAGTTTAAAAGAGGTTCAGAAACTCAATGGTTCGCTGGCTGCGCTGGGGAGGTTCATATCCAGGTCCTCGGACAGATGTAAGCACTTTTTTAACATTCTCAAAAAAGGAAGCAAATTCGAATGGACGGCAGAGTGCGAGGAAGCTTTTCGAAATATCAAAGAATACCTGGCTGAGATCCCTATATTACAAAAACCAGACCCTGATGAAGTGTTGGCACTATATATAGCAGCAACAGAAGATGCAGTCAGCGCAGTATTGGTTAAAACCAACACGAAGATAGAGCAGCCCATCTATTACATCAGCAAGACTCTGAACAAGCAGAAAGAAACTACACGAAGATCGAGCAGCTCATCTTGGCGTTAGTATGGGCAACCCTGAAACTCAGAACTTACTTTTTGACTCACTACGTCCGCGTCCCATGCAAAGCTCCGCTAGAAGCAGTCCTTAAAAACGCAGGAAAAGTAGGCAGAATTGCAAAATGGAATACTCACCTAGATCATTCAATATCATCCATGAACTACACACTCTCAGAAGTCACAAGTATTAGCAGATTTCCTAGCAGACTTACCATTGGATAACTGCGAAGAAGTCATCATCGAAGGACGAAAGGCAGCAGGACTACCAGAGATGGACGAAGGTAAAGACCCTATAGACATCTTGGAACCAAAAAATCCTAGGCAATGGGAAGTCTTCGTAGATGGGTCGAAAAATAAAGAAGGGGCGGGGATAGGCATCGTAATCACCACCCCAACAGGAGACAGGATCATACATGCTTTCAGGTTAGAATTCAAGGGGCATACCAACAACATAGTTGAATATGAAGCAGTGGTGCATGCCCTTCAGTTGATAATAGAAATGGGCATAACTGACGTGCGTCTGACAAGCGATTCACAGCTAGTCATCCGACAAATAGGGTTGCAATATAATGTTTATGACAGAACATTGTCAGCATACATGGAATTGGGTGCAAACACTGGCATCAAAATCCCAAACATCAAATTCCGACACCTGGCAAGGAAGGAACTCAGGCACGCGGATGCCCTGGCCTACATATCATCGATGCTCAGAAACGAGGACGTCAAAGCAATCAAAGTAACCAGGATTTACGAGCCTTCAATTGATATTCAAGAACTCTGCGCTGCACAGCAGAGGAACCACGCAGAAGAAGATATTGCAGATGATGACGTGGGAGAATTCATCGCGGATGATTTCCAAGAAGACGACATCATGGCTAAGGCAGATCAAGATGAAGACTTCAGCAAAGAAGAAGATTGGAGATCTGAGATTCATCTTTTCCTAAAAGAAAGAATTCTACCCTCGGATCTAAAGCAAGCCAGAAAAATACAGTCAAAGGCAGGAAGATATGATCTGAGAAAAGAAATTTTGTACAAAAAATCTTTTCTCGGACCATTATTATGTTGCCTATCCAGATCCGAAGGACATTTGATTTTGAAAGACATACACCGCGGCGACGCAAGTGGTGTGGTTTTAAAAAGCACACAATACACTTGCAAGTATACAAGGTCAAGATTTGTAATAAAAGGGTGAGTAGGGGTTTGTCCACAGGGAGAGGAGCATATAAGAAGTTTTCCTAGCTAAGGTGTGTAGTGAGCTAAGGGCAGGCAAGGTAAATGGCAGACAGACAAGAATGCAAGGTAAAGCAGCAAAGAAACAGCTAAGAAAAAAGCAATGTAAATCAACAAAGAACCAAGGCTTGGAAGCCAAGGGCAAGGTGAGTTTATGCACTGACTTCAGTGCACAGTGGCTACAAAGTGCAAGAAAATAAAAGGCAAGAAAATAACTGAATTGCAAACACACGGGACTGAAAATATAAGTGACTGAAAGGGAATTGGTGGGTAAGCCAAGGCTTATGATCCACCTTGTGTCCTAATCAAATGACATGTTTCTAGGTTATGTTTGTTCCTAAGCATACATCTAGAAATGGAAGAATACCAAATTGCTCACTAGTCTGCCCCTAGCATTGGCTGTCTTTTGAAAGTACAGCCAATCACAGGCTCTATGAGCATTGGTATCTCTCATTTGCACAATCAAAACATACAAGGAAGAACTATCCTAGCTCATTTACACTTGACAGTGCACAAGGCTTCACTGAGCCTTAGCCTGATGCTAATTAGCTCATGCTAACCATGATGTAGCAACATACATACATTAACACAGATGATTCATACACAACTAGCAACATATCAGATAACTCAAAACATAAGCAATTTTCAACTGTCAACAGTTATGCAAATATCAGGAATTGGAATTGCAAAATAAAAATTGTTCTAATTCTCTACTGGCTAGTCCAGAGAGGTATACAGTGTCTCCCCCACACTTCTCACAACACCAATTTATACCCATTACACATTTTGGGTTTTCCCCCAATTTTCCCCCAAAATCAGTAGAACTAGGGTTTGGTGAAATTGATTTACCTATGTTGATGAGATATCGCTCCATCTCGTCGACCCAATCTTCTCCTGCTTCTTCTCGTCCTCATGCTCCAATTGATGCTTTAATCATCACTTATATCCCCAATTTCTCACCTAGGGTTTAGGCAGAGAGATGAGAAATTGAGGTATTAATTATGCTAAAGAGATGGTAGTGATGGGTTTAGGTAGAATAGAGTTGGGGAGAAATTAGTGGAGTGATTTGGGGTGAGGTGGTGGTGATGGAGACGGACATGGTGGTACGGGGCATGGCGGTTCTGCAGAGGGGGTGATGGAGGAGATGGTTCGATGGAGAAAGGGAAGGGTGCGTTTGTTGGGGTGTAGGTGCTCGGTCGCTAGGGTGTGAGGCGAGTGTATCGAGTTGATGATCTGCGACGATGGGCCGTGGGATAGGGAGATGAAAGATCAATCGGACGGTGGGATGAAGTGAAGCTTGTAGCGACCGCTGGATTATTAATACAACAAGATCAACGACGCCAGATGGAGTTAGGTGTTGTAGTGTTAGGTGGAGATATCAAACTTCGATGCACAGCAAGGGAGCGACCGTTGGATTCAACTACCATCTAATCTGAAGGCTTGAAATTTCAGCGCTGTGGTGCTTGGCAGAGACTTCAGATTTTGATGATCTATGAAGGAGCGACCGTGGATGCTTCTGAGAACTGATCTGACGGCTGAGAACGGAGGCGCTTTTGTGTGTAGAAAATGAGGTTGTGCGCACCATTCTTCGCGGCTTCCTTGCGTAATTTCTCCCGGCTTTTCACTACTTTTCTGCTCTTTTCGCTCCGCGACTCATCCGAACTTTATTTATTACCTAAAAATGCAAAATTAATTAAAAAATATTTATTCTTGAAAACAATGAAAATACAGAATATGGGTAAAATGTAGAATTAATGCACAAAAGATGAGTTAAATGCCAACAAAAAGGGATAAATATATACATTATTTGGCACTCATCAAATACCCCCAAACCTGAATTTTACTTGTCCTCAAGTAAAACAAAACTAAGGAAATCCTAACTATACCACTGTCGCTGGTCTCTCGAATGCATTTAGCGTATGCACTAAGCCTTTTAAACCACTAAGTGTCCCTAGTGGATGAGTTGAAGTCTCGTGAAGGTTTACCAGAGGTGTGCTACAAAACCTAGGACAAAAATAAGATCATATTCCATCAAACGTGACATGTGCAAAACAGTTAAGCTCACAGCAAAATGGAGATGTCAATCTAGCTATCGAAGGCCACAATCCTAGCACTGATAACAAAAAAGACATGTGATAAGAGTGTAAAGTGTATCTACACATGTGTAAAGAAAGATCTGAAGTCATGACTACTAATCACCAAGAGATAGTTTCTCAGGCTAAGAACTGAGGTCGAAATCTAGCTAGCTGTCCGGACTTTACGAGAATTGTGAATGAGTTGGAGGTATTTCACAATTACTCGCGTTGTACATCAACGGCATACACCCTCCTGCTTATTACAAAAAACAACAAAATGACTCTTTACATGACTCTTATTTACATTGACAATTCTCTTTTATTTTTGGAACAAGAGATGATGGAATTGATAAATACTTGATTTTTTTTTTTTTTTTTTTTTGAAAAAATACATTTTTTTTTTTTTTTTTTTTTGACAAGCAAATACTTTTGATACATAACAAAAGAAACAAAAGATTACATGACACTTTGCAAGAGGTAGCCCTTTTTGATGCACCAGTTAAATTCGATGGTTGTTTTCTTAATGTAACCTCACCTTCTATCCCAACCAACCAAAGAACAAGCTAGTCCAGTTTCGTTCAGTATTCTAAAGTGATTGGCAATCGTAACTTCCTATCCAACACCTTGAAGATCGAGGCCATACATGTATTGGTAGATCGTGCGCGTGCAAGTTTCTTATCACTATGTGAATTGTGCTAGAATCAGGGTGCCTAAATATCTAGACTAAGACTCCTAATAAAAATACATATTTGCACAAGAGTCAACATTTCAAGGTAAATGAGCTCCATTTTATGTTTTTTTCATTTTTAATAATTTTTTTTTTTTTTTTTTTTTTTTTTTTTTGAATTTTGATTTTTTAATTTTTTTTTTTGGAATTTTCAATTTTTTCAAAAAGAAAGAGTTTGTTTTCAATTATAGCATATTATCGTGGTATCTACTCTATACCCCAAACCTAAACTAAACATTGTCCTCAATGTTTCAAAATATGGAAAGAATTATAAAACAATATATGAAGAGGAACATGCTGAGTAGAGTAAAAGGAGAGAGAATACCCGATTGTACGGCGGAGGCTCGATTAAAACTCCGTTATTCAAGGCAAAAATCCATCATATTAGGAGTTACAATGGATGAGCACAAAATATACACAAAAGGAAATTTAACTAACACATTATCTACAAGAAAATTTTTGGTTTTTAATGGGATTGGACTTTTTGGAAAAAATTTGGTTTTGTTGGGAAAAAGACAAATTTTGGTTTTGATGGGATACATTTGGTTTTTAGGGAAACATTTGGAAAACTGTTTGGTTATTTAGGGAAAAATTGGACCAGTTTAGTCCACATAGACTGGGTCCTCCACATCCCAAAGGAAATGTTTGACTTCAGCCAGGAATTTAGAGCGGTCTTGTCTCGACCAACGTGAGGGCATCCTACCTGTAGCGAGGTAGTTAACAATATCAGCAAACCAAGGAAGGTCTGAGATAGACATCAGCTGTTCATCTAGGAATGATTCTCTAATCAGCTCGGATTCATCAATAGACTCTAAAGTTAATCTAGACAAATGATCAGCACCCACATTCTCACAACCTTTCTTATCACGGATTTCGAGATCGAATTCCTGTAATAAGAGTATCCATCGAATAAGGCGAGCTTTAGCATCCTTCTTGGAAAGAAGATACTTCAAAGCCGCATGGTCTGTGTATATGATGATCTTAGACCCTATCAGATAAGATCTAAACTTGTCTAATGCGAAAACGACGGCAAGCAATTCCTTCTCGGTAGTTGAATAATTGAGTTGGGCATCATTGCTAGCATAGTATATCACATATGGTAGTCTATCAACACGCTGTCCTAAAACAGCACCAACAGCATAATCAGAGGCATCACACATAAGTTCGAACGGAAGCTTCCAATCGGGTGGTCGGACTATAGGAGCGGTGGTGAGAAGGGTTTTTAATTCCTCCCATGCCTTCACACAAGCAGCATCGAAATTGAAGGCAACATCTTTGGAGAGAAGACTGCACAGAGGTCTGGAGATTTTGCTGAAATCTTTGATGAATCGCCGGTAAAAACCAGCATGACCTAGAAATGATCTGATCTCCTTCACAGAGCAAGGTTGTGGTAGATGTTGAATGAGGTCAACTTTAGCTTTATCCACTTCAATTCCTTTCTCTGAGATGATGTGTCCTAGAACTATTCCTGAATTCACCATAAAATGGCATTTTTCCCAATTTAGAACAAGGTTCTTTTCTTTACATCTGGATATCACGAGGGCAAGATGCTTCAAACATTCGTCAAACGAGGAACCAAAAACAGAGAAATCATCCATAAAGATCTCGAGAAAACTATCTATCATGTCAGAAAAAATGCTCATCATGCAACGCTGAAAAGTAGCAGGTGCATTACACAACCCGAAGGGCATACGTCTATAAGCAAACGTCCCAAGTGGACACGTGAATGTAGTTTTTTCCTGATCTTCCGGAGCAATGTGAATTTGGTTATAACCGGAAAAGCCATCTAGAAAACAGTAGTGACTGTGTCCAGACACACGTTCTAGCATTTGGTCAATGAAAGGGAGCGGGAAGTGATCCTTCCTTGTTACCGTGTTCAACTTCCTGTAGTCGATGCATACTCGCCATCCTGTGGTTGTACGAGTAGGGACTAATTCATTCTTGTCGTTCTGAACAACAGTAATGCCTGACTTCTTAGGCACAACTTGAATGGGACTAACCCATTTGCTATCGGGAATTGGGTATATGATACCCGCATCAAGTAGTTTCAGGATCTCTCCTTTGACTACATCTCTCATGTTAGGGTTAAGTCTCCTTTGCATTTCCCTAGATGGTTTGGCATTCTCTTCAAGGTTAATGTGGTGCATGCAAATGGTGGGACTAATTCCTTTGAGATCTGAGATGGTCCATCCTAAGACCTCTTTGTGTTCCTTAAGTACTTCTAAAAGCTTACTTTCCTGTTCCGTGTCTAAACATGATGAAATAATGACGGGTAAAGTATCAGAAGAACCTAGGAATGCGTACTTCAACGTACTAGGCAATGTTTTCAATTCAAGCTTGGGTGGCTCAACAATGGATGGAATAAGCTTGGAATCAGAGAGTAAGGGTGGTTCCACTTCATATTTCCTTTCGGTGATGTCCATTTGAGGTACAGATTCGAGCAGAGATAGGACGTCACTACAGTATGCATCATCATAGAAATCAGGGTTAAAGTTCTCCATACATGCTTGAAAGGGGTCAACGGATAGAATGTTAGTCAACGAATCTTGCATTAATCCTTCAATCATATTAACTTCATGTACATCATCATCATCAAGATTCACAGGTTGTTGACTAATATCGAACATATTCAATTCTACCGTCATGTTACCAAAAGACAGTTTTAACACTCCATTCCGACAGTTGATGATCGCGTTGGACGTAGCCAAGAAAGGACGTCCTAAGATGACAGGAATGTGACAGTCTGGGTTTTGTACAGGTTGAGTGTCTAAGACAATGAAGTCTACGGGAAAATAGAATTTGTCAACCTTGATCAAAACGTCTTCGACCACTCCACGAGGAATCTTGACAGATCGGTCTGCCAGTTGTAGAGTGATAGATGTTGGTTTCAACTCCCCAAGACCTAACTGCTCATAAACAGAATATGGCAGTAGGTTAACACTTGCACCCAGATCTAATAAAGCTTTACTAACCATGTGGTTTCCTATAGTGCAAGAAATTGTTGGACATCCTGGATCCCTAAACTTAGGTGGAGTTTTGTTCAGAATGATGGAACTCACCTGTTCAGCTAAGAAAGCTCGTTTGTGCACATTAATCTTGCGCTTTTGAGTGCACAAGTCTTTGAGGAATTTGGCATATGCAGGGATTTGCTTAATTGCCTCAAGAAAAGGAATGTTGATGTTGACTCTCTTGAACAGTTCTAACATCTCATTGTAATGGGTACTTTTCTGTTGATAGATCAATCTTTGAGGAAATGGGGCAACAGGAGAATGAGTTGGCAAAGGGACATTCACAGCAGTAGAATTGTCAGATTTTCCAACTTGCTCAGATTCTTTGGTTTTCTGGGGTTGTGGAGACAGTGTGGAATTTGTATCAGACTCATTAGGTTCGCCCACGTTGTTCTCGATGACTTTACCACTTCGGAGGGTGGTAATGGCATGGATTTGATCAGGTGAGGTTTCAGTGCAGGATGTTGTGCCTGTTTGAAATATCCTCTTTGGATTTTGTTGGGGTTGGCTCGGAAGTTTACCCTTTTCTCTCTCACATATTTGATCCATCTTTTGATCTAGATTTTTCTGACTTTGCATCAAACTCTGGAACATTTCCTCTAGGGTGGATAATCTCTTGTCTGTATTGTGCTGAGGGTATGATTGTTGAGAGTTCGATTGTTGCTGAGGGTTTCTCGGGTGTTGATAGCCTTGATTGTTCTGATATCCCTGATTGTTTTGATAACTCTGATTTGGTTGAGATGGTCCTCCTTGAGTGGGTCCTTTTGACCATGAAAAGTTGGGGTGGTTTCTCCATCCTGGATTGTAGGTCTGTGAATAAGGGTTATGCTCTGGTTTTTGAAACATGGCATGTGCCTGTTCAAGCCTAGATTCCTGGATTGCAAGCAAATCTGGACAATTTTGGAATTGATGGTTGGGGTCGTTACAAGCAGCACAAACAGATGAAGCGACATGTTCTCGGAGAGTAGTGGTGGAAGGTTTTGAATTTTTATGTAGTTCTAACTCTTCTAATCTCCTAACTATTGATGCCATGTTTGCTCTTCCCTCAAAATCCGCTTCAATCCTAAAAGCCTTTGCTTCGGATGTAGTCTTTCTGGTTTCACGGATGGATTCCCACTGTTGCGTCTTTTCAGCTACTTCAATTAAGAAGTCCCAAGACGCGTCAGCAGTTTTATCTACGAATAGACCATTACACATCGACTCAACCGTTGTTCGGGTGGACACATCTAGACCTTCATACAAAATTTGCACAAGTCTCCATTTTTCAAAACCATGATGGGGACATTGGAGCAATAATTCATTGAATCTCTCCAGGTATCTAGCTAAGGTTTCACCCTCTAATTGCACAAAGCTATTCAGACTTTGACGAATTGTCGCAGTCTTGTGGTTCGGGAAAAACTTTTTGAAAAACTCCTTTATGAGGTCATCCCATGTCATGATGGATTGAGGCTGTAAAGCATAGAGCCAGGCCTTTGCCTTATCTTTCAGGGAGAAAGGAAAAATCCTTAACTTCAGGGTTTCGTCGGTCATTTGAGTGAAACGCAGAGTTCCACAAATTTCCTCGAATTCTCTCACGTGGTGGTACGGATTTTCATTCTCAACACCTCTGAAAATAGGAAGCATCTGTATTGTGCTTGATTTCAGCTCATAATGGCCATTAGCCTCGGGTAGCACAATACAAGAAGGTTGACTGGCTCTAGTTGGGTACATATAATCCTTGAGGGTACGGGGTTCTCCCATTATTTCTGGTTGATCTGGACTGTCTCCCTCAGAACTTAGAATTTCGATAGGTTCGTCTGGGTTAATTCTAACAAGTCTGTTTGTCTGGTCTCTGTAGGTCACAATCATGTCCTAGTAGGTACCTTAACTAACATGTTGGTCAGACAGAGCAATCGGAAACAATTTGGCCCACAAGGGTTATGAAGATTTGGTTTTGAATGGGTTTTGGTTTAAAGAAGGGATGTTGTTTTTGGTTTAAAAAATTTGGGCTTTGGAAAAAAAATTTTGAACTAAACCTAGCATAAATTATCACAACTCATAAAAGAAAATAAAAACAATAATAATAATTAAAACAAACCCATAAAAGAAAAAAGAAAAATAAAGAAAAATAAAAGAAAAACAAAAAAAAATAATTACAGTCCCAAATATAAAAAAAAAAAAAAAAAATAAAAAAATTATTACAATCCCAAAATAAATAATTAAATTAATTATTACAAGCCCAAATTTGAATTTAAATGAGGCCCAAGTGGGTTAACTCATGGGTTAGGCTTACTTGTTTTTTGGAGGGAAGCCCAAAAATAGGCTTTTAGTCCCCTTTTAGTTGCACAGCCCAGTTGGGCTTTAGGATCGTCCTAGCAGCTCACGTCCAAGCCCAGCAGCAGCAGGTGGAGCAGAGCCCAACAGCAGCAGCAACGGAGCCCAGCTCACAGAAGACCACGAGCCCAGCAACAAAAGGAGGCAGAGCCCAGCAGCAGCACTTCAGTTGGTAGCCCAGCAGCTTCACTTGGCAGTAGCAGCAGCAACAGCAGCAGCAGACTTTGTCTTGGCAGCAACAGCAGCAGCAGCAGCAACAGCAGCAGCAGGCTTTGCAGCAGGCTTGGCAGCAACAACAAATAATGCACAGCTCCAGCAGCAGTTAGCAAGTGAACAAGATAGCAATGAACACACACAACTATGCAAGCACAACAAGGCCACAACAGCTATGAAAACTTCAAAAATATGGCAGCCAGCTCCCCGGCAGCGGCGCCAAAAACTTGGTGTGGTTTTAAAAAGCACACAATACACTTGCAAGTATACAAGGTCAAGATTTGTAATAAAAGGGTGAGTAGGGGTTTGTCCACAGGGAGAGGAGCATATAAGAAGTTTTCCTAGCTAAGGTGTGTAGTGAGCTAAGGGCAGGCAAGGTAAATGGCAGACAGACAAGAATGCAAGGTAAAGCAGCAAAGAAACAGCTAAGAAAAAAGCAATGTAAATCAACAAAGAACCAAGGCTTGGAAGCCAAGGGCAAGGTGAGTTTATGCACTGACTTCAGTGCACAGTGGCTACAAAGTGCAAGAAAATAAAAGGCAAGAAAATAACTGGATTGCACACACACAGGACTGAAAATATAAGTGACTGAAAGGGAATTGGTGGGTAAGCCAAGGCTTATGATCCACCTTGTGTCCTAATCAAATGACATGTTTCAAGGTTATGTTTGTTCCTAAGCATACATCTAGAAATGGAAGAATACCAAATTGCTCACTAGTCTGCCCCTAGCATTGGCTGTCTTTTGACAGTACAGCCAATCACAGGCTCTATGAGCATTGGTATCTCTCATTTGCACAATCAAAACATACAAGGAAGAACTATCCTAGCTCATTTACACTTGACAGTGCACAAGGCTTCACTGAGCCTTAGCCTGATGCTAATTAGCTCATGCTAACCATGATGTAGCAACATACATACATTAACACAGATGATTCATACACAACTAGCAACATATCAGATAACTCAAAACATAAGCAATTTTCAACTGTCAACAGTTATGAAAATATCAGGAATTGGAATTGCAAAATAAAAATTGTTCTAATTCTCTACTGGCTAGTCCAGAGAGGTATACAGTGTCTCCCCCACACTTCTCACAACACCAATTTATACCCATTACACATTTTTGGGTTTTCCCCCAATTTTCCCCCAAAATCAGTAGAACTAGGGTTTGGTGAAATTGATTTACCTACTGTTGATGAGATATTCGCTCCATCTCGTCGACCCAATCTTCTCCTGCTTCTTCTCGTTCCTCCCATTCTCCAATTGATGCTTTAATCATCACTTATATCCCCAATTTCTCACCTAGGGTTTTAGGCAGAGAGATGAGAAATTGAGGTTATTAATGATGCTAAAGAGATGGTACGTGATGGGTTTAGGTAGAATAGAGTTGGGGAGAAATTAGTGGAGTGATTTGGGGTGAGGTGGTGGTGATGGAGACGGACATGGTGGTGGTACGGGGCATGGCGGTTCTGCAGAGGGGGTGATGGAGGAGATGGTTCGATGGAGAAAGGGGAAGGGTGCGTTTGTTTGGGGTGTAGGTGCTCGGTCGCTAGGGTGTGAGGCGAGTGTATCGAGTTTGATGATCTGCGACGATGGGCCGTGGGATAGGGAGATGAAAGATCAATCGGACGGTGGGATGAAGTGAAGCTTGTAGCGACCGCTGGATTATATAATACAACAAGATCAACGACGCCAGATGGAGTTAGGTGTTGTAGTGTTAGGTGGAGATATCAAACTTCGATGCACAGCAAGGGAGCGACCGTTGGATTCAACTACCATCTAATCTGAAGGCTTGAAATTTCAGCGCTGTGGTGCTTGGCAGAGACTTCAGATTTTGATGATCTATGAAGGAGCGACCGTTGGATGCTTCTGAGAACTGATCTGACGGCTGAGAACGGAGGCGCTTTTGTGTGTAGAAAATGAGGTTGTGCGCACCATTCTTCGCGGCTTCCTTGCGTAATTTCTCCCGGCTTTTCACTACTTTTCTGCTCTTTTCGCTCCGCGACTCATCCGAACTTTATTTATTACCTAAAAATGCAAAATTAATTAATAAAAATATTTATTCTTGAAAAAAATGAAAATACAGAATATGGGATAAAATGTAGAATTAATGCACAAAAGATGAGTTAAATGCCAACAAAAAGGGATAAATATATACATTATTTGGCACTCATCAGCAAGCAATCACAGCGGAATGAGATCCCTAACAGATAAGGCGAAAACTCAAGGATATTACTGGCCAACAATGATACGAGACGCTGCAAGAATGTCACGAAGATGCGAAGAATGCCAGCGTTTCGCCAAAAAAATCCACGCACCAGCAACAATGTTAAACCCAGTAGACATCCCTTGGCCATTCTCAAAATGGGGCATAGACATTGTGGGTCGCCTAATCAAAGGATCGGGGAAGAGAAGATTCTTGATAGTGGCCACGTACTATTTCAGCAAATGGGTAGAGGCTAAATCCCTGGAAAGAATTCGAGACGCAGATGTCTTCACATTCATTTTTCAAAACATCATTTGCAGGTTTGGCATACCAGCTGAGATTGTATCTGACAATGGCAAGCAATTCCAGGGAAAAAACATCGACTTACTCTTCGATACTTTCAAAATTCGAAAGAACAAGTCAACACCAATTTACCCTCAAAGCAATGGTCAGGCAGAAGCCACAAACAAAACCCTCGCACTCATCCTCAAAAAGCAGTTGGACAAATACAAGAAGCGTTGGTGTGAGCAACTACACAACGTTTTGTGGGCTTATAGGATAACTCGAAGATCAGCCACGGGAGAATCCCCATTCTTACTCACCTATGGAGCCGAAGCTATTATCCCAACATAAATAATCATGCCAACTACGAAGACTGAAGCATGGGAAAATAACCTCACAGCGGACATGATGTTGGAAAGGTTGGATGATCTAGAAGAGAGGAGGGAGGTAGCACTACAAAAAATGGAAAACTATCAAAGGAAACTAGCAAGGGAGTATAATAAGAGGGTTAAGCTTAGAAATTTCGTAGAAGGGAAGTATGTGTTGAGGACCATTCCCCAATACCAACGAGAAAAGAACTGGGGAAAATTAGCACCAACATGGGGGGACCCTTCGTCATACATGATGTTGCAGGAAATGGGTCTTATTATCTGCGCAACCTAAAAGGGGAGATCCTCAAACACCCATGGAATGCAAAATATCTCAATCCATATTACCCGTAGAGGGCAACGCAGACCTGCATCTACGTGAAGAGCACCAGAAGAAGAAAACGACGCTTGCGATTGACATGTTTCTATCTCTGAGAGAGGAATAGCAAACCTCAACCTATCAATCAAGCAAACTTTTGGCGAAAAATAGGAAATACATGGAGCAACATATAACAAGACGACTACGTGTAAATATAACACCTCACGTGAACCCTACACCTGTAAATACAGCCTCCGCGTCAATACTTCATCCTCCTGTTTTTTACTATTTACTACCTCAGAGGTTCCATCAATGGAATTCTTCTAAATGTAACTCAACTGAATAGACACTTTAACCCTCTTTCACCCGTGGACGTAGACACTCTGCTGTCGAACCACGTAAACACTGATGTTAATTGTTCTATTTTACTTGGGGAAAGTAGTCACCTACAATCTCTCGGGACTCCCCTATCAGCGTCTATAAGTGTAGGACCATGGGGAAGGCATACAGTAGAAAGAGATACCCAACCAATCTTATGGCAGCGGGTTGACTGAATGAACATACATTCCAAACAACTCATATCCTAGAACGCTGCCCCGACCCCCACCGTCTGGGAATCCTCTGGCCCAGTATTAGCCATCAGGGTGACAAGTCTCAAGACGTTCACGAAGATACACATATCTTCGGGTTCGCACTCAAACACTTCACTTACACTTATGGCAACGGGTCGACGGAATGAACGTACATTCCAAACAACTCATATCCTAGAACGCTGCCCCGACCCCCACCGTCTGGGAATCCTCTGTCCAGGATTAGCCAGCGGGGTGACGGGTCTCAAGACGTTCACGAAGAGACACACATCTTTGGGTTCGCACCCAAACACTTCACTATCCCTGGTTACAGTCGGTTATATTCCAAATTAACCATAACAATTATCAATTCATTAAAAGTTGATTACAGGCTTGGCAATGGTACGCGGAAACAAGAAAATACAAAAGGAATCTCACGAAGCCTCATAATCAACAAAGATCAACTCTCTACAAAAATCTACTCGGATGATTCAACCCCACCAGCAGGTTTAGCAATCTTCCCCTTCTGCGTTGAAGGTACGCTCCCACCCGAGGAAGGTCCTGAAGAACCAGATGTAGGGGGTTTCTCATGGCGCGGATAGATCCTGATAAGGCCATGCTCGTTCTTAAGATCATACTCAATGCTATCCAGAATTTTGTTGGTCTCTTCCACTAGTTGACACCGAGCCTTGTACGCAATAACAGTATTCATCATCTCAGCCTTTGACAACAACGAGGAAAGGCGACTCACTTCCTTCGAAGCGTCTTGGGCAGCCTCGTCCCTTGCTGTAGCTAAACCTTTATGATAATTAATCTGACTTTACTGATGCAATAATTGAGATTGAGCCTCCGCAAGCTCTTCATTTGCAGTACGAAGCTGTCCCTGGAGCTCTACAAGGAAAAGAAAAACGCAGATGGTTAGGTCCAGGAAATTGCAGAATCACACTCGATAATATAAGCATATACCTTCGACTCTCGCCGAAGCTATTTCATATTCGTTAAACAGCAGCATCACGGGCTTCACCAAGAAAATCATACTCATCTGACAACTTCTTATAATCCGCTTGAAGGGTTGAAAGGGCGTACTGACTCGCATCTAATTCTACCTGTTTCATTGAATCCAAGTGACGAAGATGATTGACCTCATTGTTTAAACCCTCCAGACCCTTGTTGAGCCGGTACATATTTACTTCAAGATTCCTCTCAGCCTCAGCTTGGCGTACCACATCAGCCCTAGACGCAGCTAAAGCTTTGCTGAGAGCACCAGCCTCAGCCCTAGCGTCATCTCTCTCCCTAGAAAGACGCTGAAGGTAATCTTTAACATCAGAGGTCTGAGAAGAACGAGCTTGACGCAATTCTTCTTCCAAGAGATTGATTTTATCTTCCAATGATGAGACCTGTTCTCGGGATTCACGAAGATTATCACGCGTCCACAACAATGTTCCATCAAAAAAACGACGATCATTGTTATATTGGTTCTGCAAATCAATCATTTGGACTCGCCTGACCCGCCACTTCTCTGCCAGAGCATTATGTTCATCGGCACGAGCATTCCACTTACCAGGATCGCTCTTTATCTTCTCTACCAACTCTGCGATGCGAGATTTCTGACACTGCCGCTCTTTCCGAAGCCATACTAACTCAGGAACTCCACCCACTGAAGATAGGGTGGGGGAGGGAGACTCAGACAGAACACTAATTACGGTAAAGGACAACATAAAGGAAGAGAACAGATAATCAAACCTGTAACAGCCGAAGAATTCTTCTTGGCCTCCTCCAATTCACTACGAACCATAAAAAGATCCATACGAAGCTTCTCCTCATCCTTTCCTATTTGCTCCTTAGCCTTGAGGAGACTCTTCAACTCACATATCTCCCTATCCCTATCATCGATGACAGTCTCAGCCGCAGTAAGCTCCTCTTCCCGAAGACGAAGCTTAGCCTCCAACTTAAGGGATTTGGCCTTAAAAAACTGGTACAACATGTGATTGCAATGCTCACTCCTCATCATCTGCGAATCAGAAGATTAGAAAACCCTGACTCTAAAAATTGCTAAAAACTGATACCAGGCAAAATGATAAGAGAACTCACCTCTAACATCCGCTGTTGGGGAAATCCATACTGATACCCATCAGCCAACGCCATCATATCAGCAACAGTCGAGGGAGCATCGAATACTAGAGCAGCCTCCGAGGCCCGAAGATTCTTATCCTACGCTACTGCAACCTGGTCCTCGGGAGACAATTGCATCATCTTACGGGTATAGGCATCAGAGTTTTTCTCACCCTCCACCACAGGGGATGGATTGCGTACGAACATCAATTTCTTCTTCTTAAACCAAGCTAAGATGGCATCATCACCCTCCAGGATCAGTGACTGAGTAAAATCATCTCCAGGAGACCCAACCGAGGCCTTACCCATGTCCGTGAATTTAGCACCCGAAGAGTTCGAGGCTACTCTTGCGTCCAAATCTGGAAGGTCTCTAGCACCGCTCCCCTCTGGAACATCACTAGCATCCACGACTCCCTTACCCTTCCCGTCCACCTTGTTAGAATTACCAAGCACATCCCAATCATCGTTGGGGGAAAGCAGGTTGAACTCAGAAGCCAAGCCCAGGGAAGCGTTTATGTCAAAACCATCCTCCGCAAAATAAATCCGACCAAAGGAAAACTCCTGAGACATAGCAGGAATTTCACCACCAGCACCCTCATCACCAAGGACAGTGCTATCATCACCAGCATCACTGCAACCCGCAGGATTAGCTTCGGCACCAGCATCATAACACCCTGCGGGACTAATCTCACCACCAATATCGTTGCCACCGGCGGTAGTATTCCTTTCAACAAATTCATCAACATCATGACAGGGAGGGGATGTATCAGTACGCTCTTCTATGTCAGACACATCTTCATCCTCGCCAAGCTCAGTCACAGGACTGTTAACTTCTTCATAAACCTCCGCCTCCTCGATTGTTGCGGTGGTGGACTGCTTGGGATTTATCCTCCTCTTCTTCGTCGCCTAAAAAGACAAGGCACAAGAATAAAAATCCCTAACTTTGAAAAGAATTAAAACTGCCTCAACTAAAGGAAAAGGCATATAGAAATCTTACCTTGACAACCGCAGCATTCTTCGCCTGAAGATCAGCATCGGAACTCTCTTCGTCATCTCCATCAACAACATCGAGGGCATATTGGAAATTCATGCCCTCAAAATTCAAATGCCAAGGACAGAAATTCCCATAACGAGCAAGAGGAGTCGTACGTATCTGTCTATCTGAGGTAGGACGCCATCCTTGCGGACCTGGAACCCACCCCCAAGCCCAGGGACCAACAACCTCAATAAAAGTTGCATGCCATTCATAGTCATGATCACGCTTAATCCGCTTACGAGTAGGAAACACCAGTTTGTTAGTAGAATTCTCTGTACCCGGGACGTACTTCACCTTAGCACCACTTACTTCACTCAGAAGGCGTATCTCACCACGAGGAGCGGCAATATTCCGAAGACTCACACTCCACGGTTTACGATTCCTACTGTTAACATAGTCACCGAAAGACTTGTTAAAATTCTCAGGCGTATACCACTCCCTTTCCTCAGGGTTGGGAACATAAAGAGTCATCATTATCTCTCCTTTGCTCCGAAGATAACACTCCCTCAGTGCACGAAGATAATTCCCATGAAGTTGGGAAATAGAGCGACAGTGTGTGTTCTTCGAAGAACCCTCTCGACCAGTCAGCACATCATAGTAAAAAGAATCCCCAGACTTGTACAAAGTCAACATAAGACCCGCTTCAAAGGCCCCCACCGTGGTCAGCAGATGAAATTCATCAAACTTATAGTTGATATCATCTCATAAGTAATATCATCATCAGCAGCGTGAAAACGAATATCGAATAGTTGAAGACCATGTTTTTCCTTGAAAACCTCCATATCAATATGTTTGAAGGTCACTTTCTTCTCCCCAACAGCGACGCTGCGTATCTCCTGATAAATATCCTCCTCCTCCACGGGATCAGGCGCAGAATCCTTCGAAGGGTTTCTATCGGAAGCTTTTCTCTTAGGTTGAACCTTAGATGCATCAGTCTTCGAAATCACTTCTTTCGAAGACCTCCCCTTGGGTTGAGACACTGGAGGGGGAGGTAGAGGATGTTGGTGAGACGCGGAAGGAGTCGCCACTTACCGAAGAGGTAGGACATCCCGCGTTCTCTTAGGATCATCACGCGGATTAGCTGAGGGACGAGAAACAGCATACCGGGAGCCAGGAGTCTCTTTTGGCCGGTCCCCCTTCTGCGTATTCCCTCTATGCGACTCACTCCTCTTAGAAGTTAAGCGCCTCTGACCAGAAGAAGACGAAACCCTATGAACGCGGGCATCACCTTGGGAAGATTTAGTCGAACCTTCACCAGGCGGAGAAACATCGGGATCCCTACGCGGAGGAGATCTACGCGGACTAGGAGGTGGAGTTTGATAAGAAACCTGCGGATGATCAGCCATGTCTGCGTAGTACACAAACAAGTTTCAGATTTCCGCGGATACAAAACGAAAATCAAAAAACCCAATTTCACCCAGTTCTTCATAATCATAAACCAGATGGAAAATAAGAACAAAACCTAAATAAAAAGAGGAAATAACAAATAGGGGAAACCATACACGAAGAACGATATCATTACTGTTTATAATGATGAACAGGGGCAATCATACACACATCTATATATATGTTCTTCATCACAAGCACATATAGCAGCAACTGAAAACGAATATATTTTTCAAAAGATAATCATACACAGTAGAACCACTTACCTATAAAGGAAAAATCAGGGTCGTAAAGAAAGCTTCGAGGAACAACAACAACAACAGCAGAAAAGCTCCGAGGAACGACAACAGCAGCAGCAACAAAGACAAAAACAACAACAGCAGCAACAACAATTAATAACAAGGAAACAAAAGCAGAGAACAAAAGTTCTGAGGAAAGAGAAGGAATGAAATTTATGACTAGAGAATTTTCATATTCCTTCTCATATATATACACAAAGAGAAATAAAACTGCCCCATTACCCAAGAAGAAGTTATTGCAAATAGTGGGGAACGTGCCCTAAAATCTAGGAAAATAATAAAGAGAAGATGAAGAGAGTAACACGTTTTTTCTTCCCACTTCGACTAACCGCCCAGTAGGATGAAAAGGGGCAAATTGTAGGTACACATTTCATCTTCCGCCACGTGTCCACAGAGAGACACACGTGGAGGACATGCGGCTGAAAACATCAAGATATGATATCACACGTGGACAGCCAAGAGACGCGCCTTATCAAAATAGCGTCGCCACCCATCAGATCCAACGGTAGGGGATCGAGGAAGATGGAAACATTAGAACATTGCGAAGCACTGAAGGATAACCCGAGATTCACTTTATCCTATCCCCAGAAAGATCTAAGATCTACGGCTGGGGATAGTCAGACTGACGCAGACAAGACAGGGGCAGAGGACAACTGTCTACAGCGGACAGACATCACAACTACCCGCATTAAATACCCTCAAATAGCATACGTGTCAGTCAGCCTGTGGAGGAACCGCAGATAGCATTGAATATTCAAACGGAACATGCAGAGAAGACCAAGAACACGAAGACCTCTGCGTAAGCGGCACAAGACACAAGAGGATAAGGTTATAACGGGATTCAGAAGTGAACCCCATGTAACCACCCTATAAATACCCCTCTCTCCCAAGTGAAGAGGGGGGAAAAGGGAGGGGGAAAAACATTGAGAAGAGAAGAGGAGAGAGACAGAGAAATAGAGAAAGTGTAAGTGAGGTTCCTCCTGCTACGCAGGCTTATATTAGTCTCAAAGTCATTCGACTATTTCGGTAATCCCCACCATATAATGAAAAACCCAATCTCGGAGACAGGGATCCGAGTGAGAATCATATAAGTTAATCGTTTAGTCTATGTTCATACATCCATACTTTATATATTCAATTCGTTACTTATAGCATATCATGTTCGTACATTTTATACTTCGTCCATTATTTATCTTATTGTATGAGCTAAGGACAATGATTGTAATTGATGAGACGAGGAAGAGTATTATAAATCTGAGTCAAGGATTCGACATAACCAATCCGTTCCCTTCAGGCGCAGCCTATTTGTTGTATTGTCATGAGTCTGCGCGCATTGTTTGTGAATACTCAGATGACTTTGATCTGCGTGTTCACAACCAAACATCTTGTCTGAAGACCCATTAGAAAGTTGTCTATCCCATTTTGGTTTAGATTTTGACGACGATAGCGCTATTGAACAGGTGAATGCTCTATTAGATTCTACCCCTGTGTTAGACACTGATAGATGGAAAGCTAGGTTCGAACTGTTACCAGTTTTTGAGACCACCCTAATTCCTTCTTTAGAAGAGCCCCCAAAGTTGGACCTTAAACCACTACCCGATACTCTAAAGTATGTGTTTTTAGGCCCATCTGATACTTTACCTGTAATTGTAGCTTCCAATTTGGATAGTGATCAGGAAAGTAGGCTAGTAAATGTACTTCAAGACAATAAGGAAGCTTTAGGATGGACTATAGCAGACATTAAGGGTATAAGTCATATTGTGTGTATGCATAAGATTCATTTAGAGGAAGACTCCAAACCTTCTAGGGAGATGCAACGTCGACTGAACCCTAACATGAAAGAGGTAGTTAGAAAAGAGGTGCTTAAGTTGTTAGATGCGGGTATTATTTACCCAATTTCAGACAGTAAGTGGGTCATCCCTGTTCAGGTTGTCCCCAAGAAATCAGGTATCATTGTAGTCCAGAATGATAATGATGAATTAATCCCAACCCGAGTGACCACGGGATGACGTGTGTGTATTGACTATAGGAAATTGAACAAGTTCACAAGGAAGGATCACTTTCCCCTTCCTTTTATCGACCAAATGCTAGAGCGATTAGCTGGACATAGTCACTATTTCTTCTTAGATGGCTACTCCGGTTATAATCAGATCTTTATTGCCCCAGAAGACCAAGAGAAAACCACTTTTACCTGTCCCTTTGGTACCTTTGCGTATAGACGCATGCCTTTCGGGCTATGTAATGCCCCTGCAACTTTTCAGCGTTGTATGATGAGCATATTTTCTGATATGGTAGAACGGTTCTTAGAGGTCTTTATGGATGATTTTTCAGTGTTTGGTTCATCTTTCGATGAGTGCTTGCATCATTTGACATTAGTGTTGACTAGGTGTAAGGAAAAAAATTTAGTGCTTAATTGGGAAAAATGTCATCTCATGGTTAAATCAGGAATTGTATTAGGGCACATCGTCTCTTCAAAGGGTATAGAGGTAGACAAAACCAAAGTTGACCTTATTAAGACTTTACAGGTCCCAAAAACCGTAAAAGATATTAGGTCATTCCTAGGGCATGAAGGTTTTTACCGTCGATTCATTAAGATTTTAGCTTGATTTCTAGACTTCTTTGCAATTTGCTTGCAAAAGATGTTAAGTTTGTCTTTGATGATGCTTGTTTAGAGGCTTTTGAGAAGCTTAAAACTTTACTCACTACTGCCCCGCTAGTCCAGGCACCTAACTGGAACCTACCCTTTGAGATTATGTGTGATTCTTCAGATTATGCTATAGGCGTCGTTTTAGGACAACGAGAAAACAAATTACTTCATGTGATTTATTATTCTAGGAAAACTCTGAATGATGCCCAAATGAACTACACAACTACCGAGAATGAACTTTTATCCATCGTGTTTGCCTTGATAAGTTTAGGTCATACCTATTAGATCCTAAGATCATAATCTATACAGATCATGCTGCTTTGAAATACCTTTTATCTAAGAAGGATACCAAACCTAGATTGATTAGATGGATCCTATTGTTACAGGAATTTTCACCAGACATTAGAGACAAAAAGGGTGCAAAAATGTAGTAGCAGATCACTTGTCTAGGCTAGTTGTTAGTTCCCCTAGTGATTCTCTTCCTATAAGGGATAGCTTTCCTGATGAACAATTGTTCTCTGTTTCCCAATCACCTTGGTATGCAAATACAGTGAACTATCTTGTTACTGGTCGAACCCCTCAACATTGGGGTAAGCAAGATCGTTATAGGTTTTTAGCCGAGGTTAAGCATTTCTTTTGGGACGATCCTTATCTGTTTAAGTATTGTCCGGACCAGATTATTAGGAGATGTGTATCTGAGAGTGACCAGTCTAGTATTATCTCCTTTTGTCATGAACATGCATGTGGGGGTCATTTTAGTGCTAAGAAGACTGCTGCTAAGATTTTGCAGTGTGGATTTTACTGGCCTTCGTTGTTTAAAGATTCCCATAGTCATTGTGTTTCTTGTGAGCGTTGCCAGAAGTTAGGAACCATTTCCCGTAGAAATATGATGCCTTTGAACCCTATTTTAGTGATTGAGGTCTTTGATGTGTGGGGCATTGATTTTATGGGTCCATTTCCTATTTCGTTTGGTTATCTTTACATACTTGTCGTTGTAGACTATGTGTCTAAGTGGGTTGAGGCGGTTCCGTGTAAACGAATGACCACAGGGTCGTAGTCCAGTTTTTGAAAGAGAATATACTTACACGTTTTGGTACGCCGCGAGCTATAATTAGTGATGGAGGTTCACACTTTTGTAATAGACCGTTTTCTCTTTTAATGAAACAATACGGTATTACCCATAAAGTAGCAACCCCATATCACCCTCAGACTAGTGGTCAGGTAGAGGTTTCCAATAGGGAAATTAAACGTATTCTAGAGAAAACAGTTAATCCAAATAGGAAAGACTGGTCGTCGAGGCTTACTGATGCCTTATGGGCTTACCGTACTGCGTTTAAGACACCCATTGGAATGTCACCTTATCGTTTAGTGTTTGGCAAGGCATGTCACCTGCCTGTTGAGTTAGAGCATCGAGCCTATTGGGCTATTAAGAACTTAAACTTTTCACTTGACAAGGCAGGAGCTCAAAGAAAGCTCCAGCTCAATGAGTTGGACGAGATTCGTAGAGATGCATACGATAGTGCTAAGGAGTATAAGAACAAAATGAAACTTGTGCATGATAGGAATATTTTACGAAAGTCATTTTCTCCAGGTCAAAAAGTTCTTCTGTATGACACTCGTTTGCATCTATTCCCCGGGAAGTTGCGCTCTCGGTGGACCGGTCCTTTTGTGGTCCGTACTGTTTTTCCTCATGGCGCTGTTGAGATTGAGACACCAGATGGTAGTAGTTCTTCGAAGGTTAACGGTCAGCGATTGAAGCCCTTTTTAGAGCCTTTTCCTACAGGTGATGTTGAGGAGGTCCCTCTGGAGGACCCTGTTTACCTTGATTGACCATCGAGGCGATTTTGTATGTTGTATAATATTTTTGTAGGTTTTTGGTTACACTTCACCCAGGTACTATCTTTCCGACTTTCTCTTTACTATTTCCTTGTTACTTATTTTTTGGTACTGTTCTTTGATTAGAACATTGAGGACAATGTTAGATTTAAGTGTTGGGGGTGGGGTGGGTAGAACTTTTGTTACCTTTTCGTTGCAAAAATAAACTCCAGAGCCTAGAAATTTATCCCTATTAAGGATGGCACTAACCAATCTAAGTGGATGGAAGCATTTTGGTTGTAGGAGTTGAGGAACCAATCTGACTAGATGGCAACATCTAAAGAGTCTATTCATAAAAGCACAGAGCTTAGGTGTTAGAAATAACATGATAGTTTCACCATATCTCGTTGAGTCCTTTTCACTTCTGTTTTTATTTTGTTTTGTTTTTAAACTATGTTTCTATAAGTGATTAGGTGGGGCTCACGATTCAAGTTGTTGCCAATGCTAGAGTGAATTAGAGTGATTGAGATACAAAAAAAAAAAAAAAGGAAAGAAGAAGAAGAAAAGAGACCAGACCATCAGACCAACTGGAATAAATTCAATAAAGTCGACCACTGGAACCCTTGTATATGCCAGTTGTGTTGACCTAGAGTTAGGATTATCAATCATTGGTTCCCTTGTATATGCCAGTGTGCTGATATTACTCAGACTAGTATCTCAGTCCATTAGGATAGGTTCATTTTGGCGGAGGCCTTCAGACAGATATGAGAAACACCGTTCACCTAGTAAACATCAAAACCATCTATGTTTTTCTATATCCATCTTCTTGATCTATCCATGTGATTAGTTTGACTCCGGATATCGATGTACATAGTGCGACTATCTGAGTAGATCTCTGTCACTTCATATGAATTTTAGTATGCTTGAGTGCAAACTCGTGTACAACAATTGGAATTTCGCATCAGGGTACTTCCTCTTGTAGTCAATAAGTATGCCATCCAAGGAGATTCTTTAGTGCCTTCCAAGGTTCTGTGTAGATAGCTAGAGTCTGGAGTAAAAAGGTTTTGTGGGTACACCTCTGGTAAGCCCTCCGGAGACAACACTCCGCCACTAGGGACATCTAGGGGTTTAAAGGCTTATTGCATACGCTAAGTGCAATCGACGATGCCTGCGACAGTGAGTTAGGATTTTATTTCTATTTTATTTTTGCTCGAGGACTAGCAAATAATAAGTTTGGGGGTATTTGATAGACACATTTTTGTGTCCGATTTGTCCCGATTTTATATGTTGTTAGGGCTCATTTTTGTACTTATTATGGTGTTTTATTTATTTGTAGGTATTTTTGGCCAATAAACATTTTTGGAAAAAATTGGCTCGAAAAGTTGTCGGAAAGCACCATGAGGACATTTGCTATTCGGGCTCTCACTTTGGATAAGGGGTAACCTAATTACTAAGGGGCATCCCATTCCAGGCAGTTGCTAATCGCACCCCTACTCTGGATAAGGGGCAACCATCTTCAACATTTAAAAATCAGGTTTTTGGTGGAAAAAAAGTGCACTTAAAGAGCAGTTTTGGCAATCGTGATTTGAAGGAGTTTGAGGTCGATTAAACCTCTTATTTTCATATGATAGACTCCTTATGGGTCTAGGAATCTGATATGGGTGTTTGAGTCGAATAGAATGGGCTCAATCGACGGATTTTTCTCACAACAAGAAAATATGGAAAGTCACGTGTGTGACCTGTTTTAGGGAATTTTAGAGAGATTAAAGCGTTGTAAACCTTCCCAAAGATTTGTATCTATCTAAGGAAGAGTTTAGAATAAAAAGGAAAGCTCAGAAACGCGTAGAAATCTTAAAACAAGAAATTGTCGCAACTTGGCCGTGAAGAGAAGGAAAAAGATTTTGGAAGATTTGGGAGAGATTTAATCGGTATTTTTGATATAAATAGATGTCTTGGGTCATATAGAAGAGGTGTCGAGAGTTTGGAAACCTAAGGAGAGCCAGAGAAGAAGAAATCAGAGCTTTACCAAACTCTGCTGCTGCTGAAGAAGAAGAACGCGAAGAACATTGACGCTCGGTAGACAGTCGCAGAAAAGTGTCGTTGTTTAAAAGCTGAAGCACATTAAGCTGTTCAGGGCAGTCTTATTCTAGGGTCTTAAAATCAGCGACAAAGCAACAGTTTTTCTGTAACAGATCCATTGTAACAGCTGTTTTGCAACACCAATACACTGTTGCAAACAGTCCGTGTTATTACTTTTCACTCTTTTAATCATCTTTTGAGCAACAAACACATATTTTGAGATTATGATTAATATGAGGAGCTAAACCCCACTGTTGAGGCGATAGAGGAAGCTATTTTTCCAACAAAAAGTTGTATATTCTATTTTATCTTTATATTTGCAATAATTATATGATTATTTGCCTTGAACTATAATTGAATATGATTTTTATTTGAGTGATTGTGATCTATTTTGATGGAGTATGCTTAGTTTTAAGACTTTTGATGCTTCATACTTGGTATTTACAATTATTACTTTTGAAAATCTACTTGTTGCAATATTTTGGAATCAAATTAAACAAGAAAATTGCACAAATATAAGTATTGATTTAATCACTTTGAATTTGGAAAATAGTGGAATCTTAGCCTCAGTGTTTCTTTTAGTATTGATATCATCTTTGATCGACTTTGCTATAATTCTTAGTGATTTTTCTATTTTAGTATTAGAATTTAAGTCTAATTAATATCCTTCACAAGTCTGAGAATCGAACCACTTTTACCACTATCTACAAATCACATCATAATCTTTCTTCCATAGCCCAATAAAACTCTCCAAGTAGGATTCAAACTCGGCCACGTACATTGAGTGTACCATTAAATCCCAATGATGTTGAAAAGCCTTCCATAGTAACCCATTCGCTTCATACTCCGATTGCCTTTTCTTCTTGTCCTTCTCTCTTTGTTCCGGAGTTAGTTTTTGAAGACGCTCATCTTCGGCCTTTTCACGAGCGGTACCTTTTTGTGGCTTTTGCTTTTGGATATGACCCCTACAATTACTTCTAATATTGCATTGTATGTGCCATGTGCAAATAAAAAGCTTAGCGTCCGGAAAAACCACTCCAATGGCATTCATTAGTGCTTGGTCCTTATCCGTTACTATGATCCTCGGAGTTTGATTTCCACGGTATATCTCCTTCAAGATCTCTAGCATCCAAGTAAAACTCACATCATTCTCCCGATCCATAAACCCCCATGCTACCGTGAAAGTTTGCTTGTCGGAATTATGGCAAGCAATGTTTAACAACGGCATATTGTACTTGTTGGTCTTGTATGTACAATCTATTAACAAAACTTCATAGAAGCATTGTGCCAACTTGATCATCTCCGGATGCGCCAAGAAAATACGAGTCACTTTTCCCTCCCCTACTTGCTCCCTCATTGTGTATCCATGTTGATCGGCTAACATTGAGATTGTTCCATAACCGCTCTACCATCCCATGACCTCCTCCTAAAGGCCGCTCTTGCTGTGTAAATTTGTCACAAAGTGGACAAGTTATCCTTATCATCCTCCTTAATCTTCCTAAGGATGTCACTTGGTTTACACGCTTTCATCGACCTCACCATTTCCGATTGATGTGGTTTCAACCCACAAACGGCCGCGTGTCCAACAAGAGATTCCGGATTATCATGATTGTGACAACCATTCATCACTTTGGAGAACTTGTATACCTTAGTACCATCGGGTCTCTTGGGTCTATTAACTATAATCTTAAACGGGCAACCATACTTCTTTGATTTAGTAATGTATTCCCTTGTAGTCTTCTTCACGTACAGTCTTTCCTTTTCCAGTGACTTTCTTTCTTTCCACCTCTCTCACAAACAATTTTCAAACGATCTTCACTTGAATGACGGCCTAAAACTAAAGCGCATTTAATCTCCATTCCCTTGTCTATAAACCATTGCTTTGCATCATTCCTTTCTTTCCATTCCAAATCGGTGTAATAGTGGGCAGAGGTATCAACACCTACGGGTTTGGGCTGATTTTCATCGAACGCCGCAACAATCTACAACAAGTATCAACAAGTTGAGGAGTTAAAATCGGTTTATATGTTACAGTCGAGAAAACCGATTATCAATAATCGGTTTATATGCGCAACTACAAAGTCCGATTAAGGAATTGAGGAAAAAATTTTGAAGTCTACAATCGGTTCATGTCTCCTATCATGTAATCCGATTTTCGTTCACATTTCTCCTGGAACCTTTTTTCCCATAATCGGATTACATTTACACGTAAATAAACCAATTATCAACTTCGGGTATTCTACGTGATTATTCAAGTTAGGGAATCTACATATGCACATCACCAACATAAACCGATTTTGGTCACGTACCCAACTCCCCAAAAATTTACTACAATCGGTTTATATGGTGAGGAACAAAAACCGATTATGGTACCCAATTTGGGGATTTTACACAGAATCGGTTTATGTGGTGTTATCGAATAAACCGATTCTGGAAAACGATTTTGAATTTTTTTTTCCTTTTTGGGCGATCGAGACGTGCAAATGCATGTTTGTAGATCGTTACAACTCATACCTGTTTATTAGAAGCATTATAACCTTCTTCTTCTCGACGAATCTGTTCTTGTGCTTGAATAATATCCTCAAGCATTCTTTGGTTCACTTTATCTTCTTCTTTCAAAAAATTATCCAATTCGGTAGGATCGAAATCATGATAATCTGATGCACCCACTTCTTCATCACTACTAGAGTCTTCATCATCACTATAAAGTTTCATTTTTGCTAACAAAAATCACAAACCCTAACTTTTTCTTTTTTCCCTCTTCTTCTTCTTTCCCTCCAAACCTTAAAAGAGGAAATGAATTTCTACTCTAATCCTAACACTATAATCAAACTCAAACACTAATTAATTTAACTAATACTAACTTAATTAATCACCACTAATTTAATAAGGGTATATTAGGTATTAACAAAAATAGTGGTTAAGGGGTTTCTAGAAATTACTTGTTCGTGATCCTATTTTGTCATGTAGTTATAGACCCCAACTAAGTGGCATAGACCCCAATTTAGTAAGGTTTATTTATCCCATTATGTTTTTTTTTTGGATGCAATTTTATCCATTATGTTTACGGCAACAAAATACAAAATACTGGCTCATAAAAAGATAAGAACTGGAGACATTGAGTGTGTTAGACCGATGTGATAACCAACTAAACCGCTAAGCCAGTCAAGAAGCTGATCTGAGGTTCCTGACCAGTTGGTTTCAATCCAACTGCAGTGTAACTTCATCTTCGAATCACGATAATCTTTAGCAGAATGACTAGTAGTAGCAACACGTGATACATACCTGTATTGAGGGAATAGAATAAAATCCCATCTTCATGCAACCTCGGAAAGTAGATTTTGTTCTCCATTTGACTAACCGGAGCAACTGCTGAGATAGAAGAGGGAATAGAATAAAATCCTAATTCCTAAAGCAATCTTGTTTGTTTTTTCGGCTTGCACCGCCACATTTCCTTGAAGAAGACTAATTTAACGGAAACACGAATATGCTGGCAAACTAGATCATATGTACTGTTCGGCATATAATGCAAATTGTCATGGCAATGAACCAATAACTGAAACAAGGTTAACTTAACAAAATAGCCAACTAATTTGGAAATGTTTTCAAGTCTGAACAAAAAGGAAATAGGTTCAAGTAAAAACATTTGTATTCTCTAGCACCTTCATTCATCCAAATGGACTGAATCAAGATTGCCTGCGGGAAACCTCAACTCGTAACACAAGCTTGTGTGATCTCCTTTTAATGACTTTAAAGTGGCACACATCTCCTACCTTCAAGTTCAGACCATTCTTCTTCTTTAAGAAGTCAGCAATTCCTTTGCTTAACCTTATGTCTGCCCCTAAGTTGAGAGTTCTAATCCTCCAAGCTCGATCATCACAAGCATCAGAAGTTATAATTTTAACTTTTTTCAAGCCATTGTGGAAGTAGTTTCTTCTGACAGCCCATGGTATTGGCTGCACAATTGAGAAATTTGATGGTCAGGATTCAGAAGTACGCAACGGGGAAGCAACAAGTAAATGAAACAAAAACAAGGAGAATGCACACTCCCAAGACAGTAAACGGGACAACCATAATAAAAAAAAGTTAAAACAAATGACAACAATCAGTAGATCAAAATTAATAGCGTTCAACAACTAAAGAACTTACTAACTCATGAAAATGAGCTAATCCAAACTAATACTGAAACAGAAAACAACTCCTACTTATAAAGATCCTCATGGTAACTCCATTCACTTATCTATAGAGTTCCCATATCTTATTAGATTCTTGCAACTTGACCAAAAATCCTAACAAATAAAATAAGTCCTAAGTAAGACGATATGGACTCATACAGGCCTCTAATTTACCGACAGTAATTAACCATGCAAAAAAGAAATTACTTCAAAAAGAACTCACCAGATAATTGTGCTCCAGATAAGCACGCCGCACTGTAATACTGAAGAAAGGAGAACTGGACCTGGATGCCGATGCGGATCGGCGCCTTACGCAATCTGGGCGGGAAACATGTTCCTCCTCATTTTCATCCGATTCGTCTTCATTCGGATTGTATTCATCTGATTCATCTTCATTTGATTCATCGTCACTTGGTTTGTCTTCATCTAATTCATCTTCATTTGATTTGTATTCATCTGATTCATCTTCATTTGTGTCATCTCTTTCTTCCAATAACAGAGAAGCGCGGATAGGAGCGTAACATTCCCCCCGCAGAACCCCATGCATAGTGAAAACCTTAACTGAGAACTGCATGCTACCTCCATGCTTAAAAATCAAGAAATCATACATTCGTAAGCCATTTTCACGTAAAAATACTTGCCATCCTTTCTCGAGGTATATGCCATCCTGACTTTTGGTCACTGTAGTAACCCAATGTGCTCCACTAGGTCCCTGGACAACTGCCCGTCTAGACGATTGAGATTCTTTAGATAGTCTGGGATAGAACGCCTTAGGAATTTGCTGAAAATTGCATCATTTCTACAATTAGTACAAGCACATATTACACTACCAGCTAACATATATGGCGATTTACTCGAGTGTAAAGATGCAGTTATTCAAATGCAGCATGCTTATAACACTTTGAGGCAAAACCATATGCTTAACTGAATAACTTTGAGATGTTACTAGCTAGGAGCTAACTACAATTCATATAGTTTAAAGGTTAAAATGCACAAAGTTAGACAAACGTTCTGAGATTAGTTTAGAGTCTTTAGACGCTCTTTCGTCTCTCTCTGCTTGATGAGAAGCCAAACACAACTCGAGCATCTAAAGCCAGTGGGATTTTTGCAGAATGGGTCAAGACTCCTACTACTTCACTTAAGAGCAAATTAAGCTTTCAGATATACAGACATTATATGCATCAAACTGACTCTCTTGTAATGTGGAAACACTCTAAATCAGACTCCTGAACAATCTGACAACTGAGGTTTGTGTGAGAAGGAAGATACAAAGACATGATAATACTAGCAAGTTGTATCCACAGAACAGGAAACCTTAATCAGATTCAAACCCAAATAGTCATCCAAGGGGGGAATAGCACAGATTTGAAATCAAAGCTAGACCATGTGTGAATTAAGTGAGAAAGAAAGAAATAATGAAATCAAACCAAACCAAACCAAACATAGGAAACCCATAGTTTGTTTTATCCTATCGATCATACTCCATAACAAAGAAATTGAAGATGAACATGTTAATGAACTGACTTTGTTTTCATCACTAAGGAAAGGGTACTTTTATCAACCAGCTCATGTTCACTCCAGTTACACAAAATGTTAAATTTCCACCTTCTACTATATGAACCCCAAAACTCAGAAACTAAACTCAGAAAGAAATGAAGTAAAGAGAAAAGGAAGCGTATATACCATTCTTGTTAGATCTTCTTCAAGTAAGATCTTGAAGAAATGGTGTTTTCTATCTGAATCAACTAATTTCCTCATTTTCAATCAACAAAAAAAAGAAACCCTTTCTTTCACACTCTACTTCTCTGCATCTCCTTTTTCCTCTGATAGTAGATGAAACCCTATTTTTGAATTCTTTCTTCGTTTACCTCTTTCATAGATTGAAAACAGAAGAAACCAACAACTACCTAAGATTCTAATTGGTTCTTGTCTCTGTATTCTCTCTTTCATATTCATTTCCTCTGTGTGTACTTACTAACTTCCTTTAACTCCAACTCTAATATCAAATTCAACACGGTAACACCAAATTCAATTTTCATATTTTCAGAGTTCGTACGCAAAAAAACCTGTGCGTCTCTTCCCCCGCCATTAATATATCGACCTAACTGTGCTTTAAACAAGTTTCGGCATTCTGGTAACGGTTTAACAAATCTTTTAAAGCACCTACCTATTTTATATGGGGGCACCCTTATTAGAAAAATCCAAAGGAAAACTTGAAAGATAGCTCAAAGTTAGTATTTTGGGTTCAATAAATGGCTAAATCCAGCAGAAAACTGTGATTTGCATTTGGATACCATCTACTCAAGAAAGCAAGATATTACCATCCGAACTGTGAAGTCTCGCAAAATTTAAACACAAATGTCATGTGCAGCTTTTCCACACCTACAAATGACGCAATTGCCAATTAAAAGTTGGTTAAAGTTGTGCGATCTCGTTACCATTGTTCTTTTCTGAACTAATGAACAGAACACACCTACTAGTGCTGAAATCGAAACTAAGCACAGTGAAACAAGCTTAACTTAACAAAATAGTCATGGTATGTCAGCTGAAGACATAACCAACTGAAACTAACAGTTAAACCGAAAGCAGGAAATAGGTTCAAGTAAAGACATCTATATTCTCTAACACCCTCATTCATCCAAATCAAGCATAGTTGCGAAAAACCTTAACTCGTAACACAAGCTTGTAAGATCTCTTCTCAACGACTTCAAAGTGGCACACATCTCCTGCCTTCAAGTTGAAACCATTTTTCTTCTTTGTGAAGTCAGTAACACCTTTACTTAACCTCATGTCTGTCTTTGTGTGAAGGATTCTAATCCTCCACTCTCGATCATAAGAAGAAGCATCAGAAGGTATAATTATAACTTTTTTCACGTCATCCAGGAAGTACTCTCTTCTGATGCCCCATGGGATTGGCTGCACATTTGAAAAACATTGATGATCAGATCAGCAACCAAGATGTGATCCAAGGCAAGTGATATGGCACGTGGAAGCAATAGGGCCTCTAAATACGTTCTAAGCAAGAATTTACTCTGGTTTTTATCAACATTATTTTACCAAATGGTTATAAAAATAGCTCACCACATAATTATGCTTCAAATAAGCTGCTCGCATTGGAATTCTGAAGAAAGCAGAATGGGACCTGGATGACAATCCGCGCTTTCTTCCATTTGTACGTGCAACACAATCCTCATCTTCTTCATCCAACCCATCCTCATCTGATTCACCTTCATCCGATTCATCCTCATCTGATTCATCTTCATCCGATTCGTCTTCATCCCATTCATCTTCATCTGACTTATCTTTTTCATCGGATTCGTCTTCATCTGATTCATCCCTGTCTGTATTGGCATTATAACTTATATCAGCCATGCACAAAGATGGGTCAACCCAACTACTCACATTAGAATTCAGATTTACCTTGTTGTACTCGTTCCTGCAGTTCAACACATCGTCTCTTTCTTGATCTCAGACTTGTACTTGGCCTTCCAGATGGTGGACAGTCAAATGACCTTCCATGCTTGATTTTCTCCTCCACCAACGGAGAAGAACGAACAGGAGCTAAACATTCTTCCCTTGGAACCCCATGCATATTGAAAACCTTGATAGAAAACTGCATGCTACCTTCATACCGAAAAACTAAGAAATCGTACTTTTGTATGCCATTTACTTGGACAAATACTTCCCAGCCTTTTTCGAGGTAGATGACATCCTGACTTTTCTTCACTTTTGCAACCCAATGTGTTCCACTAGGACCCCAAAGAACTGCTCGTTCACATGATTGAGAAGCTTTGGATATTCTGGGATAGAATGCTTCAGGAATTCGCTGAAATTTGCAAAACTTCTATGAGACGATTTACCGAGTGTAAAGATGCAGTTATTCAAATGCAACATGCTTATAACACTATAATAAACATAAATCAGATACCGACAACAACAACTCGAAACATGAATGAGGCAGAAGTCCATATGGAATAACTTAGAGATATTACCTGCTACATACAGATCAAACAGTTGAAAGACTAAAATGCACAAAGACAGTGGGATTTTGGACTAAGATTAGTTTAGATGTTGTTTCACCTCTCTGTGCATATCCAGACAAAATTCAAGCATCTAAAGCCAGTGGTATTTTGGACTTTGCAGAATGGTTTTAGATATACAAATTACATCGAGTCCAACAGAACTCCTACTAGCTATATTTCACTTAAAGAGCAAATAGACCTTCATTTAATGTGGAAACTCTAAATCTCCTGAACAATCTGACAACTGAGGATTGTATACGAATACATGAAAAATATAAAACCTTAATCAAAGACAAACCCAAATGGCCATACATACAGACTATTCAAGGGGGAAATATTGCAAATTTCAAATCATGTGTGAAAGAAAAAACAAGAAAAAAAAAATTTGAACCAAACATGGCAAACCCATAGTTTCTTCTATCCTATGAATCATACTCCATAACAAAGAAATTGAAGATAAACATGTTAATGAACTGACTTTGTTTTCATCACTAAAGAAAGGGTACTTTTAGCTTTAAGTCCTTTTATCAACTAGTTCATGTTCATTTCAGTTACACAAAATGTTAAATTTCCACTTTCTACTATATGAACCCCAAAACTCAGAAATTTAAGAATCAATAGAATTGAAGTAAAGGGAAGAGTACATACATACCATTCTGGTTAGATCATCTTCAAGTAAGACCTTGAAGAAATGGTGTTTTCCGTCTGGATCAACAAATTTCCTCATTTTCAATCAACAAAAAAAGAAACCATTTCTTTCTTTCACACTCTACTCCACTGTATCTCTTTCTCCTCTGATAGCAAATGAAACCCTAAATTTTGAATCCCCAAATTATTGATAAGACCAAACATACAGAGGGTTTACAGAGTGAAAACAAAGAAACATTACAGCATACAACAACCCAATGTTTAAAACTAAGATTCTGATTGGTTCTTCCTGTCTCTGTAATTTTCTCTTTCATATTCATTTCCTATGTTTGTACGTAGTTTCTAACTCCCCTTTGGAATTCAATTGTAACCCCAGATTTTCATATTTTCAGAGTTCGTACGCAAACATTTGCGTCTCTCTTTCCCTCGCCATTAATTTAACGACCTTGTTTTAAAGTTCAAACAAGTTTCGGCAATATCGTAGCGGTTTAAAAAAGCTTTTATAACACCGACCTCGTTATCTCGGGGGCACCCTCATTGTAGTATGACCGTATTTTTCGGTGTCTTTTCTCTTCTTTTTAGCAGCGGCAACACTCGAATCTTTTCAAAGAAAAAATATTTCTTTTTCTCAGTCAAATAAAATTAAAAGCAAAAAACGAAAACTGTACCCGAACTAGGAAAGATTGTAACTAGTCGTAAGGCCACCGGTCTAACCTATTTGAAACGAAAATAAACCTTTCGAGGTCATTCTATAGATGGAATAAAACCTGACCTACTCTCATAAAATTCAAAGATATCTTCAGCCAGCAACATGCTTGCTTGGCCAAAGCATCAGCTAAAAAATTAACTTCCCTATAGCTATGAATATAGTGTATGTTGGTGTAGAAAGTCTTCGCCATTCTCCACTTCTGCATTAGCTGCCAAGGCAACTCACCCTTTTGAAAAGCTTGGATGCAACTCATCGAATTTGAATGAATGCAAATATTTTTAACATTCCACCTCTTGGTTAACATCGCACCATAAATAACCGCACACACTTCCGCAGAATAATTTGTCTGCCATCCAAGGCCAACACAAAGAACGCCAACCACTGTTCAGTTAGCATCCCGAAAGGTGACACCAGAACCAACTTGGCCTGGATTACCAAGTGATGCACCATCACAACAGATCATGATTTCATCCTGATTCGGTGGGGACCAGCTAACTTCAATTGGAATAGAAATTTTGCATGATCTATGTCGCACCTTAAAATAGTTCAAAATGCGCAACTCTTCTAAATTGTTGTACATATGGCCCTTCATTCTAATTGAATTATCCCGAATTACCTGATAGACTCTCCCTTTGAAGCCAAGCCATTGAACTGCCATGTCTTCAAAATAATCCTTATTGCGCAGCTTCCATAATTCTGTGACAATTGCAAGATTTGCAACAAGCCAAAGATCCGTTATCATCCTGCAACTCCCCTTTGCAGCCTTGTAAGAGACCACCAGATCTTCATTAGGTTGCAGATTAAAAATTCCAACGACCCAAACCCAAATCCTCCTAGAAACTCTGCAGTGCCAAGTGATATAGCTAATAGTTTGGTAACTCTTTCTGCACAACCGGTGTTGGAGTATATGGCGCAATGTAAACCACATATGTATAGCTAGGATAGTCCCACATGGAATAAGAGTAAGTACATGTGGTGCCTAATAAGCTTGGGCATCTCCTTACATAGCACCGAGGCTTTTTAGATTAAAACCCCACACCTGCTGCAACAGGTGGTCAAGTGGGGACAATATAAGTGCTATGTGGTCGGGTCAGAAATGGGGTCTGGCGGTCCGTGAAGATCTTAACAACTGGTATCAGAGCCTATGGTTGGGGATACTGTCCGAACGGAGAAGTGGTTGTGGATGTCACCCGGTACGGCGCAGGTGGAGTCAGACTCAAGGTGGAGCAGGCAAGGCCCAAGGTAGAGCTGGCACTCAAGGTGGATTTAATGTCGCACCCCATTAACTCAGGTGGATCAGGTTTCTATGGTGGGCAATGTTATGCTCAAGGTGGAGTTAGTGCTAGCCTTCCCATTAACTCAAGGTGGAGTAGGGTTCCAGGGCGCGTGGTGACATAATCATGTTTGATAGGTAGCATATACGGACTGTGATCATATGGTGGAGTATGATTGGATTGGTGAGGTGGTTTAATCTCGCCAAGGTGGAGATTGTTGGAGTATATGGCGCGATGTAAACCACATATGTATAGCTAGGATAGTCCCACATGGAATAAGAGGAAGTACATGTAGTGCCTAATAAGCTTGGGCATCTCCTTACATTGCACCGAGGCCTTTTAGATTAAAACCTCACACCTGCTGAAACAGGTGGTCAAGTGGGGACAATATTGGTGCTATGTGGTCGGGCCTAGAAATAGGGTCTGGCGGTCCGTGAAGATCCTAACAAGCGTTACATAGTAGGCATGCTCCTACCCGTATTCTTAGTAATGTTGTCTTCTCTAGCACAACATTGTTTCGCCCAAATCTTACAATATTGCACACTCAAGATAGGGTGCACAACCTGCCTAGTGAAAAGAGCCGCACTAGCCAGAACTTCTGCTGGCGCTTTAATTGCAGCATTAGCCGATTTGACTGAAAAAACGCCCTTGCTATCTAAATCCCAAATTTTATAATCTTCACCACCAGCAATAGGAGGCAAATTATCAACATCAATGTTGCAGCGTAACATCAAATCTCTTGTTCTCTGAGGTTTGGCCCAAGCGCCATCAACAATAATATCACTAACCTTAGTCGTAAAATCACTAGGGCCTTTGGAAGTAATTCCAAGCCTCTTCGCAATCGAAAAATCACACAAATTATCAAAAAATAAGAAAGTATTTGCACCATTACCTATAAATAATGCTAGCTTACCCAGTATTCACAGTGCACCGGAAACCGATTCCGGAAACAGAATCTGCCACGGATAAACAGTGGAGGCAACAAATATGAATGACAATTGATACAACCGGAAAACTAAAGAAAACGCAAAAAGTCATGGTATGATAAGGTTTTTATCACTCCATGGAATGCTGGTAGGTGAGTGTAAGCAACAAGTCCCAGAGAGCTAGGGTCTATAAGTTTTGGGCCGTTTGTCACTTTGAGTTTTTTGTTTTCAAAATGTAATTAAAAAGAAACCAGTATATTGAAAAAAAATTAGGCATATTGAATGATGATAAAATAGGGTCAGTAGATAAAAAATAGATGAAAACTTCTAAGAAACCCAAGTATGGTTCCTCTCTCTTTTATAAACCTTTCATTAAAATGGGATATATTTGTAGCCCAAAATTCACATCCTACGGTTAAAATTATTATTTTAAGATTTGATTTGTAATTACATTTTTGAAGATGGACTTAATTAACCTTCATTAGTTAATTATTAAGTTGCAAATTAAAAAAAATCGTTGATAGATAGTGGTCAATTAGTGGACGTTTTTTTTTGTGCGTTTTTGGTGGGCAGTTTCGTTTTTAACCTCGTCGTTCCCTTTATCTAGCACATCATAACAAGATTTTGTTTTCCTTTTAAGAGACTTTGAAGTCTAATTGTGAATAGAGATTACGGGATTTACTGCTGCTACTGTGTTGGGCAGGGCCGGCCCTGAGACAATGCAGTCAAAGGCTATCTTTGGGGCATCACGATCGGGGGCAGCAAAAAAAAATTTTTATTAGGGGAGTTTTATGTTATAGCAGAAAACTGGGGGTCTAGAAAAGAATTATAAATACAAAATATGATGCATTTTTAAGAGAACAAAGGGCATGTTATAAAGAAGGAGTTATAAGAGGGGTTAATACTAAAATATCAAAGGAGTTAACACTAAATACATAACAAGTGGGACGGATTTCACATTTTCACTTCAGAATTTTTTTTTTGTTAAACTTCTCGTTCTCTCCGTCGGCTGAAAACTCCATTGCTCCAGGCTTCCAGCCTCCATGATGGTGTGATCCTTCCTATTTTTCTTCCCAACAAGTCAACAACAATTAAATCTTTACGGTAAGTTTATGAAAAACAGATTATCACTTATATTATATGATTAGTTTTCTTTTTAATCTTTTGATTTCTGCTAGAAAACCTAAATTGTATTTTTATGGCAAAAAAATTCAAAACCCCAATTAATCTTTTGATTTCTAAATACCCAACGATCATATATATATATATATATATATCTTAGTTACAGGATCTAAATAATTTGTTGATTTTAAAAGAGCTACAATTTAGGCATTTAGGGTTAGGATTATTTTGAAGAAATAAATTGTGTACTGTTTTTGCTGTTTAACATATTTTTTTGCTTGTTGTGTAATATATGTATTTGATTAATTGCAGGCATGGTTCTGAAAAGAAAGCAATCTTCTTGATGTCAAAATAGGAAGAAAAAGAAAAAGAGATTGGAATCTACTAAATCTCTAGTAGGTTCTTTTGATAAGTTTTTGATTAGGAATCAACCAGCAATTGAGAATAAGGGCGATGAGGATAATGCTACAGATGATAATGGTAAGAATGAGGGGAATGGGGATGATGGTGCTGCTGATAATGGTTTAAATGAGGGGAATGGGGATGATGGTGCTGCTGATAATAGTATGAATGAGTGGAATGGAGATGATGGTGTTGCTGATAATGGTATGAATGAGGGCAATGAGAATGAGGGTGATGCTGATAATAGTGTAAATGAGGGAAATGTGAATGATGGTGGTGTTGAGAATGGTATGAATGATATCAATGAGAATGACAGAAGGGGGGATAATGTCAACAAGACGGTAGGAACGAATGAAGTTGGTAATTATTGTGAAGAGTTAAGCCATATAGATATGTTTGATCCGGCTAATTGGAATACAATTGATAAAAAGCTTGTTGATTTTATGTTAGCTTGACAATCTGGTATAAACTTTTATTTGCTGTTAATACCGTGAGTAAATCTTTGCAATCTGAAAATATGGATATTGGTGTTGCTATAGAAAAAACAAAAGGTCTAATTGTTTTTTTTAAAGAGTATAAAAAAGATGGGTTCCAAAAGGCAATGGAAGAAGCGAAGGAGATTGCAGATGGTATGAATATTGAACCTACATTTCGTGAAGTTCGCACCACTCGTACTTGCGAACCAATATCTGGTGAGGAATTTTTTAGAAGAACTTACTTTTTATATATAATGGACAGTGCTATATCATCATTCAAGGCCAGGTTTGAACAGTTTCGATTATATGAAAAAATATTTGGTTTTCTGTTTGACTCGAACAAGTTAAGAACTATGAGTGAGAATGAATTGATGAGGTCCTGTCTCGCACTTGAAGGTTATTTGAAGCATGGTACATCTAGAGATATTGATGGCAGGGAGTTATATTTGGAATTGTTAGTCATGAGAGTTGCATTACCTAAGGCTTATAGCAAACCAATGGAGGTTTTACAATTTTTACTAAGAATGGATGGTTGCTACCCAAATGCGTGGATTGCTTATAGGATACTGCTCACAATTCCGGTAACAGTTGCATCGGCGGAAAGAAGTTTTTCTAAGCTAAAGTTGATTTTATCGTATCTTCGATCAACTATGTCAGAAGAGAGATTAATTGGATTATCTATGCTGGCAATTGAAACAGATATGGTTATGCAAGTTGATTTTAAAGTTATACTTAATGATTTTGCATCTAGAAATGTAAGAAGAATCAACATTTAATAGATGTTATTTGTATGATTATCTGAACCCTTTATTTTTATTGTTTTCTGAACCATAATTTGCTTGACATATTTACATGCTGAGAATGATATACTTATGGAAAGGTTTGTCTAGTAAACATATATATGTACAGACTTATATGGAAGGGGGCAACATTTTTTTGGTTTTCTTTGGGGCAGCAAAATGTTAGGGCCGGCCATGGTGTTGGGTGTTGTATTCTTTCTTCTAGAAACTTTTGTGGGAGCATCGTCTTCAGGTATACTGTATTTTCTTCATATTCTTCATCTTCACTTCTCTTTCTTCTAGCCCAGATTTCTTCATGTAGTTTGATTACGAGTCTTAGAATACCTTCAAGCAAGGAGTATACTGTTTGAATGAATCAATTAAGCCGTTAATCATGGTATACTTTTTTTTTCTTTTTTTTATGACTTTTAGGGTTATGATCTTGTGAAATTTTAATCTATCGATGAAAATTGTAATTATCACAGTCGTGAATAACTGGGTAAAAAATGAAAAGAGGTTGCCGCTATCAGCACTCGTTGACACTATTAGGATGAAGATGATGGAAATGATCGCTAAGCGTCATAAGATTTCTGAAAGTATAACAAGTCGCCTGACTCCGGAATATGAAAAAAGGTTAAAAGAACTCACCGATGAAGGGAACTCGTGGACTGTTATACCTGCTGTGGATTTTTTATTTGAAGTTATTGCAGATCATCATTATGCAGTCAATTTGGATACTTTTCATTGCTCTTGCAATAGGTGGAAGGTTTACGGATTTCCTTGAAGCCATGCTATTCAATGCATAATTATGTCCGGCAGACAGGTATATGACTTTGTTCATCCTTAATTCACATCTGCCTGGTATAAAAGATTGTATTCATTCGCTATCCAGCCAGTTCCAGATTCAGAGAAAGAGAATGAGACTTATGATGCTCCACGAGTCATACCTCCCCCATGTTAAGAAAAATCCAGGGCGTCCAAATATTGATCGATTTATATCGAAGTATGAGAAAAATGTGAAGAAAAAGATAAGATGCGGCAACTGTAAAAGGTTATCGAATCACAACAGCCGTACTTCTCTAGTATCTGATAAATACATGTTTGTTATCTTTTTTTCAAAAGTTTTGATGACTTCTTTCCATTCCAAGTATTAGTTTGTTTTTGAGATATTCATTTATGTTGGACGACTTCAATAAATTTTAGTAGTTGATATATTGTTTTAATTGCCTGCTCTTTTGATAAACCAGGGATTATTACATGTAGTTGTACGCCTTTGAGCTTAACTGTCTGCATATATCTGAAAAAGTTGTGTTTCACGCAGCGTAAGTATGGCATCTTTTGGCTTTGTACTTGAATTTATCACTAGGATGGTAATCTGAAAAAGTTTCGTATCACGCAGCATAAGTGTGGCATTATTTGGCTTTGTACTTGAATTTATCACTAGGATGGTAATGAGTTTTTTTTTTTTTTTTTTTGCCAGTAAAGTTTGCTGAACAACCACTATGTCCAGCAACCAACTTCTCCAAGATCCTTTTAAATGTAAAAGATAAAGAAAAATGATGCAAAGCTTTCTGTGTTGGAATATGTTGCAACCTGAAAATTTCAGGTTACTAGAAATATTTATAAAAGTTTGTCACTCCACTTAGACATTTAATATACATTACCAATTATCGGTGTGAAAATTAAACTTTTCACAACATTACTTTGTGAAATATCCGACAATCACATTTATTTCATACTGTCTAACACTGATGGCATCAACCAGATTTCATAACTTCAGCAAAATCTAAACTTAAAATAGATCCTCCCAAAAAATAAGGTTCACAGTAAACTTTAAGTACTAATTTAACAACATTTTCTAGTCTAAATCCACACAAACATTGTTATGTTCCTTATCTGTTACCAACTTTACTGCCATTTTTATCCTTTTCCTTTTCATGTGCTCTGTCACATCCTTTTTACTCTTTGGTATGTCTCTTTTTTTCATGATCAGTTTCATGAAATATGCCACGAAAAGTAAACAATCTGACTTCTTTTGTTGTACACATTCAGGTTCAACAAAAGGTGTTTCCTCAATTGGTTCAATCACTGAGATGAGAGCTCGTAATTTATCTTGTCTTTGCTTGATTGAAATATTGCAGGTACGTACCATCAGTTCCGCATTTCCACGGTATTCATCTACTGCACTTTTTGTTTTTAAGGAATTATAGTGTCTCCAATGATGGTCTCCAAAATTAAAATGCAGCAATGTCCAATGTGAGACTGTCGATGAAAATATCGGGATGAACAACTCTTGCACCCCGTCTGGTATACTCAAGATAAACTCATGGACATTATTTTGAATACCAGATGCATTACTATCTTTCACGAAAACCTGGAAAAAAGTAAATAGTATCCATTATGCTTTGTATGTTGTGATAATTTAAATTTTTCAAAATATAAATGCTGATATTTGCGTTTGTCTGATACTTATATGTATGAGATTTGTATTTTTCCGTTCAGAGAATGTGATAGTTGTAATTTTCTGAAAGTGAAATTGCGGCTGTCATGGAAAAAATCATATGGTAAAAAAATCAAGGAGATACTTACAAATGCATGTTACTTCTACATCATGACTGTCAACGATTCTAGATTCTTCATCCTTTTGCTTCGTCTCCAGCTTGTACATGTAATATTGAAGTAGTTCGGCTTCCAAAAAACCATAATCAACAAGATCCTGAACATGTGAACCCAAAACTAGAATTCCTTCCCCAGTTCCATTTATCAACCTCCAAGCACATTCACTGTTAAACAAGTCTTTAAGGTCACTGGAAGATTAAATTAAAATTAACAAATACCGAAAAATTAATATTTCAACAAACTTACGACTGCCTTGTTCTCTCGAAGAAAATTTTCAATTTTCTCTTATCATCATCATCATCATCATCTTCCATGCTACAAATAAGTTTCAATGTGTCAAAATCTTTGTATTCTTCATACTTTTTATTTGGATCCACACGTTGAGTTTTTGACATTCTTTTTCTTCCTATCCTATCGGCAATAAAATACTCGCCAACACATCTCGTCATCCTTTTCTTTCTTTCTTTTACATTCCTTACAAATGAGCTAACCTTTACGTTTTTCTTTTTGTTTCCGTCCAATTCCTCTTCAGGTGTTCCTTTCACAATTGGTGTTCTTCTCCAAAACTCAGACTCACTTGCATCGTTATCAACATGTTCTTGACAATTATCACCTTATGGAAAAATTAAAAAATCAGTATGTTTAACCATAATATTGTTAAATGCATGTAAAATTTTTTTAATAGAAACGACTAGTGTTCTACGATGTACCGTGTGTTTGGAATTATTGACTGGTTGTTTCCGGAATAAGATAGCGTACGGTTGGTAATGGTTCGAAGCTTTCACTTTCAATGAAAAATTGTGCGAGTCCCAGAGAGAAGTCAGGGATACTAAATTCTGAGATCACACATACGAGGCAACGTGAAATTCATAAAAATCACTTATGAAAAAATTAACTTTCACGAGAAAAAAGTATGTCATCCAAATGTATATTACCATTATCAGTCTGCTCAAGTGGTGGTACCGTTTTATTTGATCCCCCACTCTCTTCTTTTGACATGTCCTCCTTCATACGGTGCCCTTCCAATTTGCATTCATCTCCTGAATCGGGGGTAATTACATGCATGACATAAGTTAGTATCGTATCCAGCGGTTTTACATTAGAGAAAAAATGCAAAATGTAAAAAAAATGATTTATCACCTGAATGGGAACGTTGCAATGGTGTGACTTTGGGAGGTGACTCTTCATCCTCCTCTTGTGGTGCTTCCATCTCTGTTGTAAGTTCGTCGGGTTCTTGAACATTTTCAGGGGTGCTTAAGTTTTCTTCCAAGCCTTTAAAAATTTCTGAAAATGTTGTATCCACCAGCTTAAATAATTCTTTAGACACATCCACCTTTTTCAGTAAACCATGGGCCTTTAGTCTGTTCTTTTCAGTCCTGAATCTCATCTAAGTTTTAACGAGATTGTTTTTCAAATTATGTTTTTCTAGAATCATATTATCCCTTTCTTGAATCAAAGAAACATTTTCCATCTCAAGACCAATAACTACAGTATGCATTCTTTCCAGTTTAGACTTTTGATTGATTGGAGAGATTAGTGTCTTCTCAAGATCACCATTTACCGGGTCCTTTAATTCATGTCTAAATTCGATATTCTTAGACTGGAACAAAGAGTAAAACTTAATAAGAATTCATACTACGACATCTCATTAGAATAATATATAATACTAAAAAATACAAACAATTTCTGTGTTTTGATGTGTGAAAAATAGAAATAAGTTATCCAAAATAAGTATATACGATATACGATATTCTGGAAATTTCAAATTTTCACAATCAAAACATATGATATTTTCATATATCACAATAATAATGTAAGCCCTGCATACCTTAGCATATATCACAATAATAATTCTAAACAAGCGCTGATATCTGCATATGTAAGCCCTGCATACCTTAGCATTGGCATAGGGAAATTTTCATAGACCGGCAATTTTTTTGGAGATTTTCAAAGTATACCATCTTGCAAATCTTGGTGTCACTGTTTCTGCACCCACTCGCTATTCAATCAAAGATGAATGCTCCGCAAACCAATACTGTTATACCAAAAGTTAAGATTGTAACATGTTAGTGTATTAAGCAATTTCATGAATCTAGAAAATACGAATAATTTTAATAATCAACTTTACCAAAAGGAGAAAACTACATCCTGTGATACGACTAGTATCACCGTTACTGGAAATAATACTGTCCAACATGGATTTATGGATCAAATGCGGTCTGTTTATCACATCGACGCTTTTCACATACACCAGGTAATTGCTTGAAAGACTGTCCTTGTAAAAAAAAAAATTGTCTGGCACATGAAGAATACAATTAGCCTCACAACATCGTCGACTTCACCTTTAGATATTGCTTCTTGAATAGCTAGTTGAACCTCGGTACTTTTAATGACCGGTGGCTTTGTATATCCAAACATATATTTCATACACAAGTCGTTCTTGCAGGGGGTAATTTTCCGTTCCTCACTTATCTTGTCTTCAATTCCATTTGCAATTAGTTGCAGCCCCAGGATAACAGCATAGTCTTCGTGGTTAGGAAATCTCCTTCATGTAGCTTGAATCCAAATGTTCCATCTTTCCTTTGTATGAATGAATGAATCATCATTTTAATCCCCTTGTTAATCTTCGTCAACTGCTCTTTACTAAATTGGTTATTCATAAATACCTGTAGAAGATTTGAAAATGGACATGCTCTGATAGCTTCCAACTGTTTTTGATTGAACCATATCCTCCTATTGCTAAAGTCTTGGAAAAGGTCATTGATACTTCCAAAATTAGCTCTGAACAGCCTTGTAGAATCTAAAAAACGATCAACCAAACGGAAAATGTCATTTTCGGGCGATATAAAATTTTGATATTTGTCCGTACCACAAAAAGAATATTTGAATTTGTGAAATTAGCACATCGTTACTTTAGATCAAACCATCCTTATGAAGTCCAGATAAGAAACAACCGAGTATATACGATAAACGATATTCTGGAAAATTTTAAATTTTTACAATCACAACATATGATAATTTTATATATCACAATAATAATATGTAAGAAAACAAGCGCTGATATCTACATACCAGTCTTATTACTTTTGAATGCTCCAGCTTCAGTAGTGCATTTAGAGTTTTCTGGTTCTACGCCTAAAAAACAAGCAACCAAGTACGTTAATATCTCTTCGTTATTCTGGAATTTAATTTTTCACAAGAACAAAAGTTGATAATTGTATAAATCACAATAATAACATGTAAAAAAGAAAAACAACTTACCAAATAAATATACAGTGAAGTTTACATACCAGTTTTTGCTTCTCTGACTTTCCTATTCTTTTTGGATGAACAATTAGAGGATTTTGGGTTTCTTGATCTACTTTTTGTTTTAGTAGAGAGTTTGGATGTTAAAATAACTCTTGTTTTCTTTTTGTTTTTAGAAGTGCATTTAGGGGTTACTGGGTCACTTGTTTTCCTTTTCTTTGGATGCTCAATCTCGAAATCGTCTTCGGTACTCGATTCACTGAGTACTATACCTTTATCACGTTTCTTTTTCATCTTGTTACTACTCTATGCATCAAAAGATTCAGAGTTTTAGTCACAAATTAGAAGAAGGGATACTTGTAATAAATTCAGAATTCACAGTTTTCATTTAGCTACTACTGTGATAATTAAGATTATATGTGAAAATAAAGAATTTCAAGTATGCAATATTCCAAACCAATAATTCAAAAGGTGAATAACACAGAGAAACCAACATGCAGAAGGTGGTTTTGGCTAAAATTTACATCTTCAGGATTATCAAAAAAAAAAAAAAAAAAAAAAAAAAAAAGGATGATTACTAAGATGATATGGATAATTAAAAAAATCACAATCATACTCTCTTCTAAATGTTTTACATGATATTTAAGATGAAAAACATGATTACTAAGAGTATCATCTGTTTCAAACATTTTTTACATATGAATATTATCAAGTTCAGAATAAGGAGAAGTGTGAAAAATCAACCCAATACGCATCATGTTCTCTACTGTGATGTGTGGAAAAAATCGCAAATTAAAGTTTGAAAATCAAGAAACTTACTACATCTGTTGATGGAAGCTCTGAGTATCTCGAATGTTTTTAATGGCTTCTCATTTGTCTGTCTTGGATAAAGAACAAAGGTTAGAGAAGAAAACGGCGTGATAAACAAGAAAAGCATGATTTGATGAATTCTCCTAAATCTTTGCTCCTTTGACCCTTTTTACCGCCCAAATAAAAAACTAGTTTTCCTAAAATAACAAAAAATCAGATGCTATATTTTTGGAAGGTTAAAGTAGTAAACTAATGTAACTATGGGTTGTAGATATTATGAATCTTAATGGTGGGCTACTAATATAAAAATATAGAGAAATGGGCTAGAAATAAGTTCTCCCTAGAAAATACCATCATCCCTTATCTCCCTTTTTCTATAATGGCATAATTACCCTTATCTAATTAGTATTAATGATTATGATTAGATTTAATGACAATGATTAATTAGATATGTTAATGATTGATTAAATTAGTTGTTAAAATCATGTTTTTGTGAGAGAGTTGGGCTTTTTGAGAAAGGAAGAAGAAGTGAAAAAAATCTAGGTTTTTGAGATAATTGTAATTCAAGATGGGTAATTGAAATGACGAATGAGAATCTTCATCGCATAAACACAATATAATACATAGGTATGTTTAATATCGCTTTTACAGGTTGAATTCTTCAAAAAAACTGAATTTTTACATATAAGTTCAGCGAACCAGGTAGGGGTTCGGCTGATAACTGGTATGCGCATAGATAAACAATTCGGCTCATTCGAAACATAATATTTGTAGTCCGAACTTCTGTTTTGAGAAAAACTCAAGCTAAAGATTCGACATATAAAATTAATAACGAATCACCGAACCATTTTTATAGCAAGTTCAGCTTATAAACTAAATAATAAGCCGAACCTGATAGACATCATGGGAAATTTGTCATAAGGTTTGGCTAATAAAAATCAATTTTCAAATCAGCCGAACCTGGGAAAAATAATCCTTTACCTTATTATGTGGTTCGACTTTATTTTCGTATTATCGAATCAGCCGAACTTGTTGTTCGCTGAATATATTAAATTAGGTTCGGCTGATAATTGAGATAAACATATCAGTCGAACTGTTCTTAAGCACCTTCAGGGTGACGAACAGAGTCAAGTTCGGCTGATAATACGTCCCAATTATAAGCCAAACTTCACTCTGTAATAGCAAAAAATCATGCTTTTTTTATGATTAAACCTATTGTATCAATCAAAAACAAAATGGGTTTATAGAAAATATCTTCTAATACTCATTTCAAGAATCGGTTCTTCACTCGGTTGAATTTCTGATTGAATTTCAGTTTCAACACCTCAATTTCTTCTTGTTCTTCAATTAACGGATTAGAAGAAGAACTTGAATGCCTCCTAGTGATTGTTTCTTTGTGCGAGTTATTTTATATCTATGTTTAATCGATCAAATTTTCATGAATCGATGATTAATTGCGACGATGAAAGAAATGTTGATTTCAATTTTTGATTTTAAAGCTAGAGAAGAAGAGAATATTTTTGATCTAAAGGTGATTTTTTTTTTTGATTTTAGCTTTTAGTAATTTAAATCTTCTAAGGATATGTAGGTAATTGTACTACCCTTTAGACACCCCTTATAAACCCATCATAGATGGGATAATGAATAAGTGTGCCTCAAAAAAAAATGAGTATTCCTCAAAATAGGTTTCAATAAAAATCCTAAAGCAGTTTGTTGTTTAGTGCATCATCAATACGGAAAGACGACACTTTCTAACCCAATCATTGTCATGGTAATTGGGCCGACCGACCGGAGGGGCCGAATGGAGGGAGTCCTTTGTGTGGTCACTTTTTTGTAAATTGAAACCTAAGAGCAATTCCTATGGAATGAACAAACATGGAGTTTGTTCATTTTGATCCCACTATGGAATGAACAAACATGAAAAATGGATGTTCAAACCATCAGATTTGTTGGTTTGAACATCGAGTCGGTAGAACCAGCGCGCGTCTGTGGAAATGACGAGCGTCATGTCTAGCAACGTTGGCGTCAGTAAGGAAAACGCCAGCGTTTGAATATTGAACGCGCGTTAGCAGGTATAGCGCCAGCGTGCTTATTAAAAACGCTAGCGTCAGACCCAAAAACGCCAACTGCTCCACTTGAACGGCTGAAAACTATTGTGATCCAACGGCAACAATTTTTTGAATTCTATAAATACTCCTCATTTCAACTCCAAATTCACACATTATTCAACTCTCAAATCATCTACAAAAATGCCTCCCAGAGTTCGTTCTGTTAGATTCACTCAACAAGAGGATTTAGCTATTTGTAGAGCCTTCGTTTTTCACACACAAGATGTTGTATGTCGTAATGTAGTCGTATCGACGTTGACTTTCTGGGAGAAAGTTTTCAGAATGTTCACCGCTGAAATAGGGAACATTTATGGGCATGATTCTCACAGATTATCACATCGTTTTAGTTCAATTAGTAGCCATGTATTGGAGTTCATGTCTTTAATAACGGAGACTCACAAAAATAAGCTCAACGGTGAAGCCGAACATGAAGTGGAACCCAGAACTCTAGCGAATTGGCCAGTATCTCACAGAGGTCGTCCTTTCGATTTCCATGCTTGTTTCAACATTCTTAGGATGCTCAACAGATATGATCCCCTACTCTAGGAATTCCACCACCCACTGAGAATTAGGACGCCTATGTAGTAGTTGTTTTAATCTAATGTATTTATTTATTTTATTTTCATGTATGATGTGGTTGTTCAATGCAGTACGTTTTTATTTATGACGTTAATATTGATGGTGCAATTTTTAATCCAGGAAAAATTTAAATTACTGACGTGCAAATGTGAAGATAATCGTAATAACATAATACCATAGTGAATCGATTTGTCCTACAACTTCAATCAGCCCACTCCACCAAAAAACACCTGGGACATTCCCAGAAATGCCTTCCATATGTGTCTTCTTCAGAAGAAGTCCTCAAATGCATAAAAGTTCTGCAACCGGGATTTGAGCATGAACTGATTTTCTGTGGACAGTGTTTGTATTCGTGATCTCCATATCCACAATGCTTGCAATGTAATAACTCCTTCTTAAATTTGGTTTTAAGTTTGAAGTTGGGATCTTGACATTGTGGATCTTGACAGAGTGTTGCAATCTTTTCTTCTTCTTCTTTTTTAATCTTCATAGCATCATCTAGCATATGTGGTTCCTCTAGAAAATTGGGATCTTGACATTGCAAATACCTGAGCTTTTCCGGTTGTGATTCAATCACCATTCTGATGCGTGAGCAACCTTCCCGCGGACACTTTGAATACATCCAAGGACATTGCATAAGACTGTGGTTATCCATGAAACATAATGGGAAAACCTCTTTTGCTTCGAGACATAATATTTGCTTCGCTTTGCCTTTAGAAAACATGGTGGATGATGAGAAAGAAATCGGTTGGTTTGGTTTATAATAGACCTAGTGATGTATTTATAATAGAAAATAGGCTTTGGTAATTCGAACGGGCATTCAAAGGAAAGTCGCGGGCGATTTTACTTTGAACGCCAACGGCTAAATCTTTATTTCCAACGACAAACTTTTCTTACTCAACCTATAAATTTCATTCCTCCTATTTCCAAAATCACATCTTCTTGTTCTTCTTCTTTTTTCCTGCATCTCCCCTCCTTTGTAGAAATGTCTGTTAGAAATCGTGGTCCCAAGTTTGCTCAAGAAGAGGATATAACTCTATGCAGAGCATATTTCCTTCATAGGGTAATCACTGGTGTTGTTATTTCTCATGACAGATATTTTTGGGAGGACGTTTTTTCAGTGTTCGTCTCATTGACGGGAAACCCGAGAAACCGAGATGCTCGTCGATGGCATGCTCGTTTTCAATCTATTAGGCTTGCAGTCCAGCCATTTCTTTCCCTGGTAATAGAAATTGATCGATAAAAGTTCAGCGGTGTAACTAAAGATGAAGTGATCCAAACATCTCTTGATAATTGGGAGGAAGCTCACCGTAAGCCTTTTCTTTACGAAGCGTGTTTCAGAATTCTAAAAGATGGTCCATCTCAAGCACATCGTTACCGCACTCCAATGCCGCTGCCGGAATTTACAATGGAAGAAGATGTTGCTCTTGTTCGATGTTGGTTACATCGTATGGCGAGACCAATTAACAATGACAATTTCTGGGAAAGAGTATTGGGACATTTTGTAGCATCGCGGAACGAAGCCATAAGAATCAGTAAGAGCCTAGAACTAAGAATTGCATTCATCACTAATGAAGTCAAACATTATACAGAAGTATTCTAAATGGTTCATCGTAGCAATTCTGGATTATCCAACGAAGAATTGGAAACCATCGCTCAGACCAAGTTTACCGAAGAAAGCGGGAAAGAGTTTAGGCATTTTAAATGCTATGAACTTTACATAGAGAATAGCACTGGATTTGATGTAGTTTGATGTTTTTGTTGTGGTTTATTAAAATGTAGTTTGATGTTATTTGCTAGTTTAATAAATTGTAATAAATTTCACTTAATCTGAAGTGGAAATCTATTTTAAAATATAAACATTTTCATTTATTGATATTACTGCCAATTCTTTTACAAGATATAAACTTATTAGACAATAATAAAAACTTCAATAAAAATCAAGTACAAGTTTTGGCCTCCTGTTTATCTTCATTTGACGTATTTTCCATTCAATGCGCTCTTTGACAGTTTCACCTTTGTTTTTGAATTTTTTGTTGTTAACTTTCAAAACTGGAGCTCTTCTTTGCCTTTTAGCGGAACATTTTCTTGGAGCAACTTCAAAAACTTGCACTTCCCTCTTACAATTTTCAATCTTTTTAAAACTCCCACATATCTTAGAAACAACAGCTTCAAGTTTTGCATCGCAAAAAAGTGTGATCGCCTTTTCAGCCATTGAGAATTAGATTTTAGAAGAGAAAATTCAAGAGAAGTGGATTTTGGTGTGAGTGAGTGAATAGTTTGAATTCGATGGTAATTTATAGAGGTAAAAAGTGAATTTTGAATTTAAAAAACATTGGCGATTTTTCTACAAATGCTGGCGTCATATGTTAGGACGCCGCGCCGAAGCTTCGGACGCCGGCGCTTTTATCGCAGACTCCAGCGTTTTTCCCTCGGACGCGCGCTTAGTTATCTAGCGCCGAGTGCTTTACCATAGTGGAAAAACCAGTTTGGCCATCCACCTGGCTCAACAAAATCTTGCATCTGACCATTGCCCTAACAAAAATGTTTAATTTGATAAAAAGATTGAATTTGGTGAGGCTTTTTTGGTGAAGCCTTTTCACGTAATTCCTTATGTATCCTATTTTTCCTTATGTATCCTATTTTTTTAGGGGTATAATTGGAAAGTAAACTTTAATATAACATATCTAAAAATCCGTGTCTTGGAATTTTACAAATTTTATCTCGTTGGAAAGGTTATAAAAAAATCTGCGCCATGAGCACAAACAACAATATCAAATTTAGAGTTGTTACAAAAAATTCGGAAGCGTTTATCATTTTAGGTATAATTTTAGAAAATTAAATGTATATCCATTATGCAAACCACCACAAAGGATACATAATACTTTGAGGGATTTACTGTTCAGTCCAGAAAACCCGACCCAGATTACTGGCTAGTCCAGCGCCAAAAAATATTTACTCCCTAGTCCAAAAAAGTTTTGAAAAGAGTAATATTACTCTACTAACCCTAATATATAACATTACGTATAATAATACATATGTAGTATACTAGTAGTAATTATTAGTAACTAGTATGTAGTATGTAATATACTAGTAGTAACTAGTATGTAGTATGTAATAATAACATATGTAGTATGTAGTATACTAGTAGTAATATGTTATGTATTGATACTACATATTGATATGTAGTATGTTATGTATTGATACTACATATTGACATATACTATGTTTGATATGTAGTATGTTATATATTGATACTACATATTGATATGTAGTATGTTATGTATTGATACTACGTATTGATATGTAGTATGTTATATATTGATATGTAGTATGTTATATATTGATACTACATATTGATATGTAGTATGTTATGTATTGATACTACATATCAAAAAAAATCGTTATGTATTGATACTACATATTTTACTACTAGTACTAGTTACTACTAGTTTACTCGTTTAGTATAGTAAAATAGTTACATAATTTACTAGTAACAATAAGATATTTTTGTTACTACTAGTACAGTACATATTAATATGTAGTATCAGCGTATTCATATTACTAGTATGTAGTAACATACTATTAGTAACATTTACATGTGTTGATACTAATTAGATCTGGAAGGGTGTTTTAGGAATTTATAAAATACACTTTATAGTCTCCACAAAGTTTTTGGACTAGAGAGTAAATAATCTAGTCCAAAAACATGTTTTTGGACTAGAGAGTAAATATTTTCCACGTGTGGACTAGCCATTAAATAGGTCTGCTAGAACTGGACTAGCCAGTAATTCCTACTAATACTTTATGTAACCATATTTTGGTTTATAAATCAACTAATTTTCCGTCGCAACTAATAAAATGTATATGCTTCAAAAAAAAAAAATTATGTATGTACTCCCTTCGTTTCAAGAAAGGTGATAATTTCACTTTAGACACAATTTTCGAAAATTGAATACATAATCATTATGCAAACCACCACAAAAGATGCATAACACATCATGCAACCATATTTTGGTTTATGGATCGACTAATTTTCTGTTTCTAGAAAAGTGATACTTTTACATTTCGTTTCAGGGAAAGTGATACTTTTACTCCGTTTCAACAAAAGTGACACTTTCGCTCCGTTTATGAAACGGGGCGAAAATATCATTTTCTCTGAAACAAGACGAAAGTATCATTTTTTCTGAAACAAGGTGAAAATAAACTTTTTCTAAAACGGAGCGAAAGTAGGCGCAGACATACCCCATTTTCAGATTCTTCTTCGATCGGCCCTCCCATCATAGCAACGGTTGTCTAGTGTACTAATATCGATGCATCGCCTAGAAATCTTCTTGAAACAATTTGATGTAAGCAAAAGAAACTAGAGTACTAAAATGAAACTACATACTTGTGTATTTTTTGTTTGTTCGGTAAAAAATTACACGCTTTAGTGAAAGTAAAAAAAATCGTAGTCGGTAGTAAGCGGGATCTCAACCATGAAGGTAAATTACGGATAAATTTTTGATGTGGGCGTTCTTTGATGGGGGCATGAGGGACAAATCAGGAGTTGACATGTGTTTTTCATATTAATTGATTCAACTAATTTTGCTTCCAAAAATATCAAAGATAAAATATAAGCAATTAAGATAACCAATATTTTCTCAAAAAATAAACTTGTCTTGTTTTTTTGGAAACAAAATTTGTTGGAATCAATTAATATGAAAAACACATGTCAACTCCTGATTTGTCCCACATGCCCCCATCAAAGAGTGCCCACATCAAAAATTTATCCGTAAATTACCCCCACCCAAAAAAAACATATCTGCTAATGGGAGTTACTAATTTGTTCGGTGTACTATATTTTGAAAAAGAATAAAAGGAATAATTTATTTACTTACATTTTTTTCTGATGGAAATCACCCTGGTATTGAAATAACATGAGCAAACTACTCATGAAAATGGTATACTGTTTCTAGATTTCTAAGATGAATGATCAGGACAAGCAACACGTCACATGAGACACACCTAAGCCGATCGAATTTCTGGTGGAATTGCATGCTTTCTTTGCTTTGAATACAAGTGTGTATATAAAACAATACCACGACATCCCTCGTTGGCTCATTCCTACGCCAACACTGCCCCATATACTAAAACTGTATGTCTTTTCGTTTTCCATCTCGAAGCAAAATCAAAGAACATAAACGTAGGCAAAGATAATGTTTGGTTTTGTTTTGCGTTAAAGAAAGAAAATGGAAATTTTAACAAGTAAGATTTTTCCCGGCTGTAATAATTATGAAGCATGAAAACGGAAAGGATGTGACGACAAGTTAAAGTCTTTTCAGTCAAATCTCACTCCCATATGCATAGTGCGTACTGCTCATCATGAGATTCACGACCACCAAATCACAAAATCTCTAGCTCCCCTGGTCAAGAAAGTTTTTCTTTTCTTATCCATGACCAGTACAGTAATTTCTTTTCAGAAACATTTTTTACGGTCTAAAGAAGAAAAGTGGTGAATTCATCTGTTGGCTGAATAGCTTGAATTGAGTGAAAGCCAGGCCCAAAATAGTCAAATCAGAAAAGAAAAAAGACTCATTTTTAACATCACCGACATAAAAGCATCTCTAATCAGGGAGTCAATGGTTTTTAAAAGCTTCAAATTATTTCCAGAAACGCTCGGCAGCATACCTATGAAGTGTTTTGACTGTGAAGCGTGTAGTCAATGATTTTGACTAAAATCGGAAGCGCAAATGGTCAAACTTCAAGAAATAATGTTTTAAAGATTAAAAAAGAATGGTAGAATTCAAACCTACCACCTCATGTGTTGTATGTGAATGCTCAACCAATGTTCTACATGGTTATTTAGAATAATATTTGGCTATATTTTATATTTGTAAATATTTTCATACATATTTGTAATATATGAAATTTTATATTTTACGATTCACCACCAACCAGGAAGCGCCGCTTCACGCTTCAACCTACGCATCGCTTCTCAAAAATAGAAAACGAGTCAACTTTGCTTCACGCTTCCAATACCTTGGTCAAGGTTTAAAATTACATGACATATAGGATTTAAGATTTTTTCCACGAAATTTTCATCTTCAATGCAAATGTGAAAGTCATAAAAAAGGATGACATGGCTAAGTGGTGGTAAAGGAGAAAGTCTAGATTGACTTGCTATCAACCTGTGTGATGTAGGTATGCACCGATTACGGATAGGTATGCAAGTTAGGGAAACTTTCATAAAGCACCTGCATCGCAGGGATGATGCAAGGTGAGAATGACATGAGCATCGTTAATGCACCCTTGGCACAATAAGATCAGTGCATGCTTTCAGTTCAACGTCGAAGATATATAAGAAAGATGGAGATGAGATTGCAATAACCTATGTGCAAGTCGAAAGCAATTATTTTTTCAAGGACAATATTCTGAAGTATGTGACGCATGAAAAATGCATCAACATTAGCCTTTTTGGCCTTGCAATCTTCGCAAAACTAGGTTAAGTTGGAATGGTGCGGAAGCTACGTTCAAGGAATCATTCTTGCAAAGCATTTTTGAAAGGCAAATCGATGTACATTTTCCTTGTGAGATTTGAAGCTTCACGACCTAGTCACTTTGTTAAAGTACATCAGGGAGCATCGGCCTGCGTGACTTGGGACCGAGGCGTAATTTTATGATCCTTCACAACTTCGACGGACTCCTGTTAGAGCATTGCTCGAGAACTCAAAAATGTTGTCATTTCAAGCTTGTTGTCACATTTAGTTGATCAAAACAATATCCTTATTTCTAGTCAACATTGAATCAAGTCTTGGATTAGGATAGAAGTGTGTAGTTGAGTACCATACATCATTGTGTTCTATCGTTTGAAGGTGAAGCTTTTGGAAAAATTCATCAACAAAAGGTAAGTGAATATTGAACCACCTATTACTCAAGTTTTCACCTTTCCATTTATAAGACAATGTCGCATGACTAAATTAGACATTACATGTTGTTAGATCATTGCTCGGTCGAACTCATGCGTTGCTATCTCAAGTATGTTTGTCAATGTTAGTGATCAAAACTATAAGTCTTGATTTCTGGTCTACTATAGATAAGTCTCGGACTAGGATAGCAAGTGTAGTTGAGATCAAGAACTCCATGGCGATTCATCATACAAGACGAAGAACTACTCAAGGAACCGGTGGAACTTCATCAACAAAAAGGTATGTGGAGACTTGAACTTATCTATCACTCAAAAGTCTATCTACTCTATCTCCTACTCTTTGAGACAAAAGTCGTTTGTTATATAGACTTTGATTATACACATTTGGTATTTCAAGTCGAGTATACCTCGCCTATCTATATCTCGAAATATGTGTTGGTAAGCTTTCGCTTCAACCTATTTTATCTTTACCTAGTGACGAAAGTCATGTTATGTTTCAATCACTTTGAAAATTGCTTTGACGAGAAATGGTGTAACAACTACATAACGTCCTCTAAGAATGTTTCAATGATTGAAATGAGATTTTAGATAATATAACCAATGGTTGACATAAGTATTGTTGTGGAAACACATTTATATACAAGTCCTATTCCTTGAACCAAAGTTTGCGAAGTTTGTTGATCAAGAGAAACAGAATGTGGCGTGATCCAAGTCCGCGAACCGGAGGAAGTTTTCGTCCAAGAATTTCTGCTGGAGTTTGTGAACTCCTTCCATGAACTTAAGTCCGCGAACTTGAATAGGTTATATCTAAAGATGTTGACCGTGAACTAATACTTATAAGGACTAAGGAATGCAGTATGAAAACCGTGGCTATAAAGTTCATGAACCGATTCAAGTGAATCACATCATCTTTGCTTCAATTGTGTCTTGTGTAGTACATGAGATTTCCTTACAATTGAAAAAATCTATAACTAGTTCATTTGAAGTCATTTGAACTAGTTATGGTGAAGAAGAACATGGTTGATATGAAATGCTCATATGGCTAACCATTTGGTTAACTATTGTTGAACCAACAAGTGCATACATTTGGGTACGGCTAACAAACCTGGAAACATGCATTTCATTTGTGTGTAACAAGATACGTTTTCGATCTAATGGTCGAAAGATATTAGCTTGAATTAATCAGGTTTTCACCTAACGGTGAATCTTGAATGCTTTGTTACTAAGCTAACATTGATTGCAAACCCTGATTTGAAAGACTATATAAAGGAGACATCTAGCATCTGTGCAAAACCAATCCCCATACCTTAGGTGTGATACTACTTTGCGTGCTAGAGTCGATTGTCCTTTAAACTTTGGTTTTCTTCTTCTAAAACCAGGTTAACGATTTATTGACTTTATCGGGATTGTGAAGCCAGACCGATGCTACTTTTATCGTAGTTGTGTGATCTGATCTTGCATCTTCTATCGTACGAGTACAATCAGATTGATTGGCTTGAGATTAATATATCCAATATGAAAGATATAAAAACTAATCACAAACATATTCGTCTCATTGTTTGTGATTCCGCAACATCTTGTTTCGCTACTATACGATTAAGATTGTTGTGAGGTGATTGATAACTCTAGGCTGTTCTTCGGGAATATAAGACCGGATTATCAATTGGTTCATGTTCACCTTGATTTATCAAAAGACGGAACAAAAACCTTTGGGTTTATCTGTGGGAGACAGATTCATCCTTTCAACATACTTGTCTGTGTGAGACAGATTGGTTTATTTCAAGTCTTCGACTTCGGGTCGTAGCAACTCTTAGTTGTGGGTGAGATCATATAAGGGAATCAAGTAGTATCCTGCTGAGATCAGAGACGTAGGGAGCGCAACTGTACCTTGGATTAGTGTGAGATTGATTGAGGTTCAACTACAGTCTAGTTCGAAGTTAGATTGGAGTAGGCTAGTGTCTATAGTGGCTTAATACAGTGTGTGTTCAATCTGGACTAGGTCCCGGGGTTTTTCTGCATTTGCGGTTTCCTCGTTAACAAAATTCTGGTGTCTGTGTTATTTCTATTTCCGCATTATATTGTTTATCTTTATAATTGAAATAATACATATTGTGCGTTAGGGAAATCAATTAGAATATCCGACCTCTTGGTTGTTGATTTAAATTGATTGACACTTGGATATTGGTCTTTGGTACCATCTAAGTTATCTCTCTAAGTATTTGATAACAACTCGCAGATTTCTATTTGCTAGAGTATTGATCAAAGTGAGAGATCGAGATAATCTAACTCGTTGATATACTTTTAATAGATTGAGTCTTGTTGATTCTCTTAAAAGTATATTTGAGTTTGTCCATACAGATTTCTAAGCGAAATATTGGGTGGTGTTGTTAGACCCCCGCTTTTTCACATGCATAATAGAAATTTCGAGTCAAGTTTATCTTTTTAATCGTTCTCGAAATATGATGACTAAGCTTAAGAACATTTGTTTATGCTTGATGAATTTGGTTAAGAATAATTCATTGTTTATGACCTAAATTATGATTCAAGATTTAATCATTTGAAAATAGCATATATCAATGATATGTGTCATTGACGTTATTCGGGAATGTTTCGAATTGATTATTAGAGAGATATAGAACTACTATAAATCTGGATACAAGACAGATCATACCAGTTCACATACTGGGACAACTATTATAAGTCCGCAGTCGCAGTACATGTACCGGGATAGCTATAGTTCGACAGCAACTTTTGGGCACGCATACCCGATATCCATACCATAAAAAGTTTGTTGACTCGTGAACCAGGAAGGTACCTGTACCTAGTATGAAAATCGGAAAAGATTAGTCGGTTTCTATACTAGAAAGGTACGCATACCCTGTATGCAAACATGAAAAGATTTGTGGATTCCTGAAATCGTTTTTGTCTTAAGAGTATACAAACCCGATACACATACCATGACAAAAATAGTCACAAACAGTAATACTATACACGTACCATCTGTCAAATATTTACAGATGCATCAGAAATATTTCTATGAGATAACCGGCATTTGAACAAATCTCTAAAACACTATCTAGACATGTTTGATCATATGTGTGACTCAATTAAAGTCTTAAAGTGTTATATGTAAATGTTTAAACTTATCGTTCGACTGGTTAGTTTCGGCTAACCTTTCATGAACAAATCATTGTACACGGTTCGGTTACGGTTCATCCTAACCATATTGTATATTCTGTTATGTTAATCTCAATTCAAGTTTTTCATCTAACGGTGATTATTGATTGCTTGATCCCAAAGCTACCTTAGATTTAATCCAAAGCAACCTTGACCTTTAAAGTCTATATAAGGAGAACCTCAAACAACTGGGATCTTCGAATCCCTGACACTATTCTTGTGTCCTAGTTGTAAACTAGAGTCGTCCTCTACTTTAAACCTTTTTAGGTTTAGCGGCCAAAAAGACTTCACCTAGGGATTCATGAAGCCAGGTCCAACTATTTTTACCTTGATAGTTCGTGTATCCTGATCTTGCTTTGATTGTTAAGCCTTTGGCTCCAACATGCAAGATAGATAGAAATCACAAAGTTTCTTCCTCTCAGACTTTGTGATTCCACAAGTATCTACTTGTGAGGTGAATAATAATCTAGGCTTCTCCTCGGGAGTCATAAGACCGAATTTTGAGGTTTGCTATACTTTGTCTATTGCAATCGATTTTCTATTTCACCTTGATCTTTGACCAGAACGTAAATCACATATAGGCTTATCTGTGGGAGAAATATTGGTTTAAAGTTTTCAATTGAGCTTAAGAAACTCTTAGGATGGAAAGGACGTCAACTAAAGGAATCAAATGCGCGGAGTCTTGCGAGATTCAAGAGCCGTAAGGAGTGCGACTGTAACTAAATCGCTGTGATGGTAGATTCGGTCTCAACTACATTCTAGTCCAAAGTTTTTATATTAGGCTAGTTTCTGTAGCGGCTTAATACATTTTTATGTTCAAATATGGACAAGGTCCTGGGGTTTTTCTGCATTTGCGGTCTCCTCATTAACAAAATTTCTGGTACCTGTGTTATTTATTTTTCCCCATTATATTATTCATATTTATAATTGAAATATCACAGGTTGTACGTAAATCAATCCAAGTATATAAGTCCATCGTAATTGTTGGATACGACTTGGTTGATCTTAGATATTGATCTTTAGAATCGTCCAAGTACTCTAACGGAATAGTCAGGTTCACGGACTTTTCTCGATCTCCTATTATGTTTGGTTAAGTCTTTTATCAAGTAAACACACTTCGTTGTTGTATTGTCTCGATCTCGTATCCATAGACGATCACACAAGTGTGAACCGATTAGTTGCATTGTCTCGAACTCAGTCGATAGACAATCACTTTCGGAGAAAGGACTTATAGGTAAGAAAAGTTTTAGCTTGAGGTATATTTGGGTACCCTCGCCTTTTCAATTGGTATCAGAGCAGGCAAACACGAAAATATCTAACAATCTGTGTTTGGTATGATCCAACCTATAAGAATGAATCTAATAAGTGATTCAATTAACGTACCACCAAGATTTAATGGGACAAACTACCCATTATGGAAATCGACTATGAAAGCTTTTCTTCAATCGCGAGATTTTAATACATGGTTATTAATCGAAGACGGATACCAACGACCGATGGATTATTCAGAGTCAGAGTTTAAACGCTTAGCGTCTTATACTCTTGAAGAAAGAGCTTTTGCAAAACAGAATTCGGATGGTTTGATTACCATCATACATGTTGTTAGTCACGATCTTCTACATCATGTGCTGACCTCTAGAACTTATAAAGAGGCATGGGATATTCTTGAGAGCGTATTCGAGGGAGATGAATCTGAAAAAGAAGCTAGACTTCTTTCCCTTTCATATGAATGGGAACATCTCAAAATGAATGATAACGATACTTTCGAGGAGTTTAATTCTAAACTTTCTGAGATTTTCAATGCATTTTTATTTCTTGGAAAGGCTATACCTGAAAAGGAAATAATATGCAAAATTCCCAGATCATTACCATCCAGATACGAGTCTAAGAAACATGCCATAATAGAAGGTAATGATCTTTCTATACTTTCTCGGGGCTCTCTCATAAGAAAGTTAAAGATCTTTGATAGAGAAATTCTGCTGAAGAATTAAACTAAGAAACGTTTCCAAGAGGACAAGGTATATGTTGAAAACGAGCTAGAATCAACTATTTTGCTTCTAGCGCAACGAATGAAGGACATCTTATATATTGATAAACATGTTCCTGATACACTATCGATTTGCCATAAAAAGGGTAATGATGAAGTACAATGCTTCAAGTATCGTAGATTCGGACTTATGGAAAAACATTGTCCCAACAAAAGAACTCAAAAGTGCAACAAAGCATATGTATCCGCTGTTGATGATATTCCGGAGGAAGAATCCAATGAAGAAATATCTAAGTGTAATGCACTTCTAGCCAACTCTAACAATGATAAATTCTGTGAGTCTAATCAACTCCTAGAAAAACGTGAGTTGGAAATTAAGGAAAATAAAAGGTTAAGCCTAGTACTTGAAAAAATTTTGAAATTCCTTTCAGATAAAACCCGTATGGTAAAATCTGAACAAGAAAAATTGGGTGAAAAACCAAGAGAATCAGAAACTAGTTTTTCTGATAACATGATAAGTTCTTCATGTGAAGAAAATAATCTCACTACAATCCTTCTTAAAAATAAACTTATCAAAGCTCTTCATAAGGGGATAAAGAAGACTGGTAAATTTATGAGATTTCAAAAGGAGATTGCAAACTCTTGCAATTACAAGAAAAAGAAAGAACAGAAGGAAACACAGTCTATTGTGTTTATAGGTCATCCTAAGGATGTCTTTGTTAACTATGGTGAGATAATTCTAACCTCAACACACACTGATTGTGTTGAAATATGCATCCTTACTCGTTGCCAAAATTCTGATTGTGAGGAAGCTTAAATTTGGGCAAGTTGTTCATGTCTGTTTCTTTAGTGAAAAATAATGAATATCTTTTATTTTTGGGAAAAACCAAATTATTCCGTGATTTTCTCCCATCTTATATATCTTCTTCATGTCCGAAAGAAGACTATTTTATTTCAATGCAGAAATCGGTAAAAGAAGGGTTATCTCCTGATGATTTAGCACTTTGTGCATCAATTATGACTGAAACTCATGACGTCTCTCGTCATGATAACTCTCAAGATTATTTAAGGAAACAAATTATTATTGTTAAAGGTTGCATTAGATATCATGAGATGATGATAAAGGATTCAAAAGAAGTATTAGCTAATCTCCGTTCTCAACTGTTTGAGATGAACAAATTATCCACTGAAAAGGGAAGTGCTCAGAATAATTTGAATCCAGTTTTTGAAAGCAATCTTCACAAGAACTGAGAAGAGAAAATAGACATAAATTTTTGATTTCTTTCAATGATTGTATTAAGTCTATTATGAATAAAATTATTTGATTTATAATTTTTCTTGTGATGGTTTTTGATTTACATAGCCTGTGCTTGAATGCTTTATTATTGCTACGGATGTTTATGGGATGTTTGATTTTAGTTTTATTACCTTGATATTCGATCTCATAATGTTGTGAACCCTTATGGTTTGGGTGACTTTTTGATTTAGCAGGATTAAGTTCTAGCCCATATTGGTAGGCTTTATTAAAGGATCATAAGGGGTTCTGGTAGAAACAATATGTGAAAAAGTCACAGTTGAATCGGTTTTGGTTTAGCATAAAAGCATAAGTGTTTCGACGATTTTCAACTATTGCTTGCAATTGTTAAAAACCGGTTTTCAACCTTTCTCTGGTAAAAGTTGGTTGTTGTTATTCTTTTTTTTTTTTGCATAAGGATGACAACATAATGATATTTCGATATCAATTCTCCCTGGAGGAAGATGCAAATATATTGGAGAAGTAGATGCAAAATTTGAGGTAACAATATTGTTAGTTAATTGTTTTTCTGTTTAAGAAAAGCCTGATTTTTATTTCATATATTTATTTCTTTTGCTTAACAAAATTTCGGTACAATTGATGTTTTATTCAATTATGTGTGTATGGATGTGTGTGTGCTTCAATTAGTTCCGGTTAAGAAAAACCATTGTTATCTTGCTTTATTGTGTGGCATCAATTGTTTAGGCTTACAAAATTTCGGTGCAATTGCGGTGCTATAATGTCTATGTTGTTTCAATTGCTTCCGGTTGAGGTGAATAATTATGCAAGTTGATTTATTTGGTTTGTATGAATTTTTTATGGCTTAACGAAAGAAAAAGTTTACGGGATGGATTGTTTAGTCCAATTCGATTCCGGATAAGAGAAACTAAGTTTATCTTAGTTAGACTTATCAAAGTGTAGGTTTCGGTTATTCAAGTCTAATTGAATTCCTTAACAAGAAATACTAGTTAACTAACCTAGTACTTGTCTTGTTTAAAATTTAAAAGTCTATGTTATATGGATAATTAGAACCTGATGAGAAAAATAGAGTTATGTTTATTTTGGTCTTATCGAATAGAGAAGTTGTACTTGTACAATCGGTTTAGCAAAGGGACTAAGGTGCTTAGTTGATTTTTGGTTTGCTAAACTAAATTGGGAAAATTTCTTCGGAAAATTATTTCCTTGATAACATATCAAAACAAATTACTTTGTAGTTTCAGTTTTGATATTAGTTATCAGAAATGGTGTGTGGAACCCTCGTGCTTAACTCTATAGGTTGCAAGTCTATTTTGAGATTTGTAAGATTCTTTTCGGTTTGTCCTTTATTTTTCGTTTCTTTGTCATTTTGTGACACAAATGGGGAGAAATATATGGAGTAAACAGTAATACTAGCATTGATTTTATATTGATTGGTATCACTAAGGGAAAGGACAACTGTGCTTAAACGTTTATCTAACGAAAGAGTGACAGCATAGACTAAGGGGGGGTGGCATATCATATTAATTGGTATAAAAAAGACGTGCAGATTGATAAAATCTACCTATCTCACCTTTAGGGGGAGTATTAGCTTTGTTATTTTAATGTCAACAATGGCATTTAAGGATTGAATGTATACAGGTTATTGTGTTGTTGAATTCGGGAATCAAGCGTATGTGTAATGAATTCTTGTAATTTGTTTATCCATATGATTGTAAGAGTTTTGTCACTAAAATTTACAAGGGGGAAATTGTTAGAGCATAGATCGGTTGAATCCACCAAGCGTTGGTATGTCAAGTTTGGTTGTCATATTTTAGTGAATCAAAACTCATTTTAAGAGTCGCTTGATTATGTACTAGAGTCAACTTCTTATAGGTTATCTTGAAAGTATTAGGATATGAGACATTACAGGTATTGCGAAGACTTGAAGAAGTGAAGAAGTAAGAAGCTACAACGACAACATCATCCTTCCACTTGAGGTTAGAGATATTTGACTTGAACTGTTTCATTCCCAAACGTATCTTTCAAGTCGTGCATATTGAAAACAAAATTGCGAAGCATGAACACTTTAGATAGACATAGTATTAAGGAATACAATATGGAGTTTATTTCTTAACCATTAAACTTTGTAGATAAGACATCGACATAATCGTTTAAATACTATTGTGATTATGTAGGGTATGAGGTGAGGATTTCATCCTAGGAAACAATGTTTTACATGTGTTTTAAGGAAGTAAGTTCATAAACTTGTTTATGAATCGAAAAGGAAATCGCCAGGCGTTATTGGTATTGTTATTCATTTCACATCTTGTTAACAACCAATATGTGTGATTTAGTATATCTGTTCATGACTTGTTGTGTTCTTGGTAAAAATATTCACAAAGGCCCGACTTATGTATTGGTATGACTTTTATTAGTGAAACCGATCTTAAGTAATCACCTGAGATGGTATAATCGAGTTTGTGATTTATGTATGACCGAATTTGGGTAAAGGGGAACCGATCCTAGTAAGAGGTGCAACACATCACAAAGGGGAATCGATTCTTGTATGAGGTGCAGTAAGTTTTTAGCAGAAAGGGGAACCGATCCTATGGACATGTGCAACACGTTTTTAGGCAAAGGGAAACCGGTCCTATGGACAATGTGCAACACATATAAGTTAGATACTATGTATATGTGGGGAACCGATCCTAGTTCCTAGTCAACCGAATTTTGGAAAGCTAGTGTGACTATGCACAGTACTCACATGGAGGTAGAACCGAAACTTGTTTTGGTAGAACCGTTAAACCCATGATTTGTGATTGAGTGTTCTTGATCAATCACATAGTTCTTCAAAGTCAGATGAACCAATCCTAAACTTGTTTGGAAGTGTGGAAAATCGGTTTCAAGGTTGTAAGTATGAAAGAGGACTTACAAAGTAAGGATGTCGACGTACTTTGAACACGTATAGTAATGTTTATCTTTTATTGTTCAAAGTTATTCTTAAATAGCTAAATAAAGAAAATCCCAGGATCGAAATATAAATAAGTTAAAAATCTTTTATTTAAGGTTGTTAATTTTATTTTAGGAAAACGATAATTAGTAATGTGCATTTACTAGTTAAAGATTTTCCAAAGAGATTTTCGGTCATTATGTTGGACAGAGCATTTCCTGGAATTATGGAAACCGAATTTGTTCTTTAATGAATATCTTGAGAATACTTTCAGTTTTGGAAATTCCTTGGTGTCCAAACTTCCTTGTCTATAAATACTTGAAGTTTGCATTTCGAGCAAACTAATCCTTCGTGACAGCAAACTTCCTCGGTTGTGTTGTTACTGGTGAAGCCGCCTATTCGGAGAGGAGAATAACCTAATTAGGCGAAATCTCTTACGAACGCTCAGTTTAAAGTCTTCTTTGGGATTGAGAAGCTCTATTAGTACCGTTGGTGGGAAACTAGATAATTGCGGTTTATCTTGTGTTTTCGATTGATTTGATTGACCAACGGTGGTTGAACTTTGATTGCACCTAGTTTGTTTATGCTTGAGAATATTCTCTTCTGATATAAGATTCATTCAAACTATATCGAATTTTCGAAAGAGATCTTTAGACTGTTTTTAGTTCTAAAGACGATCTTGTGATAATCCATTGTTAACAGACTCCGTTCTGTGCGTGATTGATCACAAGAGATTCAAGTTGTTGTGTGCAGGTGTTTATTGAAGATCTAAGAAGATTTGAGGACAAAGAAGATATTGAATTTTTTTTGATTTAAAGTTCATAATCTTTGGTGTGCACAATACTTGTTTTGGTATAAGAGGATCCAACTATAATCGGTTTATCCTTGTGGTAGATTGGATTGATTAGTCGTGTATATCGGCATTAATACAATTCTTTGTGATTAAAAATATTGATTGAAAAATATTAACAATTACTTCGGTAGTTGAGAATAAGATAGATCTAAGAACCTGACGAAGGAGTTTATTTGAGATAAACAAAAGACTTTGTCGGACTCACATCACTTGGTTGAAGAGAGTTGATACCAAACAGATTTTTTGTTCCTTTACTGTTTGGAATACGAACCAAAAGAATTATTCCAAGTATGTGACTTATTCATAAGTTGGAGGCGCGGGAATACAGACAGAACTAGGTGAACTATAGGTTTAGCTGCTTGGTCTCAACTATACGAAGTTAGGTTTAATTTTGTGTAGCGGCTTAATCCTAAGAGTATTCAATTCTGGACAAGGTCCCGGGGTTTTCTGCATTTGTGGTTCCCTCGTTAACAAAATCTTGCGGTGTCATTTACTTTTATTTTCCGCATTATAATTATTTTATTATAATTAAAGTAAATTAAACGTTAATTCCTATTTACTTGATAAACAATCCCATTGTGTTTGGTTAAGTCTGAACCTTTTATCAAGTAAACATACTTCGTTTTTGTATTGTCTCGATCTCGTATCCATAGACGATCACACGAAGTGTGAACCGATTAGTTGCATTGTCTCGACTCAGTCCATAGAAAATCACTTTCGAAGAAAAGACTTATAGGTAGGAAAAGTTTTAGCTTGAGGTACATTTGGGTACCCTCGCCTTTTCACCATTAAGAAAGTTAAACTGTCCAGACGTAGCTCTTTTAGGAACCACCTTCCACATGTAAAAATTCTTAGAGCACTGCTCGGTCGAAATCGCAAGCGTTGCTATCTCAAGCTTGTTTGTCAAGTTTAGTTTCCAAAACTGTAAGTCTTGATTTATAGTCTATTTATAGCTAAGTCTCGGATTAGGATAGATAGTGCAGTTGAGCATTAGACTTCACGATGTTCATCGATTGAAGACAAAGAACTACTAAGGGGAGCTTGTGGAACTTCATCAACAAAAGGTATGTGAAGATTTGAACTCATCTATCACTCAAAAGTCTATCTACTCTATCTCCTATTTGAGACAAAAGTTGTATAGCTATATAGACTTCAATTATACACATTTGATATTTCGAGTTGAGTTTAACTCGCTTACATATTTATCGAAATATGTGTTGGTAAGCTTTCGCTTTAACCAATTTCATCTTATATTCTTGACGAAAGTCAAAAAATGATCATGTGAAAATCTCCTTGTAACATCTTACATGATTTGTGTGAGACAGTCATTTGATGTAGACTCGGAATGTTTCGTATTGATCATTCAATCACTTGAAAATTGCTTTGAAGCTAATAGTTTGTGTGAGACAGCTATTGTCGTCTTATAAAAATGTTTCAATGATTGAAATGGGAGTTTAGAACAATTAACCATGATTGGATATAACACAGTATGTGTACTTGTATGCTAACTGTTAAAAGTTATTCCAAGTCCGGGAACCATAATATGCATACCCGTATGCGTACTGGTTGGTTAATGAAAGCCCGGGAACTTAGTATGCATACCGGTATGCGTACTGGCGTGCGTTTCAATTTCCAAAAATTCAACTGAGTTTGGAAGGTATGCGTACCCATTCGCGTAATGGCGAACCCAAACTTAGTCCCGTCACCTAGGTATGCGTATCCGTTTGCATACTTGAGTAGGTTATGTTCTAAAATCGGTTTGTTCACGAACTAATACATTTATATAATAAGGAATGCAATCTTTTGCAAACCGTGGCTATAATGTTCATGAATTGATTGAGTGGATCAAAATCGATTTTGCTTCAATTGTGTCTTGTATACTTCTATGAGAATATAAATAATTGAACAACTCTAGAACTAGTTTCATTTGAGTCATTTGAACTAGTTATGGTTAAGATGAATACGGTTGATATGAAAGTGTTCATATGGATAACTTTGGTTAACTATTGTTGAGCCAACAAAGGTGTACATGTTTAGGTACGGTTACTCATATCTAAATAAAGTCACTTTTCAATCGTGTGTTACAAGCTAAGTTCGATATAACGGTTGAAAGATATTAGCTTGAGTCTAATCAGGTTTTCATCTAACGGTGAATATTAGCTTTGTTACCAAGGTAACATTGATTGAAAATCCTGATTTGAAGACTATATAAAGAAAAACTATAGCAACTGGGAAATCTAATCCCCACAACTCATGTTTGATACTAGTTGCGACTAGAGTCGATTCTCCTTTAACCTTTGGTCTTTTCCAAAACCCTGTAGGTTAATGACTTGAAGACTTCATTGGGATTGTGAAGCCAGACCCAAATATTTTCTCCGTAGTTGCGTGTTCTGATCTTGATGTTTTCTATCGTGATTGAGTACTATCTTCTCTAAGATTCGCTCGAGATTTAATCTTCGATAGGCAAGATAAAAAGTAGTCACAAACATCTTCGTCTCATCATTTTTGATTCCACAATATCTTGTTTCGCTACCACACGATTAAGATTATTGTGTGGTGATTGATATTACTAGGCTGTTCTTCGGGAATATAAGTCCGGTTTATCAATTAGTTCATGTTCACCTTGATATATCAAAATACGGAACAAAACTCATAGGTATATATGTGGGAGACAGATTTACCTATTCAATAGACTTTTCTGTGTGAGACATATTAGTTTATCAATTCTTCGACTTCGGGTCGTAAAAACTCTTAGTTGTGGGTGAGATCAGCTAAGGGAATCAAGTGCGCAGAATCCGACGTGGTTCTAGAGGCGTAAGGAACGCGACTGTACCTTGATCAGTGTGAGATTGTTTAGGGATCAACTACATTCCAGTCAGAAGTTAACTTGGAGCAAGCTAGTGTCTGTAGATTAATACAGTGTGGTGTTCTAATCTGGACTAGGTCCCGGGGTTTTTCTGCATTTGCGGTTTCCTCGTTAACAAAATTTTCGGTGTCTGTGTTATTTCTTTTTCGCATTATATTTGTTTAAATAATTGAAACATTACAGGTTGTGCGTAAGTTCAATCAATTATGAATCCAACCTTTGGTTGTTGATTATATTAATTGACACTTGGATATTGGTTTTTGATACCGTCGAAGTTATTTCTTATATTCAACCGGGCTCGCAAATTCATATTTGTTTGATTGCAGATTGAATTAAGAAATTGAGATATAACTCTTGGATGTACTTTTCTTAAGATTGAGTTTGACTGTCTAGTTGATTCTCTTGAAAGTATATTGGAGTTAGTCCATACAGATTTCTAAACGAAATATTGGGTGTGGTTGTTAGACCCTCGCTTTTTTAAAAATCGTTATGCACACTCGAGTATATATAAAATGGAGAAGCAGATGCATTAAGATTACTAGTAGACGATCAGATGCATTAAGAGCAGAAAAATTAACACTATCTAAATGTTTTTGGTAATCAGTTAATGTTACCTCTGACACTGCTTGCTCATCATGTGAATTGTCCAAGCTATCTTCTTCAAAATGCATCTCATGATGCTCCAATTGTTGTAATAAATTTTGCTCTTGTTGCTGCTCATCATGATTTTGAATTGTTGTTATCATTACATTTGTTGCTGCTTGTTGCTCTTCCACTTGTTGTTGAGAATTGCATATTTTTTGCAGTTTTGAAGCTTGTGACCAATGAGGTCACAAAATCCACAAAAAATTGTTTGGTAAATTTTGGAACTGGAAAATGACTTCATTGGTAAAATCCATCTCATTTTCTGCCATTACACTGAATCTCAACCTTTTCTTTGTACTTTATGTTATCTCTTACAGTTATACAGAAGCTCCCATTTTATTTTCTGACAGGAGATTGTATTTCTTATACATGCCACATATCTTTTGAGGTTTTCATTGCAAACTTGAGTTGGTGTCAGGTTACGAACTGTGACAAGAAACATATCTTCTGAAGGATTCTAAGATACTAGGTTATCAGATTTCTCCGTTTCTTGATAAAGAATAAATCACCAAAAGCTACTCTTATAGCTACTGTTAAAACTCTGTGCACCTCTTTTCCTCTCTCAGAACTCACCATGAACACCCATTCACTATATTTTCTCACAGACAGACCACCTCGAATCTCCCATTGAAAAAGCAGAGCATTCATTACATCTCAGCTGTTTATATCAACTGGTTCAGCTTGACCAAATATTTTCACTATTCTGATACTTAAAAGGGGATTACTTCAGTGAGATTAAAATTTTTATTACTCGGATTCAAGGGCATTTGTAGTTGATTAGTTAATTGGGAAACATACCATACAAAACAACATACATGGTGATACATACACTTAGCTGGGTAGCCACAAAAAAGGTATTGAATAATCAAGGATGAAATTGAAAGAAATCAGACGCAGCCGTGTGAAAATAGATCTTATTGTTGAAAAATCAGACCACCAGTACCACTATGTTCTTTTGCTTCTTCAAATATACAATTGGCATCGATCCCATCCTTAGTTTTGTAATGTTTGATGTGCTTGCTTATTATAAAGCCTATGAACGATTGATTAGCTCCTTACGGTGGAGGGGAAAACAAAATACAAAAAGAAAAAAAAACTCGAACAGAAACCCATGGCTGCTAATGGGGTGTACAAGTTTACCGGGGAGGGTACCGATTTTCAAATAAGACAAAGCCATTTCTAGTTTGTCTTGTATAAAAATCGATACCCTCACCAATAAATTGACACGCCCCGTTAACAATACATGGAAAAGCCTAGAACCCTGCAATAAACTTCAATATTAAATTGATCATATAACGGATATGACATATAAGACACCATACCTAATCTAGGTATATGTCTCTTGAATAATCACCTAAATAAGGTTACCGATAGGTGAACATTCAGGGAGCTTGTTTGAGTTGTGGACATGAAATTTGCATAATTGTAACCTTTTCAGTGAGTTTTTGGACTGTTATTGGTAGGTGAAGAGGAGACATGAAGAAACTTTTGAAAGGACCCCAAACCTACGACAAATTATGCACCTTCTGTTAATAGTTAAGCGGGATACATCTAGATTTTGACAGAGAGGATACTCAAAGGAAAGTTTGGTAAGGCACGGGATCCCCTTGGAATTATGATAACTACAGTAGTTTCATTTTTGTTAAAGGTGGCAATTGATAATGTTACTCTAGTCTAGTGACTCCAAATTTGATGCCACATCATAATATTCAATAAATTGTTTTTCAGGTATGGATTCGCATGTCATGTCTATAGCTTCTATCAAATCAAAAGGTTAAAAATCTATTTTAATCTAAAATGTCTCAATTAACTTCTCTCCATGGATCAGAGGCTAGAACATCATGATCATCTTTATATAAGAAACAGGAAGGATTCATTTACACTTTAATTCTCACATTATTTCACACATTGGGATCCTATTTTGTGAATGAATAAAAACCAAACGGGAATGAATTTAAAGTTAATATTAATTTAAATGGTTAAAAATCAGTTGATTTTCAACTGTTCATTTTCGAAGTAGTAGATGGTGATGTTATACATTTCGGAATGTGTTCATTTTTGATGAAAACATAGAATTTTGTAAGAGGAACATATCCCTAAAATATTGGCTTCAAATTCGTAATGATTTGGTTGTTATTCTCAAAAATAACGTCCGAAATGTGTAAGAATAAAAATACGAGGGGATCGCTGCAAGAATCATTAAATTCCAAGGAAATCACCCGAACTAAATAAAACCTCCCGAAAATGGAAATAAATTTTTTTCCTAATTATTCCCAACATAGATCTAGTAGGGAATTAAATAGGGAATGGTTCATCCCAAGTTCCCAACCACCTTCTAGTTGTGAAACTGCTAGGGAGACCGTGATTTATACCCTTCTACCACACACTATTCCACCGGGAAAAAGTAGGGATCCGCTTTAAAAGTGAGCTAATAGAAACTTAACACATAGAGGGGTCAATTTTGGTGTCAATTTTTTGGGTTTTTTATAGCATTTTCGTGTTGTATGCCTCGGTGACACTCTCTTTATAGCAGTATTTTGTTTTAGTATAGGAAATTTTGTACGTGATAGGCCGTGATAAAATACTTGCTGTCACTCACTTATCTTAATTCATTTTTCTAATTATGGTCACTCATTCAAAAGAAGTGGCTGCAAACCGGTTGATAATGACAAACCATACCTAGAAATAAAATAATGAACCTTAACCTGCTCACTACTCCAATTATTTTTATACAAAATTGGTTAAAATGATCAAAATCAATAATTTTTGGGTGAAAATGACATCTAGATTTTGATATTGTTTAAATGGACAAAAATGTAAAAATAGCCAGGATGTAAATAGTTTCATCCTACTCATTTTCAAATATTTTCTCTTATTTTTAATTTACATCAGGATGCATCCAGTTTCATCCTCGCTATTTTTTAACTTTAAGTCAGGATGAATCCAGTTTCATCTTGATATATTTTTTTGGTGTCCATTTCACCCATATTAATTTTTACTCGTCCATTTAAACCATGTTTTAAAAATATTTGGACAAATATAACCCATTTTCGGTTATTCCTACGTATTCATATTGGTTGTAATCCAGATTATAATAAAGGAATCCTGCCTATATTAGGAATCCTACCACACTACTCCAAATGTGCAGAACATATTGTAAACAAATGAGAAGAAATTAACATGAGTCAGAGTCTGAATAGATTGTTTTTGCAGGTTCTCCCATGTCTGATCTATCTTTCATCAAAGACAAAGAATCTTAATTAAAAAACCTAGGAGGTAATTAAGAAAAAGGTAATAACTAAGAAGAGAACTTCCCTTATTGGGCGCCGTGTTTTACTCGTAGTTTCATGGGATGTGGAATGTATATTTTCACCCAAAACATCATAACATTCATTCTTACACTCAATCTTTTGGTTGATATCTACAAGAAAATAATTTTGACATTTATCATCATCCAATCCATAAATCTTTAGGAAATGCCGAGCTCTTCGGGAGTGAATCTAAACATTATGGAAAAGATATTCAATATTTTCCTTATATCATCTGATTATTGTCAAAGTGTTGTTGTTTAGCTGCTCGTACAATTTTTACATGGATAATACTGAGATATTTTGTTTTATAGGGATTTTGATATCCTTTCCAGACTGATACTCTTATTAACAATATTGCATTTTTATCCATGGTAAACCTTGCTATAATGGGACATTCAGTCGTCCTTGGATTAGTTCAAACTTTAATTAAACAAAACAACAACTTCAACAGTTGAACCTCCTCCTTTTGTTGCTTCAACTACCAATAAAAACATACTTGGTTTATCTTTTTCCATTATTGATTTGGTGGTCGTAGCTTTAAAGATTAAGATTACTACAACAAAGTAGAGAGAACAAAATTAGGTACAAGTAGAACATGGGTGAAAATAGTAAATGCCCTCTTGATACGTACACACAAAAAGATAAAGAAAAGGGAAAAAAATACTAGACAACGATAATACTAATATTATACTAGTAGACTAAACAGTGATTAGTTTAATGTCCTAATTTGCACTCCTTTCAATCATTCCTTGTATTTGACTCTTTCTATGACTCATACTGCTCCAAAAATTTACGGCTCCTCCCTTCACCATCACCATATTCTTTCTTAGTATATATTTACTGAAACAAACCCCCCATTTCCTCTCTCCCCCTGTGTCCTTCAAACGCACAACAAAATCCTTATATCAATCACCAGTTAATGTAAACTCTATCAAAGGGTTCTAGCTAGCTAGAGAGAAAAAAAGAGGGGGTCTATTCTATTCTAGTCTTTTGAGCTCTGTAAAACCCTTTTCCTGTAAGTTTCTTCTACTCCGCCCTCCTGGGATTTTTTTTTTTTTTTTTTTTGATTTACTTCTTGTTCAGGCATTTGGGTTTTTCATTTTAGTTTTTGAATGATTTTCCATTTCTGGATTGTCCTTATTTTCTTGATTAGAGTTCAGATTCTGCTTTCATTATCAAATTTTGGTCTCAGGATTCTGTCATTAATTCCATAGATATGAAGTAATTTGTTTTTTTCTCTCAAAAATCTTTTACATTAATTTGTTTATTTTCTTCCTTGGGGTGTTTGGTTTCACTATTCCTCTCACTCCCCATGTTGCTTTGTGGCGTTGTTGTTGTTACTGGTGTTATCTTAAAGTTGTTGTTTGATCTTCTTGTTAATTGTTGGTTGTAGATCAGACTCAGATGTTGCATTTTTTTTTTGTCTGGTAAGTAATTCGAGATGAGAGGATCAATGGGTAACCACTCACCAAATCCTATGGAGCACAGACTAAGGTTATCTGGATCATTGTAAGTTTCTGATTTCAATTGTAGATTTAATTTTAATTCATGGGTTGTTTTTAATTTGTTCTGATTTTGTTGGCATTGCTTGTATGCAAATCCTACTCAAGTTTGAGGTTAGTTGGGTTTTCCTGGAATAGTAGGTAGAAAAGGTGCAATTTATTAGTGGTTTAACTAGATCATTGAATCTGGATTCTGAACCAATTGTTGTGTAGAGAGCCCCCAAGAGAAAACTAACCAATGTCTATTAGTATGATATTATCTTCATTTCCTGTTCAAGGCATGTTTCCATGAATCATGGTACGCCGCCACCCATGAATTTTTCAGGAGGGTATCTATTATTGTATCATAAATGCAAAATATCATCTGATCCGATACTTCATTGGTTAGGATCTTGAGGAAAGGCTTTCTTTGCATTTGGATATGTTTGAAGACAAAGGGAGGATTTTGACTCATATTGGAATTTTTGTACCTCCTTTAAGTACTTAAGTGTATGTCGTTACCAGCTGGAAAACGAAATTTACTAGTGTTAGGTGGAGGCACTGAGGTACAGGATCTTCATTTGGTGTAGTGGCGAAACTTGGATGAGTATGACCTTGAGATTGGATTTCAAAATTAGTAAGTTTACTTCACTATTGGATACTTGGCCCAGCCACGTAGACAGCGAAACTAGCATTGGAGAGGGATGGATGCATAACCTACAATCTATATTAACATATGAATCCGTGATGTGTTCTCCGTAGTTATTCGATAGAGTATTGTAGCTTTTGACATGCCCCAACATCTACTGAAAGGAGGTAGTATATGTAGTATGTCTTATAAGCTTGCAGAATGCAAGTAGTTGTGAATTTGTGATGAAGAAGTCATTTTGGTGTCTTAGTAATCTGAAGACCCATTAACAAATTCTTTTATTGGTTCTCTAAATCCAATTGTGTATTGTATAATGAATTGGGTTAGGTTTTCCTATGTTCAGGTTTTTCCAGGTGACTTGGCCATGTTTATCATAGTTTATTTTGATTGTTCCATTATTGTATGAAAAAAGTCATCTAACCAACCATGTGCAGCTATGCGTAGAAAAACTTCTGCTGACCTCGCTCCTTTGCTTATTCTATTGCATATGCTTTACCAACCAAAGGGAAAAGTAAGAAAGAAGTATAAACTAATTTGTGTTTGACATACTTTCTGTTTCAGTGAGGATTCGAACAATAAGAGAAGGTTCCTAAGAAGTAAAAGTTCTAAAGAAGTTGAGAAGCCATATCAGACATATACACAAGAAAAAAGTTCAAAATGCAAAATTTCTACACTGAAGCTTGTCCTATTGATTATTGTATGCGGGACTTTCCTAACACTTCTCCACTCTCCGACGGTGTCCCACAATGAACAAGATTCGAGGCAAGTTTCTATTTATCATACCTACTTGCCATTTTTGGCCATATGTTTTGGTATCTCAGACACTCACACCATCCCATCCCCCAGGATTTTACCAATATGTCGTTTTAATGTACAAAGGCCAATGCTTGTTGAGTGTCACTTGACATGACAGCATGGAGCTGAGAAAGTCCCGGATAGACCTACTTGTTTGCAGGACTATCAAAAACATGTTTTGGTCATCTGATTGTGTTCCACATTAGGATGTTAAGATCATCCATTATGTTATACTGTCAACCTTAAGTGCATGTCTACTGCTTGCCATTCACATGTTTAAATCTGCCTTAGTGCACTGACCGGTTCCAATTTAAATCTTCAGAAAATGCTATGTACAGAATCAGTAGATGCAAAAGATCCTTTGTATAGTTATTCCCCTGATAAATGCTTTTCACTTGCAGACCAAGCTTTGTGGACAGATGGTTATGGGAGAGGCCATCTGCAGATGCACGCTACATATCAGATTTAGACATTAATTGGGTTGACATTTCAGAATCGCTCTCTAAACTTACAGAGGGACAAGACAAGATAGGTTTATTGAACTTTAATGAAAGTGAGATTGGTCGTTGGAGAGAAGAGGTGCCAAATTCTAAGCATGTTGTTCTTCACTTGGATTCTGCTGGAAAGGATGTAACTTGGGAGTCCTTGTATCCCGAATGGATTGACGAGGAAGAAGAATCTGAAGTTCCCGTTTGCCCATCTCTGCCAAGACCCAAGAACTACAAAAATTCTGATATTGATCTTATTGCCGTCAAGCTTCCATGCCGTAAGTCAGCGCACAACTGGTCAAGAGATGTCGCCCGTTTGCATTTGCAGCTTGCAGCTGCAAGGATTTCTGCCTCTGCTAAAAAAGATCGTCCTGTTCCTGTTCTCTTCGTGACCGATTGTTTTCCATTGCCCAACCTCTTTACCTGCAAGGAGCTTGTTACACGTCAAGGAAATGCATGGTTATACAATCCCAAGTTAGATACGTTGAACCAAAAGCTTCAGCTCCCAATTGGGTCTTGTGAGCTTTCACTGCCAGTAAAAGCAAAAGGTTAGACTCTTTTTCTCTAGTTATTTCCTTTCAATCTAAATATATAGGGGCCCTGAGGGGGTCTACAAGTGGTGGTTTTGGGTGTGGATGTCCTATGGATATCCTCAACAAAAGTTAAGTTCTTTTAAGCTCATGATATATTTGTCAACACATATTTAGAGCTCTGAAGTTATTTATTCAAAATTAACAAGTGCTAAATGATCTGATTTGACCCATAAAAACAGAGAGGGGTTACTCTGGAACTCCACATCGTGAAGCATACGCTACGATTCTCCATTCAGCTCACGTATATGTCTGTGGTGCCATTGCTGCCGCCCAGAGTATCCGCATGGTGGGTTCCACAAGGGATTTTGTCATACTTGTTGATGACACTATAAGCGAATACCACAGGAGTGGTCTTGCGGCTGCTGGTTGGAAAATTCGAACAATCGAGAGGATCAGGAATCCTAAAGCTGAAGAAAATGCCTACAATGAGTGGAACTACAGCAAGTTTCGATTATGGCAGTTAACAGATTATGATAAGATTATATTCATCGATGCAGATTTGCTCATCCTTAGGAACATTGATTTCCTATTTGGTATGCCAGAGATTACTGCAACGGGAAACAATGCAACACTTTTCAATTCTGGTGTAATGGTAATAGAGCCGTCAAATTGCACGTTCCAACTATTAATGGATCACATCAACGAGATCGAGTCCTACAATGGCGGAGACCAAGGTTATTTGAACGAAATCTTTACATGGTGGCACCGAATCCCGAAACACATGAACTTCTTGAAGCACTTCTGGGAAGGTGATGAGGAAGAGAAGAAAGTAATGAAAACTACATTATTTGGAGCTGACCCACCTGTCCTTTATGTTCTGCATTATCTTGGTCTAAAGCCTTGGCTATGTTTCCGAGACTATGACTGTAACTGGAACGTCGACATATTACAAGAGTTTGCCAGTGATGTTGCACATAAAACATGGTGGAAGGTTCACGATGCCATGCCAGAAAACTTGCAGAAGTTCTGTTTGCTTAGATCGAAGCAAAAGGCAGGGCTAGAGTGGGATCGCCGCCAAGCTGAGAAAGGAAATTTCACTGATAGACATTGGAACATAACGATAACAGATGAAAGATTAAAGACCTGTTTTGAAGATTTCTGCTTTTGGGAAAGTATGCTATGGCACTGGGGAGAGACAAACTGGACAGATGATAAATCACCCACTACTGTTCCCACTGCGCCTGCGATTACTCAAACAGCTCTCCCTAGTTTGTAAGTACTAGTTTTTCTTACTTATCCTAAATACCAATTTTCTTTCTGATTCTTTGTGTTGGAAAGTTCAAACATGTCATCAGTTCAGCTTCATTACTTCACTGTATACACGATATATCAAAATGGGTTCCAATTCTTTTCATCTGTTTTACAAACCTAAACTGTACCCATTTCAGTTACTTCAGCTCCGCACAAAGATTTCTGTAATTTTGGATGTTATAGATGTCATAAACTTTGATCTCTTAGAGGCGAGTCATATACAAACTTTGTAGCGCAACTTATAATTCTCTTATAAGAGCCTGAGGCATATTTTTGCATTTCTTATTTGCATTTTCTTCATCCATTTAGTAAACTGATGATTACGAGCTGAAGCTCAGAAAACAACATACCGTTCAGTTCTGCTACTGACACAAGGTAAGATTACCATAAAAAAAGATGGCTCATTTTGTTTTGCTCGTATATGAGGAGAAATTTTTGATGGGGGTAAATTTTGAAGGGGGCACGGGGACCAATAAGAAATAGACATTTGTCTATCATTTTTACTGTTTTTAATAAATTTAGAGCAACGGCAGCGTTGTTGCCAAAAGTCATATATGGCAACAAAACGAAGCGTACTGTTGATTGTCAAAAGTTAAATTTGTTGTCAAAATGTCATATTGCCAAATTCAGTTTCTATATTTGAGAACTCAATTTGGCAATTCCTAAATATAGCATCACGTTGTTATAAAAACCGTCTCACCTCAAACGCATTTTTAATTAACTCCGATGTGGACGGTTTACAAAAGTACGTTTAAGTAAATGGTTGTAAAAACTACGTCTCCCACTGGATTCATTTTATAAATGCGTGGAAATGCAATTAGTTTAAATTTACAAATATAATTTTTAAAAACATTTAATAAAACGTATTTATAAAAACCGTCTAACCTCACACGGTATCAGTAATTACGTTTCAGTTAGAAGTAGTTATAAAATGAGTTTCAGTTAGAAGTAGTTCAAGATTACTTTTACACACAAATGTAGTTTTAAACTACATTGTTGGATAAAAATGGATCTCCCATTACGTCACACAACAAAATTTCCAAATAAAAAGCTATATTTTGGATAACAATTTGGGAATTCAGAACTTCAACACTAAAATTGCTCTAAGATAGGATTTTATACCCCAAATTACCATTCATTAAAATCAATACAAATCTCGTTAGTTATCTAAATGTAGTAACTAACCTAAATTAACATAATTAGTTGTCACGTCAACACAAACCTAAACTTTTAAGACCTAAACTTGGTAAGTTCTTGATCAGAAATTCTAGGGAAAATTAAAATCTGATGAGTAATTTGATAACTTACCTTACTTGATCTTCTAGTAAGTGAAATTCTTTGATTTTGCTACTTTACCGTACTGATTTCGGACATGACCATGCAATCTTTGGAGTTCCAATTGGTTTTCGACTTAATTCAAAAGTCAACATAAGCAGCCATAAGCAGCTACACAATTGCTATCTTGGTAGAGATTACCTCTCTATCTAGACTCTAGTATTTGGAATGAATTAAATCTCTGTTGGTTGGTCTTCAAATTAGCTAATTAGCATTTTCCCACGTAAAAATACCTGGCTAAATTGGGTATATCCCGATTTAAATGGACCTAATGCCCTTACTAAGGGAAGGCCAAATACAAATACGAGTGAGTTTACTTTAATACCCTTAAAGTAATTAATCCTATTACTTAATCAGATAACCCTACAATTAAAAACATAAAAAACTATTAATCTTCTCTTCTTCTTTTTCATATACAACTTCCATCAAACTCAGAAAAAAAAAATTCTCTAAAAATCGTCCAATTTGATTTTCCTGAAAAATGGTTGATTCCAAACGATCAAGTTACAATACAGATTCAACATGATAATGTGGAACAAGGTAAAAGAAAGCAATACTAGATTGCTATAAGCAAGAAGAGAAGAGAATTAAAGCAAGAAGAGAAAGATAAGTTTTGTGTTTAATAATTTGATTGAGTAATAGATAGATCTTACAAGACTTAATCTAGCCTTTATATAGGCTTGAAGAATAACTAAACTAGGAAACAGAAAACTAAAAGGAAATCTAAAAGAATCCTAAAAATAAGAAAGACTGAAACTAGGAAACCATGGAAGCCAAACCTCTAAGCGGAATCTTCTGGAATTGTAGTATGCCCTGCATCAGTCCCCCCTTCTAGAGTAAAGCTCGTCCTCGAGTTGTCCAAACAAACCAGAAGTTCATTGTCACCATGAAACGTAAAAATCTCTTGAACATTAAATGTGTTGGAGATATTCCAATCATTTGGTAGATCAATAACATAAGCATTATCATTGATCTTCTTTAAAACCTTGAAAGGACCATATTTCTTCATCTTGGTTTTGTTATAAGTACCCACTGGAAATCTCTCTTTTCTTAGATGTATCATTACGAGCTCCCCTTCCTTGAAGGTTTTAAACCTCTTGTGTTTATCAGCATCCTCTTTATATTTAGAATTGGACTTCTCCAGTTTAGATTTTACTTCATTATGTAATTCAGTTGCTTTGTCTACAAAAGAGTCGGCTGCAGTGTTTGTACTCTGTGTGGTGGGTAAGGCTACCAAATCAAGAGTATGATTAGGTACTTTAGAGTACACAATCTCAAATGGAGTTTTCCCAGTAGAACGATTCACAGAAGTGTTGAAAGCGAATTCCATATGTGGCAATAACACATCCCACTGCTTACAATTATCCAGGCACTTAGCTCTAATCAAATTCCCAAGTGATCTATTAACAACCTCAGTCTGTCCATCAGTTTGCGGATGTGAAGTTGTGCTGAATTGTAAAACTGTGCCTAAGCGCATCCATAAACTTTTCCAGAAATAACTCAAAAATTTGGTATCTCTGTCAGAAGTGATAGACTTTGGAACCCCATGCAATCTTACTTCTTTAAAGAACAAAGAAGCAACATTAGAAGCGTCAGTTGATTTCTTACAAGCCACGAAGTGAGCCATTTTAGAGTAACGATCAACTACGACCATAACAGAATCATTACCTCTAGCAGTACGAGGTAAACCAAGTATAAAATCCATACTTATATCAACCCAAGGTGCATCAGGAACTGGTAAAGGAGTATACAACCCGGTATTTTGAATTGTACCCTTTGCTCTCTGACAGACCATGCATTTTTGTACGAACTTTTGTACATCACGTTTCAAAGATGGCCAGAAATATCTTTCTTCAATCAGGGCAATGGTTTTATCTCTCCCAAAATGACCACCAAGACCACTGCCATGTAATTCTCGCATAAGATGTAAACGTAAAGACCCTTGAGGAATACATAATCGATTCCCTTTAAAAAGAAAACCTTCTTGTATAAGAAAATCATCAACCCCATGAGTTTGAGAACTGCATTGATCCCATAGTTTGCCAAAATCTTCATCTTCTGGATAAATGTCTTTGATATAGTCAAATGCATAACTCTCATTACGAATTGTAGTTAATAGATGACTTCTTCTACTTAAGGCATCAGCAACTTGATTCAATTTGCCACTTTTATGTCTCACGGAGAAAGTGTATTTGTTGAGTGTGGAAAGCCATCGATCATGCATTCTGTTAACTTTAGCAGAAGTATTCAAAAACTTCAAAGCATGGTTGTCAGTGTTGACAACAAATTCCCTATGTATAAGATAAGTATGCCACTGCTTAAGAGATTGAACAAGAGCCAATAACTCTAATTCATATGTAGACCATTTCTTTTGTGCATCTGAATTCTTCTCACTGTAATATGCAATTGGATGACCCTCCTGTGATAATACTGCACCAATACCAACAACAGATGCATCACAATCTATTTCAAAAGGCTTGTTGAAATTCGGAAGTGCAAGAATTGGTGCGTACAAAGCTTTTCTTTAAGAAGAATAAAGCTTTTATCCATTGCTTCCGTCCACTCAAACTTCTCCTTCTTGAGACAGTCAGTCAAAGGTGCAGAAATAGAGCTAAAGTTCTTCACAAATCTTCGATAGAAAGAAGCCAAACCATGAAAACTACGAACATCACGAATAGAAGTAGGAACTGGCCAATCTTCAATTGCTTGAACTTTAGAAGGATCGACATGAATACCATCAGTAGAAATCACATATCCCAAAAATGTTACTGAAGAAGCCATGAAGGTACACTTCTTCAATTAAATATAAAGAGTTGTCAGCAAGAACTTGAAACACTTGTGAAAGATGTTGGAGGTGTTCTGGCTCACTGCGACTAAAAATTAGTATGTCATCAAAATAGACAATAACAAATTTACTGAGAAAGGGTTGGAGAACCTGATTCATAAGTCGCATAAAAGTACTAGGTGCATTAGATAACCCAAATGGCATGACCAGCCATTCATATAAACCTTCACGTGTCTTGAATGCTGTTTTCCACTCATCTCCACCTCGAATGCGTATTTGGTGGTAACCACTCGTAAATCCAACTTAGTAAAAATAAGAGCCCGACAGTAAATCAATCATATCATCAATACGCGGGATCGGAAATCTATAAGGAATGGTGATGCGATTTAATGCTCTGCAATCGATACACATCCTCCATCCATTGTCTTTTTTACTAACCAAGAAGGCAGGACTGGCACAAGGACTGTTGCTAGGTCGTATCAAACCCTTTGTAAGCAAATCATTTACCTGTCCCTGTAATATCTCATGCTCAGCAGGACTCAAGCGATAGTGTGCTTGGTTTGGTAAAGAGGCTCCAGGAATAAAATCGATGCAGTGTTGAATATTCCGTAAAGGAGGTAATGCAGTTGGTAGTTCATCTGGAAATAAAACATTATATTGAAATAATAAGGGCTTCACCTTTGCAGGCAACTCAATCATAGGCTTAGAATCTTCATGGGAATGTAAAGAATGTTGTGGGTGCAAAGAACGAATAACAGTGGCTACGACAGCATCAGCGCACAAGAGTTTGAAGTGGAATTGGATGGACTAAGAACCTTGGTTTTCCCATTATGAACAAAAGTGTAAGTATTCTCGAATCCATTGTGAACCGCGTGAAGATCGTATTGCCAAGGTCTGCCAAGAAGAAGATGGGTTGCCGTCATATTAATGACATCACATAGAACTGTGTCTTCATAACCCTCAAAAGAGAATGACACATAACACTGAAGAGTAATCTTCTGTGTGCTAGAGGCATTAACCCATCCTACAGTGTAAGGTTCTGGATGAGAAGTTACTGGTAGTTCAAGCTTCTTAACTACGTGATCAGCAATATAATTATCCACACTGCCACTATCAATTATCATCTTGCAGATTTTACCCCCAATATAACATCTGGATTTAAAGATACTGTGTCTCTGAGACTTGCATTGTTGAGTAAGAAATAATGGACGAATCATCCCAACAAACTCATCGTCATCACCAGGTGAGTCTTCATCTTCGAACTCATTAAGCGCACCAGTGACTTCATTAATGAACTGAGGTTCACCAATCAAAGCATTGAATTTCCGACAATCACTAGACGTGTGCCCCGATTGCTGGCATTTATTGCACTTATCTCCACGAAATTTTGCATAAGTATTAGTAGTTCTCTGTTGCGGTGGAAATTGTTGTTGCCTGTTATGAAACCGATTCCCTGTAGTAGGAGGAGTTGGTTGCAGAGAGTGAGACTGCTGACCCGGCTGAAGATCAACTGGATTGGCTAAGATAGGTGTAGCCAGAGGTGGAGTATAAGGCACAATATGGCTAGGTTGTCGATGTGAATGGCTAACATCATCATAAGGAGGCCTGGGAATAGTCAAAACAGTATCTGGAGAAAAGTTTTGAGATGAATTGGTACCCCTGGAATTATTTTGATAACGCCCTTGTCTGGATGGATAAGTCCTAGAAGAACGAAGAAGGCGATTTTCTATCTTAATAGCTTGCTGCACCGCTTCGACCATAGTAAAAACTGAATGAGTCATACCATTTTGTATTAATCTATTCAGCCCCTCAATGAATCTTGCAACTAACTGTTCTTCAGATTCTTTGAGTTGATTTCGTGCCACCAAATTATAAAAATCGACACATATTCTTCAACAGTGCGTGCCCCCTGCTGAATGTTTTGCAATTTGATGAAAAGTTGCTGCATAAAGTCTCTAGGTAAGAACTTATCCCTGATCAAAGTTTTCATACGTTCCAAGTACGTATTTTCGGTTTGTTAGCGTTTCTACGATCATCACAGATCTTATCCCACCAGGCTGCAGCTCCTCCTTTGAGCTTGTAAGTCACAAGTTTGACCTTAGAATCTTCAGGGACTTCCATAAATTCAAAAAAGCTTCTACCTCAAAGAACCAATCAGTTAGTTCTTCAATACGAAAATTTCCAGAGAAGTTGGGAATATGAGCTTTTAGCTTATATTCGGGTAAAGAACTGTAAGGGTTGTGACCAGTTTTTAAACGTCGTTCTTCAATCCAATTCTTCTCTAGATCGTTCTCACGTTCATCTTCATCATCACTGTCGAGTGTAGGAGAAACTAGCTTCTTCTTTGAATGACCTATGAACCCTTCATACGGTTTCTTAATGTTTAAAGTACGCAATACATCTTTAGGTACTTCATCATTCTGTAAAAACTGAAGTGTATCGTTTTTAGTTTTGTCTTCTAAGTCTACAAGCTCAGGCATATCCAAATCTATATTTATGTGTTTTGCAACCTTGAAAAGCTGATTCTGCATTGCTTCAAGCTTGTTATCTCTTAACCATAATTTTTCCTCCATGGACTTCTCAAGAGTTTCAGTAATGTTTTTTGCCAAAATCTCGGTATGAGATTTGATGAGAGCTTCGATTGCTGCTAGAGTAACTGGTTGAGCAGTCATTTTTTTTTTTGTGTGTGTACTTAAAAGGAATGAAAAGGTGTTGCGGAAGCGAAGTAAAGGATCAAGTGATAGGATGAAAAACCTAAAACTAAGCGGGTGATACCAACTAATGTGGAACAAGGTAAAAGAAAGCAATACTAGATTGCTATAAGCAAGAAGAGAAGAGAATTAAAGCAAGAAGAGAAAGATAAGTTTTGTGTTTAATAATTTGATTGAGTAATAGATAGATCTTACAAGACTTAATCTAGCCTTTATATAGGCTTGAAGAATAACTAAACTAGGAAACAGAAAACTAAAAGGAAATCTAAAAGAATCCTAAAAATAAGAAAGACTGAAATTAGGAAACCATGGAAGCCAAACCTCTAAGCGGAATCTTCTGGAATTGTAGTATGCCCTGCATCACATGACATATCAAAAGATCCAAATCAAAGAAAAATGAAAGTTGGAACTAGTGAAATCAGTAAACCCGAAAATCTAATCTCCGAGAATGTTGAAAAGAACCCTCCACCGGTGAAAAGAAGACTGTAAGTGATGTTTAAACTCAAACCCATTATTGTTTTGTGTGTTTTGATTGTTATATTAGATTAGAAATCGAAAATGATGATTTTCAGGGTCTTTAGTTGGCAGTGTTTTTTGAAAAATAGGATATCGGCCTTAGGATGTAAGTATTAGTCGACAGGGTCGTAACATGAATATCATGCTGGCTTTTCATAACTGCCATGACGACTGTGAAACATTAACCAGGGCCGGCATGGTAATCAGTAACCAACCTCGCCTACTTTTCTCTAGTCGACATCTTCTTAGACTTGTACCGTCACGACTTTATGTCACAGAAACTTGATTTTCCTGAGTTAGTAGTCGGCATCTTTCTTGAATTGGACCCTACCGACTGTTTGTTAGTCGGCGTGGTAGATGAATACAACCCCGCCGACTAAGTATTAATCGATAATGTTTAGATTATCGACCATGCCGATTGTGTGACTAGAACCATGTTTCAATGTGTAAAATTTTCATATCATGTATTTGTGTATGGTTTAGGTTCCCAGAGGAAAAAGTAGAAGATATCCCTTGTCTTGTTAACAATGCAGAAGAGCTATTAGAGTTGGTTGACAAGATTTATCCTTATTTAGAAGATCCTAGTGATGAAACTGAAGAGAATTTCCCTGTAAGAAAGTTACTTCTGATGGGTAAGAAAGATCCTGAAGAATTTCTAAAGTTTATGAACAGTCCTATCAATCCCCTCAACTATGAGAATGCACATCATCATAGGAGGAAGAAGAGGAGCTTGATCCAAGAACTTTTTTCAAGGCATCTGACTTTTCTGGAGTGAACTCTTATTACAATGAGGCTGGTGACTACATAGGTCCAGTGAAGGGAAAAGCAAAAGCTGATGCTGGTGAAAAAGCTAGTGATGTGGAGGAAGATAACAACAATGAGAAGGATCCATGTAAAAGTAAAAGCTGATGTTTGTGTTATTATGTTTCTAATATTATGTTTTGAACTCTTAGATTGTGGTTTTAGACTTGTCAATAACTCTTAAATTTGTGTTAATTTTCAGTTTCACTTGCTTTAGAACTTATTCTTTTCTCTGCAAGTTCAATAAATATTAGAGATGTAATAAGTCGGTATGGTTTGAAAGATCGACCTTGCCGACCATCCCAGGATTTATACTACAGCGATGTCAAGGATAGGTAGTCGTCATGGTTTGAAATGCTCGACCTTGCCGACATACTGTAACATGTTAGTGTTAGTAGTATAAAAATATAACTTTTTAGATATAAAGTATAACCAATTGAATGCTCAACGACTAGAATTATTAAAATCAAGACATTAAGTGTGTTGTATTATAAAAGCACTCTCAACTTCATTTTCAAACTTGCATAAAGATTGGAAGTTTCAAGTGCAACACAACCAAATATTTGTAGTCTTTATATACTAAGTGGTCATTTTGCAAATGATTTTCCCTTTGAAGGAAGCAAATGAACTATTGATGGTTGTAAGGGGTTCTTATTTCTCATGAAAGCTGCAATAGGAGATGTATATCACCCGTATGCTTCAAAATGCACATGTTGTGGGTTTTTCTATTGGATAGATGAGCGCCTAGATCTGTATGAAGATGAAGTTTCTAAAATCAACCTTCTACCATGCACAGATCCATGTTGCGACGGTAAGATGAAGCTAATTACCTCTCCTAAAAATTGGGTACCGGAAAAAGATACTATATATATCCCAAATGTGTTAAGGTTAAATTTTTAAGGTTTGTATGCTCTAATTAAGTTTTTAAGGTTTTAAAGTTTTTAACAGTCATTGTATCGAATTTAGTCGACACTATATAAAACTCAAAGCGTACCGACGACTGAACAGTCGACACTTAACAGATTATTAAGCTTGCCGACGGACGTACAATCGACCGTTTATTTATATAATACAATGCCGACTATAATGCGAAGAACATCCAGGAACAACATTTTTTTCTCTTTTGGTCGGCAAGGTTGTCCTCATAAACCCTGCCTACTACGAATTAGTCGGCACTGTAGGAGAGCAATAACCTTGCCGACTGTCCGGGCCTTTTTTCCCGTGCTGTCATGCATGTACAGTTGGCAACCGGACAAAATCATAACCTAACGACCCTGGGATATTCGTCAAGGTCGTGTGATAAATACAATGCCGACCAAAGGAGTTAATACCAAAAAAACCACATCAATTTCATTCGTAGTACTCCAAAGTACATTACACAAAACACGAATGCGATTAAAAATGTACTCCAAAAAGATTCCTTATTTCCTAATCATAATCACTCATCACTCAAATCTATTAGAGGGAGTTCATTCAAATCTATTGAACCTCCTTTAGTCAAATATATGGGACATTCTTTAGACTCATCTAAAGCATTCCAAAGTGATAGACGCATTTATGTGTCTAATATTTCCCAATTGTATATATTGTTAGTGCTCGATTTTGTACTTATTTGGTTATTTTATGTCTTTGTAGGTGTTTTTGGAGAAATAAGCTTTTGCGGCGAAATTTGCTCAAAATGTGGCATTTGAACCTCCGTAGATAACGTACCAGAAGCACCCCAGAAGTATGCCAGAGACACCCCAGAAATACCCCGGAGGAACCCCGAAAAAGTGTTGAAAACATCCCAGAAAAATTACTAAAGGCACCCAAGGGACAAGTGTTATGCGGACCCCAACACCCTGTATAAGGGGTAACCTAATTACTAGGGGGAGGTCACCTTCACCTTTTGAATTTTGAAATTGGCGGGAAAAGAGAAACATCTCTGGCAGATTTGTTGTGCAAGATTTGGAGGAGTTTGAGGTCGACTAAACCTCTGATTTTCATAGGATAGACTCCTTATGAGTCTAGGAATCTAATATGTGTGTTGGAAACGATTAACTTGGGCTCAATCGACGGGTTTTTACCTCAACAACAAAATATGGAAAGTCACGTGTGTGACTTGTTTTAGGAAATTCTAGAGAGACTAAAGAGTTGTAAACCTTCCCAAAGATTCATATATATCTAAGAAAGAGTTTAGAATCAAAAGGAAAGCTCAGAAACGCGTAGAAACTCTAAAACACGAAATTGCCGCAAGTTTGCCGTGAAGAGAAAGGAAGAGATTTTGGAAAATTCGGTCTTTTTGATATAAATAGATTGGTTGGGTCATATAGAAGAGGAGTCGAAAGTTTGGGAACCTTAGGAGAGCCATAGAAGAAGAAATCAGAGTTTGATCAAAATATTTTTCTGCTGCTGCTGCTGCTGAAGAAAACGAAGAACAAACCCTCACTGACAGTCGTTCTTCAAAAGTGACTACGACCAGCGGCTGACGGTCTTAAAACAACAGCGTAACAACACTTTTAATTTATCGTTCTTCTGTGACCCTTTCTGGCAGTCTTAAACTCACTGCTTTAGCAATATTTCATCTTTTAATCAACTTTTGGGCTATAAACATGTATTTTGAGCAAGTGATTAATATGAGGAGCTAAAACCCATTGCTGAGGCGACGGAGGAAGCCATTTTTCCAATTATTATGTGGTAAATTCTATTTAATTTAATTTTCGTAATTCTTTTATGATTATTTGCACTGAACTAAAATCGAATATATGATTCTGATTAAGTGGTTGTGTTCTCAATTAATGGGTCATGCTTAGGTTATATCTTTTGATGGTCCATGCTTTCGATTTACAACTATTGTTTTGAGAATCTACTTGTCTAGGCGAAAATATTAGAATCACTTTAAACGTAAAGAGTTGCATAAATATTGACTAGATTAAATCTCATAAAAATTGGAGATTGGTGGAATCCAAAGTCTCAGTGCTTTTTATAAACTTGAATACAATTTCTTTTTAAGTTTTCTATTTTAATTTGAGTCTAAAATCGAGTCTACATAATCCGAGTTGAACGAACTTTACTACCACTTCAAAACTACATCAATTTTAGGCGCCGCCGACGCGGATTTGTATTAGGTTTTATGTTTTAGATTTATTTTATTTCTTTTAGAATTTTTGTTCTCTTTACGCCTTTGGTATTTTTTGATTCTTTTCAGATTTCGAGCGAAGCTACAAGGAAAGAAAAAGTGCTATAAAAGGAAAGCATCGCCAAAGAAGGAAAGAAAACAGGAATCCGAAAGGAGTGAAGAAGAAGATTTTGTATATAGTTATTTTGGTTTATTTTTAGAAACTGTAAATAGGGTTTTATTTTTTGTAATTTTTCTTTTTATTTTTGGACACTTTTTGGACTTTATTTTTGGACTGGGACATTATTATTTTTAAACCTTACGGAAGGGTTGGTTTAAATAAAAACTGTGTGCAGAGAAAGACGGTGATTACGATATCGCCTCGGCCCCTCGGGTTCTTACATGACATAGGAGTCGTGGCTCGAGTCGATTTCAGCGGCTCTTCGCCCGTCTGGTACGGGAGGTAAGTTTCTCGAAACACCCGCGAATCCCCTGTCAGCGGGTTTACTGTATTCCTTCGTTTGCATATATGCTGAGGACTTGAAAACGGCTGCTTTAATTTCCTAGTAAAGGGCAAGGACTGGCCATACAAGATAAGGGTTCGGATTTCATCACCGTTCTCTTCTTGCCCGCCTTAGGAAAACGAAACCAAACGCGAACCTAAGCCTAAAATTTTGACTAGAACGAGACCGATAGGGTAACGAGCTTAATAGGAAAGTCGTTCGAAAAATATTGGTTACTCTTTTGAGCATACTTCGAAGTTCATGATGGTTTCTGTGAGTTGAATGCGTGACTGCGCCGCCTTGTAACCGGTGAGGCCTTGGGTATCAAAGCTCCACTGAGCTTCCCTCGCCTCGATTCAACTTACTTTGACTCGGATTGATTCCAGAGGGGTTTGCTCAGATTGTAACGAGTTCCTTTTCGAAAGAATAGAAGCTGGTCTAGAAACAATCTAAGTGGAACCATCATGCTTTTTGTTTGCTAGAAAATTAGGTTTGATTTGGTTGAGTCAGCCTTGTTTTGTGATTGCATAGAATCCCAAATATCCCGATAGTGCCAGCAATGGCAACTTTGAAAGCTTTGTTGAACCCAACTAGGACTACTCGTCCTTCTTGTATCAGGTTAGCCGAAACTGAAGCAAATTATGAACTTAGGCCTGGGACCCTACAGATGCTCCAATCTTTTTAGGGAAAGAAAATGAAAACCCATACTTCCATGTTAGGGATTTTGAGGAAATTTGTAGTACCCTAAAGATTAGAGACCTTGATGATGATGCTTTGAAACTTAGGTTATTTTTTTTCCCTGAAAGATAAAGCCAAATCGTGGCTATATAGTTTGGCTTCCGGTTCAATAGAAACATATGAACAACTTACATCTGCCTTTTTGAACAAGTTTTTCCCTAGGCAAAAACATCGTCTATTAGGACGCAAATCTGCACATTTTCTCAACAGGAGGGAGAATCGTTATATAGGTATTTGGAAAGGTTCAATGACTTATTAGCCCAATGTCCTCATCATGGTTTAGAAAAGGTTAGGCTAGTTCAAATCCTTTATGAGGGTTTAGATTATTCGACAACAACCATGGTTGAGTCTCTATGCACTGGTGGTTTTGAAAACCAAACTGTTGATGCGGCGATGGAATTTTTGAATGAAATCGCCGAAAAGACCCAGCAATGGGAATATTGTAGGGAACCCAAGAGAACAATTCTTCTAGGTAGAGGAAACGTTAATAGGGTAGAAGGAGGCTATGAATCAGATGCCAAAATTGCTGCTATAGCAAAAAGGTTAGAAGCTTTAGAATTGGGTCACACTAGTGGTAGAGTAGAGCCTTTTTGGGAATGCCAGAATAATAAAGAGCAAGCCAATGCTCTCTATAATAACACTAGGTTTGATAACCGTCAGAAGTTTGACCCATATTCAGAAACCTATAATCCTGGTTGGAGAAACCATCCGAACCTTTCATGGTCTAAGGACCAAGGTCAGTTTAGTAATTCTAATGTTCCCCCAGGTTTTGGCTATACTAAGAATACTTCAGGATCAACTCAGTTTCAGAATCAGTCTGATAAGAAAATCTTAAGTCTAGAGGAAACTCTCACCTCGTTTATTCAAAATACTGAAAATATGCGTCAATTGCTTTCACAAAGCATAAGCTAGTAATAGGATAGGACAAGAACATATCAGGCCATTTCTGAATTGAAAGACCAGGTTAGTCTGATCAATGAGTCTCTAAGAGAAAAAGGTAAGTTCCCTAGTCAACCGATACCCAACCCTAGAGGAGTTAATGAAGTAGGTGCAAAACCATTTAATCAAGTGAATTCTGTCACAACCCTTAGGAGTGGTAAAACGGTAGACAATAAGGTAGCCATGCCTAATAGTGGACATACTGTAGATCCACCTTCTAGTTCCCAAGATGAGCCCCAGAAGGAGCCACTAACTGAAGAAACCGATAAAATTTCTAGTGATGCCAATGTGGTTCCCGACAGGTCTCATTTTGTACCCAAAGCCCCATATCCATAGTTGTTAGCTCCAACAAAGAGAGAGTCGACTTTCAACGAAATACTAGAGATATTTAAGCAGGTAACCATTAACATCCCTTTATTATAAGCAATTAGGCAAATGCCTGCTTATGCCAAGTTCCTTAAGGACCTTTGTACACGAAAGCGTAAGCTTAATGTCCATAAGAAAGCCTTTTTAGCTGGTCAGGTAAGTTCAATCCTTCTGAACCAAACATCCCCCAAGTATAAAGACCCTGGATGCCCCACCATATCTTGTGTGATCGGTAATTATTCAGTAGATAAGGCATTGCTTGACCTAGGAGCTAGTGTGAACTTACTCCCTTATCATGCATACAACCAGCTAGGTCTTGGTAAGTTGAAACCGACTAAAATGACATTGCAATTAGCTGATAGGTCTGTCAAAATACCTCATGGTGTCATAGAGGATGTTCTGATTGAGGTTGATAAATTTATTTATCCAGTGGATTTCGTTGTTCTAGATACTCAGCATGTTCAGGATCCTAGTGCTCAAATACCGGTCATTTTAGGTCGCCCATTTTTAGCCACAGCTAACGCTGTCATCAACTGTAGGACCGGACTTATGAACATATCCTTTGGTAATATGACCACCGAACTAAATGTCTTTAATGTTAATAGAAATCTTCCGATGATTTAGAAGAAGTGAATATGATTAGCACTTTAGTTCAGGATCTAACTCAGGATAATTGGGACGACACTTTATTTGGTGATTCCTTAGATGAACTTGATGAGGAAATTCTCTTAAGTCAGTTAGGTGACCAATGTTAGATTTAAGTTTGGGGGTACGGGAGAAACTTTTTAGTTGCATTATGAATAAATAAACTTCAGAGCTTAGAAATTTATGCCTATTTAGGATTGCACTAACTAATCTAAGTGGATGGAAGCATGTTGGTCGTAGGAGTTGAGGAACCAATCTGATTAGATGGCAACATCTAGAAGAGTCTATTCATAAAAGCACAGAGCTCAGGTGTTAGAAACAACATGATAGTTTCACCATATCTCGTTGAGTCCTTTTCACTTCTATTTTTATTTTGTTTTTAAACTATGTTTCTCTAAGTGATAGGTGGCGGCCCACGATTCAAGTTGTTACCAATGCTAGGGTGAATTAGAGTGATTGAGATAACATGAAAAAAAAATTTGAAAAAGAGTTGAAAATAAAATAAAATAAAATAATTGAGACCAGACTATTTGACAAAAAGGAATAAATTCAATAAAGTCGACCACTGGTAACCTTGTATATGCCAGTTGTGTTGACCTAGAGTTAGATTATCGACCACTGGTTCCCTTGTATATGCCAGTGTGTTGATATTAGTCAGACTAATATCTCAATCCATTAGGATAGGTTCATTTTGGCGGAGGCCTTCAGACAGATATGGGAAACGCCGTTCACTTAGTAAACATCAAAACCATCTATGTTTTTCTATATCCATATTCTTAATCTTTCCATGTGATTAGTTTGAATCCGAATATGATGTCCATAGTGCAATTATCTGAGTAGAGCTCTGTCACTTATATATGAATTTTAGTATGCTTGAGTGCAAACTCGTGTACATCAATTGGAATTTCGCATCAGGGTACTTCCTCCTGTAGTCAATAAGTATGCCAACCAAGGAGATTCTTTAGTGCTTTCCAAGGTTCTACGTAGATAACTAGGGTCTGGAGTATAAATTTTTTGTGGGTATACCTCTGGTAAGCCCTCCCGAGACTATAACTCGGCCACTAGGGCCACCTAGGGGTTTAAAGGCTTATTGCATACGCTAAATGCAATCGACGATGCCTGCGACAGTGAGTTAGGATTTTATTTTGTAGTTTTGATTTTCTCGGGACTAGCAAATAATAAGTTTGGGGGTATTTGATAGACGCATTGATGTGTCTAATTTGTCCCAATTGTATATATTGTTAGTGCTCGATTTTGTACTTATTTGGTTATTTTATGTCTTTGTTGGTATTTTTGGAGAAATAAGCTTTTGCGGAGAAATTGGCTCAAAATGTGGCATTTGAACCTCCGTAGATAACGTACCAGAAGCACCCCAGAAGTATGCCAGAGACACCCAAGAAATACCCCGGAGGAACCCCGAAAAAGTGTTGAAAACATCCCAGAAAAATTACTAAAGGCACCCAAGGGACAAGTGTTATGCGGACCCCATCACCTTGGATAAGGGGTAACCTAATTACTAGGGGGAGGTCACCTTCACCTTTTGAATTTTGAAATTGGCGGGAAAAGAGAAACATCTCTGGCAGATTTTTTGTGCGTGATTTGGAGGAGTTTGAGGTCGACTAAACCTCTGATTTTCATAGGATAGACTCCTTATGGGTCTAGGAATCTAATATGTGTGTTGGAAACGATTAACTTGGGCTTAATCGACGGGTTTTTACCTCAACAACAAAATATGGAAAGTCACGTGTGTGACTTGTTTTAGGAAATTCTAGAGAGACTAAAGAGCTGTAAACCTTCCCAAAGATTCATATATATATAAGGAAGAGTTTAGAATCAAAAGGAAAGCTCAGAAACTCGTAGAAACTCTAAAACACGAAATTGCCGCAACTTTGCCGTGAAGAGAAAGGAAGAGATTTTGGAAGATTCTGGAGACATTTAATCGGTCTTTTTGATATAAATAGATTGGTTGGGTCATATAGAAGAGGAGTCGAAAGTTTGGGAACCTTAGGAGAGCCATAGAAGAAGAAATCAGAGTTTGATCAAAATATTTTTCTACTGCTGCTGCTGCTGAAGAACACGAAGAACAGACCCTCACTGACAGTCGTTCTTCAACAGTGACTCCGACCAGCGGCTGGCGGTCTTAAAACAACAGCGTAGCAGCACTTTTAATTTATCGTTCTTCTGTGACCCTTTCTGGCAGTCTTAAACTCACTGCTTTAGCACTATTTGATCTTTTAATCAACTTTTGGCTATAAACATGTATTTTGAGCAAGTGATTAATATGAGGAGCTAAACCCCATTGTTGAGGCGACGGAGGAAGCCATTTTTCCAATTATTATGTGGTAAATTCTATTTAATTTAATTTTCGTAATTCTTTTATGATTATTTGCACTGAACTGAAATCGAATATATGATTCTGATTAAGTGGTGTTCTCAATTGATGGGTCATGCTTAGGTTAAATATTTTGATGGTCCATGCTTTCGATTTACAACTATTGTTTTGAGAATCTACTTGTCTAGGAGAAAATATTAGAATCACTTTAAACGTAAAGAGTTGCATAAATATTGACTAAATTAAATCACATAAAATTGGAGATTGGTGGAATCCAAAGTCTCAGTGTTTTTTATAAACTTGAATACAATTTCTTTTTATGTTTTCTATTTTAATTTGAGTCTAAAATCGAGTCTACATAATCCGAGTTAAACGAACTTTACTACCACTTCAAAACTACATCACAAAGGTGCATGTTGTCCTCATAAAGTTTCACTCATTCCTTGCTCTTGTTGAATATGAACCTTTCCCAAAACTAAACCTACAAAGATGAGGTAATGGACATTCCTTGTTGAGTTGTAGACCAATAAAATGATTATTATCCACTAAATACATAACAATTCTTGTATACTTGAGCTGCTCCACACAAACCGCAGGTTTCGGTGAAAATGCTACACATTGTTTTTTACTAAAAAAATGTACTACGCATGACCATGTATCCGCCAATACATGGACACACTCTGGAATTCTCATCCAATTCTACCATTTGATCGGTTCATTTCCCACGGGGACTTTAACACTAGTAAGCAATTCTTTAAAAGTCGCTTCTTTGTCCTCCATCGAACCTTCTATCATCATTGAGATATAAAAATCCTTGTCTTTTTCTAGTCGGGATGCCATCTTTTTTCTTATGTATTGACATTGGGTGAGATTCTCCTCAACCTTTCCACCTAGGTGCCAATTGTTGAGAGGCAACGTGAAACCCACAATTTTTATCCTTAGGGACGTCGTCGGTACCAATAACGAACTCTCGAATAATTTGAGGAACTTCTACGCGATACTCTTCCAATACCGGTTTTACTACCTTCCTCGGACGACCTATTTTCTTCATAACATGTACTTGACTCACTTGACTCTCAATACATGTAATCTTTAACTCCATGGGTTTTTCTATTGGTGTGGGTGTTTCCTTCCTCGGCCGACCCCTTTTCTTTACAACAACTTCCACACTTGCTTGACTCTCAAAAGGTGGAGTGTGAAAATGCGGGGGTCTAACAAACTCACCCAATATTTCGATTAACAATATTTATGGAATAACTCCAATATAATTTCTAGAGAATCAACTAGACAGTCAGACTCAATCTAGAGTAAAGTATATCAAATAGTACAATATCTCGATCTCTCGATTTGATCTATACTCAAGCAAATAGAAATCTGCGAGTCTTTATCAAATACTAGAGAGATAACTTGGATGGTACCAAAGACCAATATCCAGTGTCAATCAATTTAAATCAACAACCAAAGGTCGGATATTCTAATTGATTGATCTTAACGCACAACCTATGATATTTCAATTATATAACAAAATATAATGCGGAATAGAAATAACACAGACACCAGAAGTTTTGTTAACGAGGAACCCACAAATGCAAAAAAACCCTGGGACCTAATCCAGATTGAACACCACACTGTATTAAACCGCTACAGACACTAGCCTACTACAAACTAACTTCGGTCTTTGATCCCAGCAGGATGTTACACACTTGATTCCCTTAGCTGATCTCACCCACAACCAAGAGTTGCTACGACCCAAAGTCGAAGACTTTAATAAACAAGTCTGTATCATACAGAAAAGTCTATGATAATAGATAAATCTGTATCCCACAGTAAAACCTAAGAATTTTGTTACGTCTTATGATAAAATCAAGGTGAACATGAACCAATCGATAACCTAGACTTATATTCCCGAAGAACATCCTAGAGTTATCAATCACCTCACAATAATCTAAATAGTATGGTAGCGAAACTAGATATCGCGGAATCACAAAAGATGAGACGAAGATGTTTGTGATTTATTTTTATCTTGCCCTAGCGTAGATATAATCTCTAGTCAATTATTCAATTGAACTCGTACGATAGAAAATCTCAAGATCAGATCACACAACTACAAGAGAAGTAGTTTAGTCTGGCTTCACAATCCCAATGAAGTCTTTCAGTCGTTAACCTACAGGGTCTCGAGAAGAAACTTAAAGTTAAAGGATAACAGACTCTAGCAAAACCAACTAGTATCACACAGGAGGTGTGGGGATTAGTTTTTCCAGTTGTTAGAGTTCCTCTTTATATATTTTTTAAATCAGGGTTTGCAATCTAAGTTACCTTGGTAACAAAGCATTCAATATTCACCGTTTAGATGAAAAACCTGATTTAACCAAGCTAATATCTTTCAACCGTTAGATCGAAACTTAGCTTGTCATACACAAATCAAATGTATTTCATTTAGGTTTGAGTAACCGTACCTAAACGTGTACACTTGGTTGGTTCACAAATAGTTAACCAATGGTTAGTCATATGAGTACTTTCATATTAACCGTATTCATCTTCTTCACAACTAGTTCAAATGACTTCAAAAGAACTAGTTGAAGAGTTGTTCAATTGCTTAAGTCTTTATGCATAGACACAATTGAAACAAAATCGTTTTGATTCACACGAATCAATTCATGAACAATATAGCCACGGTTTTCAAAGATTGCATTCCCTATTGATTTATTTTTTAAGTTCATGAACTTCCGATTTGAGAAATATAACTATCTTAGGTACGCGTAGGGGTACATGTACCTTAGCTACCGGATTTGAGTTTAAAAATCAACAGAAATTTCTGTTCGAAAACTTTGGTGAGTACGCATACGGGTACGCGCACCTAAGGTGACTGGTTTATCAGTTTGCAAACTACAAACTCAGCAGAAATTTTTGGTTCGAAAACTTCCGCTGGTACACGTACGGGTACGCATACCCAACCTGTCTCCTTTACCATTACCGTATGCACACATATGCACACACTTGGTTTCCGGCACATGGATTTATACACTAATGTGCGAACACACTATATATGCTTATTTCCATAGATGGTTACGTAATCTCAACTCTACATTCGTTATTCACAACTATCGTCATCAAAGATATTTTCAAGATTGAAACGTCATCATGAATTTCGTCACGGGTAAAGATGAAAAGTTGTTAAAGCGAAAGCTTACCAACACATATTTCGAGAAAAGATAGGCGAGTAAACTCGGCTCTGAAAAGGTGATGGTACCCAAATATACCTCAAGCTAAAACTTTTCCTACCTATATCAGAAAGTGATTGTCTATGGACTGAGTCGAGACAATACAACTAATCGGTTCACACTTTGTGTGATCTTCTATGGATACGAGATCGAGACAATAAAACAACGAAGTATGTTACTTGATAAAAAGGTTCGGACTTAACCAAACACAATAGGATTCACTTATCAAGTAAATAGGAATTAACGTTTGTGTAATTTACTTTAATTATAATAAAACAATTATAATGCAAAAATATAAAGTAAATGACACAGCAATATTTTGTTAATGAGGAAACTGCAAATGCAGAAAAACCTCGGGACCTTGTCCAGAATTGAATACTCTCAGGATTAAGCCGCTACACAAAATTACACCTAACTTCGTATAGTTGAGACCAAGCAACTAAACCTATAGTTCACCTAGTTCCGTCTGTATTCCCACGCCTCCAACTTATAAATAAGTCCCATACTTGGAACAATTCCTTTGGTTCGTATTCCAAACAGTAAAGGAACAACAAATCTGTTTGGTATCAACTCTCTTCAACCAAATGATATGAGTCATACAAAGGCTCTTCCGTTTATCTTAAACATAAACTCCTTCGTCAGGTCCTTAGATCTATCTTATGTTCAATTACCGAAGTAATCGTTTAAGATTAAGCCAACAACACTCTTAATCCAAAGAATTGTGTTGATGTCGATCTACTCAATTAATCAATCCAATCTACCACAAGGATAAACCGATTATTAATTGGATCCTCTTTTACCAAAACAAGTATTGTGCACACCAAAGATTATAAACCCAAGTCAGATCTTCAATATCTTCTTTGTCTTCAAATCTTCTTAAAACTTCAATAAAAACAAGCACACAATCACTTGAATCTCTTGTGATCAATCACGCGCAGAACGAAATCTCTTAATAATGGATTATCACAAGATCGTTTTTAGAACTAACAACAGTCTAAAGATCCCCGTCGAAACTCTGAACTAGTTTGAGTATATCTTATATCATAAGAGAAGATCCTCAAGCATAAACAAACTAGGTGCAATCAGATTTCAACCACCGTTAGTAGATCAAATCAATCAAAAACAAAACATAAACCACAATTATCTAGTTTCCCACCAACGGTACACGATAGAGCTTCTCAATCCCAAAGAAGACTTTAAATTGAGCGTCCTTAAGAGATTTCGCCTAATTAGGTTACTCTCCACTCTGAATAGGTGGCTACACCAGTAACAACAACAAAATAGGAAGTTTGTTGTTACAAAGGATTAGTTTGCTAGAAAGGCAAACTTCAAGTATTTATAGACAAGAAAGTTTGGACACCAAGGAATTTCTAAAACCGAAAATATTCTCAAGATATTCATTAAAGCACGAATTCGGTTTTCATAATTCCTGGAAATGCTCTGTCCAAAAATAATGATCGAAATCTCTCGGAAAATCTAATTAATAAATGCACATTACTAATTCTGGAATTTCCCTACAAAATGAAATTAATAACCTTAATTAAAAGATTCTTAACTTACTTATGTTTCGATCCTGGGATTCTCTTCCCTTAGCTGTTAAGGAATATCTTTGAACAATTAATGATAAACATTCACAGCACGTGTTCAAACTTACAACCTCGAAACCGATTTGCCACACTTCCAAACAAGTTTAAAATTTGTTCATCTGACTTTCAAGAACTATGTGATTGATCAAACAAACATTCAATCACAATCATGGGTTTAACGGTTCTACCAAAACAAGTTTCAGTTCTACCTCCATGTGAGTATTGTGCATAGTCACACTAGCTTTGTAAAATTCGGTTGACTAGGTACTAGGATCGGTTCCCCACATATATATGGTATCTAACTTATATGTGTTGCACATGTCCATAGGATCGGTTCCCCTTTGCCTAAAAACGTGTTGCACATGTCCATATGATCGGTGCCCCTTTCTGCTATAAACCTTGTTGCACCTCATACAAGGATCGGTTCCCATTTTTGATGTACTAAACCTCTTACTAGGATCGGTTCCCCTTTCCCAAAATTTGGTCAGACAAAACATAAACCCAATCATACCATATCAGGTGATTACTTAAGATCGGTTTCACTAATAAAAGTAATATCAATACATAAGTCAGGCCTTTTTTGAATAGTTTTACCAAGAACACAAACGATTTGTGAGCGTTTATACTCATCACACATATTGGCTGTTCATAAGATATGCAATGAATAACAAAACCAATAACACCTGACAATTTCCTTTTCGGTTCACAAACAAGTTTATGAACTTACTTCCTTAGAACACATGTAAAACATTGTTCCCTAGGATGAAATCCTCACCTCATACCCATACATAATCACAATAGCATTCAAATGATTATGGCAATGTCTTATCTACAAAGTTTAATGGTTAAGTAATAAACCTCGTATTGTATTCCTTAATATTATGTTTATCTAGAGTTCAAATATGCTTCGCAGTTATGTTTTCAATATGTACGACTTGAAAGATATGTTAGGGAATAAAACAATTCAAGTCAAATATCACTAACCTCAAGTGGAAGGATGATTGTTGTCATTGTATCTCCTTGCTTCTTCACATCTTCAAGACTTCGCAATGCTTGTAATGTCTCATATCCTAATACTTTCAAGCTAACCTATACGAAGTTGAATCTAGTACATAATCAAGCGACTCTTAACATGAGTTTTGATTCACTAAAATATGACAACCAAAATTGACATACCAACGCTTGGTGGGTTCAACCGAGCTATGCTCTAACAGGCTCGAAATAGCAAATGTGTTTGTATGAAAACTATCATACTTATACGACTTTGTCTCAAGAGTAGGAGATAGAGAGGTAGACTTTTGAGTGATGGATAAGTGTTAGAGCACTGCTCGGTCGAACTCGCATGCGTTTCTATCTCAAGCATGTTGGTCAATGCTAGTGATCAAAACTATAATTCTTGATTTCTAGACTACTATAGCTAAGTCCAGGACTAGGATAGAAAGTGTAGTTGAGCTCAAGAACTCCATGGCGATCATCATACATGACGAATAACTATTCAAGGAACTGGAAGAACTTAATCGGATAAAAGGTATGTGGAGACTTGAACTTATCTATCACTCAAAAATCTATCTACTTTATCTCCTATCTTGAGACAAAAGTCGTTTTGCTATATAGGCTTTGATTATACACATTTGCTATTTCGAGCCGAGTTTATCTCGCCTATCTATTTCTCGAAATATGTGTTGGTAAGCTTTCGTTTTGGCCAAGTTCATCTTTACCTAGTGACGAAAGTCATGTTATGTTTCAATCACTTTTAAAATGGCTTTGACGAAAAATGGTTTGTGAATAACAACTATATAACGTCCTCTAAGAATGTTTCAATGATTGAAATGAGAGTTTAGATTATATAACCAATGTTGGATATAACCATTATGCGGAAACACATATATGTATAACTCCTTATTCCTTGAACCAAAGTATGCGTACTTTGTTGATCAGGAAAACCGGAACAAGAGCTGTGAGCTCAGTCCGCGAACAGGCGAAGGTTCTCATCCCGAGAATATCTACTGGAGTTTGTGAACTCCTTACGAGAACTTAAGTCCGCGAACTGGAGTTGGTTATATCTAAGGATGATTATTTGTGAACTTATATTTATATTAGCTAAGGAATGCAAATTATAAACCGTGGCTATAAAGTTCATGAATCGATTCGAGTGAATCAAATCATTTTTTCTTCGATTGTGTTTTGTATAGTTATATAAGATTTATACAATTGAACAACTCTCTAACTATTTCATTTGAGTTATTTGAACTAGTTATGGTGAAGAAGAATATGGTTGATATGAAAGTGCTCATATGGCTAACCATTTGGTTAACTACTGTTGAACCAACAAATGTACATGTTTGGGTACGGTTACACAAACCTAAAATCGTGCATTTTATTTGTGTGTAACAAGCTAAGTTTTCGATCTAACGGTTGAAATATATTAGCTTGAATCTAATCAGGTTTTCATCTAACGGTGAATATTGAATGCTTTGTTACTAAGCTAACATTGATTTCAAACCCTAATTTGAAAGACTATATGAAGGAGAACTCTAGCAACTGGGAAACCTAATCCCCATACCTCCTGTGTGATACTAGTTGTATTAGTTAGAGTCGATTATCCTTTAACCTTAGGTTTATTCTTGTAAACCAGGTTAACGACTTGAAGACTTCATTGGGATTGTGAAACCAGACTGATACTACTTTCTTGTAGTTGTGTGATCTGATCTTGCTGATTCTATAGTGTTGAGTACAATCGTAACGACTGGCTTGAGATTAATATCTCCGATAGGCAAGATATAAAATTAGTCACAAACATCTTCGTCTCATTATTTGTAATTCCACAATATCTTCTTTTACCGCGTCGATTAAGATTATTGTGAGGTGATTGATAATTCTAGGCTGTTCTTCGGGAATATAAGTCCGGGTTATCAATTGGTTTATGTTCACCTTGATTTATCAAAAGACGGAACAAAAACTTGTAGGTATTTCTGTAGAGACAGATTTACCTATTACCGTAGACTTTTCTGTGTGATACAGATTTGTTTATTAAAGTCTTCGACTTTGGGTCGTAGCAACTCTTAGTTGTGGGTGAGATCAGCTAAGGGAATCAAGTGCGTAGTATCCTGCTGGGATTAGAGACGTAAGGAGCGCAACTGTACCTTGGATCAGTGTGAGATTGATTGGGGTTCAACTACAGTCCAGACCGAAGTTAGTTTGTAGTAGGCTAGTGTCTGTAGCGGCGTAATACAGTGTGGTGTTCAATCAAGACTAGGTCCCGGTGTGTTTCTACATTTGCGGTTTCCTCGTTAACAAATTTTGGTGTCTGTGTTATTTCTTTTCCGCATTAAATTTTGTTATATATTTGAAATACCACATGTTGTGCGTTTGAATCAATCAATTGGAAATACGACATTTGGTTGTTGATTGAAATTGATTGATACTTGAGCTTTGGTCTTTGGTACCGTTCAAGTGATTTCTCCTGTATTCAACTAGACTCGCATATTTCTATTTGCTTGAGTAAGAATTGAATCGAGAAAGAGAGATATAACTCTTTGATATACTTTATTAATATTGAGTCTAGTTGATTCTCTTGAAAGTATATTGGAGTTAGTCCATACAGATTGTTAATCGAATTATTGGGTGTGGTTGTTTTACCCCCGCTTTTTCAGTTGGTATCAGAGCAGGAAAACACGTTAAAAACCTTACAAGTCTGTGTTTGTAGCGATCTGACTTTCTGGAAAGAGGTGCTATCTCTATTAACATACCACCAGTCTTCGATGGATCTAATTACTTATGGTGGAAAATTACTATGCGATCTTTTCTTTAAGCACGCGATTTTCAATCATGGGTATATGTAGTTAATGGCTATGATGCTCCCGTTGTGGCAGTAGGAAATATAAACGTTCCTAAAGACATTGGTGAATACAGTCCTGCCGAGATACTTGCTGCAAAGCAAAATTATGACGGTCCCCAGATCTTCAGCACCACGTGACTACGTGCTTTAGGTCTAAAGATGCTTGGGATATCTTAGAAACCGTATTCGAAGGTAATACCAGTGAAAAGAAGCCAGGCTTCAAAACCTTAATTCTGATTGGGAAAACCTTCGTATTGCAGATGAAGATTCATTTGATGAGTTTAATCAAAAAGTGTCTGAAATTGTTAATGCATCTTTTGCATTGGGTAAGATTATTACTGAAAAGGACATTGTGATGAAAATTCTCAGATCGCTGTCATCTAGATACAATTCTAAGAAGCATGCCATCGTTGAAGGAAATAACCTTGATGCTCTTTCGAAAAACACGTTGGTTGGGAATCTAAATATCTTTGATCATGAGCACACATCCAAAGTCGGAAAGGATGTTTCTTTCAAAGCACAAAAGAACACTAAATTACTTGACAAAAGTAAAAGTGTTTATGTCTTTGAGGATGATCTTTCTGAGAATGATTCATCAAATGAAGATCTTGACAAATCAATCTCTATGATCACAAGACAGTTTAGAGATCTTCTATTGAAGAGAAGTAAATAGTTTTCAAGAGATAAACCTAAGTCATCAGTTAAACCTCATAATCGTATTCCTTCTAAAAACAGGGACACAGATGAAAATGATGACGAGGATATGCCTCAGTGCTTTAAGTATAAAGGTTTTGGTAATTTTGCAAGCGAGTTTCCAAATCGGAAGAAATACACTGGGAACAAAGGTCTTGCTGCAACTCTTGATGAAATGTCTGACAACTATGATTCTAATGAAGACGAGAAATCAAGTGTTGCACTTCTTAGTGAAAATATTTATTTTGATAATTGTATCAATACATACATAAATCTTGATATTCTTTCAGAAGAAAAATCAACCAATCTGGAAGAAAAAATTGACCCTTTTCTTGGAAACTCTATATATGATGTTTCAGGTTCCACTGTGTGTCTAGCAGCTTGCACATCTCAGATGCTTGATTTATATCCAAGATTGACGTGCTCATATTGTTCTCTAAAGGGTCATGAACTATCAAAGTGTTACAAGTACAAACACCAATTGAGACATGTCAACAAACTTCAACAAAGAGCAAATTGATTAGCAAATAAGCTTAAACTTTCTCAGAAGACCGCTGAGGTATGTAGGATTTTATTTTCGTCTAAAAATTTAGTTTCTAAGGAAAAAGCAAGACCATTAGAGAAGAAAGTATGGTCAAATCGTTTTGATAGACAGAGGTATGTGGATTCCTCTCAAAAGGAAAATGGTGGACAAATTGTTGTTCACCATAACACAACTTGATTGTGTTGATTGGTAAATCCTGTCTCATGTGCCTGTTCAAAAGAGACAAGATTGTGTACCTCTCAGGCTTTAATAAAAGTTTGTTTTTTTCTTCTTCTTTTCTTAGTTTTGTGTCTATCAATAACGGAGGGTTATTCTTGATATTTCTACTCTCTCTATGGTTCAGAGTTGTGTGTGCACCAACCTGTTAAAAGGTTACATAAACCTATATTCCTTTTTCCTTCCCTGGAACCTCTTTTTATCTCAAGACTACTTGTTGAGTTTAAATTGTGATTTTCTCTCACAAACCCATACGTTTATGGATACTCCAAGCATCATGTCTTATGATAGAAAAGATGTTAATTTGATTGTCAAGCCATAAATCACGAAGGAAAAAGAGAAATCTATGTTAGCTCCGACATTGAAAAGAAAAAGAAGGAATGTGAGGAAGCCTAGAGATGTTCCTTCAAATTCTCAGAAGTTTTTTGATGTTCTTGAAGTGTTGAAAGAGATGCAAAAGGAGATTCAACAAATAAAGTCTTTTGTGTATAAGACTCATGAGATTCAGAAGTCCCTGGTTCGACATCAGTCAAGAAGGTTTATTGATATCAACTCCTATCTTAATGAACCTTATGTCCTAATGGCTGTTGACGACAAGGAGTTCGGGGACGATAAAGGATTCTTCAAAGGTCTTATTGCCTAGTAAATCTTCTTTTATTGTTTTGTTTAGAAGAATAACTAGAGTTTGGAATAGCCATTATTGTGATTACACATAGCTATGTCCAACGTTTTCATCTTCATGTTTTTAGGTTTATTTGTTTAAATTCTAAAAAATTGTTTGGAAGATGATTTTTTGCAGTATTAATCATTATGGTTTCATATATTGTAATTTTTTATGGGATATGTGTGTTTGCGTCAGTGAACTGTGCTTGTCCCATACCCTGTCAAAAGTTAAGTCTTTCATATGTCGATATGCATGTATTGATAAAAGAATGAATGGGCTTTTGACATCTCAAAAGTTTGAAGCCTATGGTGGGCCCGGAGATGTGTATAAAATTGAGCGTAATGAAACGCGGGCCTACAGTAATACCGCAAGTGCACGGTCGTCAGTTGTAGCTCGTGCAAGTACGGGTCGATCCACAGAGATCGGGTGTGTTTGGAGTTTTCTAGCTATTTTGGGCTCCTAAATTGCTAGTGTTGGGCTTTGAATACCCTTTGAGTAAATTGGGTTGAACTGAGCTTGGGCTCAGAAATGTGGACTATGGGCTTTAGGTCTTAAACCTTGTTTTGGGCTTTTGGGCTCAATGAGATTGAGCTAACAGTGGACTGTGGTCTTTTGATTAGATCTGGGCTTTGGTTTGTAAAGGGCCAATGGTTAAAAACCCAGGCTTTGGACTTATGGGCTTCTGAGGCTTTTGGGAGCTAGGCCTTTTCTTGTTCTGAACCTATTTCTGGGCCTTTGGTTGTGTTTGGAGCAGTAGCAGCTACCAAGGATGGGCCTGGCTGGAGAAGTGGAGTGGAGTTGCTGGCTAGGAAGCAGCTGCAACAGCAGGGCAAGAAGTGGCAGCACTAAGCAGCAGGAGAAGAAGTGGCAGCAGCACAAGGCAATGCAAGTAGTAGCAGCAATACTGCAGGGCAGAGGAAGGAGACAGCTGCAGTAGAGCAGCAGCAGACAACAGCAACAGCAGCAGTAGGGGAAGGAAAGCAAACAGTGGGAAAACAAGGCAATAAAGCAAAGGCAATGCAGTAAACAACAACAATGGAAATACTAGACAGCAAAGAAAGATGACAATGAAGAAAACAGTGTGAACAAGATAAATGAACCAAGGCCTAAGGCCAAGGGCAAGGGAGATGGTGAAGCTAACAGAGCAAGGCTAAGGCATTCATCTAGAGTGGGAAGAGAACTAGCTTGCTCATTGTCACTAGTGAGCACTAGTTTCTCCCAATGCTCAATCAAATCAGTGCAACCTAAGCATACAAAAATGGAATGGCAAGATAATCAGCTTGCTATGAGCACTGATTTCTTCCATTACTCAATCAATTCAGTGCTTCAAAGGCTTCTAGCCTAGCATTCCATCAAACTAACATTACATGACAGTGAATTAATCCTAACAGTGAGCATTTAACTAACAAGTGAGCAACAACAGTGAACTAACATGGAATTAAACCTAAACAGTATACTAACAGACATTTGAACAACAAATATAAACATTAACAGTCTAACAGTGAGATAAACATGAACAGGGATTGATTTGTAACTGAAATTGAACATTAAAATTAAACATACACTAACCCAAATTTGGGGGAATCTTGGCTAGCCCAAGAACAGTTTTAACATCCTACATCACTTCCCTTTTATACCCAAATTATCAAATTAGGGTTTACACCCATTTTCCCCAAAAATCTCCAATCGACAGTACAATTAGGGTTTCCCCTTTTTCTAGTGTTCTGGGTCTAATTTTTCCCATAACCCTACTCTCATCCTCTCCTAAGCAGTTCTATTACATCAATTGGGGTTTTTTAGAAAAACTCTAAATTATAAAGAAAATTAGGGTTTTCAGACTTGGGAGAAAATTACCATACTCTTCTGATTTCGTTGTCCCCTCTGTGATTAAGCTCATACCCATGCTTTATCTTCTTCTTCTGCTCCTGTCTCTTCAAGTTTTGTCCCCTCTTTCGATTGTGTAACCCTAGCTTCTCACTGTTCTAGCTTGTAGCACCTAGTTTGATGCTAAAAACGAGACAAGGGAGAAACTTGGGATGGGGTGGTGATGTACGGTGTGGTGTGGTGTCTGTTGCGACAAGGAAGAGAGGCAGGAGCTCGAGTTGCAGAGCTCTGCAACTGTCGGGTGAAGGAGAAGGAAAAGAAAGAGAAGGGAAGAGGAAGAATGAGGTTGGTTCGATAGTTTTAGGGTATGGGATGTTCTGGTGTGAGGCGGGTCAATCAAGAGGTGATGTTTCGTGAGATGGGCCGTGGGATGTGAAGCTGGTAGGTGGATCGGATGGTTCCTCCTGAAGAGGCTGGTAGCGACCGTCAGATTTTTTGATACAACGAAGTTAACGGCTCTAGATGGGGTTAGGTGTTGTAGTGTAAGGCGGAGATATCAAACTTTGATGAACAGCAAGGGAGCGACCGTTGGATTCAACTACCATCTAATCTGAAGGCTTGGAATTTCAGCGCTGTGGTGCTTGGCAGAGACTTCAGATTTTGATGCTCTATGAAGGAGCGACCATCGGATGCTTCTGAGAACTGATCTGATGGCTGAGAACGGAGGCGTTTTTGTGTGTAGAAAATGAGGTTGTGCGCACCATTCTTCGCGGCTTCCTTGCGTGATTTCTCCCGGCTTTTCACTACTTTTCTGCTCTTTTTGCTCCGCAAGTCATCCAGACTTTATTTATTACCTAAAAATGCAAAATTAAGTAAGAAAAATATTTATTCTTGAAAACAATGAAAATACAGAATATGGGATAAAATGTAGAATTAATGCATAAAAGATGAGTTAAATGCCAACAAAAAGGGATAAATATATACAATATTTGGCACTCATCAGCCTATTGTGTCATTATGAAAATATTGATGGAAGATAGGATAAACTTTTGTTTACAAGTATTATGTCTATTGTATGTCATTGTGCAAATAGTGATGGAAAATAGAATGAATCATTGTCTATTCCGTAGTATTGGTCTTCCCTGATCCATAATTTTATGTATTACTGTGAGGCTCCGTAAGTTCTCTTATGTCGAGCATGATCAATTAAATGCATCACTTTTGTGGTTAATTTGGTTGTATATTTCCGATTAGATTAATTAAGGGTTCTCTTGTGATAAATCTAATTGAGTACTTTTGGATTCAAATTCATATTCGTATGTGATTTGTTATGTCCAAAGAAATCCTTCTTTTCTTTTGAAATTAAGGTCGCTCTTGTTGTTCTTTCGGAAATGACATTTTATGAGGGAGAGTTCTTAATTGAACTTGTGCTTAATTGCCAAATCTTTGTTGGGAGTGCGGCTGTTGAATATTATAGGGGTTATCTTGTATCTTTATAAACTCCTTGATGAAAGCATTTAGCTTCGGATTTATGATTGCATCTAAACAAGTTAATATATGCTTTCTTTTGGTCATGAAATGTCTCTTTTGGAAATTTCATTAGGATCCCGTTTTCGTGCCTTTGCCAATTTTATTGACAAAAAGGGGGAGAATTAATATGTAGTTCACACTAAAAATACATATGGTTTTCGGATAATTATGTAAGGGGGAGTGGTTTCCATGTGAGATGGAGTATTGACTAAGGGGGGTGATACATATCACCAAAGTATTGTTGTCGAAGTTGTGATACAATTGAACTTTGATGCTGCATAATGATACTATGACACTGTATAACAATGATTAAGAATACTTGTTTTCTCATTGTTATATCCATGGATTTTCAACAACGATGATGCTGAACTTACAACCTTTTGGATCATTGGAGTACTTGGAAGTGACGAAGATTTCGAGTAATGTTGAAGATTAGGCATGTGGAATATGATCTACAAAAGTTTATTCATTTATTACATATGTATTGATAGTTTTGTCACTAAAATTAACAAAGGGAGAGATTGTTAGAGCACGGCTCGGTCGAACTCGCATGCGTTGATATCTCAAGCATGTTTGTCAATGTTAGTGATCAAAACTATAAGTCTTGATTTCTAGTCTGCTATAGCTAAGTCTCGGACTAGGATAAAAAGTGTAATTGAGCTCAAGAACTCCATGGTGATCATCATACAAGACGAAGAACTATTCAAGGAACTGGTGGAACTTCATCTACTAAAAGGTATGTGGAGACTTGAATTTATCTATCACTCAAAAGTCTATCTACTCTATCTCCTATATTGAGACAAAAGTCGTTTTGCTATATAGACTTTGATCATACACATTTGCTATTTCGAGCCTAGTTTATCTCGCCTATCTATTTCTTGAAATATGTGTTGGTAAGCTTTCACTTTGGCCAAGTTCATCTTTACCTAGTGATGAAAGTCATGTTATGTTTCAATCACTTTGAAAATGGCTTTGACGAAAAATGGTTTATGAATAACAAATATATAACGTCCTCTAAGAATGTTTCAATGATTGAAATGAGAGTTTAGATTATATAACCAATGTTGGATATAAGCATTGTGTGGCAACACATATATGTATAAGTCCTTATTCCTTGAACCAAAGTATGCGTACTTTGTTGATCAGGAAAATCGGAACAAGAGCTGTGAGCTCAGTCCGCGAACTGGCGGAGGTTCTCATCCCGAGAATATCTGCTGGAGTTTGTGAACTCCTTCCGGGAAACTAAGTCCGCGAACTTGATTTGGTTATATCTAAAGACGATTATTTTGTGAACTTATATTTATATTAGCTAAGGAATGCAAATTGCAAACCGTGGCTATAAAGTTCATGAATCAATTCGAGCGAATCAAATCGTTTTTTCTTCGATTGTGTCTTGTATAGTTATATAACATTTATATAATTGAACAAATCTCTAACTAGTTCATTTGAGTCATTTGAACTAGTTATGGTGAAGAAGAATATGATTGATATGAAAGTTCTCATATGGATAACCATTTGGTTAACTACTGTTGAACCAACAAATCTACATATTTGGGTACTGTTACACAAACCTAAAATCGTGCATTTCATTTGTGTGTAACAAGCTAAGTTTTCGATCTAACGGTTGAAAGATATTAGCTTGAATCTAATCAGGTTTTCATCTAACGATGAATATTGAATGCTTTGTTACTAACCTAACATTGATTGCAAACCCTGATTTGAAAGACTATATAAGGGAGAACTCTAGCAACTGGGAAACCTAATCCCCACACCTCATGTGTGATACTAGTTGTATTATCTAGAGTCGATTCTTCTTTAACCTTAGGTTTCTTCTTGTATACCAGGTTAACGACTTGAAGACTTCATTGGGATTGTGAAGCCAGACCGATACTACTTTCTCGTAGTTGTGTGATCTGATCTTGCTGATTCTATCGTGTTGAGTACAATCGTAACGATTGGCTTGATATTAATATCTACGATAGGCAAGATATAAAAGTAGTCACAAACATCTTCGTCTCATCGTTTGTGATTCCACAATATCTTCTTTCGCCGCGTCGATTAGGATTATTGTGTGGTGATTGATAATTCTAGGTTGTTCTTCGGGAATATAAGTCTGGGTTATCAATTGTTTCTTATTCACCTTGATTTTTCAAAAGACGGAACAAAAACTTATAGTTATTTCTGTGGGAGACAGATTTATCTACTACCGTAGACTTTTCTGTGTGATACTAATTTATTTATTAAAGTCTTCGACTTTGGATCGTAGCAACTCTTAGTTGTGGGTGAGATCATCTAAGGGAATCAAGTGCGCAGTATCCTTCTGGGATCAGAGGCGTAGGGAATACAACTGTACCTTGGATCAGTGGGAGACTGATTGGGGCTCAACTACAGTCCAGTCCGAAGTTAGCTTGGAGTAGGCTAGTGTCTGTAGCGGCTTAATACAATGTGTGTTCAATCTGGACTAGGTCCCGGGGTTTTTCTGCATTTGGGGTTTCCTCGTTAACAAAATTCTGTTGTCTGTGTTATTTCTTTTCCGCATTATATTTTGTTATATAATTGAAATATCACAGGTTGTGCGTTTGAATCAATCAATTGGAAATCCGACCTTTGGTTTTTGATTGAAATTGATTGATACTTGAACATTGGTCTTTGGTACCGTTCAAGTGATTTCTCCTGTATTCAATTAGACTTGCATATTTCTATTTGCTTGAGTAAGAATTGAATCGAGAAAGAGAGATATAACTCTTTGATATACTTTATTAAGATTGAGTCTAATTGATTCTCTTGAAAGTATATTGGAGTTAGTCCGTACAGATTGCTAATCGAAATATTGGGTGTGGTTGTTGTACCCCCAGTTTTTTCAATAAGTTCAAGTCTCCACATACCTTTTTAGTCAGATGAAGTTCCACTGGTTCCTTGAGTAGTTCTTCGTCTTTCGTAAGATGATCGCTGTGGAGTCTGGAGCTCAACTACACTCAATTGTCATAGTCCGAGACTTAGCTATAAGTAGTCTAGAAATCAAGACATATAGTTTTGACAACTAAACTTGACAAACATGCTTGAGATAGCAACGCATGCGAGTTCGACCGAGCAATGCTCTAACAATCTCCCCCTTTGTCAATTTTAGTTGCGAAACTATCAATACATATGGATTACAAAATAGATAAAATTTTGTAGCTTATCGTCCACATGCTTGATCTCCTTGGTGCTTCAACATTAATCGAAAGCTTCGTCTTTTCCAAGTACTCCGATGATTCCGTAGATGTTCAATTCAGCATCATTGTTGTTGAAGATCCGCAGCCATAACAATGATAAAACAAAATCTCCCGATCATCGTTATACAATGTGATAATATTATTAAACGGTATCAAAGTTCAATTGTATCACAACTTCGACAACAATACTATGGTGATATGTATCACTCCCCCTTAGTAAATACTTTCATCTCAACATGAAAACCACTCCCCCTTACACAATGATCCGAAAACCATATGTATTTGTAGTGTGAACTACATATTAATTCTCCCCCTTTTTGTCAATAAAATTGGCAAAGGTACGATCAACTTTGTTTAGATGCAATCATATAGCCGAAGCTAAATGCATTCATCAAGGAGTTTATAAAGATACAAGATAACTCCTAAAATATTCCACAGCCGCACTCCCCACAAAGATATGAAAATTAAGCGCAAGTTCAAAAGAACTCTCCCCAATTTGATATCATTCCCGAAAGAACAACAAGAGAGACCTTACTTTTACAAGAAAAGAAGGATTTATTTGGACACCAAAACCACAAAAGAAATGATTTCGTATCCAAAATTCTCAATTAGACTAATCACAAGAGAACCCATGATTAATTTAATCGGAATACACAACCAAATTAACCACAAACTAATTTATGATTTGTTTAGTTGGAAATGCTCACATAAGAAGACTTATGGAGCCGCACAATATATACATAAAATATGGATCAGGGAAGATCAATATTGCGGAATATACAAAGATTCATTCTATATTCATCACTATTTGCATAATGACATATAATAGACATAATCTTTGTAAACAAAAGATTTTAACCTATCTTCCATTAAAGAATTGACATAATAGGCTTAACTTTTGTTTGTCAAAAGTTTATCGATCTTATATCAATACATGCATATCGACATATGAAAGAGATAAGTTTTGACATCGTATAGGACGATAATAGTTCACGGACGCAAACACACATATCCCATAACATATTGCAATATATAAAACCATAAAGATTAACACTGCAAACATCATCTTCCAAATCACTTTAGAATTTAAATAAATAAATCTAAAAACATTGCAAGATGAAAATGTTGGACATAGCTATGTGTACTCACAATAATGGCTATTCCAAACCCTAGTTATCCTTTCTAAATAAAAAAACAAGAATAAATATTCTTTTAAGAAGTTTCCTAGACAAAGAAATAAAACAAAAAAATGTCTTCTAGAAAACTCATCATAAGTTGCATCAAAGTTCACGTTCGACGGCTTCACGGGTTTCGAGACCTTTGAGCTTGTGATTCATATCATCAACTGCATCTTCGGAGAAGATATCCTCATTGAGAAGTCCTTTAACATGTGACTTTATGAGACCAAGGTCAGTAGTAACCTTTTTCAACTCAATTCTAATCACATCAAGATCCTTCATAGTATCAACAAGTTGCAGTTTTGCTTTCTCAAAGTATTTAAGAAAGTCATGAACCACTTCATCAGAAACCATATCCTCATTCTTAACATCTTGGTGTGAGTAGGCATAGCAACATGAGGCATTAGGCACACCATCTTCTACCAGGGTTCTTTTATTCCTCCCTTTTGATTCGAAGCCGAAACCTTTCTCAAGAAATCCCTTTGCAAAATCACCATAGTGAGATGAAGAAGAAGACATTCTTGACAACCCAAAAATAACCTAGAGTATGCGTACATGACTTACGTAACTCAATAGGTCGAGTACTTAAAGGTTTCTTAGGGAAGGAGTGTTTAGGGTTTCCTTAATTGATTCGTGTCAGTCACATGAGTAACCATTACGAGATCAATCTCGACCCAAACGAATGACAAGAGTCGTTTGCACACGACCTTGCCGAAAACTCTTTGCACATGAGGAAATAAAAAAGACTCAAAAAAAAAAATCTCATAAGAGAAGCAATTTTAGAGTACAAGAGTAACACCAAGTTTAACCAAAAAAAAAAAAAACTGATCACAGCATAAATAAATACTTGTGCAAGCATTTTTGCAAAGATACTCATGCTAAAGACGATAAGAAAATAGCTTGAGAAACCGAAAATACCATTGCCAACAAGTATACCTGAGCATATCTCTCAACCAGGATTTTTGTGTGAGAGATTTCAACCTTGTGATTAAGTAGCACAAATATGATCTCTTAGCTCATCAAATGAATATTGTTTTTGGTTAAGTCTCTTCCTTCTATACTTTGGAGGAAGGCTGTCATGATGTGAAAAATTAACATAAAACTTAATATCATCATAATATGACACATAGTAAGGATTCTTACCTAATGAGAGTTATCTAGATGGAGAAGTCAGCATGTTGATGATTTCCTTATATCCTTCAATAATCAATTTAAGGTTGTCATCCATCTTCTCATATTTGCATTATTCACTTGATGCATGTTTCACATCAGGGTTATTATTATCTCCATTTCTGATAGGAGAGAGAACATGAGTTCTTCTTGGATGATATTTGTCAAAAGGTCTATTATGCTTTTGTGCATTTGAGGAACTTATTGAACTAACTTTCCTGGTAGGAAACACAGGACGTATACTAAAACCAATTGGTTTATACATATGAATGTCAGTTACACCTTTAAGAATCAAATCTAAGGTGTGTTGAAGTTGAATCAACGATTTGTTTTTCAACTTGGGTTTCCTCTTTTGCACTATATGCCCTTTTGATTCACAAAAGAGACACACTTTCCGATCACGGGAGTGATTAGAGATTGCAGACCTAACATTATCATTTGGAGATTTCTTTCTTCCAACTGATGTGTGAATCCCTGTGCATCAGTTTGAGTGGGAAGAGAATCTGAAGTTACTTCTGAAACTGGAGCTCTTTCAGTTTGTATAGAAGTAGATGGTATCAAAGACTTTTCTGAACATCCTTGAATGGAGAGTTTACTTAAGAGATATTCAATATCTAAAGAATCCCTTTTAAGTTTTCCCTCAAGTAAGATACGAGTTGATCGAACTTCAGGTTTTTCCTTATAAGAATCCTTTTCACTGGAGTCACAGTCTTTCAATACACCAAGAAGAACATTGACATGTTTTTTCAACTATTTGAATCTATCAACTTGAATTCTAACAAGATTTAGAATCAGTTTACTGTCTCTGGCTGTCTCCTCTTGAGCAACAAAGTCAGATTCATCAGGATAACACATGTCAGTACTGGTCTGTTTCATTTGAACACTAGGTTCGTCTATAACCGAGATTGACGGATCTTTCTCTTTGATAGACCTTTTAGAAACAGAGTATTTATTTCTGGTGACGCGTTTATCATAGATAATACCTCTGTCCATAGAGTCAGATCGCTACAAACACAAACTTTTGAGGTCTTTAAACGTGTTTGTCTGCTCTGATACCAATTGAAAACGCGTGGGTCTAACAACCTCACCCAATATTTCGATTAGCAATCTGTATGGACTAACTCCAATATACTTTATAGAGAATTAACTAGACAGTCAGACTCAATATAGAGTAAAGTATAACAAAGAGTATAATATCTCGATCTCTCGATTTGATCTATACTCAAGCAAATAGAAATCTGCGAGTCTTTATCAAATACTAGAGAGATAAATTGGATGGTACCAAAGACCAATATCCAAGTGTCAATCAATTAAAACAACAACCAAAGGTAGGATATTTTAATTGATAAATCTTAACGCACAACCTGTGATATTTCAATTATATAACAAAATATAATGCGGAATAAAAATAACACAGACACCATAAGTTTTATTAACGAGGAAACCGCAAATGCAGAAAAACCCCGAGACCTAGTCCAGATTTAACACCACACTGTATTAAGCCGCTATAGACACTAGTCTACTACGTACTAACTTCAGTCTGGACTGTAGTTGAACCCCAGTCAATCTCACACTGATTCAAGGTACAATTGCGCTCTTTATGTCTCTAATCCCAGCAGGATGCTACACACTTGATTCCCTTAGCTGATCTCACCCACAACCAAGAGTCACTACGACTCAAAGTCAAAGACTTTAATAAAAAAAGTCTGTATCACACAGAAAAGTCTACGATAATAGATAAATCTGTCTCCCACAGATAAACCTAAGAGTTTTGTTACGTCTTATGATAAAATCAAGGTGAACGGGAACCAGTCGATAACCCGGACTTATATTCCCGAAGAACATCGTAGAATTATCAATCACCTCACAATAATCTAAATCGTATGGTAGCGAAACTAGATATTGCGGAATCACAAACGATGAGACGAAGGTGTTTGTGATTTCTTTTCATCTTGCCCTATCGGAGGTATAATCTCTAGTCAATTATTCAATTGAACTTGTACGATAGAAAATGGCAAGATCAGATCTCACAACTACAAGAGAAGTAGTTTCGTCTGGCTTCACAATCCCAATGAAGTCTTTCAGTCGTTAACCTACAGGGTCTCGAGAAGAAACCTAAGGTTAAAGGAGAACTGAATCTAGCAAAACCACTAGTAACACACATGAGGTGTGGGGATTAGTTTTTCCAGTTGCTAGAGTTCCCGTTTATATAGTTTTCAAATAAGGGTTTGCAATCTAAGTTACCTTGGTAACAAAGCATTCAATATTCACCTTTAGATGAAAAACCTGATTTAACCAAGCTAATATCTTTCAACCGTTAGATCGAAACTTAGCTTGTCATACACAGATGAAATGTATTTCATTTAGGTTTGAGTAATCGTACCTAAACGTGTACACTTGGTTGGTTCACAAATAGTTAACGAATGGTTAGCCATATGAGTACTTTCATATTAACCGTATTCATCTTCTTCACAACTAGTTCAAATGACTTCAAAAGAACTAGTTGAAGAGTTGTTCAATTTCTTAAGTCTTTAAACATAGACACAATTGAAATAAAATCGGTTTTATTCACGTGAATCAATTCATGAACAATATAGCCACGGTTTGCAAAGATTGCATTCCTTATTGATTTATTGTTTAAGTTCATGAACTTCCGATTTGAGAAATATAACCATCTTGGGTACGCGTACGGGTACGTGTACCTTAGCTACTGGATTTGAGTTTACAAACTCAGCATAAATTTTCTGTTCGAAAACTTCTGTGAGTACGCGTACCTAGGGTGACTTCTTTCTAAGATTGCATTGTATCAAGTGCAAAGAAAATTTTGTGCATTGGGAAAAACTATCCTCACTACGTTCATTATTTTTTGCTCATTGTCGGTCACTACTACCCGGGAGTCTCATCTTCGTGGTAGAGAAGTTTCAAAGTTTCCAACGCCCAAATATAGCTATCATCCTTATCACGATCCATAAAACACCATGCCACAGTGAAAGATTGCTTATCCGAGGTTTGTCCTATAATATTTAACAAAGGAATGTTGTACCTATTCTTCTTATAAGCACAATCCATGAACAACAATTGGTAAAAGCACCGGGCCAATTGAATCATATCAGGATGCGCAAGAAAAATACGATCCACCTTCCCCTCTTATGACTCATGGTGTCTCACCGTGTAATTGTATTTGTATGCCAACCATTGTGATTCTTCCATTACCTTTCTTCCATCCCATAAAATTCTTGTCATCCCTCTTGAATTTACTAAGGAGCTTGCATGGTTTAATTCCCCAACTTTTTCTTACTTGTTCGAACTCATGCGGTTTCAACTTGGAAGCTTGGGAGTGCCCAACAAAACTTTCCCGATCTTTATGGTTATGCAAACCAACATCAATTCTATTCATTCTCCATATGTTATCGGTGTCTTTTTTCCTCCAAAAATTATCTTGAATGGTCCACACTTCTTTCACTTCGTCTTGTACACCCTAGTCGTCTTATTATCATACACATAACTCTTTCTCTTGTTACTTGCGTCCAGAGACCCACTACACTCGCGTACCATTTCAAACCGTGTATCTCTTTGTTGGGTGTTTTTCACTAGAACCCACATCTTCGCTTTTTCTTTCTCAACAACCCAATTGAATGCGTCGTCTTTTTCCTTCCGTTCCAAATCATTAGCGTAATGTGAGGAAGTATCAGGACCCCTAACACTGTGATCTTGAGGCTAATCCGTCATCGGTACCAATGCAATCTATAAAATATCACAAATTAGTTGATATGTACTAAAATAGTCGGCAAGGTCGATATATACAAAACGACTAAAGAACAACCGACACTTTCGAAGAATAAAATAGTGCCGACCAAACTACAGTCGGCAGGGTCGATGTATCCACAACAATGCCGTCTTAAGCATGTTTCAAATCACGTTTCTGAGGTGCAAAAATATTATAGTCGGCAAGGTTCATATTTTTGACCTTGCCGACTAAAAACTGCTCATGAAAAGTCGTGGCGTTTGGCAATATAAACCTTTCTGACGCTTACAGTCGGCAGGGTCGATAATCATCGACCTTGCCGATACTGGGCAGCAAAAGTGGAAAAAAAAAATCGATCATTTGCATGGAAAAATCACAATCTTCACCACGTAAGTTGTCTACCTGATCACTTCCAGCTCCCTTTTCTTCTTCTTGGTCATTAAATTCCACGTTTGGCTCAAGACCTTCATCACTTCAATATCCATCTTGAGTTTGAGGAAAATAAAAGTGAGGATCATGCATATAATCCATTTGATCATGATTTTGTAGATCATCATATAAGTACTCATCTGTTGGACGATAATTAGAAGTCGGATGAAGTTACACTGGTTCATTTTAGTGATAGGTAAGTTCAAGTCTCCAGATACTTTTTTAGTCGGATGAAGTTCCACTGGTTCCTTGAGTAGTTCTTCGTCTTCGTAAGATGATCGCCGTGGAGTCTGGAGCTCAACTACACTTAACTGTCCTAGTCCAATACTTAGCTGGGGGTAGTCTAGAAATCAAGACATATAGTTTTGACAACTAAACTTGACAAACATGCTTGAGATAGCAACGCATGCGATTTCGACCGAGCAATGCTCTAACAGAGTGCTATTTGGATTCAAGTTTGAAATTGTTGGTGTAGTTGTTTCTTTCCTCGGAAGACCTCTTTTCTTTTTAGTCGGCTCCTCTTTGTATTCTGCCTCGGTATAATCATGTCTGGATGGATCGCCTGTTGTACTCAAATACTCTTTAATTTGTTGCATTTCTTCCGCACTTGTCTTTGTGGTAGTTGGTATACTCGATGGATCTTGTTTCGAGGGTTCTTTAATTTTTTCCATAAAAGGGTAAACAATCAACATCAACTTGTGCTTCATAGTTTTCTTGTCCAACCTATTCAATGTGGGGTACTTGTCTAGGATTATTCTCCCAAGTTCCATGTCGCTAAACTCTTCACCGGGATCTTCTCTTGGAGCCGGGATGAAATATAGTTGCTTCCAACAAGGATCAATATCTTCAATCGGAATGGGAGTTTTATTCCTACCAAGCATATGACGACATGGAAGTCCGATAGTCTTCATTATCCTACACTTACAAGGAGTGCTCGGGTCGTTATACTTTTGATACAACTTGAGATATTTCATTATAAAACATATTGCCCAATGCGAGACGTTGCAATGTATACCAACAAGAAACCAAGTATACTCCTTAAACTCCTTCAACTTCCGGTACCTACTTTCTTCGAATTGCTTTCTTATCTTGTTGATATCATTATCAGTGTACTCATGGATAGCATGTTGCACCGTTACAATCCCATTTTGACTCGTGAAAAATAGACATTTTAGTCTCCCTTGAGCTTTCTCTACCATACTTGTGGACTCAAGTTTGAAATGTTTATGGTCGTACGTAAAAACATACACAAACCTCTCTTATGTGGCGTCAACCATGGTATCTTGCAATATGCCACTACTTTGGGGTAATTAGTGCCCCAATCATCCTCGAACTCCTTCAAATTTATTTCATATCTTTCCACACTCATCGACCAAAAAACCTTATCCCACGCTTTCATGAATAACCCAAACTTGATCTCACATTCTTTCCATTCTTCGTCTTCTTTATTTTTCTTTTTCTCTTTCTCCTCTTTAGTTAGTTTACTAAGACATTCATCTTCCTCCTTTTCACGTTTAATACCTTTCTTTTCCTTTGGCTTTTGGATATGATTCCTTCAATTCTTTCTAAGATTGCATTGTATCAAGTGCAAAGAAAATTTTGTGCATTGGGAAAAACTATCCTCACGACGTTCATTATTTCTTGATCATTGTCGGTCACTACCACCCGGGAGTCTCATCTTCGTGGTAGAGAAGTTTCAAAGTTTCCAATGCCCAAATATAGCTATCATCCTTCTCACGATCCATAAAACACCATGCCACCGTGAAAGATTGCTTATCCGAGGTTTGTCCTATAATATTTAACAAAGGAATGTTGTACGTATTCTTCTTATAAGCACAATCCATGAACAACAATTGGTAAAAGCTTCGGGCCAATTGAATCATATCAGGATGCGCAAGAAAAATACGATCCACCTTCCCCTCCTATGACTCATGGTGTCTCACCGTGTAATTGTATGCCAACCATTGTGATTTTTCCAATACCTTTCTTCCATCCCATAAAATTCTTGTCATCCCTCTTGAATTTACTAAGGAGCTTGCATGGTTTAATTCCCCAACTTTTTCTTACTTGTTCGAACTCATGCGGTTTCAACTTGGAAGCTTGGGAGTGCCCAACAAAACTTTCCCTATCTTTATGGTTATGCAAACCAACATCAACTCTATTCATTCTACATATGTTATCGTTGTCTTTTTTCCTCCAAAAATTATCTTGAATGGGCATCCACACTTCTTTCACTTCGTCTTGTACACCCTAGTCGTCTTATTATCATACACATAACTCTTTCTCTTGTTACTTGCGTCCAGAGACCCACTACACTCGCGTACCATTTCAAACCGTGTATCTCTTTGTTGGGTGTTTTTCACTAGAACCCACATCTTCGCTTTTTCTTTCTCAACAATCCAATTGAATGCGTCGTCTTTTTCCTTCCGTTACAAATCATTAGCGTAATGTGAGGAAGTATCAGGACCCCTAACACTGTGATCTTGAGGCTAATCCGTCATCGGTACCAATACAATCTATAAAACATCACAAATTAGTTGATATGTACTACAATAGTCGGCAAGGTCGATATATATAAAACGACTAAAGAACAGCCGACACTTTCGAAGAATAAAATAGTGCCGACCAAACTACAGTCGGCAGGTTCAATGTATCCACAACAATGCCGGCTTAAGCATGTTTCAAATCACCTTTTTGAGGTGCAAAAATCTTATAGTCGGCAAGGTTCATATTTTTGACCTTGCCGACTAAAAACTGCTCATGAAAAGTCGTGGCGTTTGGCAAAACCTTTCTGGCGCTTACAGTCGGCAGGGTCGATAATCGTCGACCTTGCCGATACTGGGAAGCAAAAGTGAAAAAAAATCGATCATTTGCATGGAAAAATCACAATCTTCACCACGTAAGTTGTCTACTTGATCACTTCCATCTCCCTTTTCTTCTTCTTGGTCATTAGATTCCACATTTGCCTCAAGACCTTCATCACTTAAATATCCATCTTGAATTTGAGGAAAATAAAAGTGAGGATCATGCATATAATCCATTTGATCATGATTTTGTAGATCGATCATATATAAGATCACATCTCATCTGTTGGAGGATACCCCCCCCCCCCCCCCCCCCCCCCCCCCCCCCCCCCCACACACACACACACACACTTCAAAATCAGGATTAGAATCACTCAACTCACAAATATCTTAAAAACCCTAACTCCCTCCCTCCCCCCACCCATCCTATACTACTTCATTCTATTTATTACTCTTAATCATTTCCAAATCCACTCATATAAATCAACTAACTAATCCAACTAATCTAATCATTTCAATTAAATTAGTGTTAACATCGCATGGGCAATTTAGCCATTTAGAAAATACATGGTTAAGGAGTGACTTCTTTTACTTCAAAATGACCTAGTTTTTGTCTCATTAGGTATACCCCCAATTAATCTGGGTACACCCCAATTTGGCCAGGTAAAAATACCAGTTCCATATGTAGATTGCAATAAAAAGAAGAACAAAATGTCTGGAAGGGGACGAATGAAGTTATGAAAGTAGTTAATATCATTTCCCTTCGTATATCTATATTTTTGAAATATTTGATCTTCCTTTAAGGTGTTTAATTACCATTACATTTAGGAAGGTGTTTAAAGCATCATTAATTAAGGAAAGAATAAGCTACCATATTTCAGAAAAGAAAGAGTTATAACCGGTTAGTAAGATTTGTTTCGATTTAAATGAAGAATAGTCTGGGAATATAAGATGTTAACTCAAATTTGTTAAAAACCGTCAATAGATGATAGAAAAATGTCTATTTCTTATTGGTCCCTCGTGACCACTTCGAAATTTCCCCCATCAGACAAAACATATACTAGTACATTCTACTTCTCAAGAAAACGAGGACATCTACTCACCTGATTGAATGAAATCTCCCAAGGAATAAGTGATGATATACTCCGAAGGAATTTGACTACTCCAAGCAACCCTCAGGGAAGAATTTTCCCCAGGACCTGAATTGCCAGACTCCCCTTAATATAACGTAGATAATGCGTAATCACCGCCCCATGGCATCCATCCTTGAGGAGCAATTATAGATTCCAAGTGACAATCAAGAAGACAGTTCTCGAGTATTCTTTCCACGGTCTACCCAAATAGGTAACATGAATTAGATATTCAAGGGATCTTCATTTGTCTAGCTAACATGAATTTTTCTGCATGTCACAAAACCAAAACTAAACCAACAAAACAAAAAAAGAACATTATTTTTGATTATAGTTTGTTGTTCAGTATCAGAATTTGTTGATTTCATAAAAATAACTTTTTTTCAGAATTCGCAACAAAATTTTGTAAAGAAGAAAATAAAATCGACTTACCGACGGTGGCGGTGTTATAAGTGGAGACTCCTGGCCGCCTAACATTCATAGAACCTGCAATCACATTTTTACCCATACCATCTCCCCAAAATACTACATTTCTCTTCTTCAATGGAATTCTAACAGTTTCATTATAAACACCTTCTTTAATCTTGATCACAAATCTGCTCACTCCTCTTTCATAATACGGTGCCGCGAAAACTGCATCCTGCATTGTAATACTCTGTATTTTTAGCTATTGTTTCGGGTCGGGTTATACCCCGATTAGTTAACCTTGTGGCTTAGTTTGTTATCCCTTAGCCTTAAGCTTGGTTTGGTAATGTTGTGGCTTTTGTAAAAGCACTTTTATGTTGTGTTGTGTTGTGTAAGAAAAGCAGTTAAATATTTGGTAAACTATATACTAAAAGCTAAAGCTAATTAAAAAAATGACCACATTGTGTTTGGTAAAATATAGATTCACTTATTGTAGTTGTAACAAATGACAACAACAGACATAATCTTATGTAATTGCAGATAAAAGAAATATCATACTGAAATCAAATATTTATTTAATATTGGCTCTTATTTTTTTTATTTTTGATAATTTCTCTTTTGCGAAGGAGATGAAGGCCTAGCAATCACTACAAGCGTGTATATATACACATGAAAGTGTAGAATGAAAATCAAGAATATATACAAATCATTTATGAATATAAAAGATTTTTTATTGGAATGGAATATAAAATATAATTTGAAATGAAAAATAATAATCCTTAAAAAATATGATATAAATTGAAAGTAATAATCTTTGACTAACATGATATGGAGAATAAGAAATTGAATGTCAAAAATCCAAGAGTAATTTTGGTCATTTATAGAATATAGTAGGGATATAAAAGAAAAACTATGTATTAAAAATAGGTGGGACCAAAGTTTATGCTTTTAGAGCTTTTAAAAGCTCCTCCCCTCAGCTTTTAAAAATTGGAGAATTTTGGAAGTGCTTTGAGTGAAAAGCACTTTGAAAATATTTTACCAAACACCAATATGAAAAATAATTACTATATATAAATTTTGAGAGTGCTTTTTGGAAAGGAAAAAACATTACCAAACCAAGCCTTACAGAGGGTTAGTAAAATGTGGAGTTTCCAAATCTACTGTTAGTCCATAGAAATTTTCAGAGAGTCTCAGAACGTCTCTTGTTATTGGTTAGAGATTTTTTTTAAGTCATTTAAATTCTATGAAATTCCATGTTATTGGATTAGGATTTCACAAGAGTCACTCCAACAATCTTGTTATTCGAAAGAAAATTGAAAGTCATTGATTTGTGTTTTTCAGAGATTTGGAGAGACTTTTTTTGAAAAATATGCATGGTTGAAATATCTTCCTAAGAGGTGATATATATGTTGGGAGACTTGGAAATATGGGGAATACTGTTTTTGAGAGCATGACCAAAAAAATTTCTACTTTTTTGTTTATGTTGATGACCAAAGAATGGCCCATTTACAATGAGAAGATGCTAACCAGTGGCGAATATATCAAATAAAATGTGGGATGAATGCAATAAATAAAATAAAAACTTATGCATAAGACAACATTGAGATTTATTTTGACTATGACACATATTTTACAAGGTATTCATGGTACTTTTGTTAACATTATAACGTACATAATAAAACAAATGGGATTTGAAAAGAGACTTTTTGATTTGTAGAGAGAAAAAACGGTGAAATTTATTTTGACAGTGAACACATATTTTACTATGTATTCATGGTAGTTTATTAACATTATAATGTGCATAATAAGATAAATCAGTAGATGTTTTGAATTTTTAATTAGATAGTGTACTTTTTATTTCTCTAAAGATCACAAAGACTCTTTTCAAATCTCATATTTTTGTCTCTACAAGTCACAAAGACTCACTAGAATACTCTAAGGTTGTGTTTGATGACAGGGAAAGGAAACATTTCCATGGAATCCCGTTCCATGGAATCGGTTTCCTTGAGGAAATAAAGGAAAGACTTTCCATGTAATTAAGTTTAAATCATACAGTAGACCACACTTTTTTTTTACAATTCCACGGAAATAGGTTTTTGACCAAACGACGGAAAACACGTTGTTTCCATAGAAAGATGGCTAATTCCATGGAAATAACTCCTATCAAACACAACCTAATAGAATCACTATAAATCTGTATATATTCATAGAATCTCCGGGAGTCCCTCAAATAAAAAATCTATGAAAGTTTATAGAAATCTTATTGGACTACCACCCTGTTAGCCTAGATGGGTGGATTAAACTAGAAAGATTACAATTTAGGGTGGAAATAGAATAATCAATAATAAATAAAATTAAGGGAAGATGAAAAGATAAATAAAATAGTTAAGAAAAATAATAGTAAGAAATAATTTTAGATTTGGAAAAGAATGAGAAGGAGAAAGAAATGGAGCTAGAGTTTTTAGAGAAAAAGGCTATGGATAATTCCGAGGAGATTGTAGCTAATTAAAGGTAGAATGTGAAACCCTTTCTCTTTTGATGTTTTTCTTTAGGTGTTTAATTTATACGATTTTCTATTGTTATGTTCAGTAAATTATTCGTTCAATTAAATATCTTTGATTTGTGATCAGGCTTCTGTTATTGATATATAACACAATTGGGTATCATTTCTAAAAATTTAAGAATAATCCACCGTAAATTCACCGTTGAATGTTTGTATCAATATGAGTGATGATTTCTGAAAATTCTAGACAGATTCGCTTTATCAAGTTTTTGATTGATTAAGGTACCCTTAATGATTTTAGAATGAATTGTACTCTTAACAAAAGTTGTATAAATATATGATATCTTTCATTTTGATTTTGGTTTGCTCAATTTCAAGTTGATATGAATTTATCATGAATTGTTTGGTAATTCCATGTAATTTGCCAAGTTTTTAGGTTGTCATTATAAATTCAATATCTTTTTTTGAACCGTTGGTTTACTATGAATTTTCGATTGAATAATATGGATTTATGTATGTCCCTGTCAAGTTTGAAAATGATCAGATGAAGTTATTACCATAAAACATATGATATTATATGTCTGCAGTTAACTTGTTTGCATAAATGGTTGAAAGAAATTCATGTTAGTAAGCCATGGTTGCTTATGTTGTTTGTAAAAATGATTTATAAAAAGAAATTAGTTCATATTTTTAACGTTAGATGCATTATGGTTTAATGATAACGGCGGGTAATGATCCCCTAGAGTTAAATGGGTAACGATCCTCATGGGAAGTTGTGTTTTCTCGACCATCGATGGCGGTTGTCCGTGCCGATAAACGATAGATGGTGTACGAACCAAGGTTTTCGTACCGTGAATGAAACGGGTAATGATCCTCGAGAGAAGATGGGTATGATCCCCATAGAAACTTTTGTTCCTGACCATCGATGGAGGTTGTCCGTGCCGATAAACGATAGGTCAGTATACGAACCAAGGTTTTCGTACACTGAACTCAAGGTTTATTGGTGAGATGTGCGAAATATAATTCATTGAATTGTTTAAAATAATATTGTTACCGTGAATTTTTGAGTTGATCCTAAATGTATGATTTTTTAATAGTAATATTAATGTTGTGAACTCATAGACTGAATTTTAGATTGGATAATTCTTCGAAAATATTGTTGGTATTGTGATTCTTGAATATATCATTGATTCTTTGAAGTTGTGATGTATTATTTTTATATGTTTTTCCTTGACAAAATGAATATGTTTGCAAGTCCTTAGAGAATTGGGAATGCATTCTACTGAGCTGTCATCTTACCCCAATTGACATCCTTGCAGATTTATTAGAGTTGCGCAGAGGAAGCTAGAAATGAGTGGCTTAGTGATTGCGTTGTTTTCTTGTAATTGTTTGAAATGTAAATTTGAACTGGAATGTTGTTAAAGATTTTTTTAGTAAATTTAAATTCATAAACTCATATTTCATAAATCTTTATATAAAAATTTAAGTAAGAGAAATATATATGCATAAGTCTCTTTCCGACCCGTAACGCTTCTAGTTCGGATCTCCATATGGGTTTGACCCTGATCCGAAACTCGGGGTATTACAAGTTGGTATCAGATCTCTAGGCTTTAGATCTTGAATGGGACCATAAATAAATTGTTTCCTATGTTGTTATGCATGCTTGTCTGATTTGATTGTTTTATTACTTGCTTCATCATATTAGTTGACTTTGTGTAATTCATGTGAATTGTTAATTTTGCGCTGGATTGAACTGTCGTGTTTTTTACTATATTATTTATACTATGTGAATATTTAGGTTTATATGTTTCTAAATTTCGGGACGAAATTTCTTTTAAGGGTGGTAGAATGTAATACCCTGTATTTTAGCTATTGTTTTGGGTCGAGTTTGGATTAGTTAACCTTGTAGCTTAGTTTGTTGTCCCTTAGACTTAGCCTAGATGGGTGGACTGAACTAGAAAGACTACAATTTAGGGTAATAAATAAAATTAAGGGAAAATAAAATAGTTAAGACAAATAACAGTAAGAAATAATTTTAGATTTGGAAAAGAATGAGAAGGAGAAAGAGATAGAGCTAGAGTTTTTAGAGAAAAAGGCTATGGATAATATAGAGGAGATTGTAACTAATTAAAGGTATAATGTGAAACCCTTTCTCTTTTGATGTTTTTCTTTAGGTGTTTAATTTATATGATTTTCTATTGTTATGTTCAGTAAATTATTCGTTCACTATCTTTGATTTGTGATCAGGCTTCTGTTATCGATATATAACATAATTGGGTATCATTGGTAAAAATTTAAGAATAATCCAAAGTAAATTCACCATTGAATGTTTGTATCAATATGGATGATGATTTCTAAAAATTCTAGACGGATTCGCTTTATCATGTTTCTGAAAATATTAGAATGAATTGGACTCTTAACAAAATTTGTAGAAATATATGATATCTGTCATTTTGAATTGGTTTGCTCAATTTCAAGTTGATTTGAATTTATCATAAATATTTTGGTAATGGCATGTAATCTGCCAAGTTTTTAGGTTGTCGTTATAAATTCAATATCTTTTTTTTGAACCGTTGGTTTACTGTGAATTTTCGATATATTGAATATTTTGGATTTATGTATGTCTTTGTCGATTTTGAAAATGATCAGATAAAGTTACCACCATAAAACATATGATATTATATGTTTGCAGTTAACTTGTTTGCATACATGTATGAAAGAAATTCATGTTAGTAATCCATGGTTGCTTATGTTCATGTTTTTATCTTTATATGAAATATGGTTTCATGCTAACGTCGGTTAATGATCCCCGAGAGTTAAATGGGTAATGATCCCCATGGAACTTGTGTTTTCCCGACCATCGATGGCGGCTGTCCGTGCCGATAAACGATAGGTGGTGTACGAACCAAGATTTTCGTACTGTGAATGAAACGGGTAATGATACCCAAGAGCAGGTGGGTATGATCCCCATAGGAACTTTTGTTTCTGACCATCGATGGAGGCTGAAAAAGCGGGGGTCTAACAACACCACCCAATATTTCGCTTAGCAATCTGTATGGACTAACTTCAACATACTTTTAAGAGAATCAACAATAATCAATATATTAAAAATATATTAACGAGTTAGATTATCTCAATCTCTCAATTTGATCGATACTCAAGAAAATATAAATCTACGGGTCGTTATCAAATACTTAGAGAGATAACTTGGATGGTACCAAAGACCAATATCCAAGTGTCAATCAGTTTAAATCAACAACCAAGAGGTCGGATATTGTAATTGATTGAACCTAATGCACAACCTGTATTATTTCAATTATAAAGATAAATAATATAATGCGGAAATAGAAATAACACAGACACCAGAATTTTGTTAACGAGGAAACCGCAAATTCAGAAAAATCCCGGGATTTAGCCCAGATTGAACGCACACTGTATTAAGACGCTACATACACTAGCCTACTCCAAGCTAACTTCGGACTGGACTATAGTTGAACCCCAATCAATATCACACTGATCCAAAGTACAGTTGCGCTCCCTACATCTCTGATCTCAGCAGGATACTAGGCACTTGATTCCCTTAGCTGATCTCACCCACAACTAAGAGTTGCTACGACCCGAAGTCGAATACTTGATATAAATAAATCTGTCTCACACAGAAAAGTCTATAGAAAGGATAAATCTGTCTTCCACAGATAAAGGTTTTTGTTCCGTCTTTTGATAAATCAAGGTGAACAGGAACCAATTGATAATACGGTCTTATATTCCCGAAGAAACCTAGAGTTATCAATCACCTCACAACAATCTTAATCGTATGGTAGTGAAACAAGATGTTGCGGAATCACAAACAATGAGACGAAGATGTTTGTGATTACTTTTATATCATTCCTATTGGAGATATCAATATCAAGCCAATCTATGTGATTGTACTCGTACGATAGAAGATGAAAGATCAGATCACACAACTACGAGAAAGTAGTATCGGTCTGGCTTCACAATCCCAATGAAGTCTTTAAGTCGTTAACCTGGTTTTTAAGAAGAAACCAAAGGTTAAAGGAGAATCGACTCTAGTAAAACCAACTAGTATCACACGTAAGGTGCGGGGATTAGTTTTGCACAGTTGCTAGAGTTCTCATTGTATAGTCTTTCAAATCAGGGTTTGCAATCAATGTTAACTTAGTAACAAAGCATTCAATATTCACCGTTGGATGAAAACCTGATTAGATTCAAGATAATATCTTCCAACTGTTAGATCGAAAACTTAGCTTGTTACACACAAAAGAAATGCAAGTTTCTAGGTTTGTGTAACCGTACCCAAACATGTACATTTGTTGGTTCAACAATAGTTAACCAAATGTTATCCATATGATTACTTTCATATCAACCATATTCTTGTGCACCATAACTAGTTCAAATGACTCAAATGAAATAGTTAGAGAGTTATTCAATTGCAAGGAAATTTTATGTAACTACACAAGACACAATTGAAGCAAATACGATTTGATTCACTTGAATCAGTTCATGAACTTTATAGACACGGTTTGCAAAATGCATTCCTTAGTATTTATAAGTATAAGTTCACAAACAATCGTCTTTAGATATAACCTAACTCAAGTTTGTAGACTAGGTTCGCGGACTTAAGTTCCCGGAAGGAGTTCACAAACTCCAGCAGATATTCTCGGGATGAGAACTTCCGTCAGTTCGCGGACTGGGTTCGCGGACTGAGTTCACGGCTCTAGTTCCGGTTTTCCTGATCAACAAATTCGCAAACTTTGGTTCAAGGAATAAGGTATTATACATATATGTGTTTCCACAACAATGCTTATATCCACCATTGGTTATATAATCTAAACTCTCATTTCAATCATTGAAACATTCCTAGAGGACGTTATATAGTTGTTATTCACAAACCATTTCTCGTCAAAACAATTTTCAAAGTGATTGAAACATAACATGACTTTCATCACTAGGTAAAGATAAACTTGTTTGAAGCAAAAGCTTACCAACACATATTTCGAGATATAGATATGCGAAATATACTTGGCTCGAAATACCAAATGTGTATAATCAAAGTCTATATAGAAAAACGACTTTTGTCTCAAAGTAGGAGATAGAGTAGATAGAATTTTGAGTGATAGATAAGTTCAAGTCTCCACATACCTTTTTGTCGATAAAGTTCCACCAGTTCCTTGAGTAGTTCTTCGTCTTGTATAATGATTCTCCATGGAGTTCTTGAGTTCAACTACACTTTCTATCCTAGTCCGAGACTTAGCTATAGTAGACTAGAAATAAAGACTTATAGTTTTGATCACTAACATTGACAAACATGCTTGAGATAGCAACGCATGCGAGTTCGACCGAGAAATGCTCTAACAGTCTCCCCTTATGTCAATTTTAGTGACAAAACTATCAATACATATGGAATACAAAAAAGATAAAGAAACTTTAGTAGCTCCTATTCCACATGCCTAGTCTTCAACATTACTCGAAATATTCGTCAATTTCAAGTACTCCAATGATCCCAAAGGTTGTAAGTTCAGCATCACCGTTGTTGAAGATCCGTAGCTATAAGAATGAGAAAACAATGTTCTCAATCATTGTTATACAGTGTCATAGTATTGTGACACAGTATCAAAGTTCAATTGTATTACAACTTTGACAACAATACTATGGTGATATGTATCACTCCTCCTTAGTCAATACTCCATCTCACATGGAAACCACTCCCCCTTACATAATGAACTGAAAACCACATGTATTTGTAGTGTAAACTGCATATTAATTCTCCCCCTTTTTGTCAATAAAATTAGCAAAGGTACAAGAACGGGATCCTAATAAAATTTCGGAAAGAGACATTTCATGACTAAAAGAAATTACATACCAACTTGTTTAGATGCAATCATAAATCCGAAGATAAATGCATTCATCAAGGAGTTTATTAAGATACAAGATAACTCCTATAAAATTCCACATCCGCACTCCCCTCAAAATTTGGCAATTAAGCACAAGTTCAAAAGAACTCTCCCCCATTTGATGTCATTCCCGAACGAACAACAAGAGCGACCTTAATTTCGAAAGAAAAGAAGGATTTTATTGGGCACCAAAAACCATAAGAAAATGATTTTCTATATCCAAAAACTCAATCAAACTAATCACAAGTAAACCTATGATTAATTTAATCGGAATACACAATCAAATTAAACACAAGAGTGATCAATTTAATTGGAGATGCTCAACATAAGATAACTTATGTAGCTACGAATAAGTTAACCATAAGGAAATGATAAGCTTAACCGTTCATATACTCAACACAAGAAAACCTTATGGAGTATTGCAGTATACACATAAAATATGGATCAGGGAAGATCAATACTGCGTAATACACAAGGATTCATTCTATTTTCCATCACTATTTGCATAACGACAATCAATAGACATAATCCTTGCAAACAAAAGATTTTAACCTATCTTCCATCAAAAATTGACATAATAGGCTTAACTTTTGTATTTGTCAAAATTCCATTCATTATTTTATCAATACTTGAATATCGATTAACGAAAGACTTTACTTTTGACAAAGTATGGGACAATCAAAGTTCACGGACGTAAACACACATATCCCATAACACATTGCAATATATAAAATCATAAAGATTAATACTGCAATAATCATCTTCCAAACAACTTTAGAATTTAAACAAATAAACCTAAAAACATGAAGATGAAAACGTTGGACATAGCTATGTGAAAACACAATAATGGCTATTCCAAACTCTAGTTATTCTTCCAAATAAAACAAGAAAAAGAAGATTTACTAGGAAAATATCGAATCAGGTTTCTTTGACCACTTCATACCTTTGAAACGGACCATCAAAATAGGTATCACTGATATCCTTGATCTTCTTGAGATTTGAAACACCATGTTCAAGAGTTAGTTTTTCGGTCAATAATGCGAGCAAGATGACTAGCCTTAGCACAGTCAAGGATAACTTTCTTCTGGTTCCTGATTAAGATATTTTGCTTACCTAGGATTTTTGCTTGTCCATCAATAAGCTGGTTTATCTGCAGTTGAAGGTTAGCAAGTTCGTTCTTAACTTCATTCTGAACGAGAATTAAATCCTTGACAGATTCTCCAATCCAAGAGTTATATTCTTTTCTTTCAATCATCTTTTTCAGAACAAAATCTTAAGCTAAATCACATATTTTGAGGTCTTCCTCCATTGTAGGTTTTACTTCTTCTTTAGGATCAGTTTCCATAGAAATCCTTTCTGAAGATTAAAAACACATACATGATATATACATATATATATATGTTAAATAGTATACCCTAGATAGAAACCCTAGAGTTCCTTGAGGAGATATGGACGTTCGTGGACCAAACCGTACATTGGAACAAAAAGGATGGACCAAAGAGGGGAAACTGCATACGGTGTCACTTCCAATGCTCAACGAACAGATTAGAAAGGTCACTATGAAGAAATACTAAGAACTTACATTGTAAGATATCAAACATACAAACAGATGAAAATCAAATAAATACTTGAGAATCTCTCAAACATCATCCTTGTATCTCTCAAGTTAGATACGAGAATGAAACTTTCTACTAATCGGTAGCATAGGGAGACGTAATCTCACCATAAGCATTGAGAGAATAGTTGTAATTTCCACCTGGATATTTGATATTAGTATTTCTTGTCTTCCCTTGGCTGTTTCTAATTTTGGAGAAATTTGTCACAGCCCTTCTCGAAAGCTCAAGAAGAGGAACTTTCTGATTACTGAGTCTAGGACCTCTAGAGATTGGTTCTAGAGGATTTTCCGAAATGGGTCTCCAAACTGTAGACTTAGATTTACCAGAGTTGTTCTTATAAGCACAGGAAATGCTTTCATTAGAAGCACAAGATTTAATACCACTAGAATGCACATGTGTCTTGTGATGATTTCTAGGAAAGAGATCATTTTTATAAGTTTTCCGGTTTCCTGTGGGCATGAGGTTCATTGCAGTAGTCGACTTGACTATTTACTCCATTGACAGTGGAAAGAAGCAAATTATGAAGTTTAGCAATTTTTTTCCTCCTGGCAAAACAACGGATAACATAGTGATTCTTTTTCCCACAAAATGTACAGGTTCGTGGAGGAGAAGCAATAACTGGCACCTGTTTTAACTTCATAGCCATGTGAGAAGATTGTAAGTTATGTAAACTTTTCTTGACACAATCTTCTCTTGGAGGACATTTCTTCATGTAATGTAAGTCAAGATGATCAGTTTGTACAGAAGAATTTTTCCTTAAGACAGAGTTTTCCTTTTCCAAGGATCTGCATTGTTCATGGGCTAAAGTAAGAGATGCTTCTAGTTTCTCTTTTTCAACACGAAGTCTGTTAAAATCAGATGAATGCGTCTCGATCAAATGTTTTTCTCTAATTGAGTCTTCCTCGACAATATTATCAAGATCACTAATCTTTTCATGCTGTAGAGTAGTTTCTTGAAGAAGTTTTTCAATATTCTTAGAGAAGGACTCAATGATGTTATAGAGTTCATGCTCTCGATCAATTGACTTTTCAAATTCATCGATAAGATGATCATGATTCTGAAAATCAATAATCTCAGTAGAAGTTTTTGAGATTTTGGTGAGCTCCATTTCACCTTTTGCCATTGTGTATGAAAAAACGGGGGTCTAACAACACCAGCCAATATTTCGCTTAGCAATCTGTATGGACAAACTCGAATATACTTTTAAGAGAATCAACAAGACTCAATCAATTAAAATTATATCGACGAGTTTATATCTCTCTTCTTGATTTGATTTACTCAAGCAAGAACTGCGAGTTCTAATCAAATACAAGGAATAACTTGGATGGTACCAAAGACCAATATCCAAGGATCAATCAATAACCGAAGGTCGTATTTCCAATTGATTGATTCAAACGCACAACCTGTATTATTTCAATTATATAAACAAATATAATGCGGAAATAGAAATAACACAGACACCAGAAATTTTGTTAACGAGGAAACCGCAAATGCAGAAAAACCTCGGAACCTAGTCCAGATTGAACACACATTGTATTAAGCCGCTACAGACACTAGCCTACTCCAATCTAACTTCGGACTAGGCTGTAGTTGAACCCCAATCAGTCTCCCACTGACCCAAGGTACAGTTGTACTCTCTACGCCTCTGATCCTAGCAGGATACTACACACTTGATTCCCTTAGTTGATCTCACCAACAACTAAGAGTTGCTACGACCCAAAGTCGAAGACTTGACAATAAACAAATATGTCTCACACAGACAAGTCTATCAAAGGATCAATCTGTCTCCCAAAGATAAACCCTAAAAGGTTTTGTTCCGTCTTTTGATAATAATCAAGGTAAACAGGAACCAATTGATAATCCGGTATAATATTCCCGAAGAACAGCCTAGAGTTATCAATCACCTCACAACAATCTTAATCGTATGGTAGAACAAGATGTTGCGGAATCACAAACAATGAGACGAAGATGTTTGTGATTACTTTTTATATCTTTCCTATCGAAGATATCAATATCAATCCAATCAATCTGATTGTACTCGTACGATAGAAAATGCATGATCTGATCACACAACAACGATAAAAGTAGTATCGGTCTGGCTTCACAATCCCAATGGAGTCTTTAAGTCGTTAACCTGGTTTTAGAAGAAGAAAACCAAAGGTTAAAGGAGAAACGACTCTAGAACGCAAACTAGTATCACACGTAAGGTGTCGGGATTCGTTTTGCAAAATGCTAGATGTTCTCTTATATAGTATTTCAAATCAGGGTTTGCAATTAAGTTACCTTGATAACAAAGAAATCAATATATACCATTAGATGAAATCCTGATTTAGATTCAAGCTAATATTTCTCAACCGCTAGATCGAAAACTTAGCTTGTTACACACACTTTACAATGCACGCTTCTAGGTTTGTTAACCGTACCCAAACGTATGCACTTGTTGGTTCAACAATAGTTAACCAAATGGTTAGCCATATGAGCATTTCATATCAACCATGTTCTTCTTTACCATAACTAGTTCAAATGACTTCAAATGTACTAGTTAGAGAGTTGTTCAATTGCAAGGAAATCTCATGTACTACACAAGACATAATTGAAGCAAAGATGATTTGATTCACTTGAATCGGTTCATGAAATTTTATATCCACGGTTTGAAAACTGCATTCCTCAGTCTTTTTTAAGTTTAAGTTCAGAAATCATCTTCAGATATATAACCTTCTCAAGTTCGCAGACTAGGTTCGCGGACTTAAGTTACCGGGCAGAGTTTATAAACTCCAGCAGAAATTCTCGGGTATGAGAACTTCGCCGGTTCGCGGACTGGGTGCGCGGACTGAGTTCGCGGATTTAGTTTCACGCAAGTAGTTTGTCAACTCCAGCAGAAATTCTCGGGTTTGAGAACTTTGGAAGTTCATGGACTGAGTTTGCGGACTTGGCTCACGCTCCGATCCTCTTGATTAACAAAGTTCGCAAACTTTGGTTCAAGGAATATGACTTATACATAAATGTGTTTCCAAGACAATGATTATGTCCACCATTTGTTATGTAATCTAAACTCTCATTTCAATCATTGAAACATTCTTAGAGGACGTTATATAGTTGTTACACAATTTCTCGTCAAAGCAATTTTCAAGATGATTGAAACATATCATGACTTTCGTCACATGGTAAAGATAAACTTGGTTAAATAGGAAATCTTACCAACTCATATTTCGATATATATATAGGCGAGGTATACTCGGCTCGAAATGCCAAATGTGTATAATCAAAGTCTATATATATATTGCATACGACTTCTTGTCTCAAGGATTAGGAGATAGAGTAGATAGAATTTTGAGTGATAGATAAGTTCAAGTCTTCACATACCTTTTCGTCGAGATGTTCCACCGGTTCCTTGAGTAGTTCTTCTACTTGTATGATGAATCGCCATGAAGTCCTTGAGCTCAACTACACTTTCTATCCTAGTCCGATACTTAGCTATAATAGACTAGAAATCAAGACTTATAGTTTTGATCACTAACATTGACAAACATGCTTGAGATAGCAACGCATGCGAGTTCGACCGAGCAATGCTCTAACAGTGTCCAATGTCTCATTGGAGGAAGAGTGGTCAACACATGATGAAACAACTTTCCTACCTCGGGATTCAGAAGAATCAACTAAGGAGTAATCCTTTGAGGTATTCCCGAGACAATTTGCATAGTTGAAAGCTTTAGGAGGCATCTTGGTATGCGTAAGAGATTCTGTCCTCAGACTCAGATTGCTACAAACACATATTTGTAAGGTCTTAAACGTATTTGCCTGCTCTGATACCAATTGAAAAAGCGGGGGTCTAACAACACCACCCAATATTTCACTTAACAATCTGTATGGACTAACTCCAATATACTTTTAAGAGAATCAACAAGACTCAATCTATTAAAAATATTTAACGAGTTAGATTATCTCAATCTCTCAATTTGATCGATACTCAAGCAAATAGAAATCTGCGAGTCGTTATCAAATACTTAGAGAGATAACTTGGATGGTACCAAAGACCAATATCCAAGTGTCAATCAATTTAAATCAACAACCAAGAGGTCGGATATTCTAATTGATTGAATCTAACGCACAACCTGTATTATTTCAATTATAAAAATAACACAGATACCAGAATTTTGTTAACGAGGAAACCTCAAATGCAGAAAAACCCCGGGACCTAGTCCAGATTGAACACACATTATATTAAGACGCTACAGATACTAGCCTACTCCAAGCTAACTTCGAACTGGACTGTAGTTGAACCCCAATCAATCTCACACTGATCCAAGGTACAGTTGCGCTCCCTACGTCTCTGATCCCAGCAGGATACTACGCACTCGATTCCCTTAGCTGATCTCACCCACAACTAAGAGTTGTTACGACCCAAAGTCGAAGACTTGATATAAACAAATCTTTCTCACACAGACAAGTCTATAGAAAGGATAAATCTGTCTCCCACAGATAAACCCAACAGGTTTTTGTTCCGTCTTTTGATAAATCAAGGTGAACATGAACCAATTGATAATCCGGTCTTATATTCCCGAAGAACAGCCTAGAATTATCAATCACCTCACAACAATCTTAATCGTATGGTAGCAAAACAAGATGTTGCGGAATCACAAACCATGAGACGAAGATGTTTGTGATTAGTTTTATATCTTGCCTATCGGAGATATCAATCTCAAGCCAATCTATGCGATTGAAAAAATATGCATTGTGATTGTTGATTGAAATGCGAGTGCATGCCGTGTATGTTCAGGCAAAGTGGCGCATTTATTAGCCTTTTAAGGCTCAGTTGAAATTTTCTTACATATAAAAGTAGATGTAAATATAATCAGGCATGTAAAGTCGGAAGGATGGTTGGCCTCCCAGTCTTGGACGGAGAGGCTCAGGTTTGACTCCCTCAGCCTTATATCTTTTTTCTTCAACACATTTTGGAGTATTTGGAGTATTTGTCTCAATGGCTGCACCAATTTTGATGCGAGTGAAGTAATAGCGGCAGGTAGAGTGAAGTACTCGTAGAACCCACAATTCTGTATTGGGTATTCCTTGTCACTTTCATATTTTTGAAGATTCTGCTAATTTTGGATTAGTTAGCAACCCACATTTTAGACTACAAATCTCTCTCCATTCTAAACAACAACAACCGAAGTGAGTGATCTCTACTATGTTTGTTTACATCTACTACAAATCTCTCTGAGTTCATTGTCTGTCTCTTAGCTTGATTATAATTTTGAATGCCAATGCCAATGGCAATGGCGATCTCAAATTTCTTATTTCTTCTCATTCTACTGGTGACTCGGGTAATATACATTACCCAGTCCATTTCAAGAGTTGATTTACTGATCAACTATAACATTCTCTGTCTCTTGTTTGTTTATTAGGCCAACGGATTTGATATTTCACCGACATCAGCACCAGCAGCATCTCCATTGCCAGGATGTGACGATTGCAGTACAATAGACTTCCCACCACCGACTCCATCTTCACCTTTGAAGAATATCGTTGTGATGGTTTTGGTCCCAGTAGCTGTCTTTGCATACCTTGCCATCATCATATATTTTGTTCATTTCTGGAGACAGCATGCCTTGATTCTCCAGCAGCAGTAAGACCTAGTGAAGATGCATAGTGGTAGTGAAGTAAAGACTACACACATTGTGTTACCTACTTACATTACATGGCAGAATAAAGTTTTAGGTTCTATTACCAATGTGCAATAGAATATCCACATCTACAGCTTGAAGTTGCAAAAAATTCTTATCATACCAGCTGCATTATGCATGACGGGGTATTCTAGAATCTTAGGCACAGATTTCATTTCTGATAATACATTACTAGAATTTTCTATCAGGTATATGCTCTCTATCAACGTGTACCAATTTAAAGGCCAGGCTTTGGGAGTTGAAACAAATTATCCACAACCCAAACCGAACCAATAAGCAAGTACTAACTTAATCATAAACAAGGCATCTCAAATCTGTCTACATCGAGACTTTGTAGCAGCAATAAAACAGATTAAGAGGAAAGAAAATTGCCTTGCTTCTTCAGCTTTTGAATTCTGATGGAGCGCAGTTATTCTCCACGATTAAAACCATCTCAAGCTGAAAATTTAGGAGAACCTTGTCAGTAATGGATACTTAGCACCAAAGTAACAGTACCAATCATGACGAGAAAAGCTCAAAATAGAATTAGGCAGATGCAGTGACCAATGACCATTCTAACACGGCAACAGCATATGGAATGTTTTATTTGCACAAAGTAATTTACATATAGAAACAATCCAGTGTCTTTCTCTCGTCGTTGGCTTTAACTTTTGCTATTTCCTTCATCTTCTCAACCTGCACATATTACCTATGTCACATGCTCCAGTTATCACTGACATACTCATTGTTGACATGCTTTAGAAAGAAGAGTTATAATTTTTAAGAGTGTGGCGCTTACTCAAACCTGTTAAAGCCCAAACTACCATAACTATGTTGTACTATATGTCATTTAATGTTATTCTGCATATTTTACATCACATTCTTGGTAAATTGCCTGACTGGCAAAAAGATAGGTCTTGAACATATTAAAACTTGACAGAATTCCACTACCTTGCGTCTAGCAATATCCTAGCCGATTTCTCTAGGCCTCCACTCATCAGCTTCTTGATCAGCCTGGTCGAACCTTTCACGCTACTAAAATAAAAAAGACAGCAAATTAATCACTTCCCTCAGTGTTCAACAAGCGAGTGAATGCTCAGAAAACTGATCAGGTTGGTATCAAAGACATTATTCACCTTAGTTAGCTTTTCAGCAACTCGTTTCCTCTTTTTCTTCCTCCAACGTTTATTTTCTATTACATTTTTGTATCTTGTTCGCTAATCGAACTGCCACGAACTTCTCCTCCCACTGACTTGTTTGACTACTAAAAGTCCCCAAAGGTTCAATTTAACTTTTCAAATTTAAGAGCAAAGAGTTTGCAGCTTCAACAGACAATAATTCCTGCACCTCCGAATTTGCTGATTTCTCTTTGATTACTTGAGAAATCTTAATAACGGATGGATCAAGGTTTGCATTATCGACCTCCCCAGCAGACTCACTACTTCCTTTACACAAAAGATTAGAATAGCCTCCAATTCTTTTTGCCTGTTGGATATTGCAAATAAATTCATTAGCAGGATAAGAAAAGGCATCGCGGAACATATTGTTACAAAGCATAACCAAATATACATACATTGCTTTGGCTAAATGAGCAGTTTCCTGTAATTTCTTCAAATGAATGTGTACATTCTCCGCCTTCCAAAACGAACTATCTAGCAACGGATCTGGTGGTAGTGGTACGACCGCGAACCAAGGTGCCCTAGGTGGTGGAAATCGCATTGAATTCATCTGCATAGGCTGCACTTCACTAACAGTGTAAAACAACCTGTATCATTAACATTTTGCAGTGGCGGAACCAGGATTGAAAACTAGGAGGGGCTTGGAAAAAATTTATGCGCACTCGTAAAAAAAAAATTGTGATGCAAAAAATAGAAAAAAGTTACCTACTAAACGAACATACGGAGTTCTAATAGCAAAATCGTATATCATGTCTCGTTTTGACACTTTTCAAGGGCTGACTAGTGTTTCTAGCATATATGTGCAGCAGCTCCTGATAACAATAAAATGAGATTAATCCCAAAGTACTGGCGAAAGAACCATGCTCGGCTCCTGAAAACAATAGAATTAGATTAATCCCAAAATAATAGCGAAAGAACCATAATCAGTACAATGGCTACCCCAAAACAAGATACAAGTATACCTGAAATGGCCTTGCCGTCATTGTAATGTAATGCTAATAACAAGAAATTATGTAAAAAAGGGCCTTCAGTTTCATTTTCATATATAACAAATAAAATGTACAAAATGTTTGCAGTTTGTGAAATACACATTTAACCAGTTAAATCAACAAAAATTATTATCACAATACTCGTCATCAGTTTGTGCAAATGCCCCCAACCCATGAGTTGAGAACCTTGTCACAAATAGGATACTAGTAACATTTTGTGATAACACTGTCACAAACAGGACGCCGATAGCATTTGCGCGCTTTATTCGGTTCAGCAGAATGACTTTTCCAGTTCATGAAAGTAACTGTTTACTGAGAGGCCTTCTCATGAATTTCACCCCAAGGTGAGCAACAACAGATAGCGACCGAATGGGAGCTCTGGCACCTTGACTTAATGGACGTGACATCTATCCCATCAGTAGTATTATATTCTCATAAGCTGTAACTTGTGTTGGCAGAAACCCTTCCCTAGACATTTTCACCATAAATGAAAGGTGGAGATATTTCCAAGTAGAAGTTGGCTGCCAAGAAAAGATCCATACTCTAACTTGGTATACAAAAGTTGGCTAACTACGTGTACCCCAAGAAAGAAACTAAATTATGCCTTTAAGAATGAAAAACCACATACATGCTAAACTTTAAAACGCTCATTATAGATTTCATGTACCTATTTATGAAGAGTTACTGCCTAAAGGAGCAAGAATGCATTCCATACATGGTTGAAAGACCTATCAAGAAAGGAGATCATTGATAAAATTGACATTACAGTGCAAGAAAAGATTAAAATATATAGGCACAATTAGAGAGATCAGAGAGATCATGAAGGCTCACAGAGATCTTGAAGTCAACTAAAACAAAATCACCACACCACTTCCATTCAGTTACCAATGGTCAATTCCCATCAAGGAATCAACTAACTTGCCTAACCTGATAACCAAAGATTCATAGTTAACATCAAAGATTAAACCTAAAACAGTAACATTTTCAATTTTACAAACCCTAAAACTAAATTATAATATAACCTAATTGAAGAAAAATCCATGCCCTTCTCAATGAAATTAAGCGAGTAGTTGTACATAAATGAATTTGGGCGATCATTTACTACCTCAAGAAAAAAATTTCCCTTGAATCACCTCTGACTTAAGCCAGGGGAAGTCTGTGCATCCCCTAACTTATTTATAAGTCAATTTGCACACATCGATTTATACTTGCAATATCGAGTTCTAAGAAATGGTTCTCTTACGCATATCCTCAACAATATAAAAACCAATCGTAATACCCCTCCTTTTTTTTTGCTTCCCACAAACTCGATAAGGTCCGAAAAATACTTAGTGCCTGCAAATCAAGAAGTACCTGATTGTATTCAGTAAAGGAGAGGTGTTCCAGTCACTGACACCACTAATCAGAGGGCGTTGCAGGCTTGCAGTTGGGTCCGAGTCTGATTTTTGTTTGTGTCTTGAGATTAGATTTATTTACATGTTTGGATCCGACTCGATTCGAGTTAAATGTTTCATTTTATTTATTTATTTTGCCTGTGTCTGACTCGGCTTATACAGTAGAGTAGACCCAGAAACGCATGACATTTGATTGAATAAAAGAGAGTCTAACACTTGGGGAGGCAACTGGACGGGAGTCTCCTTTACGAATTTGAGCAGTGCTGTCTCGACCGTGGTGGAGAATCTTTTCAGCTCAAGCGGTTTTTTCACTGTTAGATCACGCTAAAATCCAGATCTAATAGTTTTGAGTAGGGCTGCATAAAACCGAACCAAAACCATTAACCAAACCGAAATCGTTGCCTTTTTAACCGAAACGAACCGAACCGAGTTCCAATGGTTTATGTCTGGTTGTCAGTTTTAGAAAACCGACACACTCGGTTTCAGTAACGGTTCCAATACAAAACCGAACCGAAAAATGATGGTTAACCGATTATTACCAACCCTTGGATATTATTAATCATGTCTATTGAATCACAGGTCATATATATAAATTCACAAAACCCTAACAGTATTTACTTTTTCTATACGTATCTTCTCTTCCGCCTCTTCTCTGCGGACACCAACTTCTTACTTTTTATTGTTCGGAGATTCAATTTGATTGATTCAAGAGATTCACCTAAAACTAAAACCCATTTAAGAGAAAATTTTGTTGTTTCATGATCTTGTTCAGCAAAAGCGTCAACTACTACAACTTCCGATCTTGTTATCAACGATGCAAGGAACTCTTCTTCTTCTGCTACTGCTTCTAATTCAACATTTAGTTTAGAAGATAGGCTACGTTTAGGTAGCGATCCTTACAAAGAGAATAAAGAATTTTATTATTAGATGTTATGAATTTGGGACTAATAAAAATTCTATTGTTGGATCCATGGCTAATATTTTACTGGTACTGGTAATCTTATTTTCTTTCGAAGCTTTGATCTTTAATGCATAATTTTGAAATCTATGTCTTAATTGATTTTGGGCCACTCTCGTGCCAAAGTTGCTGATGGGTACTTTGTAAAAATGGAAAAAATTGTTCTGATAAATTGAGTTTTAATTTATTTGATTTTTCTTTTGTTAGATTGATCTACAATTATAGTGATTTTGAGTTGTGGGTTTTGTTTAGATTTTTCAATTGAAGCCATGGAGAACGCAACAGTACCTAGGGCTAGGGTTATTTTCAATTCCGTTCTATTTAGTTATTATATGTTTGATTTGATTTTGTTAATTAATAATTGAATTTCTTGAGAGTTAAAGAATTCAATTTGTTGTTAAATGAGAATGAACAATTATTCTGATCTTGCATGTTTAATTTGAATTTTTTAGTTTTAAATTTTAGTATGGCTTGCCAATCCAGGATTGGAGCTTAATTTGATTTTGCTTCTGTTGTTTCAATAGCTATATTGTTCTGTTCATTCTATTTTGTATCCTTTCCTGGTAGCTGAGATATGGATGCCCATAATTCCTGTGACTAAGCCGGTTAATCAAAAACCGAATGGTTTTATACCAAACCGAGTAGAAACCGAACCGAGTGAAACCGAATAAGCTTAATGGTTTCATTGGTTTTTAATATTGAAAACCGAGTATTATGGTTTCGATTTTGATTTTGCCAAAAACCGATAAAAACCGAATCATGTGCAGCCCTAGTTTTGAGTCCTTTAGAGAAAATGTTGGGACCGATCCTGAAAGTGGTGGGTCTTTCCTGAATGCAAATCCAACATTCAATTTGATGATCTAACGGTAAAAAAGCCACTTGAACAGGATAGCTACGAATTTATCGTTAACGGGCCATCTGCCCTCTTGCTCTTTATCAAGGAAAAATCCTCAACTTGATGTGGAGTAAGTTTTACCGATAATCCTGACGTCCTGTCCATTAAAGGAATTAACGACCAGGATTCGTACCATTTGGGTTCCCCTCCTTACAGAGGCGATCATGAGTCTTAAAGAGGGCCTTGTACGAAGGGCCTTTATATAGTTAATTTTTTCGCCGATAACATAGTGCACCATTAGAAAAACGTAATTTGTTATCAGCAACAAAGAAAAACCAAAATACGACGAAGAAAACCCGTTTTCCATTTTCACGAATCGAATTATATATTAAATTAAAAATTATACTCAATTTTAACATACGATAATAGAAAAATCTAATATTCTAATGTAACATGTGCGTTCTATATATAAATTCAAAGATAATGAGTGTTTACAGTATTAACTCTTAGCAGAAAGATTCATAATCAATTAAAAAACAGTTAGTTAGGTATTTAAATGGGGTTGCACAGTATAAAGCATTTTTTCATCTATAGCCGATAGATTCACACCTAACACCGTCGTCAAATTAGAAGTCTAGTGGTCGAGTCTTCCGCTAAATGCACGAGTGATCTAGGTTTAGAAACTCTCTTTTATTTTGGGCCTACACACAGAGCCGAGCCCACTGCGTCGGGATCTCTGAACACCCTCAGGACCGGCTCTGCCTTCTCATTGGTCTCCACAAGTCCATGGACAACTGCAATATATGCTACATACCTCATCCGCTATTTATTCTCTTCGTCGATCATCTCCTGAGCCAACAAACACACATGTAAGTAGTTGTCAAGTTTTTTCCTGATATAAATGCTGAACGTTGAACAATTACCAACACCAATTAGAGTGATAGACACGAGCTGATGTATCCCATCAATACATGTAATTTTAATATGGAAAGCTTGGTCTTTGACAAAAGAGGAAAAGTAGGACAGACCGACTAGAAACAATAGTTTCAACAATTGTCATTTAATGCATCACCAAATGGTTTCGAATCCAACTAATGGATTGGATTTGGGTGATACCGAATCCGCATCCGCACATCCGTTGCTCATCCCTATTCATCTGGAAGTTACTAATGGGCTTTCCCATGCAGAACATTACACCTTGGCTTGTTCTGAGTCTACCCAATAATTCAGTTGTGAAAAATACTAGAACCACCGTACTATATGAGTTCAATATTTTGAAGCCCCACCAAATGGATCATATATTGTCAACTCCATATTTTCATAAAATGATACTACTAGGCCCAAAATATCAATATTTCTTCAGATCTGGCCCATAATTAATTAAAATTAATTTTAATAATGGCAAAACTACCCTTTACTGTTTATACAAGAGGAATCCCAGAAGATTCTTTTCATTTCAGATTTCGTCTCTCTCTCTTCTCCAATGTTTTTATCTCTCGTTTCCGGTGAAAAAACCCTAGAAATCTCTTCATCGTCTCCAAATTTTATCGATCTTCATTTTTTCATTGATTTCATCTCCTTAATATCATATTTCGAAATTATTTGTAGATTTCTCATAATTTTAAGCTCAAATTCATTTAGATTTTCCTTCATTTTGTAATCTAAAAGCTAAATATTCCGTGAAAATGTCTGTAAAATTATCTCATAATGCAATTTATGCTATTCTTGGAGGCGATACAGACTTAAAACCTCTGGTTCGAGTATTTAGATATAAAATCTGTTGGTAAATCACAAGATCGACTTCGAGTACTTGTTTTCTGACTTGATTTCGCCTCAATTTGTTGTGTTAGTAAATCAATTGAATGAAAAAGCGTTCAATGGCGATATTCGTAACGGATCTGTGGTTCAATTGATTGAATACATGTGTAATACTATTCAGAAAGTAAGTTTCTCTGAGTTCCGATCTAATTTTAGGTTTGATTTCAATTTTTTAGTGTTACGAATCTTTGAAATGATTCTCAGTTCAGATTATTAGTAGGTTTAATCCAATACGGTGTTTGTTTTACGATTGTATTTTGTGTTGGATGTGGAATTGCTGCAGGGAAGGTAATACAAAGAGGCTCAGAAATTACTGGAAATGTTGTTTCTCCATTAACAGAGATAGTACACATCATATGTTCGAGAAAATGCCTGAATGAGTTCTTCTTCAGTATTTCAAGCTCATCTGATTCTTGTTGAGTCTCTGTGCAAGATGGTAACTATATCCTAACTAGTTTCATTCAGGCCAAGAAAGCATGTCTGGTACTTGTGGTGCAGAAGCTTGAAATTGTGTTTATATGAACCCATTTTTGATGAAATTGTGATGCTATAGCATGTGTATCTACTAGCTACACATGCTTTCTAGCATGTGTATCTTCTAGTTACACATGCTTTTAGGATGTTTATTTGCTGGTTCCACTTGCATTTTTGATGTGTATTTTTTGATTACACATGTATTTAGGGATAGGAGATTTCATTTGCTGGTAGATTCTTGTTTGAACTCTTGGTAATATCAAATTAACATTACAGTAGCAAATATTAGGGGAAAAATTATTTGACCATGGGAATCATTGTTGTTCATATTAAAATGTTAGCCTAACTCGTTTGGAAAATGAGATTCATTAATAACGGCACCACTTATTTTGGAAATCACACTGAATGTTCAACTAGCGGAGTGTACTCATTGCTTCTGACCAATGTTGTCATCCATTTCCATAAATCTCTTTAGATAACTAGGTTTGTTCTCAGAACAAGATGACTGATATTCTCAATATACCTGTAGTTGGTATTCTTGAAAGGGTTAAATTTGACAGAAATGCAATGTTGTTAAAAAAAGTCTCGCATTTTTATGACTATCGACTATTTGATTGGATTGTGATGAATTATAACACTTACTCATAAGCTTAACTGTAGACCAGATTTACTGTTGTTGTATCCCAGTTTACTGGCATGTTTCTTTGCTTAGCTAATTTCATTCCAGTGTTGTCTAAAGTTGAGTTGTATCTGAGAATCGTGTTCCTTGAACAGGGAACTTTTTGATCCAGAACTGCATTACTATTGCAGTACCTGCAAATCTGTTATCTTCTTATGGAAGTATATGACAGAAGTTCATGAGCAAGAGTCTGTTCCAGAATTCAAACTGGGATTATAACAGTTACATGACACAAGATTCGGCTAAAGTTATACATTGCTCATGCACAGGTCCATTTTGCTATCCTCAGTTAGTAGCGTTCTCTAACTTTTTTGGGCTGCTGCCTGCTTTGTGTATAATACATTTGCAATGAACTGCCAATCAATATTCAAACTGGTATTTTCAGAATCGATACTCTCAGGTCACTGGGAGATTTTTTGTTAGTCGACCTAGATGCTAAGTTTAATTAGTCATTGAGAATCAGGTCGATTGATCACATTCTTCTGTCACAAACATTCAACCATTTACTGACAACCCGGAGAGAAAAGGAAATTGTAGTTAAGAAGTCGAATTGACACCAGAGAACGGTTCTCTTGCTTACTTAAGGTGGTTTTGACATTGTTATTGGTTTCACAAAGAAGGTTGAAGCACACATAGGTTTACTAGTCGTGAAAGCTCTAATAGATACATACTTAATATCATATGCTTAATACATACTCAATGAACATACATTTTTATTGTTCATTCTGATCCTTAGCAGATATTCTTTGCCTGTCATATTGCACCTTCGCTACATTTAACTTTATTATCATATCAATGCCTGTAGTGTATAAGTATATCTATAAGTCAAGCAGATGTGTATCTTTTTGCATATGAACAAGTTAAGTAGATGTGTATCTATAAGTTACACATCTAATTAGCATGTGTAACCTTTACTTACACATACTTCGCTTTAGGTAACTTAGGCTTGCAAGTTCATGATAAATCGCATATTCCATATGCAGGTGTAACTCCTAGTTACACTGGTCATATGCATGTGTAACTGAAAGTTACACAATCCAGATGCATGTGTATCTCCTAGTTACACATGTTATATGCATGCGTAACTCTCAGTTACACAATTCATATGCATGTGTAACTGCTAGCTACACTAGTCAGATGCTTGTGAAACTGAATATACAGTGTTGTATGTACTGTTCATTTTAATCGTGTAAATACTGATTGCTTGTTGTTATATTTCAGGTTTCAGATAACTTCATAAAAGCTAATTGCTTAAACGTGGCAACAGTCTCGCTGGAACTGAAGTTGACGCTGAATACACAAGTCAGATGCATGTGTAACTCTTAGTTACACTAGATAGACACATATGTAACTCTCAGTTACACTAAACAAATGCGCTACTTACACATGCTAAAAAATTATTGTAAATGAATATTAAAGTAATAATTGTATATACAAGTGTAACTTTGCATTACACATGTCATAAGGATGTGTAACTTCTGGTTACACATGCCATATGCATATGTAACTTCTGGTTACACATTCGCACTGTATTTTAATAATTTTGGGCCTAGATTTAAATTTTATTTAATTATGGGCTTGACAATATGCATAAGGGTATCAAAGTCTTTTAATAATTCGGGGCCTAGATTTAAACTTTTTTTAATTAAGGGCCTCATATTATGGGTTATCCATGGGTGGGGCCTGAGCATAATTTTCCCAATTCAGTTTTATGTTTGCTTTTCGGGTGGTACAGTTTATACTATAAATCCAATAAACATAGAAAAGTCGTTTCCCGAAGTAGATATGTTGTGTATGTAGGACTATAGAATAGGTACGGCTTACACCAGATCTCTGTGGAGTCTCTTTTTTATGTTGGGAACGGTCTGTTGGGGACATACTTACTTGTCATCCCTAAGTGAGATTAGAGCTGCACATGAGCCGGTACAATCCGGTTTTCTGTTGGAACTGGTACATGTACCTGGTGTTGATCGGTTCCTCATTTTGAGGACCAGTACCTGTACTTGTACTCGGACTTGTACATGTACTTGTTATACCGGTCCGGTTCCACTCCGATACCGGGTTTTTACATGTTATCTTAATACTAACTTAACGGATTGAAAGAAAAAAAAGAAGTTCGTAATTCATAGTAGGCGAGTACACAATCATCTGCACAAATTTGATTAACTTAGCAAACACAGCATTTTAATTTAAAATTGAACAAAGCACTAGTAATGGAGAAAAACCAAATCAATGTTGAAGGCGATTACTCTGGCAGTTACCAACAGATCCAAACACCAACATCACCAACATAAACCCCCTTCTCTCATCTGAGTTCAAACACCAACATCACCACCATCTATCTATTCCATCACAGACATATAACACACGTACATCTTCACTCACTCTTCAGTATTCATCACCAGCAGCAACACAAACCCAATTCTCTGTCAAACTACAGATCCATCTGCTTCTCCCTGTTCTTCAATATTTCAACCAATGGAATATTTATCCCACCATCAATCGATTTTTGAATATTAATCAACAGAATTCAGTCAAAATCCATCTCAATTTTACCATCAATTTTATCAGGAGCACTTTCCATTAAAGGAGATAGGGTAAAAACCATACAGTGATACAACAATCCATGAAGAAATAAAAATAAATTACAAACCTAGTGGAATCAGTCCAAATCGATCCCAATAAAACCCTAAATAATTAAGATGAACGAATTACATGTTATTGACTTGTGAGATGGTGAAGAATGGGAAATTGATTTTGTTTCGCTGATGATGAAGAAGAAGTTGGTGGTGATATAAACTCATAGATGGTGAAGAAGAAGAAGAAGTGAACGATGGCGCGTCTGTGTGGTTGTTCTTCACTTTCAGTTCAGAGAAAAAAAGAAAAGGAAGAAGATATGATGAAAGAAAGAGATAGTCGATAAAAAGATAGATATCTAGACTTAGGATCGACGACTACCACTAATTTCTTATCAAAAGATCAACGACTAATATCAATCGGGTTTTTCAGACCGGTACATGCCGGGAATGTATAAGAACCCAGTACATGTACCAGTACTACACCGGTTCTCAGTTTGGTTACCTGTACATGTACCTGTACCGGCTACACCGGTTCCGGTACGGTTCTGATCCGGTTTTTCCGGTTCCATACCTGGTCGTGTGTATCCTTAAGTGAGACCCCTTTTGTATGAATAGGGGTTTACTGAATACATACTTTTATTGACTTCTAAAGAGTTTAATGGATTTACAAAGTATTGTGTTATTGGTTGTCTACTTTTAAAATATCTTTCAAAGTTTATGTTACTGGTTGTAGATTGTCAAAAAGTCTTCTAAAGTTTATGTTACTCGTTGTAAACTTGAAAATTCAAAGACTTTGCATGCTTACCTATTTTCAAGACTTTGAGTGACTTTTATGCATAAATTTACCTTGATAAAAGTCTTGCAAAATATGTAAGATTTTGGATGACTTCCAAAAATTTTATAAGAAATATTGTTTATTCTCTTTAATTTTATTTCATAAATATACAATCTGATAATACCCTTATTATAAATGCGTATAAATTATATGATATGATTAAAAAATTATTTTCATTATTATGTACAAATGCACAATAATAATAATTTTAGTTTATTATTATAATTTATTGTATTTTATTGAACATAAGAAATAAATTATATATTTAAGATAATAATTATATATTTTAATAAATAAGCTACAATAAATTTTGTATTTATGTGTATCATGTTGTAGGGCCTACAGCCCATAGATGTGCGGCCCAACTAGCTATACCTAGGGTTTCTCTTACATGTATATAAAGGATACTACAACTATGTAATTAGGTTGATCCTTAATCAATAAAAATCTCTTCTACGCGTCTCTTTATCTTTTCCCTATTATCATACTGCAACACGTTATCAGCACGAGTTCTGCCATAGAGAATCTTTGATTTTATTTTCTATTTTCTCCCCAATCGCAAGTAGGGACTTACCCCCTTCAGCGATGATCATCTCGTGGAATATTTGTCTCTGCGTCCTATGGGTGTTCCTTTATCAATTAAATACGTCGTCGCAACAACACTAAGCTCTCATCTATAAGAGCTCGACTTCATTCTTCCCACTGTGCTCGACTTCATCATGTATATCTATCACGGTTTGTCATGATTGATCTGACTGTGTGGGGATTGATTGTTTCACAATATTTCGTCGATTGGAATGCCCGGGGAAAAGAGGAGAAGGATCCTGTAGTCAGCTCCCGGAAAAATAGAAACCTGTTCGTCCGTGGAAAAAATGGGAAGGACCCGTCTGTTCATACCCGGACCCGCATACCTTGTTCCAGATGGGTCTGCCAGATCCAGTTCCAGCGATCCAGATGGGTCTTCCCGATCTAGTCAACTCGGTCCAGTTCAGTCCACCGAGTCGATCGGATCCAGACGAGTCGAGTCTGTTACAACATCTGTTCTGTTCCAGCGTGGTCTTGGTTTTTCTGGCTGTGCGCGATCAAGGGTTTTCCGGTTATTTCTATGTACGGTGGGAACCAAAACTTGAGGCATGTAACTAATGGAACATCTATTGGGCTTATTTTTTTTGTTTTTGGAACATTCTTTTGTCTTAGATAAGTCCGTATTATATAAAGGGTCAATTTCAATCTTGAATATGATATTGGTTATAGTTGAATGATGTTTTTTGTTCAATTGGTTGTACCAACTCAATCTCAATGTATGTATTTGGGGTTTAAAAGTACTTGGACCATTATTGCGTACTTGATATTGTCTCCACAAATTTGAATGTTTCGTGGAATGTAATCCACGTGCTCGACTATTAAAGAGTTAGTAGTTTCATAAGAGTTGCAAATAAAATCACATGTATTTCAATTTTTGTGGAAGAACTCACAAAAGATGATATGGTTCAGAAAATTTCTATTTCTTTACTTCATCCATGATACTAACGAACCAGCATATGCTGAAGTATGGCAACAAGAGAACTATTTTTTAGTAATATATTCAACCTAAAGCAAGTGTTTGACATGTCTAGTGAGATTCTCTTGGCTTGTTGAGATAAAGAAATTTCTCAAATTAAGCTAAATGTAGCAAAATTGAAAATGGAAAGAACCCTGAAGTAATGAGGGTTAGATGTACCAACTCATATAAAACACGTGAAAAGGGACATATGTATCATGAGAAAAATATGTAATTTTGTCTTCGGTAGTAATACACAAGTATCAACCGAGTATGGGATCATCTAAAATGTAATTGTAGCTCCCATCACAAATGGAAGAGTTGGAAATGCACCTGGTCATAGGTGTTGGTATATGTAATGTGTGTATCATAACAACAACTAATTTTCACATCAACTTTAATGGAAACAAGAACTTTTCCGGGCCAATTGACTATCTTATTGGAATGAATTAGATCCAGTGTCTGCGCTTATGGAATGACAAGTACATCATTCCCACGAGACATAAATTTTCTAATGCACTTGAGATATAGTTGGATGAAAAATATATCATCCCCCCTGAAACGTAACTTATATTCACTCTAAAGTACTTGAGTTTAATTCCACTTTTGTTTCCCAATAAGGCCACACCACTTATTAATTATCTCAAGACTCGATGTCTAGATGATAGTGGTTTTTCTCCCACTAATTTACAGAATTTACACTAGTTTTTGAACTAATTCTTTATAATGTGACTAGGATCATCGAGCGAAGCAATGCTCAATTATTTTTTTCCCAAGATGGAACAAAGATTAAAAGGCACAAAAGCTTTATATGTACCGAGAGATAATCACCTTGTTAAATTCCAAAGAGACACATGCAAGTGGATATCATATGGAAACTCACAATGATGAGAATGTAATTGATTGCATCTTTTATAGTCTCTAATATATTCGGAAGGAAAAATATCTTAGAGAAACTAATGAGTCAATCTAGTGAAATTTAAATCACTATAGTATTTGGATTATTGAATCCATATTGATTCCAATGATGAAATGTTTGGAATTGACTCATACAGGCTTTGACATAACCATAAAGGCACTTTGGTTATGACGTGATGTTTCGTTTTGAAAGGAATCATACATACATCACTATGTTTCAGTGGATGAGACAATGGGAAAAAGATTGACAGAATGAGAAGTGACAACAGATCTCTCAATAAGTGTTTTCTAAAGTAGTAGATGCACAACCCCCCCTTCCCGTTATGCTTTTAGGTGAGAAAGCATATCACTCATTTTTACAAAGTCTTCAGTAAAACAGGACCGAGACCATCCTAAGATGCAAATGGTAAAGAAAACGAGGTGAAATTCATAAACAAAATTTTATTCATGCAGAATGCGGACCATTAAAGTGACTTATGGCTCTGGTGAATGTTTTAATATTTTGGACTAGTTATAGTTCCTAAGAAATTTGCGTTTGGAAAACTACTAGCACATATTTTACATGTAAGGGCTCACCAACCCTTTAAAATGCTAGCTAGTGCACATCAAAAGGACTTGATGGTTATTGCATATTTAATAGGATGAATGCAGAGCATCCTATACCTCATGGTATCGCAAAGGCTATCATCAAAAGGTTACAGATGGTGCCTAAGGCATGGTTATGCGTAGAAACCTACCTTTTAGCTTCTTGGGGAATATGCAATATTACACCCATATTCACTTATTCATTTTAGACCCACAGTTAGTCAACCTTTTATTCGAACCAGTTGGTAACTGTAATTAAGCATGACATTCGTGTTCTTACGCATTTTTAGTTTCACTATATATGTTCCCTTACGATTCCACAGATAGGTTTTAAAAATGATTAAGTGCTTATGTTGGACAAGGATTTCCAACAATTATCCGCATTTTAAAACCTTTGGCAGGAGATCTCTTACTGCTATATTTGTCGGTTGTCATTTTAATGAGATAATCTTCCCGTCGTTATGGGGAGATAAGAAAAAGTGTTTTCAAAGGGAACGACAGGAATTGTCGTGGTATGTTCCCACTATTTCTGATCATATTGATTCTTGTACTACACAAATGTAAATGTGAAGTGACAAAGAACAATCGAATTTCAGAATGGACATCGATGTCGCTGAAGTGATGAGATCACACATACCAGCTACAAACCTACCTGCAAGGTTACTAATCCACAATAAGGGATATACACCATAGACTAAGGTGTTGCAACTACACTTAGTGGAAGTGTGGTTGAGGCCGTGGCTCCATAAAGAAATATGGAGAGACCACCATGTTCGATCAATGCTCACCTAGAATGGAAGTAGATGAGTAAGACACAACCTAATTTGTATCATTAATGAAATCATCTCATTTTATTGTCTCTGACTATGTCCATGAATCAATACTGGAGGACGCTCCGAAGTTTTATGATTCCAGAGAACAATGACATCCTAAGTGGATTATGAGAATGCGCACGAGTCAACGGAAAGATCATGAGAGCATATTAGTGATTAATTTCATACACACTTGATTAAGGAAATAGAGCAAGATGAGATCGAACCATGCTCTTTGTTGCTTAATGTCAACAAATAACATATTTGGCCTATACAATCCAGGTAGAACTTGTTTCTTTGACAAGTATACAGGTATTTGCATTTTCTATCTGTTGTTACACCTATGCTTGTTTGCATTTACTTGCTGCGTATTTTGAACATTATTTCTTCCAGTTTACTTGTCATAATAATGCAACCTGTTATATTATGCAGGATTGCCTACTGCCTACATCGAGTTTTCTGATGCCCAAGCTTTCAACAAAGCAAGCATGCAAAGGATATATAGCTTAGTTGTAGTTAATCGAATGATGCTCTATTTGATCAGAAAGGGTGGAGAACAAAGCAGCTTCAAGATTTGTATGTTGCATTTATTCAAGTTTTGTAGGCAGTTAGTAATCCATTAGAAATTTGGAACCTTCCATGTATTCCCTTAGAAATCTGATACTTAACCAAAAAAAAAAAATTGGTACTTAGAGAAATTTCAGTAAAATTTGGTACTTACAAATTTTTTAATTATTTTGTTATATGAATCTGATATGAATGTGATATGAATAGATTGTTGAGTGTGGATGATAAATGTATTGAAAGGTGTATGCAGGGTATTGCATTCAGAATTTCGGCTTATTCCGACAGAAAATGAACTACCAGTTAGCCTTGACCTGGTTAAAATTGGTCAATATTGACCTATTTTGACCAGGTCAATGTTGCCTGGCAGTAATTTTTCGATGTTACAAAAAAGTTCGTAACGGCTAAAACCTGTTCCAACTTTCTGAGTCGTAACGGTTCTGGTCTGTTACTAAACTTCCACGTAGTAACGGTTCCAACATGTTACGACTGCGTTGTTACAAAAAATTTGTAACGGCTCTCAGCTGTTACCACGTGGCATTTCGTAACGGCTCGGATCTGTTACAAACGCCGTTGCGACTCAAAATTCATAACGGCCCCATTGCCGTTGCGAAAAAATTGTAATACGCCCTTTTGAAACAGGCGAGGGCCGTTACAACCCCAATTCGTAACGGTTTGGTTCTGTTTCTAATACCAAAATTTGGTGTAGTGGGTAGTTCTAACCAACCAAGTTTAAATCCTATTGGACATACATGATTAATTTGTCACAAATCATAATAAAAAGAAAGCATTCTTAAAGTATAAAGACTCGCCTTGTGGCGTGAGGTTTCTAAGAAAGCCTTGGAATTATTCTCTTGTAACGAACGTTATAGCGTTCCGCTACTTAGTTAGCTTGGTAATTTCAAAAGGATTTTAAATGCAGCATATGTATGTGGTTGTTACGTAACTCTGAAAGAATCAAGAGTTAGAAGATATTTACAAAAGTACTTGATAGCCTTTTGTTTCCCAAATCAAGTGACTCTAAACCACAGAGTGCGTTTACAGTTAGATATAACGCTCACTTATAGATTGAAGCAATCAGGCGGATGTGGTATACCATTCTAAGTGACTATTTGATTTGGAGGGGATAGACAGGTAAGTTATTTTCATTGCGTATACACAAGAAATTTCCTGATTTGGAATTTTAGCTATCTATGTCGACGATACAAACATGATGGGTGCTCTTGATGTAATAAGAGACCTTAAAAGCTATTTGAAATCCGAATTTTAGATGAAAAATCTGGGAAAAGCTCGACCGAATACTGAGCTTGTGGTATATTATCCCACCAGTTTGCATTTGTCTAAAGTTGTCAGGAAATTTTACAAAGACATGCAACCTGATAGCACTCCCATGATTAGTCGAGGTTCAAATGTAAGTAAGTAACCATTTCATCTAAAGGAAGATGACGAAGATGTGTTGGGAGATGAAATTCCCATATCTAAGTACAATAGATGCATTGTTGTATTTAGTATAATAATGTACTCGATAAAATTTTGCATCCTCAAGGAACTTGTTAGCTAGATATAGCTCAGCGCCAGCGCAACGTCATTGGAATGGTATAGTGAATGCAATCATGTACTTAAAAGTAACCATTGACATAAAATTGTTTTATCCATGCAAAGATATAAAAAGGAATGCTAATGTAAGTGCAATACAAAGTTGTTGATTATGAAGGAACAATAATCTCTTCTCCAACGAAAGTAACCAGGGGGAGATAAGGTTTACTATTTTCTATTTATTACCGGTATTCAGTTTTCAAAAGTACATGACTAAAGGAAATGTCTGGAACAACTCTGAAAGTAATCAGGGGGAGATGCCGACATTAGGGGGAGGATCCAAGGATATGATGTCGACATATTTCACTTCGAAATTCAAGATGTGTTGTACTCTTTTTCCCTTCGATCAAGAATAGTTTTTCCCAAAGGGTTTTGTTACTCGACAAGGTTTTTAGCGAGACAACATTAAAAGTATCAAGTATGTTGAACGTTGAAGACATAAATATCGCATTGATATTACTGAAAATATCTGAATCAAAGAAATGAAACGCGATAGTTTGTTAAACAACGTAACTTCCAGAATCAACAACAAGGTCATATAAATATTCAAGTCACCAAAGTAAAGTGTGATAAACTTCTTCTAACTGCATTAGACTAATGAAAATTTTCTGACATCATGGGGAACATATAATAGTGTGTTGAACTATTTTCCTTCATCGAGGTTACTTTTTCCTACAGGGTTTTGTTACTCGACAAGGTTTTTATTCAAGTCTAACTATGTTCTACGTTTACGTAATATTGTACTCTTTTTCTTTAGTTCAGGTTTTGTTCCATTGGGTTTCCCTGACGAAGTTTTAACGAGGCAATTAACTTAGACTCGTCGATCTTTGAAAATCGTATTACATGTGATGAACTACATGTAAAGTACGTGACAACATGTGAAGTACTACATGTGGAGAGTTTTACCAAGGTTTTATCCCACTAGGTTTTTCCTTGTCAAAGTTTTAATCAGGCAATTGATTTCGGCACAAGTCATCAAGAAGAAAACGACATTTGAAGAACCACATTTGAAGCACTAAATGTGAAGCACTACATATGAAGTTCTATTGGACCGCACAAGGGGGAGTGTTGTAGGGCCTACGACCCATGGATGTGCGGCCCACTAGCTATACCTAAGGGTTCCTTTACATGTATATAAAGGATATTATAGCTATGTAATTAGGTTGATCCTTAATCAATAGAAATCTCTTCTATGCGTCTCTTTCTCTTTTCCCTATTATCATACTGCAACATATCATGCATATTTCTATATAATTTTTTTTTACAATTTTCCAGGACTCTACAAAACTTTGCAAGATATTAGAAAACTCTGCATAACTCCACACAATTTTGCTCAATTCTATATAACTCTCGGAAAGTTATTATTTTTCGTGACCCTTTTTAAATCTCTACAAATCTACAAAAGTATTTATTGAGTAAACCCCTGGAAGTTTAAGACATTGTACAACTTTTCAAAAAAGTTTTCACAATTAACGGTAATTTATAAATTGAAATCTTGGAGTTGGATTTAGGGTAAAAAAGATATTTTAATTAGAATTGGAATTTAATTAGGTGCAAATATTATAGTATTTATGTATCGATTTAAGGTAAAATCTCTTTTAAATAGAAGTGGAATTTAATTACAAATTTTATAGTATTAATTGAAATTTAATTGCAAATTTTATAGTATTAATTGAAAATATTGTAGTATTATAATGAGTATTTGCAAATTTAATTACAAATATGGTAGTAGTAATATTTCTTTTAAGTGTTATAATATTTGCAAATATTATAGTATTAATGTCAGAAAGACTATATAATCTTTTTATCAATCTTGTCTAGTAGCCCTACATAGTTTAAAAAAAAAGTAAAAAAAAATGCCATATCGTGTTTGTTTGATGATGCTGAACTTTTTATGCTTAACATGTTGGCTACTCATATTAATGATAATTATCAATGAAGAATCAGTCGAAGGAAGAACAATCCTAGACGCGGGGAACAAAGCTATAATAAAAACTATTAAAGTGAAGTATTGTTTTTACATACATTAATTTGTATTTAGTTAATTTTATGTTTATGGTTGTATTGATTTTTATTTTTTAGTGTTAAACTTATGTTTATGGATGTATTCATTTTTATTTTGTAGGTGGAAAATAACGAGATCATCGATTGTTATGATATATATAGACAACCTAGTCTTAATCATCCTTTGCTTCATAATCACATAATACAGGTTTAATATATATACATATTTCCTTAATAATATCTATCTATGTTTTTAATTTAACTCTTACACGATTATTTTATTTTTATTGTTACGAAACAGGTGAAACCAAATTCGTATCCAAAAAAAATGAAATCAAATAATTTCGGGTCACTTCAACTTACACAAACTTGGCATAAACATGGATCATGTCCGGAAGGAACTATCCCTATACGGAGGAAAGGAAAAAAGTACAATCCAACAGTTTTGCGTAAACATGATCATCCAAAATTATCACCTTATAAAACTCTTAATGCATCAATACCATATGACATTGGAAGAAGTCATGAGGTATACATAATCACATACCATATATCGTTATTATTAGTTTAATTTACTTTACTCTCTGTACATGCATATATACATATATAATAATCGAAACGTTTTTTGCTCAGTACGCGATAATCGAGGTGAATGGAAACTTTCTTGGAGCACAAGCAAAAATAAATATTTGGAAACCGGTTATTGAAACACCAAATGAAATAAGTGCATCTCAAATTTGGGTTACATCCGGTGATGAGGAAGTGAAAAATACTATTGAAGCTGGATGGGTGGTAAGTTGTACACAAAAATTATATACAAGCAAATTTATATCCTCTTATTTGGCACTATTGAATTTTATCTTTGTTTTTGATTAGGTGAACCAATATATATATGGCGATGACCAACCTAGATTTTTTATATATTGGACGGTAAGTATTATTACCTTTTTCGTTATACGGAATGTCTTAGTGACGAGGTGAAAGGCCATATATTATTGTTTGGTATTATTTTATCAAGAAGATCAATCAATTAACTATTTTTTTAGAAGGACGGATACCAGAATACGGGTTGCTTCAACCTCCTATGTGATGGTTTTGTGCAAACAGCATCAGATTTTTGCCTTGGTGGAAGTTTCACTGAGGTATCCACTTTCAATGGCACCCAGAAAGATGCCAGCTTCAGTATTCACAAGGTAAGAAAATACAAATAATCAAATTTTGTACTCGTTACCAACTTTGGTCTATATATAATGTTGAATAATTTGGCAGGACCAAATTGGAGGACAATGGTGGGTCCAAGTACAAGGTAATCCGATCGGATATTATCCTAGTTCCCTATTCACAAAATTATCAATGACATCAACAAAAATACATTTTGGTGGAGAAATATCAAATCACAAAAGTAAAGGACGACATACTTCGACACAAATGGGTAGCGGCCATTTCCCTTCAGAAGGTAGATTGAAAATATCGAGTTATTTTAATTGGGTTCAAGTAGTTGATGAAAACAACGTGGTCAAGGATCCTGAAAATGTGGAGACAAGAATTACAAATCCAAACTGCTATGGCTTGGAAATTGACAACAACAACCATGATACAAATGGATATGGTTTTTACTATGGAGGTCCCGGTTATAATGATAGATGTCAATGATAAGGTAGGTTTTAAAGTAAGTTTCATATTTTTAAAATTTGGTACATGTAGAATGGATGATTTTTTAATAAATTATATTGAGGTGGTCTATAACCACTATTATTCGTAGGCTCTTATGTCTAAATTTTTATTTTGTTTTCTTTTTCTTTTAATTAAGTTTGGTTTTATACCATATTATTTTATTGAATCCCTTTTGTTATCCTGTTGTCAAGTAAAATTTTGTTCTTTGTTCTGTTTAAGAATCCCGATAAATAATTTTTTTACCATGTGTTACGCGGAAATGCTAAAACTCTCCAAATAGTAATACATAGATAAAAGGAAATCTATGTACAAATATTTTTGAATTTAAATACGTAAAAATTTACCAAGTGGGAAGGGATTTCATTATTCCATATCTACGAACTCATAGCAACCATAAGCTCATCAGTGCCTCCAACATCCTTCATCCTATAAAATATACCTTGGATACAAGAACAACAAAGTTGTTTTCCTTATTTCCATTTGTGTTGAGTTTAAATAGCATCGTGCAGCAACTGAGAGAGTGTAATAGTAATGAATTTAACGTTGGAAGAGAAGCATGACCGGGGAACAGTTCCGTCATTATTTGTTCCCATGTATGAACTTACTAGGGAATGTCTGGCACAACCAATTTCATACCGTTAAACCAATTTCATACAGTTATTAAGCTTTTAGAAGCAATGTTTGAAATACTTTACAACTAATATATGTCAAGATGATAAAAAAAAAAATATAACACTTCCGATTAAACTACTTGTAAAGTTGAAAAGCTTATCTAAATTTTGAGTTCTAAGATATATATGTTGTGCACATTTTTGAGCATTAATCTACTGATCATTATTTGACACTCAAATTAAGTCACAGATCCAAACCACTTATTAATAATAGTTAGTCTTCAAGAAACAATAATAAAGCCTGAAAAAGAATACATTGCAGAAACAAACTGTATTGCAGCCATAATTGACCAAATTTAATCGCACCTACTATTAATTGAAGTCGATCAGTACATTAACGAGATTGAGTAAACACACTATTGGTGCTAGTATGTACGAATTATGAAGTCTTGGTGACACTGACTTGAAAATTTCCTGCCACGCTGAGACAAAATATATAGATCAATTATTGAAGTTAATTTAGAATATTACTGAAGTAAATTTCAAATATTGTGTAAATCCCTAGTAATTCATCTGTGCTCAAAAAGTTAAATACACCAAATTTTGGGATTAGAAGAAGAATGAAGTCGTTACGAATCGGGGTTGTAAAGGCCATTACCTGTTTCAAAAAGGCGTATTACAAATATTTCGTAACGTAAATGGAGCTGTTATGAATCCTGAGTTGTAACGGCCTTAGTAACAGAGCTGAGCCGTTATGAATTGACAAGTGGTAACGGCTGAGATCCGTTACGAATTTTTTGTAACTACGGTTTCGTAACGGCGGTACCCGTTACCACGCACATTAGTAACATACATGAGCCGTTACTACGTGTCAAGTTGAAACAGATGTAGGCCGTTAAGAGTATTTTTGTAGCGGGAAAAAAATTACTGCCAGTAATATTGACCTGGTCAATATTAACCGGCAATTCATTTTCTACCGAAAATAAGCCGGAATTCCAAATTCAATACATTGCATACACCTTTCAATTCATTCATCATACACACTCAACAACAATTCCATCATTCATTCAATTCATATAACGTGCATTCAATTCATACAACATTCAATCAATTCATATCAGAAAAAGGAAATAAATTCTTCTAAGTACAATTTTTCTTTTTTGCTAAGTATCAAGTTTTAAGTTCGGATCATATAAACTTTGGGAACTTTCTAAGTTCACAAATTCTTCTAAAATAAACCACTATAAGCAGACACTATTTAGAAACTTACAAAGATATCTCTGTTGATCCACGACAACTCTAGTGTACTTATCCGTAGGTTCCTTTACTGCAACAGAGAAAGATATGTTTGCTGATCCACCACCGATACAATTGATTTGTCGTGAATTAGATTCCTAGCCACATATAAAACGCCTTAAATTTCACGTTTCATCTCCTCGATCATCATTTTGTTACCTGAAGAATCATAAGACACATAATGGTTCATTAGGTAAAATGATGCAGTATTTTACCAATTGCCCCTCCTAACCAAATGGGATGTATCTTATTAAATTTTAATCCGTTGCTTCAGAAATTAAAAACTGAACTACCTCACTGAATTTTCCTTAGTGCGGTTTGCTTCTATCAAATAAGAAAGAAACTAAACTCAACAGTTAAATACCACTTAAAAAGCAAGATTTTTAAACGGAAACAAAAGGGAAGAAGAAAAAAAACTACCACCACTGGTGAAGATAGTGAACGCCCTCGAATTCGCACACTGCTCAATGTAGAGCATTCAATCTTTGGTTGTACCAAAGGATTTCTTTTTAACTAACCTGGCCTAAATGAATAGAAATGGTAACATGTCAGATTTCTGCAACTGAAAAAACTACAACAAATCTTCATTATTGTTGCAACAGCTCCAGGTAAAGAAAAATATAAAAGTAAAACTAAGTATTGTTTCATTGAACGAGCTAGAGTAGTACTAGAATGAGTACCTTCCAATTGTTAACTCTTGGAACCTTGGAACAATCCTTGCACCTATAAAGACAAAGACAATATGCCATATACCAGTAAGTGCGAAGGATAAATTCACTTAAAATTTTTAATAAGATATAAATTCATAACCTATAACTATTGTAATGAGCATGAGCTAAAATTCAAGGGATGTTGGTTGCATTTGGTTTAAATTTTACTTGCACTTTATAGAGTAAGTAGCTTATTTTAGTTTTAATGTGAAAAATTTACTAAAATTTAAAATCATGTGAAGCGTAACCGATATGGAACTGATTGGTGTAGAATGTGGAGTATTGGCAATGAACTGTTTTGCATAAATAAAATCCGATCAGCACGCCCATTTGAAAATATTGTGGATCACATCAATGAGATTGAGTCCTTTTAAAATCTAGAGATTACCATGTTTGTACCGTCAATAAATTGATGGGGATCCCATTAATCAAGCTCGTCTACCCACGAAGATTCTAAAACTTTCCAGAAGTCTTGTTGCCCAAGTAGCTTGCATATCAAGTTTATCTAATTAGGGTTCATAAACTATATAAATACATGTATCCTACATCCTAAGAAGACATGGAATTCTAGGTTAGCTAACCATACAATTGTAAACCTCATATCAATACAATTTCTCCCCTACGGGATTCCACCGTGGATGTAGGAAACACTTGTCGAACTACGTTAAATCTTTGTATTCTTATTTGTTTTCAATCGTGTTTTAGCCGTAATTCATCATAATCAACATCAAATCATCGTGTTTAGTGCCTAAAAGTAATTCTGTATACAAACATTGGCGCCAACTAAGGGGATTTGTGAAAATATTTTCGTGTTTTACTGTTGAGGAAAGCGCGGAAGAAATCCAACACGCTACCATGCACAAGTTTAGCAAGAGAAATAAAAAAAAAATTAGGGTCAAGCAGAAAAAACCGCGAAACTGTTGCAAACAGAGAAAAACTGTTGTGACTCAGACAGAGGAAGTGTTGCGAATCAGTTGCAGAAGGCGTTGCGATAGCAGAAGCAGAAACTGTTGCCAAACCCTTTAACAGTAACGCTAATAAGTGTTGCAGAAAGGTAACAACGATCCCAACCCACAAACCATTTCAATACATATTTATAACAGCTGCGAAGACAGATTAATCTGGCTCTTGGAAAAAAATGGTTGTTTTCCTGTGAAATCCGCTTATAGGAAAATGTATGAAGAACAGTCCAATTCAGAATTGATGGGTGAAAGGATGAACATGATCTACAAATCTTTGTGGAAACTGCCATTATTCCCCAGGATAAGACAGTTCTTATGGAAAGCTGTCTCCACTTTACTTCCCACTAGAGATATTATGCATTCTAAAATTCCTGGTACTCTCATGTCTGTCCCTTCTGTGAATTGGTGCAGGAAACTCCATCTCATGTTTTGATGGAGTGTAATCTGGCTCGAGTTATGTGGTTCTCCATTACTGGTTGGTCTACAGATGGTGCTATATATTCCCTTCTCAGTTTGGACGCAGAGCTGGTTTGATGACATTCATGCCAAGAGAATAACTATTAATGAAATCTGTAGAAGAGCTATCATAGTATGGTGTTTATGGTCTGATCGCTGCGACAAAGCTTTCCAAAATTCTAATCATAATCCAGAAAGGACTATTCTAAGGGAGCGTAGTTTCATTAGTGACAACTTAGAACAATATACTATGCATCATGTCTCACCAACTAGGGTTTGTCGTTCTAATATACACCGGATACCACCACCTGTTGATGTTGTAACCATTAATATTGATGGTTCTTTTTTGCATTTAAACAATACTGGAGGCATTGGACTAATGTGTCGTAACTTTGCAGGTGAACAGCAGGCAGCAGAATGCATCTACTTGACGGAAATAAGGGATGCAGCTCAAGCGAAATGTATGGGTTTGGGGAGGCTGTAAACTTGGCAGAAAGATTAAAGATAGAGAAAGTATACTTTCAACTTGATGCAAAGATTGTCGTGGAAGCAGTCAACAATAATGCTTCCATCGATTGGAAATTACTTAATTTAGTAAAAGATATTCAAAGTATTTTTTAGTAGATTTCACTTTTGGAAATGTTCATACATTCCAAAAGAAGGCAATAAGGTCGCAGATACCCTCTATAAACTAGCTAGAGAGAATGCTTTATCAGTTGCTTGGTCTGGTTTTTCTCCCGTTGAAATTAGATCTCAACTTAGTCGAGATAAAACTTATGTACTAAACTAATTTCTCTTAATATATCATATCTTGTTTCAAAAAAAAAAAAGACTGGTTCGGTTCAGATCCAACACACTCCAGACCGTTTGGGTCTGACTAGTTTCCATTTCAGTAATGCCTTGTCACCGCAGACAGACACCATGTCAACAGATTCTGTCCAGTTAACATGCCACGTCAACGATACCTATCCAGTCATCATTGTTTCCATGTCATCACCGTCTGGATGCCATGTCAGCAAAGCCATCCCAGTCCACAGTGCCACGTCATCCATCTGACCTTGTAAGCCATGTATGCAACAACACGCGCGCTTCGTTCAATTCTTGTTTCGTCAATAAATTCTTCATTTTAAGTCCGATTTGAGTGATTTTTGTCTCATCGGAATCGTCTTTCAATTCCCTACAGCATGGAAGCAAAACTTATTGTGTTTGAGAAACTTTTATATGCACTTGGGACAGCAACATGATCGAGTTCGAGGTTCGTTGATAACGACATGATCGAGTTCGAGATGAGGATTGCTTAGACCCTTCAATATTTAGCCTTGCATCACTTTGCAAGCATCTAAAGCCTCACCTTGCATGTGAGAACTTAAGTCTTGCATTTATCGCAAGCATAAAATCTCGTCTTGCACGCGAGTACAAAGACTTGCACCTTGGAAAGCATAAGTCTCGTCTCGACCACGAGACCAACGCCCGATGTAGGCCAAAAGCCTCGTTGAATCACGAGCCCCAATGCCCGATATTGGTCCAAAGACTCGTACTCAAAACAAGCAACAACCAGCCTGCCCGAGCAGCGAGCGCGTCAGCCTTGTTACGTTGCGAGAAAAAATCCTTGCCCCAACCACAAGCACGCACATTACATTCTTATCAAGAATCGATTAGATATCGAGCATCATCAAGTCCACCACGTGGAAAAAAGTCTCGCCTAGCACGTGAGCAAATTTTTTGCAGGTTATCACAGTTGGAGGCGTCTTTGTAATGTCTCAACTCACACTTGGGGGCGACTTACGTTATCAACGCGATGGAAAAACAAACTTCTTAACCCTCAACAAGTTGGAGGTTAAGAGGGGGAGATGTTTGTATCGTGTATAAAATACACGGAAGGCCCATTAATCAAGCTTGTTTAGCCAGTGAAGGAAGATTCTAGAAGTCTTGTTTCCCAAGTTGCTTGCACATGAAGTTTATATCAGAATTATGGTTACATAAACTATATAAATACATGTGTCCTAAACCCTAAGAGGACATGTAATTTTAGGTTAGCTAACTAGGAGAAAAACCTTTGTATTATCATAATCAATAAAATATCTCTCCGTTCCTCCGTGGATGTAGGCAACACATGCCGAACCACGTTAATTTCTTGTCTTCTTTATTTATTTTGTATATATTTTATACCCTAAATCACATCATCATCACCAAATCATCGTGTTAGTGACTAAAAGTAATTTTGGGTACAAACATACGACAATGGAAACGATGCAACACTTTTCAATTCCGGTATAATGGTAGTAGAGCCGTCAAATTGCATGTTCCAACTACACAACGAGATTGATTCCTACAATGATGGTGATCAGGGTTGTTTGAACAAAATCTTTACACGGTGGCACCGAATCCCGAAACACATGAACTTCTTGAAGCAGTTCTGGGAAGGTGATGCGTAAGAGAAGAAAGTAATGAAAACTATGTTATTTGGGCCTGATCCACATTATCTTGGTGCAAACATTGGTATGTTTCCGAGACTATGGATGTAACTGGAATTTAGACATATTACAAGAGTTTGCTAGTGATGTTGCACATAAAACATGGTGGAAGGTTCACGATGCCATGCCATAGAACTTGCAGAAGTTCTGTTTGCTTAGATCAAAGAGAAAGGCAGGGTTAGAATGGGATCGCCGCCAAGCTGACAAAGGAAATTTCAGTGATATACAGCAGAACACAACGATAACAGATGAAAGATTGAAGACCTGTTTTGAAGATTTCTGCTTTTGGGAAAGTATGCTATTGCACTGGGGAGAAACAAACTGGACAGATGATAAATCACCATATGTTGTCCCCACTGCGCGTGCGATTACTCAAATATCTCTCCATAGTTTGTAAGTACTACTCCCTCCGTAACTATTATATAGGCAGAATTTTTAATTTTGCTTGTCCCATTAGATAGGCGGATTTTTGTTTCCAAGATAAACATTTCAATCCATACCATTATTAATGGTACATAGATAATTATTTTATTAATAGGACAAGGGGTAACATGAAAAAGTATAAAAAATTATGAATTCAATGTGATTTTCTTAATCTAAGAGAATTGTCTCTCTCCGCCTATATATATATGTGGCATGGAGGGAGTAATTTTTCTTACTTATCCTTAATACCAATTTTCTTTCAGATATTTTATGTCGGAAAGTTCAAACGATTCATCAGTTCAGCTCTATTACTTCACGGTAAACATGATATATCAAAATGGGTTGCAATTCTTTCATCTGTTTTATAAACCTAAATTGTACCCATTCGGTTACTTTAGCTTCACATAAAAGATATCTGTAATTTTGGGTGTTATAAGCTTTGATCACTTTGAGGAGGATTCATATACAGACTTTGTAGTGCAACTTATAATTCTCTTATAAAAGCCCGAGGCATATGTTCTTGTGTAGAGAGAAAACGAACCTCTAAATCCTTGGCTGCAACTAATTCTCTAACATAATGAAAAGCAATTTCAATATGCTTCATGCGATTATGAAAAACAGGATTGGTAGAGAGATAATTGGCGCCCATACTGTCACACCATAGAAAAAGGTGAGTGTGGATAATGAAATTTTAATTCTGAAATTAGAGACTGCACCCATGATAATTCTGATGTAACATCTTCCACAACACGATACTCCACTTTAGTATTTGAACGAGAGACGGATTTCTGCTTTCTAGAACACCATGAAATCATATTAGGACCCATAAAAACATCCATACCACTAGTAAATATCATGTCAGTAATATCACATGCCCAATCATCATCTGAGCAAGCTTGTAATTGTAAGGATCTAGAACATCTAAATTGAAGACCATGACCCAGAGTGCCCTTTAAGTATCTCAGAATTCTCTTGACTGCTGCCCATTTTGCTTCAGAAGGAGATTCCATAATTAACATGCCTTGTTAACAACAAAAGACACATCTGGTTTAGTGATAGTTGTATATTGTAAAGCCCCGACTACACTCCTATAGAGAGCAGGATCCTCAAAAGATGAAGAATTTTTCAGAACAATTCGCAGGTGCGATAGGAGTGGAACATGAATGAGAAAATGCCATCTTAGTTTTGTGTAACAAGTTAGAAATGTATTGCTCCTGAGAAAAAAGTATGCCTTCACAATTTCTGGTTGCTTAAATCCCCAAGAAGAAATGCATATCACCCAAATCTTTTATGGAAAATTCTCTACTGAGATCTTCAAAAAGCTTGTCAACTGCAAGAGAAGAACTGCCAGTAACTAGAATGTCATCAACACAAATGAGAACATAAATAGATGAAGTAGAGGATACTTTGAAGAACAATGAAGTATCAGTCTTGGATGGTTGAAATCCACATTGAAGCAGAAACTGACTAAGTCTTGCAAACCATGCTTTGGGAGCTTGCTTCAAACCATATAAGGACTTCTGCAATTTGCAGACATGATTGGGAAAAAGTTTATCTGTGTGACCAGGTGGTTGAAGAATGAATATATCTTCTGCCAGGTTGTCATGTAAAAAGGCATTCTTAACATCCAATTTCCTGATTCTCCAAACCTTGTAAGAAGAGATATAAATGATCATTATGACAGTGGTAGTCTTTACAACAGGCCTAAATATATCTTGATAGTCCACACCCTCTACTTGATTGAATCCTTTGGCAACTAGTCTTTCCCTATATCTTTCAATGGTTCCATCAGCATTCCTATTGATTCTAAATATCCCTTTACAACCAATCACATTTTCACTTGAGTTGGCAAGAACTAGTCTCCAATTACCATTTTGCAGTAAAACTATAATCTCCTCATCCATATCCTTAAAAATTCCTTCTTTTTATCTTGTGGTCATGGGATGTTCATTAACAATTGAAGAATAATTAGGAGCAAAAGCAAATGGTAAAGGATCGGCTATGTCATTCACAGATAGATCAACTTCATTTGAAATGGTAGCTGAAGTAACTGATGATGGCAGAATATCCTTCGCAGAAGTACCAGAAGCATTCATAAACAATTGTGCATAAGGAAACTCATTCTCTGAAAAGGTAACATCCCTTGAGATGATAATCTTATTAGTAAGAGGATTAAGACATATGTATCCTTTGTGCATATGGCTGTCTCCCAAGAATATACATTTGACTGATCTAGGTTCAAGTTTATGAGCATTAAAGGGTCTTAGACAAGGATAACAAGCACATCCAAAGGTATGCCAAGAATTTTAATCAGGTTTGTGAAATATGGGTGTTGGAAGTCTGCTGATCCAAAAATTTGCAGTTTCAAATGCATAGCTCCATATGAAATAAGGAGAAAAGCATGGGAAAGAAGAGCTAACCCATAATCTACAATGTGTCTATGTTTCCTCTTAGCAGTGCCATTTTGAGCATGTGCATGAGGACAAGTTACTCTATGTCCTATTCCACGGTTGTCCAAGAATGTAGAGACATTTCTATATTCACCTCCCCGGTCAGATTGAATGAATTTGATCTTTCTACTTAACAATTTTTCAACATGTGATTTGAACTTAATGAAGGTATTAAAAACCTTTGATTTGTAGGCTAAAGGATAAATTCAATTAAATCAGCTATAAGAATCAATAAGGAAACATAGTACTTATATCCATTGATTGTGAAAATGGTAGAAACCCATACGTAAGTGTGAATTAAGTCTAATGGACCATACACATTATTAGTACTAGAGGAATAAGGTAAAGCATTACTTTTAGCTGTTTGACAAGCATAACATTCTTGAAAGGATGGATTCTTATCTATGACTGCATCCATTGTAGAAATAACATGCTTCAATGTCTTGTAAGCAGTATGACCTAACTTATTGTGCCAACTTGTTGAAGTAGAAAGTAATGCCTATTTTAGTTGACCATATGTGAACTCCAAATGATATGAGCCATCTTTAACGGGACCACTGAGAAGTACCTTGTGAATAACTACATACTTCACATAGAAGATATCATGATGAAATTCAAAGAATCAGTTATTTTCCCTGGTAAATTGATGCACATAAATAAGATTTCTAGTAATAGATAACACATGAAGCACATTTGAAAGTGTAAAGGTGACATTGTAATTCTGAAAAGTAGAAGAACCAACATGAGTAATGTGGAAACCTGAACCACTTATAACTTTAACTTAATCATCCCCTTGATATTTAAAGTGAATGTTCATATTGGAAAGATCATATGTAATATGATGAGTATCTCCTGAGTCAGGTACCCATGAAAAGCTGGTGGATGCACTGTGATCATTGTAAACTGCATAAGCTTTAGGCTCTATACACCAGAACTCCTCTAAATCATCTCCATAATACTCATAACTGGTTCTGTAAGCTTGAACCATTGGATTATCATGATATCTATATTTGCATATTGGTGCCAAGTGACCAATCTTCTTACAAAGTTGACATGGAGGAGGAAAGTTGTTGTTGTATCTTCCAGATGAATTAGGTTGGAAAAATTTATTATGTCTTCCACCAGAATCAAATCTTTGATTTCTACCTCCATTGTCAAATCTTCCACCATGAAAACCTCCTCTAAAGTTTCCACCAGATCTATTACCACGATATCCATTGGATCGAATGAAGGAACCTCTATAAGAATTATTGCATGAATTTGAGTTAGGAGGTTGATAATAAGAAGAATTTTAGTAGTCTTGATAATAAGCAGTAGGTGGATGTGTGTGCTGAATAAGAAGACTAATAAGGGGATTGTTTGAGTGGATACATTTGCAGATGCGGTTGTAAGATCAACTTTGGACTCTGAATTCACACGCACCTCTTCAGAAAGTAATAATCCAAGTAACTCAGAGGAAGTAATGATATTTTCATCTTTCAATTGTTGAGTAGTTATAGAGGTTTTGAAAGAATTGAATTCAGGTGATAAACCTTGTAGAATGTGAAAAAATATATCCTCATCAGAGATTGCTCTGCCAATTTGTGATAATTGATTGGAAATTGAACGTGCTTTGTTGAAATAAACAAGCATAGAATCACTACTTTTCTTCAGATGAACTAGATCAGTTTTTAGTTGCATCAATCTAGACTTGGTAGATTAATTGAAATTGTGTTCTAAATGATTCCAAATTTCATGAGAAAAAGTGTAATCAATTACCTGTGAATGTAATTCTTCTGTACAAGCACTAAACAACCAAGACAGAATGGCTTGATCTTGATTTACCCAGTAATTGTAGTCAGGATTACGAATGAAATCATTTTCAGGCTCAAGATCTACAAATAATAGAGCTACAAGTACCGCTTCACCAGCAGGAGATGTTTTACGAAAATATTTGACAGGACATTGAAAAGATCCATCAACAAATCGAAAAAGATCGTAACTACGTAAAGAGGTACAATCTGAGATTTCCATAGTGTGTAATTAGTTGATGTTATTAATTTTAAATGTGGTTTAAATATAAGGGATATGTGTTTGTTCTTGTCAGCCATTGTTGAACTGTAAGATGAAGATGCAGATGATGATGATTTAGAGTTTGAAAAAGATATCTGATACCATGTAAAGAGATGAATGTTGCTAGACAATTCTCTCAGATAATTTCATTGATTGAATTTCAGATATTTTCATTACAGACACTGATGAAGATAAAGAAGTATTTAAAGAAGATGATTGGTCAACACATTGACCAACCAACTGGTAACAGATGTAGCTGGTTAAGGCCTATTCCTATGCACATGCCAAAAATGATATTTGGCATATATACACCACTATGGGTATGCCAAACTTCCAAACTCATATGCCAATATGTTATTCCTGGCATATAGGCATACACGACAGAGTTTCCAGCGAGTGATAGAGTCTCGGTCGCTCGATGGTCAACACATCGCTCGATGGTCTTTAAATCACCAGCGTTAGTCAAGCTATCACTCGAAAGTAAGATCAACGCTTATCAGTCCCATATCTTATGGCTACAATTTCCCCCCTCTATAAATACCTAATTTCAAACTCATATCAACTCACACCAGAATTTCTAAGTCTCTCTAGAATTTCTTAATCTCTCAATCTTTTTCAAATGTAAAACTATCACACCTCCTCTACAATTATATATTTTCTTGTAAAATGGATTCACAAGCACAAACTCAAGGCAAAGGTAAGAGGAACCGAGTCCGTGGTGCAAAATACAACATGATAGAAGATGAGTGTATTTGTCGTAATTATGTTTTTTTACCCAAGATTGTATCGATGGTACACAACATCATGGTAACACCATGTGGGATAACATATTTAAGAAATATGAAGATTAAACCATGAACATCAATGGTCGTGATGCAAAAGGATTGTCAGAACACTTCATTGTAATCAACCGGGAAGTGGCCGCTTATGTTGCATTAATAATGCAAGCCAAGAGAAAAGGCAAGGACAGTGGTCAGACTGATGTTGATTTTGAAAGAGAGGTTCGTACAGATTGGCAACGAAAACATGGTAAACAGTTCGCTTTCGAAAGTTGTTATCATATTTTAAGGGGTTTGAACAAATATAATCCAGATTACTTAGCAAATAATCAAGTAGTACCCGAAAGGTCACCATATAATTCTTCTCCCTCAACACCAAATTCTTCACCATTTTCACATGGTCCACCAAATTCTTCACCAGATACCCCTACAAGCTCAAATTCCAACGTAGTTTTCAATAATTATGTTGATGGTAATAATAAGGGAAAACTTCCAGGGAGGAACAATGCAAAACTGGCTAGAAAATTAGCCTAAGAAGGATGGAGTTCCGTAGGATTTAACATGGCGGAGTTTTTGGAACATCAAAAGACCGTCGAGAAGCAAAGATCAATTGAAAGGAAATTTCAAAACCTGGAGAGTAAGAAAAGTCGTCTTTTTCAAGAAAAATTTGGGTTTGACTATGACAAGCATAACATTCTTCAAGCTAACACCTCAATTATGAACGCCCAACAAAAACGTGTATGGAAAATCGAATTTGACAGGATTCAAGCACAGATTGAAAAACAAGCTGGATTTACTAACAACCAACCCGACGATGATGATGACGATGAAACTGATGATGAGTTTGATGTCATAGATCCTCTAAATGATCAATCTACTAGTTTAATGTAGCAGTTTAAGTTTTAATGTTTTAGTTTAAATTTTAATTTGATATGTTGTTATGCATTCCAATTAATATTAGTTTGAAATGAAATGTCGAAGTTTATTAATTAGAAAAATAACAATACATAATGATATTGATGTTACTTAACAAAAATAAATAACATAACTTAAACTTAAGCTAAAACATTAAAAAAAATACATAAAATCATTATCTTCCATGCTCGTCCCCAAAGATTCTATCTCATATCATCTCTTAATTGGTCATACAAATTACGGTTCTGAATGTAGTTAGTCATTTGACCGTAATTCCTTGCAAGGAGGCCTCTTTCTGGTCGAATCTCTGGCCTCAAATCTTCATCTTCATAGTTAATCCAATCCGAATCACAACGGGTTTCCTGAATTACCATGTAATGAAGAATTATGCAAGCGAGCATAGTCTTGTGCATTTCACGAGCACTCAACCCATGATATGGGCCATAAATGATAGCGAACTTCCTCTTCAAAATTCCAAAAGCGCGTTCCACATCCTTCCTCAACGCCATTTGGGCATCGTTAAACTGTCGGTATGAAAGGACCAATGGACCAGCAGGAGGCTGACGGTAGCATTGAACCAAGGTGGACCATTTTAGGTAGATACCATCGGCAAGATAATAGCCATGAGTGTACTGATGGTCGTTGATCATGAAACGGGCAGATGAAGAAATTCCATACTTCAAATCTTCAAACATAGGCGACTTGTGCAAAACATTAATATCAATTTGTGAACCCGGAAGACCAAAAATATCGTGCCATATCCAACAATCATAAGAAGCAGCAGCTTCAAGGATAACTGTTGGTTTTGCATAATGACCCTTATAATGACCGACCCAATATACAGGGCATCCATGCCATACCCAATGCATACAATCGAGGCTACCTAGCATTCCTGGGAATCCCCTGTCCTCATTCTCCTTCAATATTTGTCTAACATGTTCGTCGGTTGGTTTTTGTAAATATGTTGGACCAAAATGATTAATCATTACTTCACGGAACAATGAAAGGTAAGTGTAAGAAGTTGTTTTACCCATACGAAGGTACTCATCGTTCGCATCCGCTGGAATGCCATAACCTAGAATCCTTAAAGCTGAAGTAACTTTTTGTTCAGGACTATGACCTCTAATATTCAGTGCATCAAACTGATAATTGAATTGAGGTTCTACTCGACAAAGCTCTTCAATAATCTTTTTCACCAGATGACGAGGCATGCAGAATCGACCTTGAAAATCTCGATCAGAGTACACAAAATTGGGAAGAAAATAACCGTGCATGAGCTTCTGATGGTAAAATCCGTCCCTTGGTACATATATCTTCTTGATAATACTTCTTTGGGCTCTGGAACTCTTGGTATTTGGCCCGTGTGTACAAGCATCAAAATTTCGATTAGTTTATTATCTTCAGCTTCCTCTTCGTCAATTTCTTGCAACCTCATACGATATCTTTCTTGCTGTAACCTAAACCGATCCATAATAATATCCCTTTCTTCATTCGATCTCGACATTGAGATGATTAATGAAATTTATAATTGAGAATATAGGTGAAATATCTGTAGAAGTAGGTGTAAGTTATCTAGAGAGGTAAAAGGACATATATCTAGAAACCATAGGGGGGAAATAGCCGTTGCAGAATAACTACTGGGCGATAATCATAGTACCGCCAGCGTTATTTATTAAAGCGAGAGATGTTGACAATATCGTCACCGTTAAAGTCCTTACCGCCAGTGATATTGTGAATATCGCTCGCTAGAAAGTCAGTCGCTTATTGGTTTTCCCATAATGACGCAAATGGTTTGCCATGCCATCTGGTATGCCAAACACCATTTTTTGGCATGTGCACGGGAATAGGCCTAACTACACCTGAAATAACCACCACATGTCGGTTACACCACACCCACCCTACACATGCTCCAAGTCACACACTTGAACTCATTCTCTAACATTTGTTTATGCAATTTATCGTTAAATTCGGCTACTGAGACACACAAAAGATGGCTCATTTTGTTTTGATCTCACAAGAGAATGTTCGAATGTCATGGTTGATTTACAACTAGGCGATTGGATTGTAAGAAAAAACATATACTGGTACGTTCTACTTCTCAAAAAGACAAGGACATCCACTCGCCTGATTGAATGAAATTTCCTAAGGAATAAGTGCTGACATACTCCGAAGGAATTTGACTACTCCAAGGAACCCTCAGGGAAGAATTTGCCCCAGGACCTGAATTGTCCGACTCCCCGTAATATAACGTAGATAATGCGTAATCACCGTCCCATGGCATCCATCCTTCAGGGGCAATTAGAGATTCCAAGTGACAGTCAATGAAGACAGTTCTCGAGTACTCCTTCCACGGTCTACCCAAATAATTCCGATGAACTTTAGGATTCTCATAGTACAATTTCATGTACTCATCTGTACCATTAATCAAACAATTCTGAAAAACAAATCCAGTTGACTGACCAGGATCCGTCCGCCCATGAGCTGTTACTGCATTCGTCTCACCATGTTCAGGTGAGAGCTGCCGCGGCCGGATTAAAATAACCGAGTTCTGAAAAACTGCAGCTGAGTTGCCAAAAATGAAATCCACAGTTCCTTCAATACGACACGAGTTGTATAATTGACGCAACGCTCGAGCATACAGTGTATCCTGGTGACCGAGGAACTCGCAGTTTTCAATAATAGATTGGTCACTGTCTGATCGGAATGCAACAGCTTGGTGTGCATCAGGTCCGGCTGTGTTCTCAAATGTTATGTCGCGAGCCATAAATCCATCACCTAGGACTCCTGTTGAACAATGAATGCTTTGAACGGTCAGTAGAATCTAACTATCTACCTAGAAAATCTTTGTTCTTTATCTTTAGATTCTTGTCATCAAGATTTTGTTTGGACCTTTCTTGTAATTCTAAATGAGTGAAGTGACTGACAATAACATGGGGTGAAAACTAATAAAGCAACTTTGAATGCTTTCGCACCCCACCGACCAGGTTAAATGTCATTGACTCATTGCAGTTATTACTCGTCGGTGCTGCATACAAATCACAGTACAGAACAGTGGGTATAGATTCAAGGGATCTACATCTGTCTGGATAATATGAATTTTTCTGCTTGTTGTTGTCCAGTTGTACCAGAGTTTGTGATCTTATTAAAAAAAAAATTACAGTTCGAAACAAAATTTTGTAAAGAGGAAAAAAAGAACTGACTTACCGACGGTGGCGGTGTTATATGTGGAGACCCCCGGCTGGCCAACATTCAAAGAACCAGTTATCACAGTTTTGCCCGTACCATCTCCTAGAAATACTACATTTCTCTTCTTCAATGGAATTCTAACAGTTTCACTATAAACTCCTTCTTTAATCTTGATCACAAATCTTCCGACTCCTTCGGCATAATCCGGTGCCGCGAAAACTGCGTCCTGTATGCTTGTATAGCACCCTGAGTTCTTTTCTTTACATACGGTTGCGTTTGCCGGTAAATTCACCGGAAAACCTCTTTTAGTACTCACGCCACCGATACCACCACCGCTATTCATTTCCCATACTCCGTTTCTCTCTGTCATTGGTGGTTTCCATGAACCGGTTTCATTACCAAAACGGTCATAACCAACTAACATGCTAAGAACATTACTAGTCAACTCAGTCAGCCAGTTCATGAAGCTAACCGTATCGTTGACCATTGGACTGTCGTTGACTTTCGAGAGGGCCGACCAGCAATCGACCTGGTACAAAAGAGCAGCGCTCGTCCATGCACGTGCATCTTTCAGTTTTCCACGTGGCAGTGTATTGGCCGCTAATGAAAAGCGGTATTCCGAGAACTGAAGCACCTTTAAACAGTTTTGTGCGGCAACAGACCGGTTCTGGTTGCCGGAAGATGCATCTAAGATGGTTTTGACTAGTTTTTTGGATTTTCTGAGTTTATGTGCGGAGATTGAAAATGAGGTTTTGATTATATCAACGGGTGATGATGATGAGAGGTTACCTGCTTTGGTTAAAGCTGTTTTGCACGTATCCGGGAACCTTGTTGCATTACAAACTTGGCTGATTATATCTGTTGTTGTGATTGTTGTTGCTGTTGTAGTTGTAATGTTATTCGGTTTTGAAATGTGGGTCTGTTTGTGATGTGATTGTTTTTGAAGATGATCCCCACGAACTGAGAAGAGGAAACAGAAGAGGATGAAAATGGTGATGTTTGCCGCCATGAATGATCACATGAAGGTGTGATGAAGAAGATGAGTTAGAAGGGTGTTGTTATAAGGTAGGGGAAGTGAGGTGGAGAATGAAGGAAGGAAAGTGAGTAGATTTGGAAACTAAATAAATTTGTTTTTCTTGTTTTGTTTGTAAAAAGAGAGTTGAAAAAAGTTACTGTCTTGCAAATGTTGTTGTTAGATGGCTTCTGGTTTGGTGAGAATAAAAATCTTGAATTCAAAGATTCAAATTAGGTCAAGTACTTATTATGGATGGTAGTAGGGATGATGTCGACCAATTTTGATGTGTCATCAAAAGGAATTGCCAGTTTGGTATGAAATGTCAAACGTACGTGTTTATAGACTTTTTGACTGCATTGAGGTAGATATGGCAATATGAGATGCCCTTGGTTGTTAGGCTTGTGAAAGAATGTTCGATAAGAATCAAAATGCTGGTCGACCAGTTTCTGGTTCAACAAGTCCGTGAATGAAATCTCATGAGCACATGTGAAGGAGACATACAGGATGGCGACAGTTTGTAGTGAAGGTCTGAAATTCAGATCGCGCATGATCAGGTCAGGTGCATGGTCAGACAGATTATGCACTCACGGATGGGGTTCTTATATTATTAGTAGTATACAATTGTGGACTATGCTATTGCTTAGCTTTAACGGCCCCATATGCGGCGGTGGGATGGGAAACCAAGACAATACCCCACTTACTGACACCCACCATCATGTGTCACTTATATTTGGGTAATAGCGATTATTCATGTGGTAAAGTAAATTACCTCTAAAACTACAACTTTATTGACTAAAATAGTAAGTAGTAACACCATCTAGAAGACATTTTCATGAAAACATTCCTTGAGTCTTTGTGTTTTTCGTTCTCCTCCCAACAAGTGTCGTTGATATCTCGGAATTTGCAACTCATTGTGTAAAAGGGAAACACCGTAGCCAAAACTATAGGCCAGAGTCATTCTCCACGGCGGAACTTGGTTTTGAATTTAGGAAGGGATTGAACAAAAATTACTGTCAAAAGAATTTTCCCAATTTTCTACCTATCGCAAATTTTATACGGACTACCTGTATTGAACTTTTCATTGTGGTCCTGGCTTAGGGTAAGCCCTGCTTGATGTATTTTTTTTTTTTTTTTTTTTTGCTGCAAACAATTGAGATTTTATTAGGCTATAAGATGTAAACTGTCTAACAGAAGTTGATCCTCTGTAACCTTAGGAGGAACATCTTAACACATTTTACTAACTCTGAACTTCCTCCTAAATTTAGCTAGCTTATCAGTTGCTTTACTACATTTCCTTGGAATGTACTTGCATTCCCAACAATGAACTAACTTTAAAACAAGTAAAGCTTCAAGCAAAATGTCCTCATTCTCCCATGCTATGACTGGTGACTCCTTATTAATATAATCCGCAATATTCTTTAAATCAGTTTCAAATATCACTTCTGTAAGCTGCAACGTTTCACTCCATCTGACAGCATCAAGAAAAGCCAGTCATTCAGCTTGTTCTGCATCCTTTATTCCTGCATAGCAATTTGATGCGCTTCCCCTCCAAGTGCCTGCACAATCACGCAAAATACAAGCAGTACCAGATAGTCATGTGTTGGGGTCAAAAGAGCCATCACAATTTATAGTTAAGAAAGGCATTTGTGGTGGTTTCCAACTTTCATTGGACTGCAAACGTCTGTGAGATATCTGCTGATTTTGACTTGTGTTCCTGTAAAGACTGCCAATATAATTAGCAAAGAAAACTGCTTTTCTTGTTGTAACTCTTGGATCTTGTTTTTTGTTTTGAAAAACAGTTTCACATTTGTCATTCCATATGCTCCAAGCAACAACCATAGCAAGATTAATCAAATTATCTTCAGTGCCATTCTGCTTATCTTGTAAAAGCCAGCTTTGAAAGATTTCAATGACAGAGTTATGTGATCTTTGTAAGAAGGCACTACCACCTGAAATTTCCATCCATACAGCTCTTGCATAAGGGCATAAGAATAAAATATGTAAGGAACTTTCATCAAACTGGTTGCACATAGGACATTGCTGGTTAATGTATCTACAATTCCTTGCTAAACTTTCTCTTGTAGTAAGAATGTCTGACAAACATTTCCAAAAGAAATGCTTTACTCTAGGCCAAGTATGTGCTTCCCATAATTCCTTCCATTTTACAGAAGTACCCTGAATCTCAGTTGAAACCTGGACATCAACCAGATTGTGCTCATAAATCTTCTTGTAAGATGTTTTTAATGTAAAACCCCCATGCCTTGTGAGCTTCCACATTAGTTTATCCTCCACGGAAGGAGAAATTCTCATTTTTGTTATCATATCCATTGTTTGCTGATCAAAAATATGTTGTAGAAGCTGCAAATTCCATGCTTTCCCATTTGGTTGTATAAGTTTCATAACCCATATGTAGTCTTCAGTGTCAGTTATCTCTGCCCTAAGACTTGGAGGGTTGTCCATTCCAATTATCCAAATATCCAGCCAAATTTTGATCTTATTACCTCTTCCTACCCTCCAGCAACTGTTAGCTTTTAAGAAGGAAATAGTATGTTGTATCCCTCTCCATGACCAAGAATAATCAGTTTTAATACTAGCATGTAAAAGGCTAGTAGCTGGGAAGTATTTTGCTTGTATTGCCTTTGCCCAAGGCTCTTCAGAATTTTTACACAATCTCCAGGCAGCTCTGACAAGACGAGCTTGATTTAGAATCCTTAAATCTCTAAAACCCTGACCTCCAACATCCTTATGTCTGCCTAATGTTTTCCATGAAGTAGTACAAGTACCTCTTTTCTAATCAAAACCCCACCAGAAATCTCTTTGTAAAGCTTCCATTTGCTTAATAATTTCAACTGGGATTTGTAAACAACTCATAGAATAAACAGGTATAGTATTTGTCACAATTCTGATCATTAAATACTTGCTACAGTGTGTCATTATCTTGCAATTCCATGTTGATAATCTTCCTTTAACTTTGTCAACTAAGTAAGAGAAACATTCTTTTTTTTTCTTCTTTATAATTAGAGGAATTCCAAGATACTTTTCATTTGGATTCATTCTCTGAACTTTCAGTCTTCTGGATAATAGTCTGCAAAATCTTTGAGGAACTTTGCACTGAAGTACACACTTGACTTGTTAAAATTCAAAAGTTGTCCAGAAGCATTACCAAAACTATCAATTATTTGAAGCAAATTATTCACATTGTATAGATCAGCTGTAGTGAAGAGTAGGCAGTCATCTGCAAAGAATAAGTGAGATATGGAAGGATCCCTTGGAGCAATTTTTATCCCTTCTATACTGCCGTTTTGCTCAGCATATAAAAGTTGTCTTGAAAAAGCCTCCATAAGAATGATGAAGAGGTATGGTGAGAATGGATCTCCCTGCCTGATTCCCCTTGTAGGAATGTATGAATTACAAGGTGCACCATTTAGCAGTATAGAGATCTTAGTAATACCAATACACTGCATAATCAGTTTGCAAAAATATTCACAGAAGCCTATTTTGTGCATGATATCCATTAAGAAAGGCCATTCCACCCTATCAAATGCCTTTGACATGTCCAACTTGAGAGCAAGAGTATGCTTTTCTTGTTTTTGCCTTTGCATGGTGTGAACAATCTCTTGAGCTAACTGGATGTTGTCAGAGATCTGTCTACCTGGTACATATGCTTCCTGCAAAGGGGAGATGATTTTACTCATAATATTCTTCGTTCTTGTAACAAGAATTTTTTATATAACTTTATAAGAAGCATTGCACAGGGCAATTGGTCTTAAATCAGAAGGAGACTTTTTGTTTTTAATCTTAGGAATCAATGAAATATTAGTCTCATTTAGTTTCTTAAGAAGAAAACCAGACTGAAAAAATTGTTGAATATTATCAATCATACTTTGGCCAACTATATCCCAATGATTTTGAAAAAATCCAGGTGGAAAACCATCTGGTCCTGGAGCTTTCCAAGGTTTCATGTTCTTCAATGCTTGTAGAATCTATTCTGCACTTGGAACACTTATTAACATTTGGTTATCTACATCTGTGATTGCTTGTGTTATGCAATTTAAGATGTCTTCATTTCTTTCTGGATTTGAAGTAGTGTGAATGTTGTTATAATGTGTAACAAGTAAATTTTCCAGCTCCAATCTTGTTGTACACCAATTTCCAGCATTATCCTTTGGAGCAGCAATATGGTTTCTTGATCTTCTTTTACTGGAATTAGTATTTCTATCCATCTCCATGTAATATTAATCTCTTGACTTTTATCCCCAGAATTCATTTTGAACTTGCTGCCAGCGTTTTGTCTGTTGTTCAACTTCAAGAATTTGATCAGTATTAGAAGTATTCTGGTTATTTTGGTGTATATGTTCTAATTGTTGATGCAATAGATGTATATTGCTGTGAATATTTCCAAATTTCTCCTTGTTCCACTTAGAAATATACTGCCTTGCAATAATCAACTTCTTAGAGAACTGAAAAGAATGAGAACCTGCAACTGAATGATCCCAAGCAGCAACAAATTTCAGTTTTCAAAGAAGCATCTCTCTCATAACACTAGAAATATTTCCAATTTATTTTCCTATCTCCATCTGAATAATAAGTATCTAGCATTATTGGGCAATGATCAGAACCCAACTGCGGCATATGCATACGTTTGGCATCTGGAAAGGAGAGGACCCATTCTTCATTTGATAAAGCCCTATCCAATCTTGAACGACGAATTCCACTTCCATGAATGTTACTAGACCAAGTGAATGATCTACCAATGTAACCCATATCTTCCAGACCAGCTTCAAATATCATATTGACATGAGGAGAATCTCTGGTTGAAGAAGTAAAAGAAGTATCTGAAGAAGAAGTATTGTGAAGAACTGCTCTATTATCATTCTCGAAGACCAAATTTAAATCTCCCATCACAATCCAAGGTTAATTTACTTGATGTCTTAAGTCTCTAATGTACGTCCACTGCTTCTCCTTGTTATGTGGATAAGGGGAACCATATATGCATGTTAAGAGCCACTCTGGCTTTGTGGGATCATCTGTGACTAGAAAATTAAATATCGAAGAATTTGCATTTACAACTTTAAAATGAAAGCCATCTTTCCATAACAAGATAAGACCTCCTGCTCTTCCTACAGATGAGATAAGTTTTTGATTTGGATATTTATAAGGTTTAACCAACCTAGTCATCTTTTTTAGTCCTATTTTAGCTTCACTAATGAAGATAACATCAGGATTGTATCTATAAATCAGGTCATGCAAATGGTTTCTAGTGACTTTTTTAAGAAATCCTTGACAGTTCCATGATAGAACTCTCATGGTAACTGATAGTCTATTTTCACTAATTTTTTTGTATATGATAAAATTCAAAATAACAACTCTTAATTCTATGCAAATCATAGGAATTAAACTGAAAAACAACAGGTGAATAAGTAGCACTATCAAAAAAAACAGTATCAATGAACAAAAAGAGAGGGCAAGAAAGATAAAAAATTTTGTGTGAAAAGATTTTTACCGTTATTGCATGGCTTCCCAGGTTGTGCATGGCATCTGCATCTGTGTTCGCAACATTATTATTTTTTTCAATCATTTCTACTCCATTCATAAAGTCAGTATGAGCCTTTCTAGTCATATTGTCATTATGATCCCCATCATGAGCAGCCAAGATGGGTCCTTGAATGGAAGGATTTGAACCATTTGTTTGAGTAGGTTAATTCCTAGCTCTCTTAGTAGTTCTGGCATCTTCAGCTTCAGTTAACTCCTCTTCATTCTGGCCAACTTGAACATAGTCATTATCCTGGTTTTCTCCATCATTCACAACATTGTCCTTCTTCCCTTGAGTTTTAGTGATGCGGTGTGCTTCATATTCTCTCTATGACATTCCTCTTTCGCGCAAGATTTCTCCAACCTCTTCACGTATCGCATCATCATGATCTACAATATAACAATTGTCGCATAAACTAGATGACTGCTACAGTAGTGCAGGGACGACCAAAGTCAGGGAGCCTGTTTTTGTGACGCAATTTGTTACAGATTTTGCAACAAAATGTGTAACAGTGATTTTATAACATTTATAAGCGTTATATTTGTCTAACACTTATATTGTAACATATTTTGTAACATTTCAGTAACAGTTTTAAATCCGACGGCTGAATTTTGTTGGCAACCAACGATCAAGATTAAAATTAAAAGTTTAGGTGACGGTTTTTTGACCATTTTCATGCCTAATTAGCCGTCAATCGGGTCGACTTCCAACCGTTTTCATTGCTCCTAACCATAGTCGGGGACGATAACTCTCCGATTGTTGATTCAATTTCAAGAAAAACGACCAATACCCATTCAATTGGATTGATTAAAAATGAAAAAAAAAAACGCTGCAAGCGATGCATTTTTAGCCCCCATATTGACAGTATAGAAGGGACTCCCTTCGGTCGTCCCGATTATGGGGTTGTTTAACCCAGTGATACCTTATCCAAACTGGTGCCCCAGCATTTGTGTTCCACCATTCTCCTCTCTTCAATGGTTTTTTCAGCTCCATCTCAATGCGTGCAATAATCATGTTTCCAGTTCTTAGCCTGCAATTTTTTGGGTTGGTCGATATCTTCCTTCCCAAATTTTCAATTGTTTCATTAACAACAACTTCATGATGATGCTCTAATAGTAGTCCTTTGAATTGCACGTAACATTCTTGTTTAGTGAATACATAATCTTTATAAGCCTTATCAGTGGTGTATTCTTGTAAAGCCAGTAAGCTTCTTTGAACATTCCAAGGTGATTTTTTAAGCACATGCCTCATATCTCTCTAAGAATTAAACTTGAAGACAAACAGATACTTGCCTACAACCCTTGTTTCTCTCTTCCTGTAATTTTCCCAAAGCAGATTCAATTCTTCCTTGATTGCTGAGACTTCAATATCATCTTCTCTAGTCTTAAGTTTACCAATCAAGCTGTTAGACCAAATTCAACGGCCTGATTTAAGTTTCTAGCAGAACCAATAGCAGATCTGTCTCTTCTGATATTAGTCACCCTCATTCCTTCAGTGATGTCACCAACATTGGCATTAGGGGCTTGCTCCATTGTTTTAGAAGACAGGTAATTGAGTTTAGGGTTTGTTTTTTCTTTGAGATGTAGAATAGAGTATGGAGAACTATCTTTTATATTACGATATGATAATAAAGGTTTTATCCTCAGAATATTTTGTTTCCTTAAGAAAGGGTCAGAAAAATCTAGATTTTGACTAGGAAATTTTCTATTAGCTGTAAATTGCATGAGTTTAGAATGATAAGGGTAACTCCTAAAATCACGGATTGGTTTAGGCGGAAAGTAGTTATTTTGAATTTTCTAAGTTTTGACTAGGTTTTGAATCGGTAGATTCATTGAGATGCTCATGTGATCATATTGATATAGGGGATGACAATGGACATCATACTGATTAATACTCATATCTGAAATTAGTATATACTGCAAAATTGACGAATGAACTAGATATATTTTAGTAAATACCACCTGATGTGATAATATAATCGAAAACAAGATGCATAAGCCGAACACAAATATCCAATACCGGATTAGATTCATAGCAAGTTCAGGAAATTCTGCAAAAGATTTACAGATCCATTAGAGAAGATAAAAGAAATGAGAAATGAAACTAATAGAGATTGTCCACTTAAAAGAAGATTCAAAAAATTGGATATCAACGAAGACTAGAAAATTTTAACGTAACACAGATTAAGATCATTAAAAGAGAAATCTAAGACATAAACGATTTAAAGAAATGGATGTTGTTTTGAATAAAGAAGAGATTAAGAAAGCTATAAGATCTTGATTGTGAAAAGTTTGATAAACATTACAAAATATTCATCGATTTAACCCCGAGTTAACACCCGATTCGCAGAGCTCCCTGGCTTGATGTACTCTGTCAGTTATATAATTATATTCTTTGTTTCTATATCTCGGGCTTACTTTCAATTAAAAAAAATCAGGGATTTAAAAAAATCATGTAATACAATATATAGCATCTGTCTAATTTTTTTTACTTTTACATGGATATAATGGCCAAAAGATTCTTTTTCTTATAATCGAAAAAGAGGTTTCCCTCGTAATATTGAAAATTAAGAACCATAAACTTCGTAAGGGGAGTTTCGGTACATTGTTACATCTTCATTGCAGGTTTCAATGTTTAGGTAACTAGTTTCTCACCCGTGTGATGCACGAGTCCGTTTATTGCTTATGGAATATTTAATGCTCTTTTTAAATAGGAAATATATTACAAAACCAAATTGTGCAAGAAAGTAAAATAAACAAAATTTCATAAGTTCTGATCAGAGTTATCTTTATTATAAGCTATTGTTAAACAAAAACAAATTTTAAAGCACAATTCAAAATTCTTGATAGTAATAAAAATTTATTATTTTTTTAGCTATGCAAATAACAAAGAATTTATTGAAAATAACAATCAAGGTAAATTTAAACTATTTGGTCGGGATTAAACTTCTTTTGGTTGGTTAAATAAAACCATATCATTCGTATCAAATCGAAAATTCACACTCCTTTTGCCTATGGTTTCTTTGTTGTCTTTGTATGTCTCTTTTTTTTTTGTCGATGTGAAGTTCTTCAAGGTAGAGATAAGTTTACTTTGCATTTTCATACTGTTCCGCAAGTCTTCTCTGTTCTTCTTTTTGTGAATTTGTTGTTTTCTGCCATTTTTGTTGTTCTTTTTGATTACCGCGTGTAGGTAGTGATACTCGTACTTATATATTACGAAGCTCTTCTAGCTTTATCGTTTTTTTTTTTGGCTAAAGATCGCTTACACTTGGTTTTTATATACATAAGATAATTCGGTTTTAATCTTTTTTTTCTCTCCATATTTTGTTTCCATATTTTATCAAATTTTTGGTTAAATTCTAAAGATATTTTTCGTGTTTATCTAGGGTTTCCAAATATACATGGTTTATTTAGGGTAAGAAAGATATCGTTTTACACGTGGTTTATTTTACCCTAATCTAGAATGTAGCTATTGAAATTAATTTACTACTTGATTTACTATTTAAAATTTACGGCAGTAAAGATCTAAATTCATATGGTAATTATCCTACACCATGTAAAGGATGATGGGAAGATTGATTACCCTACGATCAGTTTGTAAATATTCTGGACAAAACTAATAAATTAAGGGTCAATGCGCTGGGAGGACTTCTGAGAAGCGTCATTGTTTGGAAATTCAGTCCATAAATAACAGATAATATCTTTTATTACACGAAAAACTACTTCACAATAACGTTGTAAGTAAAATAATTTATTCTCTATTCTGAAAATGGTAGCATAAGAGCAAGACTATAAGAACTATAACATTTACAAAAAGGGAAACCATAACAAAGTTGGAATTGTTTGTGATCTCTAAAAATCCCATTTAAAAAAATCTATTCCAAAGAAAAATAAAAGCAAAACTCATTCCTAAGAAAAAATAAAATAAAATCTCTAATTAAGTACCTAAATTACTTTAACCTTCTATTCATGATTCTCATTCCTATAGGTCACTGCTTGGAGAATAATAAGGTTTATAGACCCGGTATTTTCACGAATGTGTTGATGGAAAATAGTTTTGGTATATCCATCTTGTAAATCATTCTTTCGATGCCACCAACGAAGCAAAGTTTTCTTCTATTTGCATTCTACAAAACAGCGCCAAATTCTTGAATTGATTTGCAATAGATTTCAGAAAAATAAACGTACAGTGGAATGAGAAAAACCAAAAAGCTTAAAAATCAACATAAATCAAGATATTTCTAATAGATTACATACCCGATAGCAGCAGCGGACAAAAAAAGAAGCAACACCAGCTGGACAAAAAAAAGAAGAAGAAGAAGCAATCGAATACATTTTTGAATGATACTTGCTAAAAAAATAGTAACAAACATCAGATGACAAAAAAAAATTGCTTCAGGAATAAAAATAAGATGACAAAACCCTAAAATAAAATACAAAAAAAAGTAAAGCGAGAACCGGCACAAAACAGAAAGAGTACCATGCGCGAAAATATATTAGGAATCCCATTAGAATGACATTTGCAGCGCCAAGGTTTCAAGGATACCTGCAAATTACCAGATGGCGGATTAAACAACAAAATAACATATTGGAAAAGAAAAAAAACAAAAAACGAAGCCGTCATAGGAAGTGAGAAGCGGCATTAAAGATGCTGCTTGGCTTATGCTCTAATAATTTATATAAAGACACTTCCCATAAATAAAAGGATATTGTTTTGAAATGAATACTAATCAATATCTAAATATATTTGAGATTTTTTTTTTATTTTTGGCTAGCTGTTCTTTTTCCCATATTTTGTACTTTGGATTACACTTGGCAAGTTCAGACTATAAAAATCAGAGTTTACCTAATTTATGTAATATTTTATTTCCATAACTAAGTAAGTAAATATTATTTTTGGATAGTTATATCTTGGTTGAGTATTTATTTTCCAGTTTTGAGTATCTTCTAGACGTCCAAAAATTCTATACCTATCAGATTCCATCTTAGACAAAAAATGCAACTTCCTAGGTTTCATTTTTCCTGATAAAATTGACGAAAAAGCTTTCCTAATTTGTGGGGTTGAGAATCCTTTAGCCGTCTTTTTTTTTTCCTCTCTGCAAATTTTATTTTCTGGTGATTTTTACTCCTAATGATGTTGTATTATTTTTATCTATATAGGATTGAAAGAACCCTCGAAAGAATATTTCTTGACTCATGTGTGACATCCACAAATCAAGTATTTTCTTTTAATCATCAATATAAATTTTGTATTTTCTTTTAATACCAACTGAAAGTATAATTGCAATTAGTACGTTAAAAACTATAAATATTCTTATAAGATTTATTCTGCAGGCCTGATGGAATCTCTCTCTACAATGAGAATAGTTCCCTCTTTAAAGGAAGAGGGGCAAAAAATTTTTAATAATCTTGCAGATAATCACAAGGAGATTAACATTGTGGACATTTAATGTGATTCTTTTTCTCATGTCTAGAGTTAATTTGTGGACTTGCATTTTGTTTTTGTATTTGGCTGTGGTGTCTCAAGTTTTTGTTGCTCTTGAGATACCCTGTCATTATCACAAAATTATTAAAAAAAAAAGAGAGGATGACTTCATATTTTTATTATTGCAAAATTATTAAAACATAACAAAATAATAGACGAGAAGAATATGCATGTATGTATATATTACCAGCCATTATCGCACGGAGATAATGTATATGCTAGATATATAACTATAAAAGAGCAAACTAAATTTTGCAACCATAATAGATGAGTCTTCTTCACTGCTACTTCTATCTTTTTACATCAATCAAGATCTATTTAGTTACCTGTAATAACATAAAAAGGGAAAATAAACAAACAACAATCATATATACACGATCGATAATAAAATTGATCAAAAAACCTTAGTTTCCTGATGATTTAGCAACATGTGAAGAAGTAACAACCTAAATAAACAATGTCAAGAGCAAAACACATTTTACGCCCAAAACATGGTGTTTAGTTTGATATGGCAAAAATATTTGCAAGAATTAATAGGGGTATAACTTGATATTGCTTCTTTTGGAAAACTGCAACAGGTGCATGATCGAGGATACCTACAAAACAAAATGACAAATGTCACAAAAAAATCCTAAATCGCAGGAAAAAGAAAAAAAATAGCAATAAAATTTTAAAAAGCAATGTGGAAACAAAAGTGTTTGGCTGAAAATGGATTTTGGGTTTGTTTGATTGCTTTATATAGAGACATCGGACCCAAAAATAAAATGATTTTATTTTTGATATAATATTAATTAATATCTAAAATTGTCTGGAATTTCCTTTTTATTTTGAACATAATATTAAGCAATATCTGCATTTTTCCCGATCATATCCATCTATTGTAATATTTTTGGCAACCTCAAGCAAAGAAAACCACAAATTTACCTGTTAAAGTATATTTTTTTGCCAATCGTAGTTGAAAGTATCTTTATTAGTGCATTTAATTTAATATTTTTCTGAATAAGCAATATTAAAAAGTATAGTAATAAAATCAAGATATTCAGAAGAAAAAAGATATTATTTCCGCACTTATATGCAATTTCTTTTTCTGTAATTTTTATACTTCGGATAGCCACTATTTTTGGATACTTGCATGTACTTGTTGCAATTTTTGTGTCTAAAAGATAGTATTTGGCATATTCTACATCTCATAATGGAATTCTTTTTTGGTTTGTATTTTCGGAATGAATAAAATTAATGTTAAAATCATTATTATTATCGCATTTTTCTACCTAAGCTTTTGTTTTTCTATTCTAAACTTTTTGTTTGATATCATGTATTGATCATCACGATTTTCTATTAATTATTTTGTATCTTTAATAACCTACAGGACCAACAATTAAATGTTTTAGCAAAAGGGAGGAAAATTTGAATTATTGGTATGTATCTACGACTCTAAACATTTTTATTTTTAATTTGGGATATTGACTCATATTTGGTTCAGTCATGATTTAGCTTCATTGTTGAATTGTTTTTGTAATTTCATTTGGAGTTGTAATTGTAAATTGCAATTAGAATTAGAATTTATTTAATTATGAGTAGTTTAGAACTATAATTAAAATTAGTTTCATTGGAATAAATGTAATTGAACAATGGACATTGGATTTTTTTTTTGTATGATTTATTTAATTTGTGATGAAATCATGATTAATAATGCATATTTTTATGTGATTTTATTTTAATTTGTTTGTTAGACTAAATTAAAATAAAATATATTATGATTAATTTTTCAATATATTTTTGGTAATTTTATACGACTTTTTCAAGATTTAGCTGTTTTCGGAAATAATTTTTATTGAATGTGATTTTCTATAAAATATATTGTGCGGAAAAGTATATCTTCTTGAATTTTATTTCCAGAATCTTTTACAATTGGCATAAAAATAATAATGGTGGGGTCAGAATCAACCAAAAGCTCCGATTAACCACGTCGCTCGAAAAAACTCTACTTTCATATAAAGAATTTAGAATTTCCCATAAGTTATCTCCTTTCCAATAATGTTTAATGACATATTTGCAAGAGAGATAAGATAACGACGAGTCTTAGACGAGGGGATGACTTATGGGAAATTCTTATTACTTATTTCTACTCATTACGTATTGCTTAATTCATCTAAGACTCATTACTACTCATTACTTATTGCTTAATTCTTTTTTTCTTTTTTTTTTGGATAATCAACATATTTAATTTCATTCAAATCAAAATAGTGATTACATGTTCGCTTACAAGAATAACAAAAACATCAAAATAAGAGATAATCAAAATCCTAATACAAATAAGGACATCTATTACAAGTAGATCCCGAAGAGAAAGAGCGATAAACCGCAAAGATGTCCAAAAAAAACTTTATGTTTAAGAGAGATGATGGTATATCCGGAAATAAATTTCGACCATTTAATCTGATTTCCTAAAATAAAGGAGTACTTTGCCCATAAAATTGTCGATCCACAGGAACACGGATGCGCGGTGTTGTGATAAATCTTTGATGTTTTTGAATCGAGAATATCAAGCCACGAACTAGCCATTAAAATTAGAAGAACTTTCCCCACAACGAGGAAGAAAAACAGCCCCAAAACGACGAAGAAATATGTCAAAAGACACCAAAAATGATGTAAAAACATCTTATTCAATTACCTACTATCAAAATTTGAAAAAGAAAAGAATCCTTGCTCGGATCTGGTTCATTTTTGGACCAGATCTTAGGAAAACAGCTATTGAGTTTCTTTTTCCTTTTTTGAGAAATGGAAGATGAAGAGAAAGAAGAGATGAGTAGACTACTTATTGCTTAATTGAATAGCCGATTCATTGCTATCAAAGAAAAAAATATATCAAATTGTACATCTGTCAGTTACCACGAAAGAGAAAGAGAAAGAGAATATTGAATGTGCTATAATTTAAGAAAATATTAGATTATATTGCCTTTTTCAGATTTAAATTAAATTAAACATAATAAAAACTATTAGTTTAATAAAAAGTGATAACTAGTTGTTAAGAATGGCCAATATGATCACTTTGTTACGTGCATACTCGTTAAAGGAGGATGCACAAAATTGGACTCCGATAGTCTTAAATCTACGTATTTTTAATAATTTTGGGCAACTACGATATTTTTAGTAGGCATATTTATTTTTTGAAATAACTAGAAATAGATAGATGTTTTTTTTTTATGAAATATATGATAAATAATTCGCAAAAGTAACATTGTAATCAATGTGAATTATACTTTCTGCTCATGATCTTGTTTTTTTTCCCCGAAAATTTGCTTAATAATACTTTAATACCTTTCTCACAATTTTCTACTAATAATTTTCGTATATCGACTACAGAACAGGATTATTTTTATTGGGGAAGAGGAAGCACGGTCCCATTCACAAGTAAGTATGAACAACTATATGGATTTGGACTTTGAATTTTAAGTACCCATTGAAATTGTAATTATAATTTTAAAGTATTATAACTATTAGTTTAATAATGAAGTTTTTGGAATCGTAATTAAGATTATCTTAATATAAAAAGTATAATTGGACATTGGATATTAATTTTTTAATTTAGGGTCGATTTTATTCTATGATGAGATTATGATGCAGATTTTAATGTTAATATTTCAAGCATGATGCATGGTATAAGGGTGATTTTATTTGCAATATTTATTCGTGTAATTTGATATTAGAATTTATTTATGGCCAAAAATATTTAATTAATATTTAAATATGGTTTTTCATAATATTTTACAAGATTTTGCCTGACGGGCAATAGATATTTTCTTAAATTTATTTTTGTAATAGATAAATGGTGGGGCAAGGATCAACCAGAAGTGAGAATTAATCACAAGCTCCGGTGAATGAGAGCGCTCGAAAAAATCTTTTATATAGAAAAAATAAATGGTGGCGTCAGAATCAACCAAAAGCGAGAACTAACCACATGCTCCGGTGAATGAGGTCATTCGAAAAAATTCTATTTTTATATAGAGAAATAAACGATTATCACTGACGCAAGAATTGCCACGTCTACATTGATTCTCTAATATACTTAGTCATCGCAGGTAGTGACGGACCCTAAATTTGCTTTAACTTTTCTTTAACCTAGGTTAAAGATAATAACTTAGTGGAAAAATTCAGAAAATAAAAATATAGCTTATATAGTTCAGAGGATCGTTTGGGATAAAGCCCAGGTTAGCCCTCTCATAAGTCCACACCTGATTGCATTTAAGGAGAAACGCAACCAGTTTTAAAGCCCATAAAAAATCCGACAAATTATTTTTACTAGTTCTTTACTATAAATTTTGATTTTTTTATCACAAAATTGGTTAAAAAGACCAAAATCAACAATTCCTGGGTGAAAAGGACACTTAAATTTTGATACTGTTTAAATGGACAAAAATGAAAAAATAGCCAGGATGTAAACAGTTTCATCCTACCCATTTTCAAATATTTTTTCTTATTTTTAATTTACATAAGGATGCATCCAGTTTCATCCTTGCTATTTTTTAAGTTAAAGGGGATGAATCCAGTTTCATCCTTGCTATTTTTTTGGTGTCCATTTCACCCATACTAATTTTTACTCGTCCATTTGAACCATGTTTTAAAAATATTTGGACAAATGACCCATTTTCTGTTTTTTTATTCAAATTTATTTCTCTTTCCATTTAAAATTCACTAAAAAAGAATATCTTATGAGAAAATTAATATTTGGTTAGTGAAGTTCTATATTTTTATCATATTCTTTTCATAATAATGTTGTCAAAAGTTTAAAATGAGAATATATTTAGACTTCTGCTAAGACAAACTTATGGGAGGAAAGACTTTCACAAAAATTTAAATTTTCTTAAATTTTATTGGAGAATAAAGCGATGAACAAAATATCATACCACAGGTATACGAGCGTATCCTTCTCGGGTCAAAGCTTGTCTTAGCGGGTAGGTTCGTGAAACTACATTAGAGAAAATCAAAGGGGGTCAAGCTGGAAAGTAACTTAAGTAAAATACTATTAAAATATATATAAATAATGTAAGATGGAGAGCGTGAATCGTGCGATTGAATCGGTTTATAAATTGGGCACCGAGTTTCAAAATTCAAGCTTCAGATATGTGATTGTCAATCATAAATAACATGGAAAAAAGCTCTAATTGAGGGAGCAGTTGAACCCGGAGGGTCTAATCTTAATTCAAACTCAAGTTCCGTTCAAATTGATGTCCAGATGGATGTCCAGATGGAGGAGATTATGTTGGAAATTTTGGGTTAAACAAGAGGTTGAAAACAGAAACAGAAAATGGTGTATTCCTGACTTCAAGGCTCTTTCGATTCTTTTAGACAATAATTCGACCTTTCCCAATAAATTTGGCGAGTACAAACGGTTTCTCGAATTATGCCTTCAGGATTCAATGAAGCCCTAACACCGTAATCGAATTCAAGGATTGTACTTCCTTGATCCGACCAAGAAACACACTGTATAAGGTTCTGATGATGCTTTTTAGAGAAGAAGAAAACAGATTGTTTTTGAATGTGTTGGAATGGGAGAACATCTTCGCTACTTATAGTGATATTCATGCCTGTTAGTAGTGTCGTTTCATCACCAACAGACGCTTCCAACAGGTCGATCACCGTATAACTCTGCGTAGCGGCAAACCTTGAAAATATCCAACATTCTCTCCCTATTTTCAAAAAATGAGAAAAACACAAAGTAAAAAAAAAAAAAAAATTAAATCAGAGTGGCTGCATCACTAAAGTGACTGCCTACGTACCCGAGTGGGATCAAGCCAACGTAGTTCACGCTTAGTTTGGGAAATAAGCATCATCATTGAAACCAATACATAAATGATAGATATCTTTTGGATCTGAACCTTCACTTAGTGTAAGAAATTCAAAGCCTTATCGAGGTTAAGTGGTGAAACTAGTCTTGAACCAAGTACCCCTAATGATAAAACCGGAATTTCAACACATATTGATTTCTGAGAATAGTGTGTTCTGTAGCTCGCACATTAATGGCCATGTGCTTAAATCCTGGATTCATGAGTCTTCTTTAGAGAACGGTCTTCTTCTCTTAGGAAACGACCTGATTTCCATACTCATATAGTAAGCCTCGAAGGTATTTCTGCGAGACACCTTATGATAAAAGTTAGACTTATTAAGGATTTTCGTCCATCCTGTTTTCTTGCAGAAAACCAGCACTAATTAGAAATGGGAAGTTTTTGTATTAGTGCTCCATAATCACCTCCATAACTTGTTGGTACCACATTGAGCCTTGTTTATCCTTTCCAAAACATAGGTTGGGTTTCTGCTTTGGGCGATCAAACTTCATTCACAGACCTTAGTCCCATTTCATTACACTTTATTGAAACCACTGCCTTTGGTAGACTTTTTTTAAATGGGTCTGCCAAGTTCTTACTTGTTTCAATATAGTTTACTGCAACTACTCCTCTTTTGAGTATTTGTCTTACCATTTGATGTCTAAGACTTGCATGTCTTGACTTTCCATTATAAGTCTTGTTAGAGACATTATAAATAGTTGCTTGATTATCACAATTAATCAAGACCGCTGGACATGGCTTCTTCCAAAATGGGATTTCAACAAGTAAGTTTCTAAGTCATTCCGCCTCCTTACATGCATCGGTTAACGCTATCAATTCTGACAACATTGTTGAGTCAGAAATACAGGTCTGCTTCTTGGAACTCCAAGACACAGCATCACCTCCTAATGTAAATATCCATCCACCAGTCGACTTGGATATGGATTCTACATTGTTCCAGGTAGCATCACTGTATCCTTCTAATACAGCGGGATAACCGTTATAATGCAAACCATAGTCAATGGTTCCTTTCAAGTAAGCCAAAACTCTTGAAACTACTTTCCAGTGTTCAACTCCTAGGTTACTTGAGAAACGACATAGCAATCCCACGGCATAAGCTATGCCCGGTCTTGTGCAATGCATAACATACATAAGACTTCCAATAATACTAGAATACTCAAGTGGTGCATGAGTACGCCCAGTGTTCTTCTTTAACTTTATAGTAGGTTCTAAAGGAGTAGGGGCTGGTTTGTCATCAAAATGACCATCCTTCTTGAGAAATTTCTCAATGTAATGAGATTGGGTTAAAACCAACTCATTTTCCTTTCTTAGGATTTTGATTCCCAAGATCACATCAGCCTCCCCTAAGTCCTTCATATCAAAGTTAGAGTTAAGAAACTTCTTTGTTTCTTCCACACGAGATATGTCAGATCCAAAAATAAGCATATCATCAACGTACAAACAGAGAATCACACATCCAGAACTCTCATGCTTACTATAGATACATTTATCAGCATCATTTACAACAAACCATGTGACAAAGCTACTTTGTCAAACTTCTCATGCCATTGCATGGGAGCTTGCTTCAAGCCATAAAGAGATTTTACCAACTTGCAAACCTTCTTTTCTTGGACTGGCAATATGAAACCTTCGGGTTGTTCCATATATATCTCTTCTTCTAAATAACCATTTAGAAAGGCGGTTTTGACATCCATTTGATGTATAATTAACTTCTGTGTAAAGGCAAGTGCAATTAAACAACGAATAGGTGAGATGCGAGCAACATGAGCATATGTATCAAAATAGTCAATTCCATGTTGTTGTTTATAACCCTTAGCAACTAGTCTGGCTTTGAACTTATCAGTGGAACCGTCTGCATTCATTTTTCTCTTGAATACCCATTTACATACTATAGGCTTTACGCCAGGAGGTAAATCACAATATATCCAAGTACCATTAGACAAAAGTGAATGCTTTTCATCATTGATAGACTCTTTCCAGAAAATAGCATCTCTGGAACTCATTGCCTCAGCATAAGTTTTAGGGTCATCATCAACATGCATTACATATCTAGTCATACTAAGAATTTCATTCTTACTACCTTCTACAAGATATTGTACCCATTCTGGACCAAAGCTTTTCGCCTTCCTTGCTCTCTTACTTCTTCTAGGTTCAATATCTTATATACTTTCAGAAATATCTTCTATGTTAGGAGCAGAATGTTCATCATTGTTATTAGTCTCTATATATTCTAGACTAGGTAACAATGGGTTTTATATGGGTTGCATTTGGTAACTATTCCTATTCAAGTTCTCAAAAAATTCCACATCTACAGATTTATAATCTCAAAAGTGTCAAGGATTAAAAATCTGTAAGTAATATTGTTAAGTGAATAACCTACAAAAGCACATTTATACGCCCTATTTCCTAACTTAGGTCTTTTAGGATCAGGCTTCCTAACATATGCTAAGCAACCCCAAACTTTAAGTCTTCTCAAATTTGGTTTCCTATTAAACCACAATTCATAGGGAGAAACATTCTTCTTTTTCAAAGGAATTCTATTCAAAATATAGCATGCAGATAACATAGCTTCACCCCACAAGGAATTAGGAAAATTAGAACTAATAAGCATAGCATTAACCATCTCAACCAACGTTCTATTTTTCATTTCCGCAATACCATTTTGTTGAGGTGTATAAGGTGCAGTAAATTGATGAATTAAACCATGCTCTTGACAAAACAATTTAAATTCATTAGGAAAATACTCACCACCACGATCAGAACGTAAAATTTTAATTTTCTGTCCTAATTGTGTCTCTACTTCTGCTTTGTATATTTTGAACATATCAAAGACTTCATCCTTAGATTCATCAAGTAAGTATAAGCATATCTAGTGCAATCATCAATAAAAGTAATATAGTATTTGTATCCACCACGAGTCACATGATTTTTTAAATCACCAACATCACTATGTACTAATTCAAGCAAGGAAGAATTTCTAACTACAGACTTAAAGGAAATTTTATGTATTTTTGCTTGCACACATATTTCACACTTAGAGATATTATCAAAATTGCAATCAGAAATTAATCCTAATTTTCTCATGTTTCTAAGGGAACCATAATTCATATGTCCTAATCTACCATGCCATAGATCAACGAAGTCAATAGTATAAGCAGAACCATTATTTATTAAATTAAGCTTAATCATCCCATTACAAGCATATCCTTGTCCAACAAATACACCATTTTTGGACAGTGCAAACTTATTAGACTCATAAGTCGTCTTGAATCCGGCCTTCATAACGAGGTCTCCAGAAACAAGGTTTTTCACAATGTCAGGGACATGTAATACATTAGTAAGAGTAACAGTCTTTCCCGAAGTAAAGGAGAGATCAATAGTGCCTTTTCCAATCACTTTGTTGTGTAAGTTTTTTGCAGATACAACTTCGTTTCCTTCGCCAGTAACCGATTCATATGTCTTGTAAAGATGCATGTCTTTACAGATATAGACAGTTGAACCATTGTCGTACCACCATCCACTCTCATTGTTAGAAACGGCGTTGGCGGCTTGCACTACAATAACAAGTTTGTCATCGACCATATTTGCCTCCTTTTTCTGTCCTTGTTGTTTCTTTTTGAGACGACAATCACGAGCAATATGGCCGGGTTTATCACAGAAGAAGCAAGGCCCCTTCTTCTTACTCTTCTTGTTGGGATGCTGCTTCTTAAACTGAGTATCATTATTAGGTTTCAAAGCATTTGGTGTCTTAGAAAAATCTACACTGTTAACCTTAGAATGATCCTCAGTTTGTTGACTATCCTTAATTTCTCGTTTACGATAGTCCTCTTCTATACGAAGATGACGCTGTAAACCTTCTAAATCATAGTCAGTCTCAGCATGCTTAAGTTTCTTCTTATAACCATTCCAAGAAGGAGGAAGACGAGAAATAATGACTCCGACATTAAAAGCAGAAACAAGTTCAATTCCAGCATCCTTAAGATGATTAACAATGAGTAAAAGTTCACTGACCTGGGAAATAATTGACTTACTGTCAACCATTTTAAAATCCATGAAGTTGCAAATCAGGAATTTCTTGTTGCTTGCTTCAGAAATCTTGTATTTGTTTTCAAGCGTAGTCCATAATTCCTTTGTCAGACGAAATACTTCGATGGGCATTGTAAACACTAGTTCCCAGGGCGTTCAAGATATGACCACGACACATAAAATCATCTTCCTGACGCTTCTTTCTTCTGAATTTTAAATCATCAGTGTCTTTGTTTGATGGTGCAGGAATTTCATCAAAACCGTCTTCAAGTATGTACCACAACTTGATGGTGATCAGGAAAAATTTCACAGTCTCTTGCCAACGAGTAAAATTATCACCATCAAAACGTTCCAATCGAGTTAGGGTTTGGTTCATCACTTGCAGAGATTGAGCAGTTACATTCGAATTTGAAGATTCACCCTCCATTGTCAGAAAAATATTGTCTAAAACTGTTGGAAATTTTGGGTTAAACAAGAGGATGAAAACAGAAACAGAAAATGGTGTACCCCTGACTTCAAGGCTCTTTCGATTCTTTTAGACAATAATTCGACCTTTCCCAATAAATTTAGCGAGTACAAACGGTCTCTCGAATTATGCCTTCAGGATTCAATGAAGCCCTAACACCGTAATCGAATTCAAGGATTGTACTTCCTTGACCCGACCAAGAAACACACTGTATAAGGTTATGATGATGCTTAACCAGATTGTTTTTGATGTGTTGGAATGTGAGAACATCTTCGCTACTTATAGTGATATTCATGCCTGTTGGTAGTGTCGTTTCATCACCAACAGACGCTTCCAAAAGCCATTAATGGTGGCTTGGAAGAGACGCGTCTGTTCAATTTTGAATGGAAACTTCTAGGTTTTACAAAGTATCCAACTGATTCATGATCGTATGAGGAATGATGGTACAGAAGGGAATACGAAGGAGAATCCTTTGAAAGCTCGTACAAAGATGCTTTTCTCGATTCAACAAAAAGATGGAGTAACTGTTTCAAGAGTGGGGTATTGATGATTTATTATCAAATATGGATAATCTGAACATCGAAGGGGAGATGCCGATCGAAGACAGTGAGGAAATTCCATATATTGAAATTGATTTACAGACCAATAAAAGAATCATTCAACCATGGAAGTTTTGTCTTATGGGAAAGGTTTTAGGGAAAACTGTTGGGTACATGTATATATCTGCTAAGGCTAGGGAGATGTGGAAATTAGCCGGAAAGATGCAGATTTTGGATATGGGATGTGATTTTTTTATGTTCAAATTTGAGAAACCTGAAGACTTTAAACATGTGTTGCTTGAAAGTCCTTGGTTCATCAATGGAAGACATTTATCTATGAGAAGATGGACTACTAATTTTTAACCATCTACAACATCAATTCACAAAACAGTCGTTTGGGCAAGACTGTCAGAGCTTCCATTAGAGTATTTTGACATGGAAGTGTTATACAAGGTTGTTGGGAAACTGGGAAGTCCGGTTAAAATTGATAATACTACTGAATTTGTTTTAAGGGGAAGGTTTTCTAGGATATGTGTGGAGGTGGATACTGATCATCCATTAAAGCATGCTGTGAGGATTGGGGGATTGATACATAATATTGAGCACGAGGGTGTGGGGATATGCTTTAATTGTGGCAAAATGTCCCATAAGAAAGATCAGTGTCCTTTGAATGTTTGTACTAAAAATGTTGTTCATGATGATGCAGGTACCAAAGTGCCAAGTGAGAAGGCAGATGCCTACAGTCCATGGATGTTGGTAACAAAGAAAAGTCATAAAGGTAACACAAAGGAAGGTAATTAGGTTAGTGTTCAGACTAGTGAGGCCCATAAGAATGGGAATATGAAAGGTCAGAATGTGGCTGTTTCCAATAGTTTTGCTACGTTACAGAATGTTGATAGTGATTCCAATCATGAGAATAATAGTAACGTTATTAGGGATAATAGACATGCATATTATTTAAGACAGAATGTTGATTCTTCTTTAAGTGCATCCCAATATGTAGTTAAGGAGGAAAATAATTATCTACTAAGTGCAAATCAAATGAATGGTAAGAGTCTTCAGTTACAGAGTTCCAGTATTAATAGAAGGCATAATTCTTTGCATGAAAAGGAAATGTCCACTAATTTAGTGGGAGTTACACATAAAGGAAGGAAAGAAATTAATGCTGAGCATGCAAGGAGGAATAGAAATAATGATTTCATGAGAATAAATAGTATTGGTAATAGAGATAGTGATCATTTTACAATCTAAGAAATCTATCAATGAAGCACCAAGTGGAAGTTCTGAACATCTTTTCACAAGAGTCAGTTCAGCCCTTAGTGGAGGAATAGAGGGTGAGGGATTTGTTAGTGCACAGAGCTCAAGTGGAGCTAAATGCAATGGAGGAGGACATGATAGAGCCATTTCTAGAGGAGGAACAAATACTTCAGTTAAGAGAGGAAGTGGCGGAGCTGCGCAACCAACTTATAGCCTTAATGCCGGATCTAGTTCATAACCCAGCACAAGTAAACTTGAATGGATTTTGGAGCATGGCAACAGAATCTTGAGGCTAGTCGGACTTTCAAGGTCCAATTGGGAACATCAAGATCCAGTGGAGTTCCTAAGAGAAGGGAGGGAAGAGGCAGAATGCGACTCAAAGAGATGGTGAGAAACAATAGTTATGGAGGTAGTCATGACACCATTTGTGGAGAATCTGGCCCTAGTAAAAATCCCAAAAGGTCTCTGGCAGTTCGAGATGCAGATTACTACCCGGTTGGATTTGGATGTCAATAATCAGAGGACGTTCAAAACGAGGCTCAACCCATTGATGACGATGGATCAACAGGCTGCGAAGAGTTGGAGGGATTTTCAAAGGCCCATGAATCCCCATATGCTCAATCCTAGTTTGTGTCTCCCATTTGAATTTAATATGAAGATTATGTCATGGAACTGTAAAGATATTGCTAGACCTTCCTTTGTAAGGATCATGAAGAAGTTGATCAAGAGGCACAATCCTTCTATTGTTGCCTTAATGAAAACCAGAGTTTTAGAGGATAGTGTCTCTGATATTGTGAGCAAACTGGGTTTTTCTCACTCCATTATTGTGGATCCACAAGGGTTTTCAGGGGATCTTTGTCTTCTTTGGAGTAATAATGAGATTGATATTCAGGCTACCAGGAAATCTAGATGGGAAGTTCATGCTGTTGTAACTGCCAAATTCCAACAGCGTGGATTTTGTTCTCTGTTTGTGGTAGCACTAATAAGGTTAGAAAGAAAAGGATGTGGGATGAACTTAGTGCCATTTCTGCCATTCCTAATGTTGATTGGATGGTCATTGGAGAGTTGAATACCATTAGTAGCATCCATGAGAAGGTAGGGGGTAAGAGTCCAACTTATAGTCAAGTTTCTAAGCTGGATGAGATTTTTAATAAGTGTGGGCTTATTGATCTTGGTGCCAATGGGCCAAGTATCACTTGGAGCAACAAGAGGGTTGGTTCAGCTAACATCAAGGAAAGAATTCACAGAGCGGTGACAAATACTGGATGGCAAAACAGGTTTCATAATGCTCAGGTTTATCATCTCCCTTATTACAATTCTGACCATCGTGTTCTAGTAGTTAATATTGAACCTAAGAGTAGATTTAACACTATACATTTTAGAATTGAAGCCATTTGGACAGAAGACCCTATATATGAGTCTATTGTCGAAAAATGTTGGTCTTAAAATAACTCTAGTTCTGCTAATAGTCAGTTATTAGCTAATGTAACTAGGGTTCAGGTGGAATCTAAAAAATGGAATAAGCATGTGTTTGGAAATCTGTTTAGGAAAATCGACGAAGCTCATGAGAATCTCAGGATAGCACAAAATGAGTTTGAGAATTGGACCTCAGATGATGATAGGAATAATATGACTAATTGTCTTATTGAGTACCTTGGCTAAAAGAGGGGGGCCTTAATACAAGATTTTTTGGAAGCTCGACTATGATTAGAAGGAAAAGAAACTCTATAGTGATTCTTAAAAATGGAAATGGGGAATGAATTAATTCTGCAAATGATATTGAGTCTCACATTGTAGGTCATTTTAGAGATCTGTTTAATTCCTCTAGTTCTGATGTTCTTGCAAATGATATAAATGCTTTATTTCCTCCTGTTATTACTACTGATGAAAATGCTCAGCTTACTAGAGATGTTGGTGTCGATGAGGCCATTCGTCAAATGGGCTCCCCAGGACCAATGGCCTATAAGGTGTTTTCTATAGTAAGTATTGGAAGTATGTAGGTTCTAGTGTCATTGCTCTAGTTAGAATATTTTTTGCTACTTATACTTTGAACGCTAGACTAAATAAAACCTACATTGCTTTAATTCCAAAAGTGAGTATCCTAATTTCATAAAAGAATATAGGCCTATTAGCCTATGTAATTTTAGCATGAAGATAATTACTAAAATCATTACTAACAGAATCAGGCCTTTGATTGGTAAAATTATGTCTCATAACCAACATACTTTTATTCCTGGTAGGTCTCTATTTGATTCTGCTGTTATCTGTAATGAGATCATCCATTTTTTCAAATATAAGAAGGGTGAGAAAGGATGGATGGCTTTAAAACTTGATTTTGATAACGCTTACGATAGGAAAAGATGGGACTTTATTGAAAAAATCTTAATATGCAATGGGTTTGCTCAGATTTTGTTGGTCTGATTATGAATTGCATATCTTTTGTATCTTTTCAGGTGCTCATTAATGGATCTCCAAGTACGAGTTTCACACATGCAAATGGTCTTAGACAGGGGGATCCTTTATCCCCCCTTTTATTTAACCTTTGCTTGGAAACTTTGACTAGACTCCTTAATGTAGGTATTGATAGTACGTCAATTTCGGGTTTTAAAATTGCTAGAGGAGGCTCTACGATTACTCACTCCTTATTTGCTGACGACAATATTACTTTTCTTCAGGTAAATTATAAGAATTCTCTTAATCTCAGAGCTTTGTTGGATAAATTTTGCTCTTGGACAGGTCAAAGAATCAATGTCAACAAGTCCAATTTGCTCACTTCTGCCAATCTGGGCAGGAGTTTTACCAAAGGTATGGCTAATGCTCTTCAGGTTCAAGTGGCAACTAGCCCTGGTAAGTACATAGGCATTTCACTTCAATGGGGGAGGATTAGTGAAAAAACATATGCTGATATTGTTGATAAAATGTGTAACAGAATGCAGGGATTGAAGTATAGGAATTTTAGTATAGCGGATAGATTTACCTTGTTAAGTGCCTGTATTGATCATGTGTCTTACCATGTCATGTCTGTAGTTAAGCTTCCTAAAACTCTGTTAAGCAAACTTGATAGATGTATGAGGAATTTTTTTTTTGAGATGTGACAAGGATAGGAAGATTATGCATAATGTGAATTAGCGTACTGTCTGTATGACTAAAGACCTAGAAATTAGCAATTTATCGGTGCTAGCGAAAATGGTGTGGAAAATTTTCTCTGAACCTGATATTATCGTGACTAGGCTTTTAAAAGAAAAGTACTATAAGAAGCATGATTTTTGGAACACCGAAGTTAAGAACAAATCCTCTAAATGTTGAAGAAGCATTTTAGATGGTCGAGATGCCATTAGGAATTGTCTTAGGTGGGCTATAGGAGATGGTACTAAGGTTGATTTCTGGAGAGATAAGTGGATTGGTAATGAATCCATTGCTTCATTATCAAATCTTGATACTTCTAACTTGCCTCATGAGACTGTGAGCTTCTACTTGGATCCTATCTCCAGAGAGTGTGACTCTAATAAGATTGGTAGTTGTGTTAGTCCTGACATAGATGAATCCATTAAATATATTCCTATTGGCAATAGTCCTGAGGTTAGTGATAAATCCATATAGTCTGCTAGTAAGTCTGGAAATGTTACCGTAAGTGAAGCTTACAAGTATTTGCAGATTGAAAAACATGGTAGTCAACATCAAGACAATGATTGGAAGTTTCTTTGGGCATTAAAATGCCCCTTTAAATATAAGTTTTTCCTTTGGAAACTTTTCCATAATAAACTTCATGTAAATAAGTCACTATACGGGAAAGGTATTACTAACCATCCTAGTTGTAATCTGTGCAATAGTGATATAGAAACTTGTCTTCATTTGTTTTTTGGATGACGTACTGTTGCCCCTATATGGAGGAAATTAAGAGACTGGACTGATATGCAGGTCAATTTAGATATGTTTTCACCAAGGTTCCTCAAAAGTCTGTGTTCTTATGATGGTACTGTTGGTAACATGAAATGGAAGGATTTATGTCCTTTTATTCTTTTGGGTATTTGGTTTCACAAGAACAAGTGTGTTTTTGAAAATAAGAAATTCAAAGGTTTGTGGGTGCTGGCTAAGGCTTTGAGAATGGCAAGGGAATATCACTAGATCAACAATACAGTGGATAATGGAAGAATGCATAAGGAGGAGATTTTTATCGCTTGGCAGGCTCCGCATTATAATTCTTTAAAGTTGAATACTGATGGATCTTCTGATGGTGATGGTTTTGCAGGGATTGGTGGAAGTATTCGGGACGATTCCGGAGCCTTTGCTGATTGTTATGGGAAACACATTTTTAAGAACAACAACAATGTGGATGAGGTATGGGAAATCAGAGATGGCTTACGTCTGGCTGTGCATAAGGGCATACAAAATTTGGAAGTGGAGAGTGACTCTTGCTATGTTGTTCAACTATGTAATGAAGCAATTCAATCTCAGTGTGACACCTATGTACTTATCAAATAAATCTCTGATCTCAAATCTTGTCTCAGTCAAGTGAAGTTTACTCAAAGATACAGAGAAGCCAATAACATTGCTGACAGATTGGCTAAAGATGGAGCTTCTAGGAAGCACGAAGGCATTTGGATTGGAATACTTCCAGATTTTTTATTTGTTCTATTTAATTTTGATGTTATGGGTGTTACTACACCCAGACTTGTTTTGAGTTGTGTATGCAATGCAGAGAACTAAAGTCCACATAGAGATATTATTAATTGGATCTCTCACTTTGTGTACTTCCAACTTTCCTTTGGAAAAATTTAAAAGTAAAGAGAAGGATGCACAAGTTGTATGATAAAATATTTTGTGCTCACATGCACACACAACTAAAGAGAAAATGCTATTTTTTTAGTTGAAATATTAGACAAAGCTTAAAAAATGATAAATAAATGATTAAAACACAAATCAAGAAAAATTGGTGCTTGGATTAAAACAAGAGAAGGGAAATTGTAAAACTACTATTTATGATTTTCATGGAAATATATATAATATTCATGGTTCGTAATATATATTCAGAGATACTTAACCAAGCAATGATAATTAGATTAACCTAGCTTAGAGGGTATGAAGATGATTGACGGAGATTGAAGTAGAAAATTAAATGTACTTAACCAAGCAATGGTAATTAGATTAACCTAGCTTAGAAGGTATGAAGATGATCGACAGAGATTGAAGCAGAAAATTAAATGAGAACAGTGTTGATACAAAGAAGCTTGGTGGTGCTGGTGGTGAATAATATGAAAATGAGGAAATAACTGTGTGATATGTATGTGAGAAGAAAAAAAAGAAGATGCTGCTAGGTGATTTATCAGGGATTTTTTTTTTAATGCCCTAAACTAGTGGTCACTAAACTACATCCAAACTCCTTAAATTGGAGTGGATTTTGGCAATTACAGAGTTTGAACCCCTACCTCCATAGTAGGAGGGAGCATATCAACCACCATACCAATTGGTGATTGGTGATTGACCAGGGAAATTGTATAGATAGGTTTACACTTTTAAGCATATCATTATTTTATAGGTTCGCCAAAGCAAATTTTAGAAACATTGCCCTATGGCTATGGTCCGATCTACTGACCGAGTCAATACACATTATTTATTCGTTAATTTCTCTTGGTGTAGAAGAATTTCCTATGTAAATATGGTGGTAATTTTTACGTACAGACGAAAAGTACTGACTAAATTTTTTCCACTATGCTTGGAAAAATGTTTTCTCAAATGTTGGTTAAGACTTTTCTAATTTTGGATTAATTTCTAACCCACATTTTATTTCTACTATAAATATCTCTCCATCTTCACTGGGGTGGATGTTGTTTAGCTTTACCACTTAATTTCCAGCTAGCTTCCGTTGAGCGGATCTCTCCGAGTTCATTTTAAGTCGAGTTCTAGTGATCTCTACTTAGACATAGAAAAAGGGCTCATCTTAGACTGAATGGTCATGGGGATCTCTACTTTCTTTTTTCTTATCATTCTTCTGGTTTCTCAAGTAATGGCTCAAGGATTGGATCTTTCACCAGCATCATCGCCACTGCCCGGATGTGAGGAATGCAAAATTATAGACATCCCTTTACGCTGTGGGTGCTAATCTAGTAGCTAGATTAGCAGTCCATGTCAGGCAGGATTACTTCCTAAGTCCTATAGGAGTGTTAATCTAGCATCCCACGTCAGCTGGGACCATCGACTAGCGATGTTTGGTTCAGTGAAACCAATTTCAGCCACCAGATCAAATTTTGTGATTTTTGTGATTCGTATGATTTTTGTGATATTTGTGAGCGCTGAATCATTCATGTAAAGGTGATTTTTGTGGCGCTGAACCATTCAGCGCTTCAATCTCGCTGCTACTTCACCTGCGAGCACATGTTAGGAGAGAGAACTAGTGTTAACAAATATACCATATTTTTTTTGAACTGCAACACTTTTCTGCTAATTTAGCAGCTCAATCTAGCCCATAGGACTTAGCATGTCCATCGTTAACTTTGAAGGATATCATAGTCATGGTGTTACTATCAGTTGTTGTGTTTGCATTCCTTGCGCTCGTCGTATACTTCGTTCATTTTCGGACACATCCTGCCTCAACTTCTCAAATACAAACTCCAGAGACTGCCTTAACTACTTGTTGATGGTGGCTTTTAACTTAGGGTTAAAATCGTAAAACCTTGCATCTGACGTCACTCTGCAAGGAAACGGTGTCGTGAGTGCTAACCTCTCCACCAGCATATTTATTGAGCCATTCAATATATTTACATGAAATTTATCCAGACTGGCGAATGTAGCAACCATCCCAAACACTTTGTAAATTTCGGCACCTCGCCAATACAAGACTCACTGAGTACTTTCCTATGCTATGTTCCCCGGCAGAACCCTTAATATCGGTATGACATGACAGATTTGTGTTCACTCGCAGCGGAGTAGCATGAACCTCCAAGTACCAAAGTTAAGGCCATCGCACGAAATGCTCAGACGGAAAGCACACTGCATTCTGTAGATAAGGATTTTTGTGGAAGCATACAAAATCCAGCCAATTATTGTGATAACTCACAAAAAACTCATAAACCCGACTAATTTTCAAAATTAGGGTTTCGCGCCCCGCGCAGTACACTAGACCCCGTTGGTCGAAAAACTATGCTTAGCCAAACTAGGAGATTAAATCCGCCACAACACACTGGAAGTGTGGCCACGACCTAGCTTGCCGGCCCCACTTCCCATCGACCAATCAAGTCGCTTTAAATCCGCCACACTCACACAGAAGTGTAGCCACTCCCATGCCTTGCCGGCCCTCTTACATTAACCAATCAGGTTACTTTAAAGTCGACATATTGTTGAAAAGAAGAAAATCGCGCCAGATGGCCGCAAAGCCAATTGGCTTCTCAAAAACGCACCAGCGTGCCAAGCATCATGCCAAACGCACATACCAGGCACACATGCCAGATGCACATGCCAAACACGCCAAACATGGCCACTCACCCCATGCGACGTGCCATATAGGCTAATTAGGGTTTCGATAAACCAAACCCTAATTTAGGCAAGACTTCCACACCAACGTGCCAAAATTTCAGTGGCTATGGCTACGCGCTCAAACGTGTTAAAGGCATGAACGATCCATGCCATCCACGTCGCAATACCAATAACACAAGTTAAAGGCGCCACTTCCAATTAAAGGTAGCCATGATCGACGACTACCTTTCCTCCTGAGATGCAATCTCAACCATCCAAGTTCGCCACCAAACTAACAGGCTTGTGGAAACTTTTGAGCGACCATGCCGCCAAACCCTTTGGCCACGGCATCAAATCCCAGTTTGGCCATGGCGCCTAATTTCGGCCATAGTGCCAAATCCTGGCCATTCTACAACACTACAGACGTGTCCATACCACTGACATGCTGCTATGCCACAGCCACTGGCATGCCACCATGTCACGGCCACTGGCATGCCACCATGCCACAGCTACTTGGCATGCCACCATGCCACCGCCACTGGCATGTCTCCATCCCACGGCTACTGGCATGCCACCATGCCACGGTGACTAGAATGTCTCTATGCCACGGCCACTGGCATGCCACCATGCCACGGCTACTAGCATGTCGCTATGCCACGGCCACTGGCATGCCATCATGCCACGGATACTAGCATAGCGCTATGCCATGGCCACAGCCAGTTGCATGCCGTTATGCCATGGCTCCACCAGGGGATACTATGCCAATGGCGCCACTTCGCTATACAACAAGATGCAACCATAATCAATTGCCACTCTTCCTCATGAGATATAATCTCAGCCATCAAAATTCGCCACCGATCCGTTCAGCTCGTGACAAGTTTTAGGCGACTAGCCAAAACGAGCCTAGCATCACATATGCTATTTACCTACGGCAAGCCTCTCAATTTTAAACTTGCCACACGCAGCAAAGTGTTACATGTTTTCGACGAAAACACTCGAGACATCAAAACGTGTCACAAACTGGGGGATACTCATCAGGGTATTGGTATGGCGGTTTACAGCGTGCGGCATGCAATACGCCCGTTACAGAAAGTGTCATAAAGCGGGGCGATTACTAATGGAAAGAAGTAATGGTGTAAACGTATCTTTCATTACGGAAACATAAATTCCAGGCGTTACCCGTTACTCCCTTCTTCCACCACTCAATCGTTTCCACTTCCCTCGAGACCAGTGTACGTTTTTTTACGACTTGTATAAATAGGTCTCACCTATTTTCCACCAAACAACAAGTTTTGGTCAGGAAAAGAATACAACATCCAGAAATCATCTGATAGCTTTTCATTCATCTATCCAGTTCAATTTTCTGATACAAGTCACGAAACACCCACACTTCCAGAATCAACTATTCTGGTCTCAACACTTTCTTCGTTTCCCTCCCTAAGACCAACCCTTCTCATTCACTTTGTGATCAAAGCAAGCCTGGAACGACCATTTCTTGGTTTAGACCAGGATTGTACATATTCATCTCTCGAATCAAAATTACTCCCGCGCAGTACATTGTTTAGGGTTTAAACTCGTTTCTCATCCACACACGAAATTACCAAAAACAATATAAATCGTTTTCACCCACAAAAAATTGGCGACCACAGTGGGAGATTAATCTCTCGGTTATAATATCAAATTCCAATTCCGAGTTTCATTCTTCAACCCAGACATCAAGATGGAAGAAGCAAATAATCCGCGCGGGGGTTCAATGGCTCAGTTGTCAGTTATTACACGATGAGGAATGACTGGGGACTTCTCAAAGTCACAACGACGTCGCCCATAAAACTCGTACTTACGCCCAGAAGATACATTTTGTTGGGAGACCCTAAAAGCGAGTAATTCTTGTTAGACAGAGTACATAATATACTACTTCAAGTTTGCACGTTGATAATAGAAACCGATAGCCATGTTACCCCCAAAATTTCATCCTATACTTTCTACCGTCATACAACATTCACGGTTCCATGACTCTCATGGAATATTCATGATACTAACAGTCATGATCAAAACGGAATTATTCTAAAATTCATTCCAAAGAATAATCCAAAACCCTCATAGGTAACAATTATCTATCAATCCAAAAATATCAAACCATAAACCAGGAGTTTCGTTTGCCTTTCAAAAAAAAAATCCTAAGCAAAGGAAGTTCAGAAAATAAAAACATTCAAGGACAATTGCCTAGCAAAGGCTCATTCTTCTTGGAGAAAACGTCATTCATGCTTTGAAGAGCCGCCTGCTTCAGCTTCAACTCTTGGGAAAACTTCTCGACTTCGGCCTCCTATTGATTAATCAAATCCGAGGAAGGGCCATCAACCGCTTATGCCTGCAGGCTTTGGATCTTGTAAAATCCATCACAGAACCATAAGGCATTAAACTCAAAGTTTACACAGACATATCCCGATGGAATTCCCAGCTTTTGACTACATCTCCAGAAAAAGTGTGTCCAGTCACGCCACACATGTCATGAATTGAAGATAAAGTCTCCTCCACACGCTTAACCAATGCAAAGAGACTATCAACCTTCTTGGTTGTGGCGATGTGCCCATACCTCTTCCATATCTTGGTATATAGCTCCACATACTTCACGGGCACACTGAATCCTCCAACCAACATATGACCTTCGAAAGGAGCCTTGAATGGAGGATCTAAAACGACACCTGTAGATGGATGTGCGACTAGGTTAGGGTTAAAATGTGCTAGTGATACTCGTCAGGGTATTGGTCTGGAGGTTTACAACGTGCGGCGTGCAATACGTCCGTTACAGAAAGTGTCATAAAGCGGGGTAGTTAGTAATGGAAAGAAGTAATGGTGTAAACGTATCTTTCATTATGGAAACATAAATTCCAGGCGTTACCCGTTACTCCCTTCTTCCACCACTCAATCGTTTCCACTTACCACGTGATCAGGGTACGTTTTGTTGCGACTTGTATAAATAGGTCTCACCTATTTTCCACCAAACAATAAGTTTTGGTCAGGAGAAGAATACAACATCCAGAAATCATATGATAGCTTTTCATTCAGCTAGCCAGTTCAATTTTCTGATACAAGTCACGAAACACCCACACTTCCAGAATCAACTATTCTGGTCTCAACACTTTCTTCGCTTCCCTCCCTAAGACCAACCCTTCTCCTTCACTTTGTGACCAAATCAAGCCTGGAACGACCATTTATTAGTTTAGGCCAGGATTGTACAGATTGATCTCCCGAACTAAAAGTACTCCCATGCATTGCACTGTTTAGGGTTTAGATTCGTTTCTCATCCACACACGAAATTACCAAAAATAGCAGAAACCGTTTTCACCCACAAACACTACTGTGTTGTCGGCATCATCGCCACTTGATGCATCATCGGCTTCTTCTCGGATCATTGGCACAAATATGGATCATGTCCGGAAGGAACTATCCCTATACGGAGGAAAGGAAAAAAGTAAAATCCAATAATTTTGCGTAAACATGATCATCCAAAATTATCACCTTATAAAACTCTTAATGCATCAAGATCAGACGACATTGGAAGAATCCATGAGGTATACGTAATCACATACCATATATTGTTATTGTTAATTTACTTTACTCTGTGTACATGTATACATATATAATAATTGAAACGTTTTTTTGTTCAGTACTCGGTAATCGAGGTGAAGGTAAATTTTCTTGGAGCACAAGCAAAAATAAATATTTGGAAATCGGTTACTGAAACACCAAATGAAATAAGTGTATCTCAAATTTGGGTTACAGCCGGTGATGATGAAGTGAAAAATACTATTGAAGCTGGATGGTTGGTAAGTTGTACCCAAATATTATATACAAGCGAATTTATATCCTCTTATTTGGAACTATTGAATTTTATCTTTGTTTTTAGGTGAACCAATGCATATATGGCGACGACTATCCTAAATTTTTTATATACTTGACGGTAAGTATTATTACCCTTTTCGTTATACAGAATGTCCTAGTGACGAGGACATGTTGAAAGGCCGTATATTATTGTTTGGTATTATTTTCTCAAGAAGATCAAACCAATTAACCATTTTTTTTTAGAAGGACGGATACCAGAATACGGGTTGCTTCAACCTCCTATGTGATGGTTTTGTGCAGACAACATCAGATTTCTGCCTTGGTGGCAGTTTCACCGAGGTATCCACTTTCAATGGCGTCCAGAAAGATGCCAATTTCAGTATTCACAAGGTAAGAAAATACAAGCGATCAAATTTTATACTTGTTACCAACTTTGGTCTATATATAATGTTGAATAATTTGGCAGGACCAAATTGGTGGACAATGGTGGGTCCATGTACAAGGTAATGCGATCGGATATTATCCTAGTTCCCTATTCACAAAATGATCAATGATATCAACAAAAATTAATTTTGGTGGAGAAATCTCGAATCACAAAAGTAAACGACGACATACTTCGACACAAATGGGTAGCAATCATTTCCCTTCATAAGGTAGATTGAACACATCGAGTCATTTTAATTGGGTTCAAGTAGTTGATGAAAACAACGTGACCAAGGATCCTGAAAATGTGGAGACAAGAGTTACAAATCCAGACTGCTATGGCTTGGAAATTGACAAAAACCACCATGATACAAATGAATATGGTTTTTACTATGGAGGTCCCGGTTATAATGATAAATGTCAATGATAAAGTAGGTTTCATATTTTAAAAGTTTGGTACATGTATAATGGATGATTGTTTAATAAATTATATTGAGGTGGTCTATAACCGTTGTTATTCCTTTAGATTGTTTTTCACCATCTAAGTTTTCCAAGGTCTTAGATGAAAAGGGATTATTATGAGAAACCAGATGTTCTGTCAATAATAATCTTCGAACAATCTTTAAGGAGTTCTGGTGTGCGTTACAGATGCAAAAAGCAAGTTTTCTTTCTGGAAGGTAGTGACATACTTCGACACAAAAGTAAAGGACGACATACTTCGACAGAAATAAGTAGAGATCATTTCTCTTCAGAAGGTAGATTGAACACATCGAGTTATTTTAATTGGGTTCAAGTAGTTGAGGAAAACAACGTGACCAAGGATCCTGAAAATGTGGAGATACTTCGACATTTTAAAAGTTTAGTACACGTAGAATGGATGCTTGTTTAATAAATTATATTGAGGTGGTCTATAACCGCTATTATTCGTAGGCTCTTATGTCTAAATTTATATTTTGTTTTCTTTTTATTTCAATTAAGTTTGGTTTTACATCATATTATTCTATTGAATCTCTTTTGTTATCCGGTTGTTAAGTAAAAGTTTATTCTTTTTTCTTTGTTGTTTTGTTTAAGAATCTCGATAAATTATTGTTTTACCATATATTATGCGGAAAAACTAAAACTCTCCAAACATTAATACATAGCTAAAAGGAAATATATACACAAATATTTTTGAATTTAAATACAGAGAAATTTATCAAGTGGGAACGACTTCATTATTCCAGATCTACGAACTCATAGAAACCAGAAGATCATCAGTGCTTCCAACATCCTTCATCGTATAAAAATATACCTCGGATACAACCACGACAAAGTTCTTTGCCTTACTTCCATGTTCCTTGAATTTAAATAACATCGTGCAGCAACTGAGAGACTTCCATGTTCCGTATTTATTTGTTCCCATGTATGAAGACACTTGTACCGACAAGAAGCCGAGGTTATCGCCGAAATAGTAGTAGATAAAAGCTAAAATCACGTGAAAAGTGTGATTACTAGCGAAGTAAATATGAGTTGTATCCCACTTCACTGATTTCCTATAAAAGGAAGCCTTGGGGCATTGTAAGAGGGGTTGAGTAATTTTGTATGAGGAGAGTTATGTTGTGAGAGAAATTCCTTAATTTCATATTAGGGTTTGTGCCGTAAACTTACAGTATTATGAATAAGATCTCGCATAACTCATTACTTAGTCTTTAAATTTAGTGTCATCTTTTAGATTTCTTTCTATTTCGATTCGTTGGGTGTGCTATCGGTTTTCCGGTAGTTACATTTTGCCGTCCAGAAACAGGGATTTGAGTAAGAGAGTTCACTCTCACCTGAATTTGTCAAAGAAAATTGGTCTGAATTTTTCAACACTGATGGAGCTGCCCACGGCAACCCGGGACCCGTGGGTGGATATTTCATTTGCAGGGACTCGACAACCACATTTATTGTTACAATGGCCAACCTTTGGGGATCACAACTGAAAATGCATGGGTCTAACAACGACACCCAACAATTCGTTTGGCAATCTGAGAGGACTTAATCAAATATACTTTCTAGAGAATCAACTAGACAGTCGGATTCAATCTAGAGTAAAGTATATCAAAGAGTTTAATATCTCTAATTCTTAATTCAATGCGCATTCAGCAAATAGAAATCTGCGAGCCCGATTGAATAAGAGGAGTAACTTGAACGGTACCATAAACCAACGTTCAAGTGTCAATCAATATAAATCAACAACCCAAGGTTGGATATTCTAATTGATTGATCTTAACGTACAACCTGTGATATTTCAATTATATAACAAAATATAATGCGGAAAAAAAAAAAAACAAAGATACCAGAATTTTGTTAATGAGGAAACCACAAATGCAGAAAAACCTCGGGACCTAGTCCAGATTGAACACCACACTGTATTAAGCCACTACAGACATTATCCTAATACCAATTAACTTCGGACTGGACTGTAGTTGAACACTAATCAATCTCACACTGATTCAAGGTACAACTGCGCTCCTTACGTCTCTGATCCCAGCAGGATACTATGCACTTGATTCCTTAGTTGATCTCACCCACAACCAATAGTTACGACGACCCAAAGTCGAAGACTTGATAGACAAATCTGTCTCACACAGAAAAGTCTATAGGATTGAATAAATCTGTCTCCCACGGAAATACCCAAGAGTTTTTGTTTCGACTTTTGATAAATCAAGGTGAATAGGAACCAATTGATAACCCAGACTTATATTCCCGAAGAAAAGCCTTAAATTATCAATAACCTCATAATAAACTTAATCGACTAGCGAAACAAGTTATTGTGGAATCATAAACGATGAGACGAAGGTGTTTGTGATTACTTTTCTATCTTTCCTATCGGAGATATAATACTCGAGCCAATTATTTCAATTGTACTCAACACGATAGAAACAACAAGATCAGATCATGCAACTACAAGTATAATAGTTGGGTCTGGCTTCACAATCCCAATGATGTCTTCAAGTCGTTAACCTACAGGGTCTCGAGAAGAAACCTAAGGTTAAAGAATAATCGAATCTAGTTATGCAACTAGTAACACACAGGAGGTGTGGGGATTAGGTTTCCCAGTTGCTAGAGTTCTTTTTTATATAGTTTTCAAATCAGGATTTGCAATCCATATTACCTTGGTAACAAAGCATCCAATATTCGATGTTAGATGAAAAACCTGATTCAACCAAGCTATTATCTTTCAACCTTTAGATCGAACTTCGCTTGTTACACACAAATGAAATGTACCCTCATTTAGGTTTATGTAACCATACCTAAACGTGTACACCATGTTGGTTCACAAATAGTTAACCGAGGTTATCCATATGATTACTCTCATATCAACCTTATTCATCTCAACCATAACTAGTTCAAATGACTCAAATGAAACTAGTTAAATAGTTGTTCAATTGTTATAGAAAACACAATTGAAACCAAATCGGTTTGATTCACTTGAATCAATCATGAACATTATAGAAACGGTTTGCAAAGATTGCATTCCTTATTATTTAAATGTTTAAGTCCATGAACTGACCGATTAGACAAAGTAACCAACTTAAGTATGCGTACGGGTATGCGTACTTAAGCAACCGGGTTTGAGTTTGTTTAGTTTCCAAACTCAGCAGAAATTTTTGGTTCGAAAACTTCCGCCAGTATGCGTACGGGTACGCATACTTAAGGTGACTAGTTAAGAGTTTGTCAAAACCAAACTCAACAGAAATTTTCGGTTCGAAAACTTCCGCCAATATGCGTACGGGTACGCATACTTAACCTTTCTCCTTCACCAATTTCGTATACACTCATATGCATACACTTGGCTCCCGGTTTATGGATTTATACACTAATGTGTGAACACACTATATATGCTTATACCCAAACATGGTTACATTCTCAACTCTTTATTTGAATCATTGAAACATTCTTCTATAATGACAATAGTCGTTGTCACACACTATTAGCATCAAAGCAATTTTCAAGATATTGAAATAATCATTGTCGAAACATTCCAAGCCTACATCAAATGATTGTATCACACAAACCATGTAAGATGTTACTCAGCAATTTTCTCATGATATAAGATGAACTTGGTCGAAGCGAAAGCTTACCCACACATATTTCGAGAAATATGTAAGCGAGATATACTCATCTCGAAATCTTAAATGTATATAGAGAAAACTATATATTAACATGACTTATGTCTCAATATAGGAGATAGTAGAAATAGACTTTCCAAGTGATAGATGACTTCAAGTCTCCACATACCTTTTGTCGAAGAAGTTCCACAAGCTCCCCTTAATAGTTCTTCGTCTTCAAATTATGAACTCTGTGAAATCTAAGCTCAACTGCACTATCTATGTCCTAGTCCGAGACATCTATAAATAGGTTAGAAATCAAGACTTATAGTTTTGATCACTAACATTTATAAACATGCTTGAGATAGAAACGCATGCGAGTTCAACCGAGAATTGCTCTAACAATTTCCCCCTTTGTCAATTTTAGTGACAAAACTATCAATACATATGGATTACAAAATAGATAGAAAATGTAGCTTCTCATCCAAATACTTGATCTCTTTGGCATCTTTAACGCGATTCGAAATCTTCGTCACTTCCAAGTAATCCATGATCCTAAAGGTTGTAAGTGCAGCATCACAGTTATTGAAGATCCGTAGTGAATACAATGAGAAAACAAAAATGCTCTCAATCATTGTTATACGGTGTCATAGTATTATTTCACAGCATCAAAGTTCAATTGTATCACAACTTTGACAACAATACTATGGTGATATGTATCACTCCCCCTTACTTCATCTCAACATGAAAACCACTCCCCCTTACATAATGATCCGTAAACCATATTTATTTGTATTATCACATTGAACATTAATTTTCCCCATTTTTTTCAAATATAAATTGGCAAAGGTACGAAAACTAGTGGGACCCTCATGAAATTTTCACAAAGATAGTTCATGACCAAAAGTGAATACTATATCAACTTATTTAGATTCCATCATAAAGCCGAAGATAAATGCATTCATCAAGAAGATTATAAAGATACAAGATAACCCCTAATATTCCACAACCGCACTCCCAACAAAGATTTAGCAATTAAGCACAAGTTCAAAATGAACTCTCCCTCATAAAATGTCATTCCCGAAAGAACAACAAAGGAGACCTTGCTTTTACAAGAAAAGAAGGATTTCTTTTGGATAACTCAAATCACATGAAAACATGAATTTGCATCAAAATATTCAATTGAATTAACCGCAAGAGAACCCGTGATTAATGCAATCGAAAAAATACAACCAAATTAATCACAAGAAAACCCACGATTAATTTAATTGGAGTACACAACCAAATTAACCACAACGTAATCAATTCAATTGGTCATGCTCGACATAAGATAATTTACGGAGCAACAACTAAAATAACCAAAAGAGAATGATCAATTTAGTTGTTCATGCTAAAACATAAGGAACCTTACGGATCAACACAGTATATGCACAAATATGTGGATCGGAGATCGACCAATAGTGCGGAATAAACAAGGATTCATTCTATTTTCCATCACTATTTGCACAATGACATATAATAGGCTTAATCATTGTAAATAAAAGCTTTATCCTTTCTTCCATTTCAAAACAATGACTTTTGTAATGTCAAAAGTTCATTCTATCTTCTATCAATAAATTCATACCGACATAATAGAGATAACTTTTGAACAATTATGGGACAGTCACTGGTTCACGGACATAAACAACATATCCCATAACAGTTTGCAATATATAAAATCATAAAGATTAAAATTACAAAAATCATCTTCCAAAAACTTAGAATTTAAATAAATAAATCTAAAAACATTAAAGATGAAAATCGTTGGACATAACTATGTGTACTCACAATAATGGCTATTCCAAACCTAGTTATTCTTCTAAAAACATAAAAAGAAGATTTACCAGGCAATAAAAATCAAAAAAAATTAAAACCAACATTAAGAAACAAGAGAAACTACTCATCATCTTCATCATTGGAGACCATGAAGGTGGAACAAACTTTGTCCATGTCTTCCTTAATGTCGGGAAACTTGGTAGCAATCACAAGTAATTGTTCTTGTACACAACTTACTTTGGTATTCAAATTACAAACACCCTTGTAAATTTGGAGAAGAAGCTTCAAAGAAGGATTACTCAAGCCATCACTTGTGTCACACTTTTGTCTCTTTCAAGCATTCTCCTTCATCCGATTGAAGGTACACAGACGAACAAGCTTGGGAGTTCCAGTGGAGTTGCCAATAGGCTCAATGAAGAGGTTTCGACAAATTCGCTCAATCAAGCAAGGGTAGCCTAACTTCTCGTTGAAAGATGCCATAGCTAACATTTGATAAATAATAAATACACAAATGTCAAGACCTTTAGTTTCCATTACAAGGAAATAGACCAATTCTGCAAACTCACGACTCCAACGAGAATTCTCAACCGTGGAGAGACAAAGATTATATATAACAAGTTTTCCAAAGTATATCAAAGGAAAATGTAGATGATTAGTAGGAAATTTTCCTTCATTCCTCATAACACTTTTACCACAAAGGCCTTTTGAGATGGTTTCATATGATGGTCTTTCATCACTTGGCCTAGGAAGGCGAAAATTACCCAAAGGAATTTTGGTAATTTTTGAAATTAATTCTATATTAACATGAATCCTTTTTCTATTGACCATGGTCTTGAATTCCATGTCTTCAAGATCAACATCATAAATTTTGGCATAGAAGATTCTAGTAAGAGTATCAAATCCTTCACCAAGACCATCAAAGATGTTTCCAAGCTTAAACTTTTCAAAAAAATTAAATCCTCCTTATAACCACTAGAAAAATCCAATTTCTTTTCTAGGATAAATCCATTAGATAAAATCCTTTCAAAAACTCTAGCACAAGAATCATTGACAAATCTAATCCTAAGAGAATCTTGATCTATATGAGGATTCATGCTAGAAGATGAAGAACCCAAATTTTTTGAAGTCCTTTTTGAAACTTTAAAATTCATCATGATATCAAGAAATTGTAAAAGAAAACTAGAGGAAATCACTTACTTGGAATGAACCTTGAACACCCCTTTTTCTTATTTTTCTCCAAAGATGTTTTAATGGAGAAAATACATGAACCCTAGATATTCACGTACGCGGACTGGTTGAGAGGAAGAAGAAGGTACGCGTACTCCTTCTTTATATGCCAACTAGTGAGCTTGGACCCGTTTATGAACCGCGACCTACATAAGGAATGTAGGATTTCCTTTGATGTTCACACACCAAGGTAGAGAAACCCGTTAAAACACAATTTCTGTGAGGAGACGGATGCGGTAGAAAGATTACTTAATTATTCTAGAATGACAGAATAACTTTTTAACCCAACTATACACAAATCAAACCATTTCTTTCCCCATCTCAAGATATATACAAATGGGGTAATGCCAAGCTTGTTACCAGGTGGAACGATGTGCCTGTGATATAATCAGGGTTACTAGATCTTTTTAACTTCCTCTTCATTTGACCAGACAGAAGATTTTTCCGATATCTTGAAACTGTGTCAATAACATGAGAAACCGTTTTATTGGATCTACTTGTGTTGACCGCATGTTTAGTTCGTACATCATGATTACATGATTTTACCTGTATCGAACCATTATCGGATCGATCCTTAGACTTAACGGAATTAAGTTTTTCTAAGAATCTAAAAACTCTTTCAAAAGCTCTGAATAGATCTTTGTCAATTGATCCATCACGATAGTATTCCTCAAAAAGATTAAGAGTTAATCTAGTGAGATTCCATATCTTTGAGCTTAAAGAACGTTTTCTCAACGTTCCTTTCTTTTTAACTTTTCCTTTAGATTGTCTTTCACCATCTAAGTTTTCCAAGGTCTTAGATGAAAAAGGAGTATATTATGAGAAACCAGATGTTATGTCAATAATAATCTTCGAACAATCTTTAAGGAGTTCTGGTGTGCGTTACAGATGCCAAAAGCAAGTTTTCCAAAGAAATTTCCCATAGGGAAAATTTTTAAGGATCAATCAAACACAAACTTATTAGGTTTTTAGTGTTTGCCTGCTCTGATACCAATTGAAAATGTGGGGGTCTAACAACCACACCCAAAAATTCGTTTGGCAATTTGAGAGGACTTACTCCAATATACTTTCTAGAAAATAAACTAGATAGTCAGACTCAATCTAGAGTAAAGTAAATCAAAGACTTTAATATCTCTAACTCTTAATTCAATGCGCAATCATCAAATAGAAATCTGCGATCCCGATTGAATAAGAGGAGTAACTTGAACGGTACCAAAGACCAATGTTCAAGTGTCAATCCATGTAAATCAACAACCCAAGCTTGGATATTCTAATTGATTGATCTTAACACAAAACCTGTGATATTTCAATTATATAACAAAATATAATGCAGAAAAAAATAACACAGACACCAGAATTTTGTTAACGAGGAAACCACAAATGCAGAAAAACCACGGGACCTAGTCCAGATTGAACACCACACTGTATTAAGCCGCTACAGACACTAGCCTACTACCAATTAACTTCAGACTGGACTGGAGTTGAACCCTAATCAATCTCACACTGATTCAAGGTACAGTTGTGCTCCTTACGTCTCTGATCCCAGCAGGATACTACGCACTTGATTCCCTTAGTTGATATCACCCACAACCAAGAGTTGCAACGACCCAAAGTCGAAGACTTGATAGACAAATCTGTCTCACACATAAAAGTCTATAGAATTGAATAAATCTGTCTCCCACATAAATACCCAAGAGTTTTTGTTCCGTCTTTTGATAAATCAAGGTGAACATGAACCAATTGATAAACCTGAATTATATTCTCGAAAAACAGCCTAGAATTATTAATCACATCACAATAAACTTAATCGAATAGCGAAACAAGTTATTGTGGAATCACAAACAATGAGACGAAGGTGTTTGTGATTACTTTTCTATCTTGCCTATCGTATAAAATCTCGAGCCAATTATTTCAACCGTACTCAACACGATAGAAACAAAAAGATCAGATCAAGCAACTACAATGATAATAGTTGGGTCTGGCCACAATCCCAATGAAGTCTTCAAGTCGTTAACCTACATGGTCTCGAGAAGAAACCTAATGTTAAAGGAAAATCGACTGTAGTTATGCAACTAGTAACACACAGGAGCCTCCTGTAAGGAGGTGTGGGGATTAGGTTTCCCAATTGCTAGAGTTCTCCTTTATATAGTTTTCAAATCAAGGTTTGCAATCCAAGTTACCTTGGTAACAAAACATTCAATATCAACAGTTAGATGATAAACCTGATTCAACCAAGCTAATATCTTTCAACCGTTAGATCGAACTTAGCTTGTTACACACAAATGAAATGTACCATCATTTAGGTTTATGTAACCGTATCTAAACGTGTACACCATGTTGGTTCACAAATAGTTAACCGAGTTTATCCATATGATTACTCTCATATCAACCTTATTCATCTCAATCATAACTAGTTCAAATGACTCAAATGAAACTAGTTAAAGAGTTGTTCAATTGTTATAGAAAAAACAATTGAAACCAAATCGGTTTGATTTACTTGAATCAATCATGAACATTATAGGCACGGTTTGCAAAGATTGCATTCCTTATGATTTAAATGTTTAAGTCCATGAACTGACCGATTTTACAAAGTAACCAGCTTAAGTATGCATACGGGTATGCGTACTTAAGCAACCAGATTTGAGTTTGTTTAGTTTCCAAACTCAGCAGAAATTTTCGGTTCGAAAACTTCCGCCAGTATGCGTACGGGTACGCATACTTAAGGTGAGTAGTTAAGAATTTGTCAAACCAAACTCAGTAGAAATTTTCGGTTCGAAAACTTCCCCCAGTTTTCACACACATATGCATACACTTGGCTCCCGGTTTATGGATTTATACACTAATGTGCGAACACACTATATATGCTTATATCCAAACATGGTTACATTCTCAACTCTTTATTTGAATCATTGAAACATTCTTATATAATGACAATAGCCGTTTTCACACACTATTAACATCAAAGCAATTTTCAAGATATTGAAATAATCATTATCGAAACATTCCAAGCCTACATCAAATGATTGTATCACACAAATCATGTAAGATGTTACTCGAAAATTTTCTCATGATATAAGATGAACTTGGTTGAAGCGAAAGCTTACCAACAGATATTTCGAGAAATATGTAAGCGAGATATATTCAGCTCGAAATCTCAAATGTGTATAGAGAAAACTATATCTTAACACAACTTATGTTTCAATATAGGAGATAGTAGAAATAGACTTTCCAAATGATAGATGAGTTCAAGTCTCCACATACCTTTTGTCGAAGAAGTTCCACAAGCTCCCCTTAGTAGTTCTTCATCTTCAAATGATAAAATCTAAGATCAGCTACACTATCTATGTCCTAGTCCGAGACATCTATAAATAGGCTAGAAATCAAGACTTATAGTTTTGATCACTAACATTGACAAACATGCTTGAGATAGCAACGCATGCGAGTTCGACAGAGCATTTCTCTAACAACAACAACGCTGCTAGCAGAGACATGGGCATAATTGCTCATGGCTATAAGAACAGTCACACTTTACTAATGGACTAAAATCTACATTGAATCAAGAAACTGGATGATCCTCTATGATACCTGAGAGACATGATTGCTGAGATCGCCAAAAGATTGGAAGAAATTCCCCGATACAAAATTTTCCACTATTACAGGATAGCAAACCAGGTAGCGGACACTCTCGCTAATCATGCGAAGGATCAGGGGCGGAGCCAAGAATCATGGGAAGGGGGTGCAAAAATTTGCTGTAGGTGCAACCAAAATTTTTAGGGGTGCAAAAATGCAAAAATAGGCTTATTTATAAATAAAAAAAAAATCTTGTAGGGTCTAAAATGGGCTTTGGAGCCAGCTGGGCAGGGGGTGCAAGTGCAACTCCTTGCAATGGACTGGCTCCGCCCCTGCGGCGGATAATAATCAACAGGAATTATTTCAAACTAAAATATAGGAATACATGGTTCTCGGTTTTTTGAAACAAATGGTATTAAATGACACCAGGGGAGCAATATTCCCACGTGTAATTTCCTTTTAGTTTAATTAAGATATCTTAGCTTCAAAAAATAAAAATAAAAATAAAAAAATTAATAATTGTCCGGATTTCCCGACTCAATAAAACACCCCCGTTAGAGTACAAATCAACTCCACTCCCCAGTCCCTTGAAGAAAACTAAATTTATTTTATCTCGGCATATCAACCCTTACATTCAACTTTCTCCGTCTTCTCATACATTCTCGATTCGATTCCGATTTTCATAAACCCTAACATCGATTCAACATTCTCGATCCAGTTCTGTTTTTTGATAAACCCTATCATTCAACCTCAATTTCTGACAATGGTTTTTAGAAAGTCACCTCGATTACCAATGCGAAATCACCTATGGAAGCAGAGAATTCTGAGAAATCGAGGAAGGAGAACAGTGATCCGAATATGCTGTTGAAGTGTCTGAAAAACCCAGGTAAGATTTTTCTTGCAAAGGTACGGCTGATTTTGTGGTAAAAACTTTCTTGACAAGATCTGCCATAGCTTTGAGAGAATAACCTCTCCATGTGTATTTTTCAATATCATAGTTCATTTTCATGTTCGGGTTCTCCTTAAGTCTTGTAGGTGTGTTCTCACTTTGCTTTCCTGGTTGTTGTTTAATTTTTGTTGTTATTGTGACGAATCTTAGAAAGATGAAAATTACTTGCTCTTAGTCACACCAGTCCCATACTGAAATACATAATGGATGGTTGGAACAAGTGGACTAATCCAGTGTGTCAAGCAACCATGGTATGTCAAACAATAGGGCTTGTCTTTGTACACATTAACATATACAAGTAGAATGCACGTGCGTTGCACGTCAGCAAACCATGGCTTGTTTACATTTATCTTCCTTCTTGGCAGAGCTATAACACTCGCAGAAATATTTTTTCTCATACATCAAAAACACAATTTAGTAATGTTACAAAAAAATTAGTAGTGAGCTAAAATAAAGAAGCAGATTGTGCGTGGTTTTTGGCATAACAAAATTATTTTTGTTTTGGCATAATAAGCTATGATGGACTGTTCAGCAAAACGTCAAAAAAAAAAAAGAATAGAAGAATAATCAACTTGAATTAATTTTTGATCGGCTTTTCTCAATCAACTTGAATGAGGTGGACACTTTAAGTTGATGGAGGTTAGTTAGATACAGATGTAACGCATTTCATTCATTTTACACTTTCACTTGTGAACATCTCACAATAAGAAACATTAGTTCCCAAATACTTGACACCACAAAAAGAAGAGTTTTTTACATATCTATGCTAGTAGATAAGCTCATATGAGATCAAAGGAGAAAAGCACTCCAAATCCAAGTCTTGGCCTCAATTCTTTGTATTCATAAGTTACTATGTTAGTAGATAAGCGGAGTATCTGATCCTTCGGCATATATGCAGGTCTAAATTCAAACATGCTTAAAAATGTAGTCATTTACTACATTCAAACTTACCAAGCCAGTAAAACAAAACAAAAAAATTGCTTACACAGTATGAACCCAACTACATCACGCTCTTGAGCCCATAATAATGTTACCTGCATCTCTTTAGGTGTCCTAGTCGAGCTAGCTCAATTTTTCTTGGACCCCAACATGGATGAATACCCGAAACTTGACCTTGCGTTGAACTCATCTACAAATGAAACAAAGAAAGTAAATCAAAATCTGTCATATAAATTAACTGAAAATTTAATAAGTCCATGAAAACAACATAATTAAACTAAATCTTTACTCCCTAGGTCGACAATATCAGTAAATCACTTGTCTAACAATCAATTCACGTCACTGATCAGTAAAAGAGGGTGGACATCTGTCTTATTGCTATCCTGGGCATTTTCACAAAAACTTCATAAGCATTTCTACAAAGACTTTAAAGAGAATTGTATCTGGCTGAATTTCTCAAACACATAAGCTGCACTACTTCCATAGCGAAAACTGAAGATCAATTATTTGGAGAAGGTAGAAGTGATAAGTTTCATAGTAAAATCAAATTGATGTTTCAACATAATTACATCTAACTACGTAAAATTAACTAAAACTGAAAATGAGACATTATGAAAATTATAGATTTGAGTTTCTAACCTACAAATGAAATTCAGATTAGACATCTGGGTAAAAAACCCAAATCCTTTCTTGATTTGTAATTCAAAATTTAATTTGGTAAAATCAAAGAAGGTGGAATAGGGAAGATCGGGTTTTTGGCGAACTCGAATTCATTTACTTTGTTGAGACCGAAGGTTTACAGTTTCAGAGAGAACTCACATACGCAGTTAAGAAGAAGAAAAAACAATCGAAATAAACTTGGGAAGAAGCTTATTTTGGTAGGAGTATTTTTGTCGAGTAACCAAAAAAACACCTGTGACGGGAATCTTTAGAGAATTATCGATCATCTAACGGTCCAGATTTTAAACTAAAGGAGATCCAACGGCTGCTGTTACCTAACTCTTGAAATTTTGATTGCTCTAGCTCTCATTTAAGGAGGGGAGATGCGTCATGTTACATGGACAAATTGAAATTCTTATTAAGGGCACACATAAAGGATAACTTATAACACAGTACCGATATATGGTGTAGGTGGAGAAACATTTTCGGATCTTTGGCAATGGCGAGTTGAGTGACACAGTTTCCAGCCAGGTTGGAGAAGCATATGGCAAAACCACGTAAGTGCTTCTTTGATTAGTTGTGCCAGCTTTTGCATATTCTTGCATATTTGATGTGAAGTAAAAATATAATTGTTCTGTTTATTACTGTTACTGTATTTGAATGCCATGATGCTGCACAAAGAAAAGTAGTTTGTTATTTATGACCACAAATTTAGAATCTTAGATAGAGGAATGCTTTGGGGGATGTTACATGGATGAGGTACAGATAACCACTGTGACCTAGAAAAATAGGAAGAGTTTCTTGTGAACCCCTTTCTGTGAAAGAGAGATATATTTTCTGGTTGAGTAATCACAAGTGAGAAATTTCTTGAATCAAGTGATCCTAAACTGATAACGATCGGTTTAGCATTTTGTGTTTCTTCACTTGGTTTTCTGACATGTTTTGAATGTGAAAGAATAAAAGCAAACGACTTGGCTAAGTTTGGGGTCGGAGTTTCTTGGTTCACTATTTGCGAATGACTGACTACATCTTGTTATTCTTGTTGCTGAAATCCTGCTCAGTCTTTTAGGGACTGTTGATAGTGATAAATAATATTACAAAAGAAACTTTGTATTTTGCCAAAAACATCATCGCTTCATGGGTTACTTAAGTGTCTCAGTGTTCCAGCTAGGCCTGCTTTCCTGCACAACTTATGCATGAAGTCTTTTAGAGGCTTCTGGTGGTTGCCGTTTTAAGTTATCCAAAAGAGAACATGATTTGGATTTTGAAATATGAACCTTCTTACAAGAAGTGATTCTATCTTTTTATATCTGACGTCTATCGGAACACATGGAGACAAAAGTAAAAATGTAGTTATTAGTTTATCTTCTTGTTACTACTGTAAGTCTTTATAAGTTTTAAGGATCCCCCTCTTTTCTGCTGTTGGCCTCCACCACCACCAGTTGAAGGATGACCGTATTGAAATCTGTGTCAACCTCCATAGATAAGTGGTTGCCGAGTCTTAACCTTCAAAGATAAGTAGCATCCGCTAACCATGCCCATCGTTATAAGCCCTATCCGTGTAATACGGTGAGAAGTAACTTTCACACAAGTCATACGACTAAAAAAGCATTAAATTGAGTATTAAAAAAAGACACACACGTGCATCCTGCTTAGACTTTGTCAGTCAGATATTGAATGTACCTAATGGTTATTTCCCTTACTAGCCAGTTTGATGAGGCCTGTGAGAGGTCACTGGTGATATGTAAGTTTCCGTTATCGACAACTATCAATTGTACGGATTAGTCCATTAATATCCTGATAAAAAACAAATGAAAGTGTCAGGTGTAGGGCAAATAATGGAGTGGCAGTCAGATGAGTAGAGGGAAGACGGATTGAGTGATCCAATCAAAGCGTGCTGGTTTCATCTACTTGACTGGAAACAAAAGAAAAACGTCCTTGTAAAAGCCAGGTAAGGGTTGTGCCCTGTGGCTGTGGGGGTTAAGGTCAGTTTAAGAGGTAACACCTGCAGCCATTGAATCTCATGACCACTCACTCCATTCCCACAAACAGGGTCCATTGCCCCAGCTTTTTAATCTTCTTTTTTTTGAAAATAACATTAGTGCTAAATTTACCTGAAAACTGTGCAAAAAATAGTAATATTGCATTAAACTCAAACTTATGAAACAACTCGTAGCCTGATTCAAGTTGCAGAGAAAACTACAGAAAAACAGGCAAGTTCCTGAATTCCATAACATGCAGAAACTAAACTAAAATAATCCTCGGAAAATTCCCAAAAGAGTAATAAAACTAAATAAACGGGAGAATCCACGTGATGGAGAAGCTGCTGCATCAGATTTTTTGTTGAATGGCGGTTGTTGAATTTGAGAGGAGGCATTTAAACAAAGTTTTGGGTTTCCACTTAGATCAAGATTTCTTCCTAATCTCTTCAAGAAACCAACATTAAAAGGAACGACACCACTTAACATATTCCTGCTCAAATTCAAATGATATATATGAGACAGATTACTCAAACCAGCCGGAATCTCACCGGTTAATCTGTTGTTTTCAAGTGATAATGTAGTAAGATTCGTAAGATGAGATAAACTCGTCGGAATTGTTCCTGAATAACCAGAATTACCAAGTCTAAGTTCTTGTAGCTTGACTAAATTCCCAAGCTCATTTGGCAACGATGACATGAACATTGAGTTACCATCGATTAACAAGTACTGTAAGCTCACTAGCTTTGTTATTCCTTGTGGGAAGGATTTCCCTTTGAGTCTGTTATTACTAAGTGCCAGAAGTGCCAACAACTTGAGCTTCTCTATAGTTTCCGGGACGATTCCGGTGAGTGCATTCGAGCTCAAATCGAGTTTTTGAAGTAGACCCAGGTTTCCAATTGTTGGTGGGATTGAACCACAAAGTGAATTATAACTCAAATCAAGTCCTAGAAGGTTTTTAAGATTACCCATTTGGTTAGGAATAGTTCCAACCAGAGAATTATAGCTTAAATCAAGGTGTATAAGAGATTGTAAACTAAAGATTTCCACTGGGATTTTTCCTTGTAGTTGGTTCTGTGACAACGTAAGGATTTCAAGAGATTTTAGTGAAGAGATTTGTGGTGGAATTGGACCTACCAAAGCTTGGTTTGATCTTAGACTCAACTGTTGAAGTGTTGAGGAAGAAGTGGAGATGATTTTCAGAGTTGTTTTAGTGAGAGTGAAGCAATGGAAGAAGAAAGCTGATTCAAGGTAAGGAAGATTGAAGATTTGAGGAGGAAATGTAGCTGTTTTTTTGCAAGTTGGATTGGGTGGAGAACCAAAATCAAGTCTAATCACATGGAAATGAGTGTCTCTGTTATTAGTTTTGCATTCTAAGCCAGGCCATGAAGAACCTGGTTTGCATGGATATGGATTAGAAACTCTCCAGTTCCTATCGGAAGACATGGATTCCATGATTTTAAACAGAGTTTCTTGTTCTAATGGGTCCATGTTTGTTTCAACAGTACTGTTTTTGTTAATTGGGTTCTGTTTCTTTGTTGGATGATGAACCCCATTAGACAGAAAACAAGGTAAAGAGAATAAGAAGATGAGTAGAGGAATCATCTGAATAGTAGTAAGTGGGAGTGGTGGAGGCATTGTTGAGTTCGAGAGATGATGTATTCAAGGGATTTAGTTGTCTGGATGATGATTCCCTTTTCAGTATCGGAGGAGTAAAGGGTTTTAGTGACAGAGTGAGTGAGTACAGTGTTGGTTGGAGAAGATGATGTGGGATGGTGGGGTCAAAGAATGTCCAAGTCATCATGTCTTTTTGACCGAAAAGGTTGACCAGAAATGATAGTTGAGGTGCGCTTGGTTATTTCGACTTGGATTCAAGGACTTCCAGGGTTATAACTTGAACAGAATTCTGTATAATATGTATTAGAGATTGTAATTTCAATCCATTATGCTGAATACTATCTTAAAGCTTTCAGATTGCTGAATACAAAATACAAAATGTACCAGTTCAAGAATACCATGAGGTATACAAAAACACCCAGAAAGATTTTCTTATGATAACTACAGAAATTAAGCCAGGAACAAATGTAGTAATAAAGAACGTTTATACGGCAGGCGCAAAACTTCCATAATAATCTACATAAATCCTCAAGTAGGGTTACATAATGCCACCTAATCTACATAAGCGTAATCAGTTTGAAGAATCACAATTCCATCACCCAGCTTTCAGGAAAGAAATAACAGCTATAATAAACACCCAAATTTCGAACAGCATATAAAGACGGAAAATCTGAAGTAAAGCAATTAATGTGTAGTATAGTCAGAAAATCTGTTTACTCTGGTTGCTCCTAGGTAAGCTCATACAAAACCAAACCAATATATTGCATTTGAAAACTAAAAACATAATGCAAAGGTTCTTAGATTTTCTCTAATAATAACTAATTACGAGAGATACCAAGATCCCGGCCATGAGTTTAGGATGTTGGGTGCCAACTCCTAATCCAGTCAGACAATGTGGTGACATTCTTACTTATGTCATCGACGCAATTGCTCACCAACGGTACAACAATGTCCTCTGGGTAACTGGATCTTGCCTCTTCCAGTAACACTTGAAAGATTTCACATTCAATATTGTTTGTAAGCTTTGATCCCATGTAACCTCTGCAAATAAATCCATTTGTAAACAATGATAAGGAAAGCAGTAGAATCAAGGTTTCATAGAAGTCGAGGCATTCAAGGGCCTCGAGGCAAAATGGTCCAGCTATGTGTCAGACAACTACACAGTTTAATGCATTATGTGGGGGCATGCCTTACCAGCATGGAATTTTTTTTCAAGACAAACAAAGTTAAGCTAAAGAACACCAGAAAAAAGTTGGTGAGCAGAAATGTTCTTTACAGATACCTGTAAGAGGTACTCTGCTAGAGGTTCTTTACAGGTATCTAATAGTTACTGTCTTTAAAGTTTTAAAAGAGAAACACAACAGTATGGTTATGAGCAGAAAGCCCCATGTCTTGCCTCCTTCCAGCTGAGAAGAAGTGAAGAGCAATCAGGCAAGTAATGACCAAGACATACTTGGTTGAAGATTTTCATTCTTTCTCAAATATGACAGGATGCTCAAGTGTTTAATTGAATACTAAAATCATTTGATCTACAAAATACTTTATTACATGATGACATTTCTATAAAATTTCCCAAACATATGTCAGTTCTAAGTAAATTAAGAATGTGCAATTTTCTAATTTTCTAAAATTTAGATTCTTAGTTTGTTTTTTTTTTTTTTTTTTTCCTTTTTCAGTCTTCTGATTCCTTGAGGCACCAGACCACCTTGTCAAACTAAACAACATCTCGCCACATAAACAGCACATTTCAAAACCTTTAGTAAAATCCAGAACACTGTCAATTAATCTACTCTAACCAAAATGCGGTATAAAACAAACCTGCTACTCAAGTGGTATACAACATAAAATTTGAACCCAAAGCAAAAGGGACCTTGACTAAGCAGTTGAGCTACTTTCTTTCATTTGTTGTCTATAAGATGCATAGGGACATTTAGTTTTTAATGATTCTAAAAGGATACTATTACCCAAGTTACATTAAGGCGTAGATTCACACAACAAACGTGTAAAAGGTGCAGAATAACCGCGACGGACAGTCGTCACCAATGAGCGAAGAAGAAAACCACCACTCAGAGAACATTTCCACCAGCAATAGCTACTAATTACTAGTTGTTAGGTTGCATTGCCAATTACGGTAAAAACTAATATAATAAAGACTAAAGACCTGTGCGAGGCTCCAAATGTTTTGGTGGATCAGATATTCTTATGCGTAATTGATAAATATATCTTCAGTAAAAACTAATATAATAGCTCATTTTAAACTTTTTATCTTGTTCACTTGGTGACAGCCTTTCTTTCGCTTGATGATGGTGACTATTTGTGGCAATTTATCTACGTTTGATGCACGCGTATTTGTGAATCTATGCCTAAATGTAACTTGGGTAATAATATCCTTTTAAAACCATCCTAATCAAACCTTAAGAACCTATATTGTTTGATATTTACATATTCACTGCTTCATGTTACCTAGGTATGCTTGAATTACCAAGCCTTTGTTAGTAATTATAGAAAAGTTCAGTAATTCGCCTCAAAAAGTTTGCCTAAGAGTAGAACAGCACATGCAGACACTAGTCTATGCTTTCCGAAGATTATCTGTAACCTCAACAAAACAAAAATGCAAAAACTAAATTTTGTAATTCAGCAAGTCAGACATCCTCAAGAAACCCTAAATATTGTAGTTTAATAAGTTGCACAGTTACTCTACCTTCTACTTTCCTTCAGGAAAATGAATTTACTTCACATAGGCAAATCCACACATGACTGGCGAGAGATAAGACACCTGGAAATTCGGCGTATGTTTGTGAAACATATACCACTAAGAATGACTGCCTGATACAGACTGCGGGAATCAATAGTCTAAGCAAAAGTGGTGTTATCTCTAGGCTGGACGGCCAAGATCATGCCTCAGCCCATTACAACCAACATTAGCTCTGCTCGACTAACCCCTTATCATGGCTAATTATCGGACTACTAATCCCAATCTTTCTCGATAATTCTTAAATTAAATTGATTCCTAAATTTTCCCGATAATTCTTAAATAAACCTGATTCCTAAATTTTCTCGCTAATTCCTAATTCAAACGAATTGCTATATTAACAGAATTGTTATGGATTCATTTCGAGTGTTCTGAATTGTCAACAGCTTATAAACCCTTTCTGTACGTAGAGGATCAATCTTGAGAAACACCACTAGAATTTGAAGAAGAACATACAACGCCAGCCACAATGAACAGCCAGAGTAAAACTCAAACATGTCATGAAACTAACGCAACAACGACATGTTTGATATGAAAAGGAAACCAAAATAGGAAATCACAGAACAGTAGTACGAGAAAATGCAAGTCCATTTTAGCTTAACCTTATGGTGACACATAAGACCTCACATCATGATCTGTTCGTGCGGATGTTGATGCATAAAATAGCTATACTTTAGGATCAACATATCCTATTGGGAATAATCCCTCAAAGAGATGGATTACTAATTTCCTGATAAGGTAAATACTGCTCATAAGAAGAAGAGAATCACCGACTAAATTTAACCTTAACCTAACTTAGATGATGGAGCAACTTGATTTTTTTGATTGGAATGGGGCAGCTCATTCAACTAATCAAATAAAAAAAATTACAACAAGTATGCAGGAGGAGATGACAATAAAGACGAGTCGCGGAAGGAAAAAAAATGGCAGAAACAAAGGAAATATCTGATATTCGTAAGAGGAGGGTGTGCATAAATTAGATGATGGAGCAACTTAATATCTTTGAGCGTACTGGAACAACTCATTTAACTAGGAAAGGAATGATCTGATATTCTCTAAAAGTTTCATGTCTTCGGCTATACAGGGAAGCTGTGACTAATGTAGCATATTGTATTTTTTTCTTCCAATCCAAGATGTAATGTGGTTGCGTGAACGTGAAAAGGAAAAGTTGAAGGAACCCATTTTAGAACAAAAGGGAAGTAGCATTTTAGATAATTTATGTTTGGCGAACATAAGTTAACTTATCTCCAGGCAAACTCCAAAGGTAGTACTTACAGTAAAGTTAGTACAGACAATCCTACCGCCGATAAATGGATTAAAAACGTACTGAAGTTCATTCCAACAATGCTACCGTGAGATTGGTATCGACCATCCTACAACCGATAAGTGAATTCCAAACAAAATACTGACATTAAAAGGTTTTGAGTACTTAAGTTTTCACTATCACGTTAAAACTTATAATATCTTGCGAACCTTTAAAGGGACATCACACATCCTGAAGCTCAGAAATTAACTTCCTTGGAACAACTGTATTTGCATAAATGAGAATAAGGCAATCCTAGCTAACATACAAGTAGCAAAAGAACACAGCCAGTATCAACCGATCTACACAAAGCACGACTACGTCATAACCCGGAAACTAACCTTAACCTAGCTGCCTTAAACAGATTCCAAATTGACGAACCTTTAAAAGTGCACCGCCATGAACTCTAGGTATGGTAATCCATTCCTAAAGAAGTTATCATTTGATCTATGTCAGTTTAACTCAAACCCAAATCAGAATAAAATCTAATTTAAAATTAGAGATGTATCTGGTAAAAAAAAAAAAAGAGAAGAAAATTTAGAAATGGTGTAAATACCTGCTGCTCAAGCGGTCATACAAGACAGAGTTATCAGTTTGAAGAACCACAACTCTATCAAACCAACGCTCGGGAAAAAAATCACAACCATGATAATCAACAATGTTTCCACCTTGTTCCATTATATCCTCAAGTTCATCACATACCTATAACACAACACAGGATTTTAAATCTAAGCAAATCAATTCTATAGAAGAGAACTAATCCACTGTAAAAGAGAAAAGATTACCAAGTCTTCATTGATGATGTGACATTCTAATTCATCATCCCAACCATCATGTAAATTCTTCTCCTTAACAAGATCTCCGATGTTAATATGACGAAATCCAGTAGCATCACTTAATAGAGATGATGTTGTTGTTTTTCCAGTTCCCGGTGTTCCTGTTACTAAAATATTAGGTTTCGTTCTGCCCATTTTTATTTTTTTCTGCACCACCTCTTCTTCTCTTCATTTCACTCTGATTCTTCCAAGTTAAACCCTAAATATTGGGGGTTATCTTCAGTTCTTGTCTTAAGCACCCGTTTATTCGCCCATTTTTTACTAGGGGCAACCACTGGTTGGACATGTCTGGAACATGGAGGATTTGAAGACTGCCCAAATGAGCAATAGGAGCAAGAAGGTGAAGAATGGCAACCATTTTAAAGAAAAAATGGATTGGAAGATGCTCCTTGTTTTCTGAAGTGCACAGCCGTTAGCTGGTCAATGACACAAAAACTTTTTAGAACATCAAATGTAAACGCACAAATTAGCTCAAATTCATTACCTAGCGCACTATCAGTGTACTGCTTAAATGGAAGCCTAATTAAGATTTCAAGAGATAAATGTAACCAGTTACAAAACTGCAGGAAGAGTTATCAAGCCAAAAACCGCAGCTTTAATTCTACCCAATACAGTTGATAGTCTTATTAAAAAAAGAGCGAGGGGCATCCTACCAGAGTCAAAACTCGACTCTGCTGCACTCCCCATTCAGCTTAAATATCATCAAATGTAATTTTATGTCCTGCAGGAGGATAGCAGTAGCTTCCAGCTTTTCCTAGGCCAGCACCCACCGCCATAACCTCTGAAGCAAGAATTTTCAGAACTTTGTCGACTACCCCGTACCCGTTCAAGGTACACTGGCACAGAATCCTTAATTGTCAATGAGGTACCGCCGACTTCTTGTCCATCCAAATCAAGAGCTCTTGTGGAAAGCTTGGAGACTGAAAAACTCAATTAAAGCAGTCCCCAAGGGAACACCAGTTTTGTGATCCCCTGGAATGTCCATCTGAACGATGGATTTGCAAGTTCGGAAATGCTTTTTTCAGGAAGCTCCAGATCTGGTCAGTTCCAGAAGAATTATCAAAACCTTGGACACAAAGGGTTTCACGGACAATGCCAGGTTCAACAGGACAGATCTTCAAGCCTGCCATTCCACTCAACTTCCTGCTTTGCAGCTTCTCCATTTGCAAACTCAACATGGACAATTCTCCCGAAAGTTCCACACTCGTCGTAAGAGAAACGCACATCAGCAATATCCCCAACATTTTCAAAGAAGTCCATCACATGATATAGTTATAGCCAAAATACAAACAAGAAATGGGCGAAAAGTCAAAAGCTTAATTCCTTTGCATATTCCAACTCAATCTGCAACAAAGATGGACGAAAGATCAAAAGCTTGACTGAAACTATGATATAGTTATAGCCAAAATACAAACAAGAAATGCCAAAACTTTTACTGCTAAAGATGAATAACGGAACAGATATTAAATTCCCATGACTGAAAGAGTAATCATGAATTAAGGAGCTGAAGGCAGGCAACTAAATCAAACATCTCCGTGAGTTAGTTAGGAAGATATATGACTTGTTTTGCTGCAGAAATCTGTAGAAAGACAACAGCTTTAGATAATATTGACTGCACAAACAATCACGAAGTTCTATTGTGCAGATCCTAATAACTAGAATGTGTTGTTCCAATATCAACTTTCCAACATTCCTTATGCCATGCATAAGTACTCCATTCAGTGGAAACATTTTGCTTTACTATTCTTTGTATTTCACGGAAACATGAGTACACATACTTGAACCACACTAAACAGAAACTTGGTTCATCATGTCTCAAACCACTTTCATATAAGACAAAGGTCTGAGTTTTTTTTCTTTGAACACGGGAAGATATTATGATGAATTCATCAAAACCAAAACCTCAAGGAAGCAGTATACCAACTTAAATTAAACAATGATACCCAACACAAGAACAGTACATATACCTTTCGTCCCAACCCACTTTGTAGCAATCATTAATAGATTTCTTTCTGTAGCCCAAGTTTGAGTAACAAGATCTCCATTCAGATTGCTTATCGTTTTAGACAAACGTCTCCACACAATTAAAGAAGTTGAAATGCGTCAACAAGTCCATTCGTTCAAAATAAAAAGTGAGACGATATATGATTCCCAAGTACAAGATTTTTCAACCAACTCTTTGCAAAAGAAAAGACACTCAAACATTAACAAACAAGCAAAATTATTGTCTTGCAGAGCAGGCCAGAATTTTCTACCACTATAATCAAAGCGCGGTCAGTCGGCTCGTGCTGCAATCATTCAAACAACAAAAAATTACCCTCACACAAGATTGAGCTGCAGACCTTCGGTTTACAAGACTGACACCAAGCAAAATTATTGTCTTGCACAGCAGGCCAGAATTTTCGTCCACTATAATCAATGCACACTCATTCGGCTCGAGCTGCAATCATTCAAACAACAAAAAAAATTTGCCCTCACGCAGGATTGAACTGCGGACCTTCAGTTTACAAGACTGACGCTCTACCACTGAGCTATAAGGGCAACCGATGGGGCATTCCGAGAATTGAACTCGGGACCTCTCGCACCCTAAGCGAGAATCATACCACTAGACCAAATGCCCTGTTGTTGACTAAACGGTGGAACACCGCTTTTCTACATTTCACTGAAGTTGAAAAGTTATGGGAACTATATCTACATAACAGAAAAAACGACTGGTATTATATTGGCAACGGAAAATGAAACAGATTCAACATTGTTTCTCGAATTGTGAGCATTATGGATGCAGTAGCGATCTATGTAGTCGAGCATGGTTTTTGTCAGTTAAATAGGTAGACACGGTTTGATACATACTACGTATTGTTAAGTTTCAACAACATCACAACTCAAGAGCCTGTGTCATAAAGACCCGATGGGGATTCTTTTCTCGTTAGGGGTATAGAAAAGAAGTTCATAAAGGTATCAGACTAATAATAAGGATAACTCAAGATTAAAGAATTTGGCAAAATAAGCATGAAGTTCAAATGCAGATGTCATTAGGTTGCCACACGAGCTCAAAATAAAGGAAGCAATTCCAGAAGTTAAATTAGTAGTTCTGCTTAGAATCCCCTCCAAAATGGATGAGTTTGTTAGGTAATTAGGTTTAACCATGAGCAAAGAGTCAGGCCATTTACTGTGGTTGTCAGGCATCGGCTTCACAAACTCAGATGCTCAATCCTTCACCCAGGAAAAGAAACAAAATAATATGGAGGAAACTTTTTAGCAGAAATAGACGGCCAGGCAACAAGATCACAGAAACAAAATAATATGGAGGAAACTAGCAGAAATAAACGGCCAAATGAATAAATAAATAAATTTTGACCCCAAATAAGGTTATTCTTTACAAACTATCTTTCTTATGAAGACGAAACAATTATCTTTCACTATAAATCCATTGTGAAGGGATCAGCTGTATCACCCCCAAGAAAGAAACTTATTAACTACAAACATCAAGCTAATTACATTCTACTACCTAGATTTTAGTTTAACTTCCTAAGTGTTCGCTTGACTCTATCTTCACCATTTATTAGGTACGAACACCCACAGCTCACTGGACCCTACTCTTGGCAGACAAAATCTCAGCTCCTGCTGAAATTTTAGGAACTAACGAACGCTATACTGGGGAAACAACAAATAAACACACAACTAAGAAAGGTTCCAAGAATATATGTTATCGGAGATGTTCATCAGTCAACACAGGTAAAACTTTAGGTAGATAAAAGAAGAGAGTACAAACAAAAATGAGTTCTCACTCACGATTCCTAGCATTAGGGTTCTTGGTTCACAGTATTAATTCGAATAGCAATAGGACAACTCCATTGGTGAATGTTGCACCAAGAGGAGAATAAAATATATTCGGCTCAATATTTCTCAAAATGTATAACAACAGAAACAGACCCATCAAATTGATAGCAAAACTAGGACTTGATTTTGATACTTCAACATATAATTGCAGCTAAACTTCATCATGAAGTACACACTCGACGGTAGGAGTATGATAAGAAACAAAAACTTTACCTGACTCAATTTGACAAGTTATAGTGATGGCCCTTCAACCAAAAATTGCACATGCAATTAGCAGTTGCTCACATGTTCATCGCCGTGGATCCAGACATCTCTCCCGTAATAGATACAGGATAGCAATCCTGACACAAGGTAGCAGGCATATTCAGCTGAGCAAATTGAATTCACCAAACAAAAAACAAAACCCTAATTTCGTAATAGAGAAACATCAGCAAAAAATTCGATTAATCTCAAAAAATGTACCTTCATGGGCATGGGAGATGGGTTCGCGTTGAATCTTGGAGCGACACTTCCAGACCTAATTTGTCACAAGCTCAGAGAGAGCGAGAGAAATGGAGGGGGTGATTTTTGGGATTAATTATGGGTAATTTTACACATACAGGGAGATAATCCCGTGGTTTCTCCCGGTAGAGAAACTTGGGCTGGAGTTCACCGCGGAGTTTAGCAGGGAGCAGGTGTGGCATTAATTGACGTACTCGTATTATTTTCCTCACCGTCTTTGTCATTTATTTATTTCTTTTATTTCTTTTATTTTTTATTTTGTTGTTGTTGTACACATCTGTCATTTTCATTTGGAGGTTTTAAACACCACTTGGCATGGGTAATCTTTGAGGTTATAATCTTCAAAAGAAAAAAAAAAAATAGGAAAAGGAAAAAAAATAAAGTTACTTTCAGAGTATTTGGTAATTAGAATTTGAACTGTTTCGTAAGAGACAGAAATAATTTTCGAAAATTAAAAGAAATAAATATTTTTGTTGAATACAATGTTATTTTGCTATTACAAGTTATTTTTACAAATGGATTCCTAAACTAATTCTTAATTTTTGAATTAATTAGTTCGAAAAACTGTTTTGCGGTATCCAAAACAAGTTTGGAGGGCAATAATTTTATGCAATGTTCTATACAAGATTGTCACTAAGATCATAACAAACAGGTTGAGCCCTTTCCTAGACATCGTCATTGAGAAAAACCAATCTGTATTTGTCCGAGGAAGACAGATTCTTGATAATACAGCCATTGCCAAAGAAATTTTCCATTCTCTGCATACCTCAAACACTACTCAAGGTTCTTTTTTTCTTAAGCTAGACATGAGTAAAGCATATGACAGAATAGAATGAGACTTTATTAGTCAGGCTCTAGTTAATATCGGTATTACTAGCAGAGCTCATACACTTATCATGAACTGTGTAACAACTCCTTCCTTTTGAATACTTATAAATGGCCAACCTGAAGGTTTTTTCATGAGTGAAAGAGGAATCAGACAAGGATGTCCCCCTATCGACATACTTGTTCATCATCTGCTCTCACACCTTGAGTGGAATCATCAACAAAATGGAGGTTGCAGGTAATAAGTGGTTACAAACTTAATAGATGGGCTCCTAGTGTGTCTCATATCATGTTTGCTGATGACATTATGCTTTTTGGTAACACTGACACAAGAACCATAAATTCCATCTCCACGATCTTGCAAGACTATTACAAGATCTCTGGTCAGCTAGTGAACTACACAAAATCTTCAATTTACTTCAGCAAGAATGTGCATGCTTCTCATGAAGATGAAATTATATCAACTCTTGGAGTCAGCAGAATGGAAAGAAAAAAAAAAAGAGAAGTACTTGGGGGTGAAAATTCTTTAGCAAGGTTTAAGAATCTCCAACTTCAATTTTCTTATTAAAAAATTTGAAGAAAAATTGTCTAGATGGAAGAGGAATTCATTATCTCATGCAGGAAGAACAATTCTTATTCAGTCAGTACTTGCTCTCACACCAGTTTATTACATGGAAACCTCTCTCATCCCAAAATCCATACTTAATAACCTGACACAAATCATTAGAGACTTCTAGTGGGGACATTCCAGAGATACAAAAAATGCATTTTCTTAGGTGGGAGTGATTCAATCTGCCAAAAGAAAAAGGAGGTTTAGGTCTTAGATCACTAAGTAATCTCAACCAAGCACTGGTTACAAAGATGGCTTGGAGATTTCTACAAGATCAAGAAAGTGTGGGCAAGAATCTTATGTGCAAAGTATCTCAGAGATAAATCTTTTTGGGATGTAAAGAAAGTTACAAACTGCTCCACAACTTGGTCTGCAATGCTGGACAGCAGAGACAACTTGAAGAAAGAGAACTTCATTTTTGTTCCATCTAGAACTTCTGATATTAAGATACAAGAGTGATTCATCTCATTGACAATGACACAGGTCATTGGAAGGTCAATCTTATTCAAGAAATAATGACACTGACAGTTACAAACTGCTCCACAACATAAGCATTTTTCGGATCCATGGATTAAAGACAGCTTCATTTCTGTTCCATCTAGAGTGATTCATCTCATTGACAGTGACACAGGTCATTGGAAGGTCAATATTATTCAAGAAATAATGACACTGACAGTTACAAACTTCTCCACAACATAAGCATTTTTTCGGATCCATGGATTAAAGACAGCTTCATTTCTGTTCCATCTAGAGTGATTCATCTCATTGACACTGACACAGGTCATTGGAAGGTATTCAAGAAATAATGGATCCTTTTACTGCCAGTCAAATCATTGCTATGCAGATAAACTCTCGTGCTCCAGATAAACTTATTTGGAAACTCATTCCACATGGGGACTTTACTTCACAGTCCTTTCAAAAACTTCTTCAGCACAACTATGGTTAATCTTCTGGCAGGGGTGAGGATATCTTCCCTTGGAAGAACAACAAAGCTTCCCCAAAAACTAAGACCTTCATATGGAGAGTTTTACATGATGGTGTTACTATTACTCAAAAAAATGGAAGATTCATATAGGGAGTCTCGACAGAATGCAGCATGTACAACAATGCAGTCAAAACTATAGATCACCTCATTATCAAGTGTGATCTGGCTCAAGCAATCTGGTTTGCTTCTCCCTTTGGTTTGAGAATCCAGGACAATGAGGATTTAACTATTTCAGGTCTTTTACAACACTGGTTACATAGGAATGATAACTATTATTCTACCTCTCTTGGGATGGCTATATGCTGGAAATATGGAAGGTAAGAAATGAGAAAGTGTTTGAGATTAAGCAAAACACTTTTTATGGTGCGCTTCAACTGGCACTTTTCTGGTCCAATCTTTATTACAATCCTGTGATGAATGAAGTGGAGGTAGAAGAAAACATCACACAAGTTACTAATGAAGTATTTCATGTTTAGAAGGCTCCGGAACCACCATATATCAAAATCAATGTGGATGCGACATGGAATAATGGCATTCACGCATGCGCAGCAGTGGCTAAGGATCATAACAAATAATTTTTAGGAGTTGGTACCCGTATTGGCAGAGCTGACTGTTAGAGCACTGCTCGGTCGAACTCACAAGCGTTGTTATCTCAATATTGTTTGTCAAGTTTAGTTGTCAAAACTATAAGTCTTGATTTCTAGTCTACTTATAGCTAAGTCTCGGATTAGGATAGAAAGTGTAGTTGAGCATTAGACTTCACGACGTTCATCGATTGAAGACGAAGAACTACTAAGGGGAGATTGTGGAACTTCATCAACAAAAGGTATGTGGAGACTTGAACTCATCTATCACTCAAAATTCTATCTACTCTATATCCTATTAGAGACAAAAGTCGTATATCTATATAGACTTCAATTATACACATTTGATATTTCGAGCTGAGTTTAACTCGCTTACATATTTCTCGAAATATATGTTGATAAGATTTCACTTTAACCAAGTTCATCTTACATTCTTGACGAAAGTCAAAAAATGATCATGTGAAAATCGCCTTGTAACATCTTACATGATTTGTGTGAGACAGTCATTTGATGTAGACTCGGAATGTTTCGTATTGATCATTTGATCACTTGAAAATTGCTTTGAAGTTAATAGTTTGTGTGAGAATGCTATTGTCGTCTTCTAAGAATGTTCCAACGATTGAAATGGGATTTTAGAACGACTAACCATGATTGGATATAAACACAGTATGCGTACTTGCTTATGTGTAGTCCAAGACCGGCAATCTAATATGCATATCCGTATGCGTACTAGTTGGTCAGGTGAAGTCCGGGAGCTATAGTATGTATACTTTCATGCGTACTGGCGAAGTCATTTGAAGACCGGGAACTTCAGTATGCATACCCGTACGCGCACTATATTCAACTGCGTGCGGATGTGAACGACAGTATGCGTACCCGTTTGCATACTGGCGAACACAGTCCAAGTCCGCCTACTTAGGTATGCGTACCCTTTTGCATACTTGAGTAGCTTATGTTCTAAAATCGGTTTGTTCATTAACTAATACATTTATATAATAAGGAATGCAATCTTTTGCAAAACGTGTCTATAATATTCATGAATTGATTCGCGTGAATTAAAAATTGATTTTGCTTCAAATTGTGTCTTATATACTTCTATGAGAATATAAACAATTGAACAACTCTGGAACTAGTTTCATTTGAGTCATTTGAACTAGTTATGGTTAAGATGAATATGGTTGATATGAAAGTGTTCATATGGCTAACTTCGGTTAACTATTGTTGAGCCAATAAGGTGTACACGTTTAGGTACGGTTATTGGTATCTAAATGAAGTCACTTTTCATTTTTGTGTAACAAGCTAACTTCGATCTAACGGTTGAAAGATACTAGCTTGAGTCTAATCAAGTATTCATCTAATGGTGAATATTGAATGTTTTGTTACCAAGGTAACATTGATTGCAAATTCTGATTTAAAGACTATATAAGGGAGAACTCTAACAACTAGGAAACCTAATCCCCACACATCCTGTGTGATATTAGTTGCGACTAGAGTCGATTCTCCTTTAACCTTAGGTTTTTTCTAAAACCCAGTAGGTTAACGACTTGAAGACTTCATTGGGATTGTGAAGCCAGACCCAACTATTTTCTCTGTAGTTGCATTTTCTGATCTGGTTGTTCTCTATCATGATTGAGTACTATCTTCTCTAAGATTGGCTCGAGATTTAATCTCCGGTAGGAAAGATAAAAAGTAGTCACAAATATCTTCGTCTCATCGTTTGTGATTCCATAATATCTTGTTTCGCTACCATACGATTAAGATTATTGTGAGGTGATTGATATTTTTAGGTTGTTCTTCGGGAATATAAGTCTGGTATATCAATTGGTTCATGTTCACCTTGGTTTATCAAAATACGGAGCAAAACTCATAGGTATATCTGTGGGAGACAGATTTATCTATTCAATAGATTTTTCCATGTGAGACAGATTGGTTTATCAATCCTTCGAACTTTGGGTCATAGCAACTCTTAGTTGTAGGTGAGATCAGCTAAGGGAATCAAGTACACAAAATCCGGCGTAGTTCTAGAGGCGTAAGGAATGCAACTCTACCTTGATCAGTGTTAGATTTAGTAGGCCTCAACTACATTCCCGTCCGAAGTTAACTTGGAGTAGGATAGTGTCTGTAGCGGCTTAATAAAGTGTGGTGTTCAAACCTGGACTAGGTCACGGGGTTTTTCTGCATTTGCGGTTTCCTCGTTAACAAAACTTCCGGTGTCTGTGTTATTTCTTTTCCGCATTATATTTTCTATATAATTGAAATCACAGGTTGTGCGTAAGTTCAATCAATTATGAATCCAACCTTTGGTTGTTGATTAAATTGATTGACACTTGATATTGGTTTTTGATACCGTCCTAGTTCTTTCTTATATTCAATCGGGCTCGCAAATTCCTATTTGTTTGATTGCAGATTGAATTGAGAAATTAAGATACAAGTCTTTGATATACTTTTCTTAAGATTGAGTCTGACTGTCTAGTTGATTCTCTTGAAAGTATATTAGAGTTAGTCCATACAGATTGCTAAGCGAAATACTGGGTGTGGTTGTTAGACCCCCGCATTTTCAATTGGTATCAAAGCAGGCAAACATTATAAACCTAATAAGTTTGTGTTTGACTGATCCCTAAAGTCCGTCCCTATGGGAAATTTCTTTGGGAAACTTGCTCTGGGCATCTGTAATGCATGCTAGAATTCCTTAAAGATTGTTAAGAGCTTATTATCCATTAGATCTCTGGTCTCTCATGAAAATCTCGTTCCATCTAAGACTTTGGAAAACTTAGATGATGAAAAACAATCTAAAGGAAAAATTAAAAGTTCTTCTAAGAAAAATAGTTCGAGAAAACGTGGTCAATGCTCAAAGATATGGAATATCACTAGATTAACTCTTAATCTTTTTGAGGAATACTATCGTGATGGATCAATTGACAAAGATCTATTTAGAGCCTTTGAAAGTGTTATTAAATTCTTAGAAAAGCTAAATTTGATTGAGGAAAATAATCGTTCTGATAAAAGTTCTGTACCTCTCAAATCATGTATTCATGATGTACGAACTATGCTTACTACCAACTCACGTGAAATTGATAAAAAGATTCTGGTGAGTTCGGTGTAGGTTCTAATTGTCGAAAAACGTCATTCCTTGGTCATAAGAAAAAGAATTTAAAAAATTCTATTAACCCTGAGTATCATCATTACTATGATTATACTTCTGGTACATTTCACAAATATCAACCGGAAAAGTTGCATGAGGATCTCTTTGCACATCTAGTCTCTTAGGAACAAGCTTGGCTCTACCCCATTTGTATATAACTTGAGATGGGGCAAGTAACGGTTTGATTATTGTTTGTGTTTGGGTTAATTTATTTTTAATCTTATTCTGTGAGAAAAATTCCTTGACAAGTTTTTTTTTCTACCCAAGGATAATTAAAGTGATGTAGTTTTTTTTTTCTATTATCCTTTTACTACACTGTACGGATCCTTTCAGTGTGCGAACCTTGGCTGTTGAACGCTTTCAAAAATCTTGCCTTCCTTTTGCGGGTCGCGGTTCATGAAAGGGTCCAAGCCCATTTTTGGGTATATAATAATTATGGTACACTTACCCTTCTTCTTCCTTCTCTAGTCCACGTACGTGAACTTTTCTAGGGTTCATGTATCATCTCCATTAAAATTCATCTTTGGAGATTCAAAAGTGACTAAGGGTTTTATTCATAGTCAAGGAACAAATCAAGTAAGTTCTTCCTTCTCCTTGTACTCTCAATTTCTAGGTCTCATGGGAAATTTCAAGGTTTCAAAGAAGGTTTCAAAAAAACTTGGATTCATCATCTTCTAGCATGACTATACCTCAAAATCAAGATTTTATTAGAATTAGATTTTTCAATGATTCTAGTAGTAATATCTTTGAAAGGATTTCTCCTAGTGGTTTCATTCTAGAAAAGAAATTGGATATGGTTAGTGGTTATAAAGAAAATTTGGGTTGTTTTGAAAAACTTAATCTTCGAAACATCTTTAATGGTATTGGTGAAGGTTTTGACACTCTCACAAGAACCTTCTATGCTAACATCCATGATGTTGATCTTGATGACATGGAATTCAAGACCATAATAAATAGAGAAATAATTATTGTTAATAGAGAGTTGATTTCAAGGATTACCAAAATTTTGTTGGGTAATTTTTGCCTTCCTAGACCAAGGGAAGAAAGACCATCTTATGAAACCATTTATAATGGTCTTTGTGGCAAGAGTATTGATTCGATTGAAGGGAAATTTCCTACTAATTATCTTAGACTTGCTTTGATGTCTTTCGAAAAACTTGGTATATCTAATCTTTGTCCCTCCACAGTTGAGAATTCTCAGTGGGGTCATGAGTTTGCGGAGTTAGTCTATTTCCTTGAATTGGGTTCTAAAAGTCTTGATATTTGTGGATTCATCATTCACCAAATGCTCTCAATGACGTCATCCAAAAAGAAGTTAGGCTTTCCTTGCTTAATTGAGCAAATTTGTCGAGCATATTATATTGCTCCTATTGGAAACTCCATTGGAACTCCCAAACTTGTTTGCCTTTGTACTTTCAAACATATGAAGGATAATTCTTGTAAAAAGCAAAGATGTGATTCCCTTGACGGTTCTTGTGATCCTACCACCTTGAGTCTTATTCATCAAATTCACAATGGTATGTGTAAGATCAATTCCAAGGTAAAATACGTGCAAGAACAATTACGTGTGATTGCCACTAAGTTTCCCGAGATCAAAGAAGATATAGATAGGATTCAAGCCTATTGGATGGTTTCGGATGATGAAGATGATGATTAAAATCTTTATCTCTTGTTAATGTCTGGAAAACTTCTTATGAGAATTTATTCTTGCGTTTTAAGAAGTAGGGTTTGGAATAATAATTATTGTGAGTACACATAGCTATTGCAAACGTTTTTTTATCTTGCAATGTTTTTAGATTTATTTATTTAAATTCTAAAGTTTATTTGGAAGATGATTTTGGAATATTAATCTTTATGGTTTTTTATATTGCAACTTGCTATGGGATATGTGTGTTTGAGTCTGTGAACTGTGATTGTCCCATATTTTTTCAAAAGTTAAGTCTATCATATGTCTTTATTGATAAAAGATAGAATGAACTTTTGACAACAAAAGTTAAGCCTATTATGTCATTATGCAAATATTGATGAAGATAGGATGAACTTTTGTCTGCAAAGATTAAGTCTATTATATGTCTTTATGCAAATATTGATGAAAAAATAGAATGAATCTTTGAATATTCCGCAGTATTGGTCTTTCCCTGCTCCACGTCTTTGTATAAATATTGTGTGGATCCATAAGTTCTCTTATGTGAGCATTTCCGATCAAATTAATCATGGGTTTGCTTGTGGTTAATTTATTTGAGTTTCCTGGATACAAATTCATATTTCATGAGATTTGTTAATATCCAAAGAAATCCTTCTTTTCTTGCAAAAGTAAGGTCGCCCTTGTTGTTCTTTCGGAATGACATTTTATGGGGGGAGAGTTCTTAATTAAACTTGCGGTTAATTGCCAAATCTTTGTGGGGAGTGCGGTTGTGGAATAGTGTAGGAGTTTTCTTGTATCTCCATTAACTCCTTTATGAATACATTTAATTTCGACCATATGATTGCATCTAAACAAAATTGATATGTTTTCTTTTGGTCATGAAGTATCTCCATGAGAATTTCATTAGGATCCCACTAATTTTCGTACCTTTGCCAGTTTAAATTGACAAAAAGAGGGAGAATTAATGTGTAGTTCACACTACAAATACATATGGTCTACGGATCATTATGTAAGGGGCAGCGGTTTTCATGTGAGATGAAGTATTGACTAACGGGGAGTGATACATATCACCATAGTATTGTTGTCAAAGTTGTGATAAAATTGAACTTTGATGTTGTGTAATAATACTATGACACTATATAACAATGATTGAGAGCTACTGTTTTATCATTGTTATAGCTAAGGATCTTCAACAACTATGATACTGAGTTGAACACGTTCAGAATCACTGAAGTACGTGGAAGTGACAAAGATTTCGAGTAATGTTGAAGAACCAAGGAAATCAAGCATTTGGATGAGAGGCTACAAAGTTTTTTATTTTGTAATTTATATGTATTGATAGTTTCGTCACTAAAATTGACAAAGGGGGATATTATTAAAGCACTGCTCAGTCGAACTCGTAAGCGTTTCTATCTCAATCTTGTTTGTCAACTTTAGTTGTCAAAACTATAAGTCTTAATTTCTAGTCTACTTATAGCTAAGTCTCGGATTAAGATAGAAAGTGTAGTTGAGCATTAGACTTCACGGTGTTCATCGATTGAAGACGAAGAACTACTAAGGGGATCTTGTGGAACTTCATCAACAAAAGGTATGTGGAGACTTGAACTCATCTATCACTCAAAAGTCGATCTACTCTACCACCTATTTGAGACAAAAGTCGTATAGTTATATAGACTTCAATTATACACATTTGATATTTCGAGCTGAGTTTACTCGCTTACATATTTCTCGAAATATGTGTTGGTAAGATTTCGCTTCAACCCAGTTCATCATACATTCTTGACGAAAGTCAGAAGATGATCATGTGAAAATCTCCTTGTAACATATTACATGATTTGTGTAAGACGGTCATTTGATGTACACTCGGAATGTTTCGTATTAATCATTCGATCACTTGAAAATTGCTTTGATGCTAATAGTTTGTGTGAGACAACTATTTTCGTCTTCTAAGAATGTTTCAATGTTTTAAATGGGAGTTTAGAACGATTAACCATGATTGGATATAACACGGTACGCGTACTTGCATATGTGTATTCCAACACCGACAATCTAGTATGCATACCCGTATGCTACTGGTTGGTCAGATGAAGTACGAGAGCTATAGTATGCATACCCGTATGCGTACTGGCGAAGTCAGTTGAAGTCCGGGAACTTTAGTATGCATACCCGTACGCTCACTATATTCAACTGAGTTCGGATGTGAACGACAGTATGCGTACCCGTTTGCATACTGGCGAACACGGTCCAAGTCCGACTACTTAGGTATGCGTACCCGTTTGCATACTTGAGTAGGTTATGTTCTAAAATCATTTTGTTCATGAACTAATACATTTATATAATAAGGAATGCAATCTTTTGCAAACCGTTGCTATAATGTTCATGAATTGATTCGAGTGAATCAAAATCGATGTTGCTTCAACTGTGTCTTATATACTTCTATGAGAATATAAACAATTGAACAACTCTAGAACAAGTTTCATTCGAGTCATTTGAACTAGTTATGGTTAAGATGAATATGGTTGATATGAAAGTGTTCGTATGGATAATTTCAGTTAACTATTGTTGAGCCAACAAGGTGTACATGTTTAGGTACGGTTATTCATATCTAAATGAAGTCACTTTTCATCTGTGTGTAACAAGCTAAGTTCGACCTAACGGTTGAAATATATTAGCTTGTGTCTAATCAGGTTTTCATCTAACGGTGAATATTGAATGCTTTGTTACCAAGGTAACATTGATTGCAAACCCTAATTGGAAGACTATATAAGGGATAACTCTAGCAATTGGGAAACCTAATCCCCACACCTCCTGTGTGAAACTAGTTGAAACTAGAGTAGATTCTCCTTTAACCTTAGGTTTTTTCTAAAACCCAGTAGGTTAACGACTTGAAGACTTCATTAGGATTGTGAAGCCAGACCCAACTATTTTCTTTGTATTTGCGTGTTATGATTTTGCTGGTTTCTATCGTGATTGAGTATTATATTCTCTAAGATTGGCTCGAGATTTATCTCCAATAGGCAAGATAAAAAGTAGTCACAAACATCTTCGTCTCATCGTTTGTGATTCCACAATATCTTGTTTCGCTACTATACGATTAAGATTATTGTGAGGTGGTTGATATTTCTAGGCTGTTCTTCGGGAATATAAGTATGGTATATCAATTGGTTCATGTTCACCTTGATTTATCAAAATACGGAACAAAACTCATAGGTATATATGTGGGAGACAGATTTATCTATTCAATAGACTTTTCTTTGTGAGACAGATTGGTTTATCAAGTCTTCGACTTTGGCTCATAGCGACTCTTAGTTGTGGGTGTGATCATCTAGGGGAATCAAATGCGCAGAATTCGGCGTGGTTCTAGAGGCGTTAGGAACGCGACTGTACCTTGATCAGTGTGAGATTGGGTAGGGCTCAACTACATTCCTGTCTGAAGTTAACTTGGAGTAGGCTAGTGTCTGTAGCAGCTTAATACAGTGTGGTGTTCAAATCTGGACTAGGTCCCGCGGTTTTTTCTGCATTTGCGATTTCCTCTTTAACAAAACTTCTGGTTCTGTATTATTTCTTTTCCGCATTATATTTTCTATATAATTGAAATATCACAGGTTGTATGTAAGTTCAATCAATTGTGAATCCAACCTTTGGTTATTTATTAAATTGATTGACACTTGGATATGGTTTTTTTGATACCGTCCAAGTTATTTCTTATATTCCGTCGGGCTCGCAAATTCCTATTTGTTTGATTGCAGATTGAATTGAGATATTGAAATATAAATCTTTGATATACTTTTCTTAAGATTGAGTGTGACTGTCTAGTTGATTCTCTAGAAATTATATTGGAGTTAGTCCATACAGATTGCTAAGCGAAATATTGGGTGTGGTTGTTAGAACCCAACTTTTTCACTGACACTTCCCTTTTCGCAGAAGTTGATGGCTTTCTTTTGGCAGCTGAATTTGCAGTCTGGCCGAATTTCAAAGACATTATTATTGAAGGTGGTAGTTAGATGTCTCACTGTAGTTATGAAGAGACCACCCTGGAGACTTTGGAAGATTTAGGATGATATTAAAGATATCATAACCAACTTCGACAACTGTGACTTCAAATATGTCCCTGAGGCGACTAATTTTGTAGCTCACTCCATTATTGGTTATGCTCTCTTTCATGACGTCCAAGCCATGTGGACTAAGTAGCTTTTTCCTGCTAATATTCTTCCTCTTTTGTTAGAAGCGAAAATCTAGTGTGTCTTGTTTTTCCTTTCTTGCTTTTTCTTTTTTTCTACAAAAAAAAAGTATGCAGGGATGGGGAAATTTTTTTTTTACTTGAGAAACAATATAGTTGTTAAAAAAAGCACCACTATACAAAATAGCAGCCGATGGACGCCTAAATTACTTTAACCATTTTTTCTAATTTTTTGCTTGAAAAAGTGCCATTCATGACCATGATATTTTTTTTTGTTTTGTTAGTTGGCATACGCTCTATACTCTAATATTCTGTCAATGAATAGTGAAAACTTTTATTTCCTCTCTTCTTCCACAATCGTTTTTTCCCAAAAATTATTCAGAAACTAATATATTTTCTATATTTATCACCTTCAATCTAGATTTGCTCGGCTTTTTTTTGTTTTTTTTATAAATCCAAAATTAAAAAAAAATAAAATCAGAGCAAATATAGGTTCAGGGTTCTGATAACAACAAGGATTTACGCCCAGCTGATATCCTTGTTCTCAACTAGGAAAATGACCAAGATGTATGTATGGATGTCACATATGTCTCACCTTTCATCCCAGAGAGGGGGTCCGCGCTTTCATCCCAGGACAAGCCATTTCTAAAGCATTTCACGTAAACGCAATAAATACTTGGAGGAATGTGTTTCACATGGCTATGGTTTGGTGTTTTAGCTTTTACTACTTTGGGGGAGCTTAGTGAGGATACTGTATGTTTTTAAAAGCATTTGAAGAATTATTTAGTTAGTAATGATGCTGGTAGTGGTTTATGCAGTTTTATTTTTCAAAGATTGGGTGTTGCTATTCAAAAAGGAGTTGGTGCCCAGCTTGTTACTCGGTTACCAACCAAAGCTGTGTATGATTCCTAATTTTGTTATTATAAGTTAATGTTTGATAAAAAAAAATCTAGGTTGAAGATGATAAATGTAGATTTGCTCGGATCTATCGAGTAGATCTAGATAAAGTTTGTTGGAAAATTGTGTCAAAAATTAGAGGATGAAAACAAATATCAGGATGGTGTACCTCTGAATTCAAGGCTCTCTCGATTTTTTTAGACAATAATTCGACATTTCCCAATTAATTGGCGAGTACAACAGGTCACTCGAATCATGCCTTCAGGATTCAATGAAGCCCTAACACTGTAATCGAATTTAAGGATTGTACTTCCTTGACCTGCCTCCACAACATGGTGGGATTTCCACAAGTAAGTTTCTAAGTCATTCTGCCCCCTTACATGCATCTGCTAATGCAATTAATTCTGAAAACATTGTTGAATCAGAAATACAAGTTTGCATCTTGGAACTCCAAGACACAACAACACCTCCTAATGTAAATATCCACCCACCAGTAAACTTGGATTTGGATTCTACATTATTCCACGTAGAATCATTGTATCCTTTTAATACAGTGGGATAGCCTTGGTAATGCAAATCATAATCATGGTTCCTTTCAAGTAAACCAACACTCTTGAAACAACTTTCCAGGGTCCAACTCCTGGGTCACATGAGATCCGACATAATAATCATATGGCTTGGGTTATGTCTTGTCTTGTGAAATGCATAACATACATAAGACTTCCAATAATACTAGAATACTCAAGTGGTGCATGAGTACGTCCAATATTCTTCCTTAACTTGATACTAGGTTCTAAAGGAGTCGGGGCTGGTTTGTCATCAAAATGACCATACTTTTTAAGAAATTTCTCAATGTAATGGGATTGGTTAAAGCCAACTCATCTCTCTTTCTTGGGATTTTAATTCCTAAGATCACATCAGCCTCTCCTAAATCCTTCATATCAAAGTTAGAATTAAGAAACTTCTTTATTTCTTCCATATGAGACATGTCAGATCCAAAAATAAGCATATCATCTACATACAAACACAAAATTACATATGTAGGACTATCATGGTTACTATAAATACATTATTTATCAGCATCATTAACAACAAAACCATGTGACAAAACTACTTTGTCAAAGTTTCCATGCCAGTGCATGAGAGCTTGCTTCAAGCTATATAGAGATTTTACCAACTTGCAAACCTTCTTTTCTTGGGTTGGTATATGAAACCTTCAGGTTGTTCTATATCTCTTCTTTTAAATTACCATTTAGAAAAGCAGTTTTGACATCCATTTGATGTATAATCAACTTGCGAATAGATGCAAGTGCAATTAAACAATGAATAGATGAGATGCGAGCAACAAGAGCATATGTATCAAAGTAATCAATTCCATGTCTTTGTTTATAACCCTTAAACAACTAATATAGCTTTGAACTTATCAATGGATCCATCAACATTCTTTGCTCTTGAATTCTCATTTACATCCTATAGGCTTGACACCAGGAGGTAAATCACAAGATATCCAAGTACCGTTAGATTAAAATGAATGCATGCTTCTCATCATTGATAGACTCTTTCCAGAATATAACATCTCTGGAATTCATAACCTCAATTTTAGGATCATCATTAACATGCATAACTTACTTACTCATTTTAAGAATTTCAATCTTACTATTTTCTATACTATATGTTATAATTTCTGAACTATACTTTTGCTCTATTCTTGCTCTCTTACTTCTTATAGGTTAGATATCTTCATTAGGTACTAAAGTATCTTTTATGTCTTGAGTAGGAGCAAAATTTTCATTGTTGTCATTAGTCTCCACAGATTCTGGACTAGGTAACAACGGTTATTCTATGGGTTGAATTTGAGGACTACCCCTATTTAAGTCTTCAAAAAATTCCACATCTACAGATTTTATAATCTCAAAAGTGTCAAGGATCAAAAATCTGTAAGCAATACTGTCAAGTGGATAACCTACAAAAGCACATTTATAAGCCCTATTTCCTAACTTAGGTATTTTAGGATCAGACTTCCTAATATATGTTAAACAACCCCAAACCTTAAGTACTTTCAAATTTGTTTTCTGTTACACAATTCACAGGGACAAATATTCTTCTTTTTCAAAGGAACTTTATTCAAAATATAGCATGTAAATAACATAGCTTCACCACACAAAGAATTAGGCAAATTAGAATTACTAAGCATAGCATCAACCATCTTAACTAAAGTTTTATTTTCCTTTTAGGATCAGACTTGTCAAAGAAATCTTCGATTTTCAAATCTTGTTTCAGTCAAGTGAAGTTTACTCAAAGATACAGAGAAGCCAATAACATTGCTGACAGATTGGCTAAAGATGGAGCTTCTAGGAAGCATGAAGGAATTTGGATTGGAATATTTCTAGATTTTTTATCTGTTCTATTTAGTTTTGATGTTATGGGTGTTACTACACCCATACTCTTTTTGAGTTCTTTATGCAATGCAGAGAACTAAAGTCCACATAGAGATATTATTAGTTGGATCTCTCACTTTGTATACTTCCAACTTTCCTTTGGAAAATTTTAAAATCAAAGAGAAAGATGCACAAGTTATATGACAAAATATTTTGTGCTCACATACACACACAACTAAAGAGAAAATGCTATTTTTTTTAGTTGAAATATTAGACAAAGCTTAAAAAATGATAAATAAATGATTAAAACACAAATCAAGAACAATGAGTGCTTGGATTAAAACAAGAGAAGGGAAATTGTAAAACTACTATTTATGGTTTTCATGGAAATATATATAATATTCATGATTCATAATATATATTCACAGATACTTAACCAATCAATGATAATTAGATTAACCTAGCTTGGAGGGTATAAAGATGATTGACGGATTGAAGCAGAAAACTAAATGTACTTAACCAAGCAATGGTAATTAGATTAACCTAGATTAGAGGGTATGAAGATGATCGACAGAGATTGAAGCAGAAAATTAAATGAGAACAGTGTTGATACAAAGAAGCTTGGTGGTGATGGTGGTGAATAATATGAAAATGAGGAAATAACTGTGCGATATGTATGTGAGAAGAAAAAAAAAAGAAGATGCTGCTAGGTGATTTATCAGGGATTTTTTTTTTGATGTCCTAGACTAGTGATCACTAAACTACATCCAAACTCCTTAAATTGGAGTGTTTTTTTTATCAATTACAGGGTTTGAACCCCTACCTCCACAGTAGGAGGGAGCATGTCAACCACCATACCACTTGGTGATTGACCAGGGAAATTGTATAGATAGGTTTACACTTCTAAGCATATCATTATTTTATAGGTCCTCCAAAGCAAATTTTTAGAAACATTGCCCTATGGCTATGGTCCGTTCTACTGACCGAGTCAATACACATCTATGTCCATGAATGAAATGAAATCGAAAAATTATACTAGACGGATGCGAGCGTGGCAGGTAGAGAGAACCTACATTTCTGAATTGGGTTATCACTTTCATATTTTTTAAGACTTTTCTAATTTTGGATTAATTTCTAACCCACATTTTATTTCTACTATAAATATCTCTCCATCTTCACTGCGGTGGATGTTTTTTAGCTTTACCACTTAATTTCCAGCTAGCTTCCGTTGAGCGGACCTCTCCGAGTTCATTTTAAGTCGAGTTCCAGTGATCTCTACTTAGACATAGAAAAAGGGCTCATCTTAGACTGAATGGCCATGGGGATCTCTACTTTCTTCTTTCTTTTCATTCTTCTGGTTTCTCAGGTAATGACTCAAGGATTGGATCTTTCACCAGCATCATCGCCACTTCCCGGATGTGAGGACTGCAAAATTATAGACATACCTTTAAGCTTACACCTTGTTCGTTTATTCATGACTCATCTGAGTCATCTGGATTTGAGTCGTCTGAATCTGACTGAAATCACCTGACTTGAGTCAGATCTGAGTCAATATGTTTGTTTTGAGTCAGATCAGACTCAACTGACTCAAAAGAATGTGAGTAAGTACTTCGATCCCATGAGTCTAGGGTACTTTGTCACCTGACTCAGACGGGTCCGAGTCAGGGGTTAGGTCCGAGTCAGAGGTCGAGTCACATCTGACTCAAAATTGAAAACAAACGGTCTGATATCTGACTCGCGATGAGTCAGGGGTTGACTCAGATTCAGATCGCGAGTCAGATGCAAACAAACATGGTGTTAGTCCTACGGGTGCTAATATAGCATCTAGACTAGCAGTCCACGTCAGACAAGACTACTTCCTAAGTTCTATGGGAGTGCTAATCTAGCATCTAGATTAGCAGCCCACGTCAGCTGGGACCATCGCCCAGCGTTGTTTGGTTCAGCGCAATCAATTTCATCCATCAGATCAAATTTTGTGATTTTTGTGATCCGTATGATTTTTGTGATATTTGTGAGCGTTGAACCATTCAGTGTAAAGGTGATTTTTGTGGCGCTGAACAAGTCAGCGCTTCAATCTCGCTGCTACTAGGAGAGAACTGGTGTTAACAAATAGACCACATTTTTTTTTGAACCGCAACACTTTTCTGCTAATTTAGCAGCTCAATCTAGCCCATAGGACTTAGCATGTCCATCGTTAACTTTGAAGGATATCATAGTCATGGTGTTGCTATCAGTTGCAATGTTTGCATTCCTTGCGCTCGTCGTATACTTCGTTCATTTTCGGACACATCCTGCCTCAACTTCTCAAATACAAACTCCAGAGACTGCCTTAATTACTGTGTCTTTGGCATCATCACACCTGGTGCATCATCGGCTTCTTCTCGGATCATCGGCACAAATATGGATCATCTCCGGAATGAACTTTCCCTATACGAAGGAAGGAAAAAAGTAAAATCCAATAGTTTTTGTAAACATGATCATCCAAAATTATCACCTTATAAAACTCTTAATGCATCAAGACCAGACGACATTGGACGAAGCCATGAGGTATACATAATCGCATACCATATATTATTATTATTAATTTAATTTACTTTACTCTATGTACATGTATACATATATAATGATCGAAATATTTTTTTGTTCAGTACGCGGTAATCGAGGTGAATGGAAATTTTCTTGGAGCACAAGCAAAAATAAATATTTGGAAACCGGTTATTGAAACACTAAATGAAATAAGTGTATCTCAAATTTGGGTTACAGCCGGTGATGATGAAGTGAAAAATACTATTGAAGCTGGATGGGTGGTACGTTGTACCCAAAAAATATATACAAGCAAATTTATATCCTCTTATTTGGCACTATTGAATTTTATCTTTGTTTTTGATTAGGTGAACTAATACATATATGGCGACGACCATCCTATACTTTTTTATATACTGGACGATAAGTATTATTACCTTTTTCGTTATAGCGGAATGTCCTATTGACGAGGACATGTTGAAAGGACGTATATAATTGTTTGGTATTATTTTCTCAAGAAGATTAAACCAATTAACTATTTTTTTCTAGAAGGACGGATACCAGAATACGGGTTGCTTCAACCTCCTATGTGATGGTTTTGTGTAGACAACATCAGATTTCTGCCTTGGTGGCAGTTTCACCGAGGTATCCACTTCAATGGCGTCCAGAAAGATGCCAACTTCAGTATTCACAAGGTAAGAAAATACAAGCGATCAAATTTTATACTTGTTACCAACTTTGGTCTATATATAATGTTGAATAATTTGGCAGGACCAAATTGGTGGACAATGGTGGGTCCATGTACAAGGTAATCCGATCGGATATTATCCAAGTTCCCTCTTCACAAAATTATCAATGATATCAACAAAAATACATTTTGGTGGAGAAATCTCGAATCACAAAAATAAAGGACAACATACGACACAAATGGGTAGCGGTCATTTTCCTTCAGAAGGTAGATTGAAAACATCGAGTTATTTTAATTAGGTTCAAGTAGTTGATGAAAACAACGTGACCAAGGATCCTGAAAATGTGGAGACAAGAGTTACAAATCCAGACTGCTGTGGCTTGGAAATTAACAACAACCACCATGATAAAAATGGATATGGTTTTTACTATGGAGGTCCCGGTTATAATGATAAAGCAGGTTTTAAAATAAGTTTCATATTTTAAAAGTTTGGTACATATAGATTGGATGATTGTTTAATAAATTATATTGAGGTGGTCTATAACCGCTATTATTCGTAGGCTCTTATGTCTAAATTTATATTTTGTTTTCTTTTTATTTTAATTAAGTTTGGTTTTATACCATATTATTCTATTGAATCTCTTTTGTTATCCGGTTGTTAAGTAAAAGTTTATTATTTTTTCTTTGTTGTTATGTTTAAGAATCTCGATAAATAATTGTTTTACCATATATTATGCGGAAAAACTAAAACTCTCCAAACATTAATACATATCTAAAAGAAAATATATACACAAATATTTTTGAATTTAAATACGGAGAAATTTACCAAGTGGGAAACGAGTTCATTATTCCATATCTACGAAGTCATAGCAACCAGAAGCTCATCAGTGCCTCCAACATCCTTCATCGTATAAAAATATACCTCGGATACAACCACGACAAAGTTCTTTACCTTAATTCCATGTGGGTTGAATTTCTAGATAAAAAGAAAATGCATTTTCCTAGGTGGGAGTGGTTCAATCTGCCAAAAGAAAAAGGTGGTCTAGGTCTTAGATCACTAAGTAATCTCAACCAAGCAGTGGATGCAAAGATGGCTTGGAGATTTCTGCAAGATCAAGAAAGTGTGGGCAAGAATCTTATGTGCAAAGTATCTCAGAAATAAATCTTTTTGGGATGTAAAGAAAGTTACAAACTGCTCCACAACTTGATCTGCAATGCTGGACAGCAGGCACAACTTGAAGAAAGAGATCTTCATTTTTGTTCCATCTGGAACTTCTAATATTAAGTTACAAGAGTGATTCATCTCATTGACAGTGACACAGGTCATTGGAAGGTCAATATTATTCAAGAAATAATGACACTGACAGTTACAAACTTCTCCACAACATAAGCATTTTTTCGGATCCATGGATTAAAGACAGCTTCATTTCTGTTCCATCTAGAGTGATTCATCTCATTGACACTGACACAGGTCATTGGAAGGTATTCAAGAAATAATGGATCCTTTTACTGCTAGTCAAATCATTGTTATGCAGATAAACTCTCGTGCTCCAGATAAACTTATTTGGAAACTCATTCCACATGGGGACTTTACTTCACAGTCCTTTCAAAAACTTCTTTAGCACAACTATGGTGAATCTTCTAGCAGGGGTGAGGATATCTTCCCTTGGAAGAAATTTTGGAAGAACAACAAAGCTTCCCCAAAAACTAAGACCTTAATATGGAGAGTTTTACATGATGGTGTTGCTATTTACTCAAAAAAAATGGAAGATTCATAAAGGGAGTCTCGACAGAATGCAACATGTACAATAATGCAGTCAAAACTATAGATCACCTCCTTATCAAGTGTGATCTGGCTCAAGCAATCTGGTTTGCTTCTCCCTTTGGTTTGAGAATCCAGGACAATGAGGATTTAACTATTTCAGCTCTTTAACAACACTGGTTACAGAGGAATGATAACTACTATTCTATCTCTCTTGGGATAGCTATATGCTGGCAATATGGAAAGTAAGAAATGAGAAAGTGTTTGAGATTAAGCAAAACACTTTTTATGGTGCGCTTCAACTGGCACTTTTCTGGTCCAATCTTTATTACAATCCTGTGATGAATGAAGTGGAGGTAGAAGAAAACATCACACAAGTTACTAATGAAGTAGTTTATGTTTAGAAGGCTCCGGAACCACCATATATCAAAATCAATGTGGATGAAACATGGAAGAATGGCATTCATGCATGCGCAGCAGTGGCTAGGCATCATAACAAATATTGTTTAGGAGTTGTTACCCGTATTAGCAGAGATGACTGTTAGAGCACTGCTCGGTCGAACTCGTAAGCGTTGTTATCTCAAGCTTGTTTGTCAAGTTTAGTTGTCAAAACTATAAGTCTTTATTTCTAGTGTACTTATAGCTAAGTCTCGGATTAGGATAGAAAGTGTAGTTGAGCATTAAACTTCACGGCATTCATCGATTGAAGACGAAGAACTACTAAGGGGAGCATGTGGAACTTCATCAAAAAAAGGTATGTGGAGACTTGAACTCATCTATCACTTAAAAGTCTATCTACTTTATCTCCTATTTGAGACAAAAGTCGTATAAATATATAAACTTCAATTATACACATTTGATATTTCGAGCATTTAACTGGCTTACATATTTCTTGAAATATGTGTTGATAAGCTTTCACTTTAACCAAGTTCATCTTATATTCTTGACGAAAGTCAAAAATGATCATGTGAAAATCGCCTTGTAACATCTTAAATGATTTGTGTGACAGTCATTTGATATAGACTCGGAATGTTTCGTATTGATCATTCGATCACTTGAAAATTGCTTTGAAGCTAATAGTTTGTGTGAGACAAATATTGTCGTCTTCTATGAATGTTTCAACAATTGAAATGGGAGTTTAGAACGACTAACCATGATTGGATATAAACACAGTATGCGTACTTGCATATGTGTAGTCCTAGACCGACAATCTAGTATGCATACCCGTATGCGTACTGGTTGGTCAGGCGAAATCCGGGAGCTATAGTATGTATACCCGTATGCGTACTGGCGAAGTCAGTTGAATACCTGGAACTTTCGTATGCGTACCCATACACGCACTATATTCAACTGTGTTCGGATGTGAACGACAATATGCATACCCGTTTACATACTGGCGAACACAGTCCAAGTCCGGCTACTTAGGTATGCATACCCGTTTGCATACTTGAGTAGGTTATGTTCTAAAATCGGTTTGTTCATGAACTAATACATTTATATAATAAGGAATGCAATCTTTTGCAAAACGTGGTTATAATTTTCATGAATTGATTCGCGCGAATTAAAAATCGATTTTGCTTCAATTGTGTCTTTATACTTCTATGAGAATATAAACAATTGAACAACTCTGGAACTAGTTTCATTTGAATCATTTGAACTAGTTATGGTTAAGATGAATATGGTTGATATGAAAATGTTCATATGGCTAACTTCGGTTAACTATTGTTGAGCCAATAAGGTGTACAAATTTAGGTACGCTTACTCATATCTAAATGAAGTCACTTTTCATTTGTGTGTAACAAGATAACTTCGATATAACGGTTGAAAGATACTAGCTAAAGTCTAATCAGGTATTTATCTAACGGTGAATATTGAATGCTTTGTTCCCAAGGTAACATTGATTGCAAACCCTGATTTGAAGACTATATAAGGGAGAACTCTAGCAACTGGGAAACCTAATCCCCACACCTCATGTGTGATACTAGTTGCGACTAGAGTCGATTCACTTTTAACCTTAGGTTTTTTCTAAAACCCAGTAGGTTAATGACTTGAAGAATTCATTGGAATTGTGAAGCCAGACCCAACTATTTTCTCTGTAGTTGCGTGTTATGATCTTGCTGTTTTCTATCATGATTGAGCATTATCTTCTCTAAGATTGGCTCGAGATTTAATCTCCAGTAGGCAAGATAAAAAGTAGTCAAAAATTTCTTCGTCTCATCGTTTGTGATTCCACAATATCTTGTTTCGATACCATACAATTAAGATTATTGTGAGGTGATTGATATTTTTAGGCTGTTCGTTGGGAATATAAGTCCGGTATATCAATTGGTTCATGTTCACCTTAGTTTATCAAAAGACGGAGAAAAACTCATAGGTATATCTGTGGGAGACAGATTTATCTATTCAATAGACTTTTCTGTGCGAGACAGATTGGTTTATCAAGTCTTCGACTTTGGGTCGTAGCAACTCTTAGTTATAGAAGAGATCAGCTAAGGGAATCAAGTACACAAAATACGGCGTGGTTCTAGAGGTGTAAGGAATGCAAGTGTACCTTGATCAATGTTAGATTGATTAGGGCTCAACTACATTCTAGTCCGAAGTTAACTTGGAGTAGGCTAGTGTCTGTAGCGGCTTAATACAGTATGATGTTCAAACCTGGACTAGGTCCCGGGGTTTTTCTGCATTTGCGGTTTCCTCGTTAACAAAACTTCTGGTGTCTGTGTTATTTCTTTTCCACATTATATTTTCTATATAATTGAAATATCATAGGTTGTGCGTAAGTTCAATTAATTGGGAATCCAACCTTTGGTTGTTGATTAAATTGATTGACACTTTGATATTGGTTTTTGATACCGTCCAAGTTATTTCTTATATCAATTGGGCTCGCAAATTCCTACTTGTTTGATTGTAGATTGAATTGAGAAATTAAGATACAAATCTTTGATATAGTTTTCTTAAGATTGAGTCTGACTGTCTAGTTGATTCTCTTGAAAGTATATTGAAGTTAGTCCATACAGATTGCTAAGCGAAATACTGGGTGTGGTTGTTAGACCCCAGTTCATCTTATATTCTTGACGAAAGTCAGAAGATGATCATGTAAAAATTGCATTGTAACATCTTACATAATTTTTGTAAGACAATAATTTGATGTAGACTTGGAATGTTTCGTATTGATCATTCGATCACTTGAAAATTTCTTTGAAGCTAATAGTTTGTGTGAGACAGCTATTTTCGTCTTCTAAGTATCTTTCAATGTTTGAAATGGGAGTTTAGAACGATTAACCATGATTGTATATAAACACAGTACGCGTACTTGCATATGTGTAGTCCAAGACCGGCAATCTAGTATGCAAACCCGTATGATACTTGTTGGTCAGGTGAAGTCCGGGAGCTATAGTATGCATACCCGTATACGTACTGGCGAAGTCAGTTGAAGTCCGGGAACTTTAGTATGCGTACCCGCACGCTCACTGTATTCAACTGAGTTCGGATGTGAACGACAGTATGCATACCCGTTTTCATACTGGCGAACACCGTCCAAGTCCGACTACTTAGGTATGCATACCCGTTTGCATACTTGAGTAGGTTATGTTCTAAAATCGGTTTGTTCATGAACTAATACATTTATATAATAAGGAATGCAATCTTTTGCAAACCGTGGCTATAATGTTCCTGAATTGATTTGAGTGAATCAAAATTGATTTTGTTTCAATTGTGTCTTGTTTAATTCTATGAGAATATAAACAACTGAACAACTCTAGAACTAGTTTCATTCGAGTCATTTGAACTAGTTATGTTTAAGATGAATATGGTTGATATGATAGTGTTCATATGGAAAACTTCGGTTAACTATTGTTGAGCCAACAAGGTGTACACGTTTAGGTACGATTATTCATATCTAAATGAAGTCACTTTTCATTTGTGTGTAATAAGCTAAGTTCGATCTAACAGTTGAAATATTAGCTTGAGTCTAATCAGGTTTTTATCTAACGGTAAATATTGAATGCTTTGTTACCAAGGTAACATTGATTGCAAACCCTGATTTGAAGACTATATAAGGGAGAACTCTAGCAATTGGGAAACCTAATCCCCACACCTCTTGTGTGATACTAGTTGCAACTAGAGTCGATGCTCCTTTAACCTTAGGTTTTTTCTAAAACCCATTAGGTTAACGACTTGAAGACTTCATTAGGATTGTGAAGCCAGACCCAACTATTTTCTCTATAGTTGCGTGTTATGATCTTGCTGTTTTCTATCGTGATTGAGTATTATATTCTATAAGATTGTATCGAGATTTAATCTCTGATAGGCAAGATAAAAAGTAGTCACAAACATCTTCGTCTCATCGTTTGTGATTCCATAATATCTTGTTTCGCTTCCATACGATTAAGATTATTGTGAGGTGATTGATATTTCTAGGCTGTTCTTCGGGAATATAAGTCCAGTATATCAATTGGTTCATGTTCACTTTGATTTTTCAAAATACGGAACAAAACTCATAGGTATATATGTGGGAGACAAATTTATCTATTCATTATACTTTTCTGTGTGAGACAGATTGGTTTATCAAGTCTTCGACTATGGGTCGTAGCAACTCTTAGTTGTGGGTGTGATCAGCTAGGGGAATCAAGTGCACAGAATCCGGCGTAGTTCTAGAGGCGTAAGGAACGCGACTGTACCTTGATCAGTGTCATATTGGGTAGGGCTCAACTACATTCCAGTCCGAAGTTAACTTGGAGTAGGCTAGTGTCTATAGCGGCTTAATACAATGTAGTGTTCAAATCTGGAATAGGTCCCGGGGTTTTTCTGCATTTGCGGTTTCCTCATTAACAAAACTTCTGGTGTCTGTGTTATTTCTTTTCCGCATTATATTTTATATATAATTGAAATATTACAGGTTGTGCGTAAGTTCAATCAATTGTGAATCCAACCTTTGGTTATTGATCAAATTGATCGACACTTGGATATGGGTTTTTGATACCGTCCAAGTTATTTCTTATATTCAATCGGGCTCGCAAATTCCTATTTGTTTGATTGCAGATTGAATTGAGAAATTGACATATAACTCTATGATATAATTTTCTTAAGATTGAGTCTGTTTGCTAAGAGAAATATTGGGTGTGGTTGTTAGAACCCCGCTTTTTCACCGACACTTCCCTTTTCGCAGAAGCTGACGACTTTCTTTTGGCAGCTGAATTTGCAGTCTGGCCGAATTTCAAAGGTATTATTATTGAAGGTGACTGTCAGGTGGTAGTTAGATGTCTCACTGGAATTATGAAGAAACCACCCTGGAGACTTTGGAAGATTCAGGATGATATTAAAGAGATCAACCAACTTCGACAACTGTGACTTCAAATATGTCCCTGAGGAGACTAATTTTGTAGCTCACTCCATCGCTAGTTATGCTCTCTCTCATGACGTCCAATCCATGTGTACTAAGCAGCTTTTTCCTGCTAATATTCTTCCTCTTCTGTTAGAAGCGAAAAGCTAGTGTGTCTTGTTTTTTTTACTTTCTTTCTACACAAAAAAAAAGTTTGCAGGGATGGGGAATTTTTTTTTTACTTGAGAAACAATATAGTAGTTAAAAACAACACCACTGTATAAAATAGCATCCGATGGACGCCCAAATTTCTTTAACCATTTTTTCTAATTTTTTGATTGAAAAAGTGCCATTCATGAACATTATATTTTATTTTTTTGTTAGTTGGCATACACTTTATACTCTAATACTTGGTCAATGAATAATGAAAACTTTTATTTCCTCTCTTCTTCCACAACCGTTTTTTCCCAAAAATTATTCAGAAACTAATTTTTTTCTATATTTATCATCTTCAACCTAGATTTGCTCGTATTTTGGATTTAGTTAGCAACGACGCTAGTAGTGGCTTGGGTAGTTTTATTTTTCATAAATTAGGCATTGCTATTCAGAAAGGTGTTGGCGCCCAGCTTGTTGCTAGGTTACCAACCAAAATCTTTGTATAATCTTTTTAAAATTTAATTTATTTTTGATAATTTAACAAAAAAAAATCCAAAATTAAAAATTAAAAAAATAAAATAAAATCAGAGCAAATCTAGGTTCAGGATTCAGATAACAACAAGGATTTACGCCCAGCTGATATCCTTGTTCTTAACTGGGAAAATGACCAAGATGTATGTATCGATGTCACAGGTTTCTCACCTTTCACTGGAGAGGGGGTCCGCGCTTTCATCCCAGGACAAGTCATTTCTAAATCTATTTCACGTAAACACACTGAATACTTGGAGGAATGTGTTTCACATGGCTATGGTTTTGGTGTTTTAGCTTTTACTACTTTGGGGGAGCTTAGTAAGGATTCTGTGTGTTTTTTTAAGCGTTTGAAGAATTGTTTAATTAGTAATGATGCTGGTAGTGGTCTAGCCAGTTTTATTTTCCATAGATTGGGTGTTGCTATTCAAAAAGGAGTTGGTGCCCAGCTTGTTGCTCGGTTACCAACCAAAGCTGTGTATGATTCCTAATTTTGTTATTATAAGTTAATATTTTATAAAAAAAAAAAATCTAGGTTGAAGATGATAAATATAGATTTGCTCGGATCTATCGAGTAGATCTAGGTAAAGTTTGTTGGAAAATTGTGTCAAAAATTAGAGGATGAAAACAAATATCAGAATGGTGTACCTCTGAATTCAATGCTCTTTCGATTCTTTTAGACAATAATTCGACATTTCCCAATTAATTGGCGAGTACAACAGGTCACTCGAATTATGCCTTCAGGATTCAATGAAGCCCTAACACCGTAATCAAATTTAAGGATTGTACTTCCTTGACCCGACCAAGAACACATTGTTTAAGATTTCGTTGATGCTATTGGAGAAAAATAAAACGATATTTTTTTGACGTGTTTTCGAGAAAATCAATCAATGCTACTTAAAGAGATTTCATGTCTTTTGGATGTGCCTATTCATTACCAATCGACATCTTCAAAAGACATCAATGGTGTCTATTGGCGGAGACACGTCTACTCAAAACTTCTCGGGACCCCCCTCCATAGCGGCAAACATAATGCACTCGTGTGAAAATTTCTAACATTATCCCCTATTGTCAGAAACAAAAACAATAAAAACGCGATAAATAAAGTAAAAAACTTTAAAAATTGGAGTGGCTGCATCACTCAAAGTGACTGCCTATATAGACAAATGGGATCAAGCCAACGTCGCTCAAGCAAAGTTGAGAATAAGCATACATAAGCGATAGGTATCTTTTGGATTTGAACCTTCACTTAGTGTAATAAATTCAAAGCCTTATCGAGGTTCATTGGTGAAACTAATTTTGAATCAAATACCCCCCATGATAAAATCGGAATATCCACACACATTGATTTCAAATCTTGGATTCATGAGTCTTTTTTAGAGAACGGTCTTCTTCTCTTAGAAAATGACCTGGTTTCCATACTCATATAGGTAAGTCTCTCAGATGTTTCTGTGATACATCAATTAAGTAAGTATAAACTTAATAAGAATTTGCATCTATCATGTTTCTTGCAGAAACACCACACTAATAAGAACATGGAAAGTTTTAACTTAGTGCACCATAATCATTTTCATAACTTGTTGGTATCCGTTGAACCTTGTTTATCCTTTCCAAAATATAGGTTGGATTCTGCTACGGGTGATCAAACTTCATTCACAGACCTTAATACCATTTCCTTACACTTCATTGAAACCACTATCTTTGGTAGACTTTTTGTAAATGGGTCTGCCAAGTTTTTACTTGTTTCAATATAGTTAACTGCAACTACTCTTATCTTGAGTAATTGACTTACCATTTGATGTCTAAGACTTGCATGTCTAGACTTTCCATTATAAGTCTTATTGGATATATTATAGATCGTAACTTGATTATCATAATTAATCAAGACCGCTGGATATAGCTTCTTTCCAACATGGTGGGATTTCCACAAGTAAGTTTCTAAGTCATTCTGCCTCCTTATATGCATCTGCTAATGCAATTAATTCTGACAACATTGTTGAATCAGAAATACAAGTTTGCATCTTGGAACTCCAAGAAACAACAACACCTCCTAATGTAAATATCCACCCACCAGTAAACTTGGATTTGGATTCTACATTGTTCCAGGTAGCATCACTGTATCCTTTTAATACAGTGGGATAGCCTTGGTAATGCAAATCATAATCATGGTTCCTTTCAAGTAAACCAACACTCTTGAAACAAATTTCCAGGGTTCAACTCCTGGGTCACTTGAGAAACGACATAGTAATCATATCGCTTGGGATATGTCCGGTCTTGTGCAACGCATAACATATATAAGACTTCCAATAATACTAGAATACTCAAGTGGTGCATGAGTACGTCCAGTATTCTTCCTTAACTTGATACTAGGTTCTAAAGGAGTCGGGGCTGGTTTGTCATCAAAATGACCATACTTTTTGAGAAATTTCTCAATGTAATGGGATTGGTTATAGCCAACTCATCTCCCTTTCTTGGGATTTTAATTCCTAAGATCACATCAGCTTCTCCTAAATCCTTCATATCAAAGTTAGAATTAAGAAACTTCTTTATTTCTTCCATATGAGACATGTCAGATCCAAAAATAAGCATATCATCAACATACAAACACAAAATTATATATCTAGAGCTATCATGGTTACTATAAATACATTATTTATCAGCATCATTAACAACAAAACCATGTGACAAAACTACTTTGTCAAACTTTCCATGCCAGTGCATGAGAGCTTGCTTCAAGCTATATAGAGATTTTACCAACTTGCAAACCTTCTTTTCTTGGGTTGGTATATGAAACCTTCAGGTAGTTCCATATATATCTCTTCTTTTAATTTACCATTTAGAAAAGCAGTTTTGACATTCATTTGATGTATAATCAACTTGCAAATAGATGCAAGTGTAATTAAACAATGAATAAATGATATGCGAGCAACAAGAGCATATGTATCAAAGTAATCAATTTCATGTCTTTGTTTATAACCCTTAAACAACTAATATGGCTTTGAACTTATTAATGGATCCATCAACATTCATTTTTCTCTTGAATGCTCATTTACATCCTATAGGCTTGACACCAGGAGGTAAATCACAAGATATCTAAGTACCGTTAGATTAAAGTGAATGCATGCTTCTCATCATTGATAGACTCTTTCCAGAATATAACATCTCTAGAATTCATAACCTCAAAATAAGTTTTAGGATCATCATTAACATGCATAACTTACTTACTCATTTTAAGAATTTTAATCTTACTATTTTCTATAGTATATGTTATAAATTCTGGACCATACTTTTTCTTTATTCTTGCTCTCTTACTCCTTCTAGGTTAGATATCTTCAATAGGTACTAATGTATCTTTTATGTCTTGAGTAGGAGCAGAATTTTCATCGTTGTCATTAGTCTCCACAGATTCTGGACTAGGTAACAACGGATATTCTATGGGTTGAATTTGAGAACTACCCCTATTTAAGTCTTCAAAATATTCCACATCTACAGATTTTATAATTTCAAAAGTATCAAGGATCAAAAATCTGTAAGCAATACTGTTAAGTGGATAACCTTCAAAAGCACATTTATATGCCCTATTTCCTAACTTAGGTCTTTTAGGATCAAACTTCCTAATATATGTTAAACAACCCCAAACCTTAAGTATTTTCAAATTGGTTTTCTGTTACACAATTCACAAGGACAAATATTCTTATTTTTCAAAGGAACTTTATTCAAAATATAGCATGCAAATAACATAGCTTCACCCCATAAAGAATTAGGCAAATTAGAACTACTAAGCATAGCATCAACCATCTTAACTAAAGTTCTATTTTCCTTTTAGCAATGCCATTTTTTTAGGTGTGTAAGGTGCAGTAAATTGATGAATTAAACCATGCTCTTCACAAAAGAATTTGAATTTGTTAGGAAAATATTCACCACCACGATCAGGAATGTAAAATTTTAATATTCCGTCTTAATCGTGTCTCTAAATCTGCCTTGTATATTTTAAACATATCAAAGACATCATCCTTAGATTTCATCAAGTAAGTATAAGCATAGATAGTACAATCATCAATAAAAGTTACAAATATTTGTTTCTACCATGAGTCATATGATTCTTAAGATCACCAACATCACTATGCACTAATTCAAGCAAGGTAAAATTTCTTACTACATATTTAAAAGATATTCTATGTATTTTTGCTTGCACACAAATTTCACATTTAGCAACATAATCAAATTACAATCAAAAATCAATCCTAATATTTTCATGTCTCTAAAGAAACCATAATTCACATGTCCTAATCTACCATGCCATAAATCAACAAAGTCAACAGTATAAGCAGAACCATTATTTATTAAATTAAGTTTAATCATCCCATTACAAGTATATCCTTGTCCAACAAACATTTCATTTTTGGACAATATAAACTTATCAGCCTCATAGGTCGTCTTGAATCCGGCCTTCATGACAAGGTCTCCCGAAACAAGTTTTTCACTATGTCAGGGACATGCAAAATATTACTCTGTCCGTTCCATTTTAGATGATGTTTTTGGAGTTTTCACGCAGATTAAGAAATGGAGAGAGATATTAAAAAATTCTACTTATGCCCTTGAGAAAAGTCTTCAAACATTAATTGCTATTTGTGTGTTTAAAAATAAACTTATGGTTCCAAGACAAAATGTGAGGGTATTGATGGTAGTTTTGTGGGAAAAATATGAAAACTATAAAGTAATGTGGCACAAAAAAATAACCCTAAACACTCATCTAAAATGGAACAGAGGGAGTAGTAAGAGTAACGGTCTTTCCCGAAGAAAATGAGAGTTCAACAGTGCTTTTGCCAATTACTTTGCTGCATAGGTTTTTTGCAGAAACAACTTCGTTTCTCCGGTAACTGGTTCGTATGTCTTGTAAAGGTTTCTATATATTCTTACAGATATGAATGGTCGAACCGCTGTCATACCACCATCCACTACTATTTTCAACAACAACATTAGAGGCTTGCACTAATATGACAAGTTTGTTATCGATCATATTCGCCTCACTTTTGTTTTGTTTCTTTCATTGACGACAATCATGAGCATAATGATCGGGTTTCTTATAGAAGTAGCAGTCATCCTTATTCTTCTTTTGGGATGTTTCTTCTTAAACTGAGTATCAATCTTAGGTTTCAAATAATATTTTTTCTTAGATTATTCTAGAATATTAACCAAAGCACAGTTTTCAGTTTGTTGACTATCCTTAATTTCTCTTTTTACGAGAGTCCTGTTTTATACGAAGATGACGTTGTAAACCTTCTAAGTCATAGTCAGTCACAGCAAGCTTAAGTTTTTTCTTGTAATCATTCCAAGAAGGGGGAAGACGAGAAATAGTAAACCCAACAACGAAAGTAGAAGTAAGTTCAATTCCAGCATCCTTAAGATGGTTAACAATGAGTAAAAGATCACTGACCTGGGAAATATAAATGACTTATTGTCAACCATTTTAAAGTCAATGAAGTTGCAAATCAGGAATTTATTGTTGCTTGATTCAGAAATCTTGTATTTGTTATCAAGCGTGGTCCACAATTCCTTTGCAGACGCAATACTTCGACGGGCATTATAAACGTTAGTCTCAAGGGAATTCAAAATATGACCACGACACATGAAATCATCTTCCTGACGCTTCTTACGGCTGGCCTTCAAATCATCGGTGTCATCAGCTTTTGGGGAGGGAATTTCCTCCGATCCAGTTTGAAGAACACCACAACTTGATAGTGATCAGGGTAAAATTTCACAGTCTCTTGCCAACGAGTAAAATTCTCACCGTTAAAGCGTTCCAAGCAATTCAAAGTCCGATTCATGACTTGCAAAGATAAGGCAGTTACAGCTGAAGTTTTGCTATCCATTATCAAAATTTATTGTCTAAAACTGTTGGAAAACTAGGTAAAAAACTAGAGGACGAAAACAAACATAAGAATGGTGTACCCTTGACTTCAAGGATTTTTTGACTCTTTTAGACAATAATTCGACTTTTCCCAATTAATTGGCGAGTACAACAGGTTACTCGAATTATGCCTTTAAGATTCAATGAATCCCTAACACTGTAATCAAATTTAAGGATTGTACTTTCTTGACCTAACCAATAATACACTGTTTAAGATTATGATGATGTTATTAGAGAATAAGAAAACGATATTGTTTTGATTTTTTTTTGAGAAAAACAATCAATGCTACTTATAGGGATTTTATGTCTTTTGGAGGTGTCTACTTATTACCAATCGACACCTTCAAAAGGCATCAATGGTGGCTATTGGCGGAGATGCATCTTCTCAAAATCCCTCCCCCTCCCTCCACACCCACCCACCCTATCGTATCGGCAAACGTAATGCATACATTTTAAAAATTTCCAACAATGTTATAGTCACTACGGGGGCTAAAATGTAGTTTCATGCAATGTTTATTTTTTTTAATCGATCCAATTAAGTAGGAATGATCGTTTATTTTCAAAATTGATTTCATAATTGGAGAGGTACAATCTCCAACTAACGGTAAACACCATCAACTGGATCAAAACACGAATCGGTAGTCAATTTTTTCGACCTTAAAGCCTTCAAAAAAAAACTATGGCCTATTCGAATTTGCACGGTTTTATTTAAATCGATCAAATTGTATCATGATCATCCTTTCATAAAATTGATTTGATAATAAAAGATTTGGGGTCTCAAATTATACTTATACCCCATCAAATAGGATCAACTCAATCGATTTCACGCTCAATTTCTTCAAATTAAACCAAAATTGATCATGTGTTGCGTATTAGTAACAGATATATACGTTGCTAGACTTTTTCCTTGCAAAATGCAAACTACTATTAATGAATGTTTTTCCTCGTTTGATGACCGAAAATTCGGTCGTCCACCACACTACTGACCTAAAATAAAACATAATCTCTATTAAGATGATTATAAGGGTTTGTAAATAATGTTGTTACTTCATCTTCAATTGATTTCATCTTTAATGGATGATATATGCCACTTAGATGTTTCTTATTGCCGTAATGTCGTTTCCTTTGAATACTGCATTCATCACAGATATATCATTGATGACGATTTATCGGTTGTGGTTGTCTTTTTATACTTATTTGAATATTGACGGCTACAAGAAGTGATCGTGATAGCGATGAAACAAGCAGATTATTCGCTTCTGGGAAATTTTACTCCTAATGAAGAAGGTAAACTCCAATTGAAGAACATTATTTCGCATGCCATATTCCAAATATTAGTTTCATCCATGAAAAGTGATATATGTAATTTTTCATTGTTTTCATATTTGATGTATTTGGAGTTGATATATTCAATTTTACCATAATAATGAAATCGAAGATAGCTTTTAAAGAAAAAAAAAACCGTCGCAAGTTTAACACAAAGAGAAAACGTATAGTGCAACTTATTATGACTCCTAAAAAGAGTCCAAGGCGCGTTCCTCGGGGATCAGATCCCATGCTTCAAAAGCTGCGTCTGTCCTCCTCAGCTTGGAAGAACGCTCCCACTAACATTCAATGGTCGGAGCAGCACGCACCGCGTTTGAACTAAGAATGAATTAATTACCAGAGACGATCATTCTAAACGGGACCGTGAAAAAAAATGCCCAAAATCCCTTTGTACTAGAAGTGAAGTTTTGGAAATTTTCAAACAGAATTGAATAAGAACCTACTAAACTATAATTCGAGAGTTTGTCCATCCATTTTATTTGTCTGCCAGTTTCACTATGGACATATAATGGAAAATTTACTTGTTTGCCCATCTCATTGGATTTGCTCTAAATCATGGATTGGGCATTTTTTCTGTCTATGTCATGAATCCCATTTCTAAACTTGGATATTTAACTTTGATAAATCTAGGGTGTTCTTTAATAAGAAAGTTCATCCCAAACATCAAAGAATGATGTCTAAACTCTTTTAAAAAATGACTTAAAGGATTCCTACTTAAGTGCCCCGTTATTCATAAATAAATCTAAAATAAAACTTTTTGAGTGCATAGTAGAAAAAATGGAGTTTAGAGTTCAAGGATGGAAAGGAGAAGTGCTGGCTCAGGCAAGTAAAATGATACTAAATAAGGCAACTCTAGTAAGTATGGCAAGTTATCATATGGAATGCTTAATTACCCATTTTTTTTTGCTTATAAGATAGATGCCTTATAAAGCGACTTTTGGTGGGGCAAAGAAACAAATTCTAAGGGATATTACCCCAAATCTTACTCCTGTCTTTGTAAACCACTTAGTAAAGGAGGCTTGGGTTTCAGAAATGCCAAAAATTTAACTTAGCACTGATAGCAAAACTAGCATGGAGGTTACTTACAGAACCAAATGCTCTATAGGTTACTCAACTCAAACCTAAATACTTTAGGAAATCCTTAGTATTTAGAGTTAAGCTTCCATCTACGAGTTCTTGGATATGGAAATGTATACACAAGGGAATCAAATTAGTTGAACAAAATAACATTTGGAAAGTGGGGATGGGCATAACATCACTTTATGGGAGGAAAACTTGATACTAGGCTTAGATGGAAATATGAGCCAGTTTAGAAATGCTAATAACTCATATTTAACACTTATGGTAGATGTTATTGATCCAATCACTAAAAAGTGCAACGAAAGTTTAATTCACTCTTTATTCCCTGGATACATAGCAAGGCAAATTTGTGGTATTAGAATAGCTTTTAATAGGAATGCAGAGACTAAATCAGATAAACTCAGATGACTACTCACAACATTAATTAAAAAAAAAAACTACTCACAACATCGGGCAATTTCACAATTAAATCCATGTACTCAAAATTAACGGAGAGAACAATTAATAATTATAACTTAGGTTTATCTGACTCTTTTTGGAAGGGATTATGGGCCTTAGATCTGTCACGGAGAATAAAATTTTCACATGGAAATGCCTCTAGAATGCAATCTCTACCAACCTTAAGTTATCAAGATTTATGTCAGATGTTTCTCCCCAATGTTCATTTGGGTGTGACGACAAAAAATATTTAGAACATTTATTCTTTCATTATCCTTATGCAAAATCAGTTTGGGCTATAAATCCCAATCTCGTCGAGGTGAACTTTAGTACCTCAATCACTTTTCTGGATATCTGTAAAGATTGGATAGAAAATCTTAGTTCAGTTCTTCCCCATAGAAATTATACTAACCAAAATCTGGTTTATCTGGAAGGAAGCATGTAATAGAACATTTGAACGGAAGCAAAAATATCACCTACAACTATCTATAGAAATATAGAGGCACTTGAATTTTTGGCATAAAGAGAAATTGAATGATAAAACCACATGTAACAATCTTTCTGGAAAACCTAAGGAAACTTGGAAGCCCCTATGGGTTCATAGAGAAAAATTAATATAGATGCAACACGGATTTCAAAATACGCACCAACAGGTTTTTCCTTAATTCTCATAAATGATGCTGGTAGCTTCGAACAAGGAAGGGCAAGACCTATCTTAGCAACAACTCCAGAAAAATCCCAGGCACTAGGATAGTAGGACTTCTTCAGGCAACAAAATGGACAAGAGAATGCAGTTTTTATAAACTTTAGTATTGAAGGAGATTGCAAGAATCTTTTTGATTACTTGAATGGTTTATCTTCTAACTTAACTTGGCAAAATCAGTATATCATGGAAGAAGTGAAACAGGAAATTAGTTTCTTTTCAATTTTTTTTGGTTTTTTCTTTATTCCTAGAACAACAAACAATACAGCTGAAAAAGAAGGAAGACAAACCCGAAAAATGTAGGCATTTGTACCGGAAATGATATGCTTGACCTGAAAATTCAAAAGAATTGAATAAGACCTACCAAAATGGAACCACATCTTCGGTCACTGACTCCACTATATTACATCTCTATAATTCCGGGCTATCGTTTCTTCTATAAACTGATAAAGAATAAACCGCCAAAATCAAAAAGCCCTAAGAAAACCCCAAAATTTTCTCCAATTCTGAAGTCTCAAAAAAATCTCTTTTTAACCGCCCAGCAACAAAAGGGTTTTGATTAATGAGGAATCTCAATCAGTTTCTTCCAACACAGATCATTTCAGACATCTTGACTCGTTTACCCACAAAATCAGTCTTAGAAAGCAAGTTGGTTTGTAAAACATGGAACCATCTCATTCATTATCCATCATTTCCTCAAATGCATTTAGCTCGTCTCAATCACCCCGATTCAACAATCGATAAGTTGAGGTATGTTTTCGCGAAACTGGATGATGATGATGATTATGATTATAATAATAAATGTATTTACTATCTTGAATATAATGCTAATGAGGATTGGAATTATGTGAAACCTATTTGTAGAAAGATCAATTTTAGAACTGGATGTGAAAGTTTCAAGTTTATTAGTTCGTTTAGTGGTTTGATTTGTGTTTATGGAACTCGATCTACTTAGATTGATGGACCCAGGGGCGGAGCCAGCCCATTGCAAGGGGATGTACTTGCACCCCCTGCCCAGATGGCTCCAAAGCCTATTTTAGGCCCAATTAGAATTTTTTTTTTTTAGGTATAAGCCTAATTTTGTATTTGGGAAAATTAGGGGGAGACCCAAAATAAATAGTATTCTCATTTTCAGGGCCCACAATTAATTTTGGGTACCGTGACACCCATAATTATCTGAAATTATTAAAAACGTATGCATGACGGATTATGCATCCGCATGAAGGGTTATGCATTAGGGGTATAATTGGTAACGCAACTTAGATATAACATATCTAAAAATCTGCGCCTTGGAATTTTACAAATTTTATATCGTTGGAAATCTTTTTAAGAGAGCTACGAAACGAGTACAAACAAGAATATCAAATTTTTGTTTTTCACGAAAAAATCGGAGGTGATCATCATTTTAGGCAAAATTTTCGAAAACTTGATACATAACCATTATGCAGCCACCAAAAAAGATGCATAACACATTCTGCGGACGCATAACGAATTATGCAACCATTTTCTCCACTGCATAACAAATTATGCATCTATAACAAGTTATGTAACTATTGTTTTGGTTAATTTTAGTGCGTACATAAAATTTTTTGATGCATAATGCAATATGCATCCATATTTTCGGATGCATGATAGGTTATGCATCCATTTTCTCGACTGCATAACATGTTATGCAGATATTATTATAGGTGCATAACGTTTTTTATATTGGTTTCAATAGTAACAAACATCCACGACTTTACTGTGAGCATTGTAACAAAGTAGAACATACATAAGATACGTGTTATAAAATTCATAGGTACCCGAGCAAAGCTAAGGAATGTACTACACTTGTTTCATCTTCTCAAAATCCATATATGGATACTGCAACATCAAGTTCACCTGCTTCATTGTTCATCCCCACTCAAGAATAATATTCGCTACTGGCTATGCTTCCCACTAATGTTAGTATGGAAGATTCCCTTAGTGTAAGTTTAGTGGATTGGTAGGGTAATATTTTCAACGGCCTGATCAAAAGGTAACATCATTCATAATGTACACAACAATCTAGAAACTATACCAATTTAGTGTAAGTTTGGACTGTTACGTGTACGTACCTCAAACCACTGTAACTCTCTCTGCACTTGCAAAGTGACCGAGTGAAGCTAAGACGAAGGTGATAACTTGGCAGTTAAATTGCACAATCACTTATATTGTATTCCACCAGTACTAAATAGTAATCACCAGCTCTTCCCAAAACAACATTACTAATTAATTCCATTCTTGCACCTTCCATTCTAGAATTCAACTCCACAGTGATAGCATAATACCCTTGTCTTCCATCACCGAGCATCAGTGCTAGTAATCAACCAATTATAAATTCAAAACTTCCATCGCTCTCTGTAATCAACAGCCACACCACTGTTATATCTGCTCCATTCCCTAGCCAAGACCTTCCAAGTAATTGCCATCACCAGCTCAAAGCACTCTCGACTGAAATATGGAGGCACTGTACCTCTTTGCCGTACACTCTGCTTTGAACACCAGCCCAGACAACCATCAGTTCATCCACCACCGCCATTTTCTACTTTTTTTTACTAACAACAACACCATCTCACAGAATCATATTCTTGTTCTCAGAGTAAAGCTCAAACAAAACCTATTTTCTATAGTTTCAATTGCGACCAAAATTTTGTCTGAATCACACACTCGTATCAACTGTTGCTCAAACAAGATCCTTACTCACCTTTGGAAGAGTATATGATCAATTCTTTTGCTGTTGCTTCTTCAAAATTTCTCCAATCATAATTGAGATCTAAAGCCTGGTATCGAAAATTCCAAATCAAAACTAAAACCTAAAAACAAAAAGTCGAATCAGACTGAACTGGATTTGAACGAAGAACAGAAAAATTGATGAGAATCAAAAGATGGAATCGCTGGAACTTGGAGATAATCTCAATTTGAAACGAAATCTACATCTTCTAATTTATTCTCGCCTCTCCCCGTATCTTTTTCTATTTAAAAATAATGGGTCTCCTAATAATTTTTTCTAAATAAATAGGTGCGCCCGTGAGGTTTTTGGACGGTGGGTTTCACAGTGGGAAGATTTCTAAAAATGGGCGTGGCTGTATTTTTCACTTTGTATTTTTGCACCCCTAAAATTTATTTTTGCTCCCCATAGCAAATTTTGCACCCCCATCCCATGATTCTTGGCTCCGCCCTTGGATGGACCTGCTATTATTGTTAGGGAAAATTGGAAAAATGCCTCAATATGAGATGCAATGTTGGAAATCTGTCCCAACGTTAAAAATAGTTGGAAAAATGCCCCATTTCGTTAACTTTGACATCCAACCCAGTTAAGTCACATGCGTAAAGCCACCATCACCACCAGAACTACCATTAATACCGCCGCTTCCACCACCAGAACCTTAAACATGAACCCTAAACCCTCAATCCTGGATTTTGAACCCTTAACCGTGAATTTTGAAGGACGTATTTGTCTTTTTATTCGCGTGTGTGGGCTCACACATGTGACTTAACTGAGTTTTTGACGGAATGGGGCATTTTTCCGAACTTTTAAATGTTGGGGCAGATTTCCAACATTACACCCCATATTGGGGCATTTTCCCAATTTTCCCATATTGTTAACCTGGTGACAAGAGAATTCATTGTTCTGCCAGAATTTGATAGATATCGGGAATATGACACAAAAGGGTTTGACTCGATTCCATATGATCATTTGGCGTGTGGGTTTGGTTTTGTTGCTGAAACGAATGAGTACAAAGTTGTTAGGATTTACAAGCATTGTGTAGAACCTACTGTTGTAGAGGTTGAGGTGTACACTGTTGGAAGTGGTAAGGGATGGAGGCACATTTGATTTTGGTTTTGTATTTCATACACATTGTCAGCATACACATGGTGTGTTTCTGAACGGAGCTCTATATTGGAGGAATACTAAAGGTGGAATGGTTGTTGTGTTTGATTTGGCTAATGAGAAGTTTCGTCAGCATATAGTACCACCTCCTATACGAACTGGCACCGATGACGATAGGGATACTGATGGCTTTATCGTGATAGGGGTTTCCGGTGGTGGGATTTTATATTATGCTGTTTCCCAATGTGTCGGAGAACAGGAATTTGATGATTTATGGCTGTTAATGAATAAGAATGATAATCATGCTATGAAAAAACAGGTTGAACACCAGACATGGAGTTGGAGTAAAGTTGCTAGCCTTGACCAAAGAGAACCGTTTGCCTTTACAGAGGATGGCACAGTTTTACGCTTCGATCAAGGCGTTTTCAAAATATTTCATTCAAGAACTTCAACCTGGAGAAAATATACGAATATTAGTGAAATAACTTGTCAGGTATTTCCGCACAAGTACACCCTAATTTCGTTGAAACAATTAGGAGAAGAAGATGAGGAGATAATAAAATTACACGGAATTGAGGAGACAAATAGCAGGGAATCTGGCAGCGATTAGCGGACGCAGCTTCTGCTGGAAGCTGGTAATCTTCATTTACCTTTTTGAAGTTATATTTGTATGCTTAAATTTTTATATGGGAGATTGATAAGAAGGAACCTCATCGTTATCAACCAAACCTATTGACATTTATATATCAGTAATTGCTAGTATGTGTTTATATCATTAACCCCAAATTTATGTGAGTGTTTCTGTATGCAGTCACACTTTATTGATTTGTTAATTGCATTTGTTAGTCACTTGAGCTAATTTCCACTAATTTCATTGGGAGAGTGTGATGCATGCTTTAGTAGTTTGTTTCATTTATTGATCGGGTTGGAATGGTGGAAAGCGAGAACTTTCGCATCAGTAGAGGACAACTTGTTTCATTCTTACTTCTTAGTATGTTGGTAATAAGTATCAGGATATTTTCCTACGTTTCGATGTTGGTAGTTGCATTAGTGCATGCAATGTTAACTGGAAGAAATCCTAGTAATCTTCATATCAGTAGGAAATCTCATAAAGCATGGTGTGTATTCTGAGTACCGAA